>NC_134687.1:513420358-514060833 GCF_050947455.1 Rhinoderma darwinii
TCAGACATAATGAAGGCGTTTTACGCCTGAAAAGACGGCTCCAATACGTCGGCAAAAATCTGCCCATTGCTTGCAATGGGTCTTACGATGTTCTGTGCAGACGAGCTGTCATTTTACGCATCGCTGTCAAAAGAAGTGCAGGACACTTCTTGGGACGTTTTTGGAGCCGTTTTCTCATAGACTCTATTGAAAACGGCTCCAAAAACGGCCGTAAAAAAGGCTGCGAAAACGCAGCGAAAAAAATGAGTTGCTCAAAAAAACGTCTGAAAGTCAGGGGCTGTTTTCCCTTGAAAACAGCTCCGTATTTTCAGACGTTTTTGGTTAAGCGTGTGAACATACCCTTAAAGTGGTCAATATTTCAGAACTATTTTAAAAAAAATATATAGATAATAACATGGAAAATGGGAAAGACCACCAAAAATAAAAAAAATGAACATAAAAACTTGATTTAAGACCTAGCCAAAATATACTTATAATGAAGGCCGCTCAGTTTATCAGTTACAGCTCTTCAAATCCAATGCTACCTTACACACAGAATTAAAAAAAGGCATTTATGGCATATCCACAAGTCCCAGGTTTTACGAAACTCCCTTTGACTTCAATAGAGAACTGAAAACATGCGTGGTCACATTTCCACTTTGTCTAGCCCATATGCGGCCACAGGTGGCTGCCTGCACCCACCTATCCGACAAGTAGTGCATATTCTATGTTTAAGTCTTAAATGTATTATGTTGGAATATACCTTTAAATCATAAAATTATGGCTGCCTGGAGTCACCACTAAGGGGGGCTTAGTTCATTCTAAAGTCCATATTTAAGGAGGTCCCCTAGTGGTGAAGGCAAAAGTAAAGAATTGTATATTTGCTGGAACTTAGGGTTAGAACAAAGAAACTGAATTCTAGTCACCAGTGCCTAAGGGCCCTTATACACGGGCCAATTATCGGACAAACGAGCATTCACAGAGCGGGCCGATTCTAGATGTTTTGCTGCCTAAAGCAAAAATTGAAATGGCGCCCCCAAGATTTTGCTGGACATCCCCCTGGCTGTTCTACATCACTAGCAGCCTCCACCAACTCTTGATGATGCACTGTTGACTTGTAATGGAATGTGCGGTGCAGCCGCACATAATACACCTCTCTGCATGGTGCATGCCCAAGTAGTACAAGGCAATAGTGCATCTGAGAAAGTTGGAGGAGACTAGTATTGATGTATGACAGCCAGGTGATGTCAATCAAACATTGAAAGGTGGGTTTGGAGGAAGGACTATGTGACGCTTCAGGATAGTGGCACCGCCCCATGACCCTTTAATGAGTAATTAGCATATAGCGTGCATCATTTTAAAAGTTGATTTTATAGATTTTTCTGCATCTGAAAAAAACATACAAGGAAATGTTTGGAAATATTGTCAGGTCATGTATTACTGCATGGTGGCGGTTCAAGGGGTTAAAATCCCCCGACAGGTTCCCATTAAATATACAGTGAATTGAAAACAATTCTATCTGCCCTGCAATTTTGTTACTATAAATATATTCTATATAATTACAGCTCCAGAACTAAGCTCAATACATATATACAGCACCATAACCGAGCCCAGTACATATATACAACACCAGAAGCAAGCTCAGTACATATATACAGTACCAGAACCGAGCTCAGTACATATATACAGTACCAGAACCGAGCTCAGTACATATATACAACACCAGAACTAACCTCAGTACATATA
This sequence comes from Rhinoderma darwinii, assembly GCF_050947455.1. NCBI lineage: Eukaryota > Metazoa > Chordata > Amphibia > Anura > Rhinodermatidae > Rhinoderma > Rhinoderma darwinii. The sequence continues at coordinate 513,422,084 of NC_134687.1, forward strand.
TACAGCCCCAGAACCAACCTCCGTACATATATACAGCACCAGAACAAAGCTCAGTACATATATACAGCACCAGAACAAAGCTCAGTACATCTATACAGCACCAGAACAAAGCTCCGTACATGAATACCACACCAGAACCAAGCTCAATACATACAGTGGATATAAAAAGTCTAAACACCCCTGTTAAAATGACAGTTTGTCATGTTACAAAATCAGTACAAGATTAATCATTTCAGAACTTTTTCCACATTTAATGTGACCCATAATCTGCACAATTCCATTGAAAAACAAACAAATCATTTATAGGGAAAAAGAAAAAACAAAAATAATGGGGTTGCAGTGTGAACACTCTTATAATTGTGGATGTGGTTGTGCTCAGAATTAGCCAATAACATTCAAACTCATGTTAAATAGTAGACCGTACACAGCTGCCATTATTTAAAGTGATTCCGAGTAACCCCATATAAAGTTCAGCTGTTCTATTAAGGTTTTCCTGACATTTTCTTTGTTGCATGTGACAGCAAAAGCCATGATCCGTAAAGAGCTTACAACACATCAGCAGAAGGGTACCAAACAATTTCCAAGGCATTAGATATACCATGGAACACAGTGAAGACTGACATCAAGACGTGGATTACATTTGGCACAACAGTGACATTACCAAGAAATGGACGTCCCTCAAAACTTGATGAAAAGACAAGACAAAAATTGGTCTGGGATGCTACCAAGAGGCCTACAGCAACATTAAAGGAGCTGCAAGACTTTCTGGCAGGTACTGGTTGTGTAGTGCATGTGACAATAATGTCCCGTTTTCTTCATATGTCTGGGCTGTGGAGTAGGGTGACAAGACTCAAGCCTTTTCTAACAAAGAAAAACATCCAAGCCTGGCTATGTTTTGCAAAGACCTATATCAAGTCTGCCAAAAGCATGTGGGAAAACGGGTTATGGTCTGATAAGACCAAGGTTGAACTTTTTGGCCATAATTCCAAAAGGTATGTTTGGTGCAAAGCCAACACTGCAGATCACCAAAAGAACACCATACCCATAGTGAAGCATGGTGGAGGCAGCATTATGCTTTGGGGCTGTTTTTCTGCAGCTGGAACTGGGGCTTTAGTCAAGGTAAGGGGAATTATGAACCGTTCCAAATATCAGTCAATATTGGCACAAAACCCGCAGGCATCTGCTAAAAAGCTGAAGATGAAGAGAAATGTCACCTTTCAGCACGACAACGACCCAAAGCATACCTCCAAATCAACAAAAGAATGGCTTCAAAAGAAGAAGATCAATGTTTTGGAATGGCCCAGCCACAGCCCAGACCTTAATCCCATTCATAATCTGTAGGGTGACCTGAAGATGGCTGTACACAGGAGATGCCCTCGCAATCTGACCGATTTGGAGTGCTTTTGCAAGGAAGAGTGGGAAACAATTGCCAAGTCAAGATGTGCCATGCTGATAGACTTTTACCCAAAAAGACTAAATGCGGTCATAAAGTAAAAGGGCAATTTAACAAAGTTTTAGTTTAACCCCTTAACGCACCTTGACGGAACTGTACGTCATGGTTTGCCCTGCATTAAGGCACCATGAGGTACAGTTACGTCATGGTGCTTTTCTGTCACCATGTCAAAACACATGGTGACAGAACAGTAACATCGGCTGTCTTAGACAGCCGATAGTCACTGTGACTCGTCGGGGGGAACAATCGCGGCTCAGCCAGCAATCGCTGTGATTGGTCAGTCAGTAGTGACTGACCAATCACAGTATTGCAGCATGGTTACCCAGCTAAAAGAGCCGGGTAGCCATGCTATCCGATCGGCTGTTGAAAACAGGAGGCCTAACAATGGCTCCCTGTCTGCCAAGTACGGCGGCCTGTTAGGCCCCGCCCAGAGGTGGGGCTTAAAAGGCTTCCGGCCGCAGATGAAAGATGGCGGCGGGCTCAGATGCTGAGCCTGCGGCATCAGCCTGAAGGATGTCAGCTGTATGTTACAGCTGACATCCTGCTGTAACGGCAGGGAATGGAGCTAGCTCCACTACCTGCCATTAACACCTCAGATGCCGCAATCAAAAGCAATCGCGGCATCTTAGTTGTTTCCAGGAGACCGGCATCGCTGCGATGTGGTCTCATGGATGCCGATCATTAGTATGGCAACCGCAAGGCAACAGTGGTTTCCTGGTCTGCCACGTACGGAAGCCTATTAGGCCCCACCCGGAGGCGGAGCCTAACAGGCTTGCTATCAGTGAATAGCTGACAGCTTTAATGCATTGCATTACGTGGGTAGTGCAATGTATTAGAATAAAGATGAGAGGTGCAGGTCTCCTAGTGGGACAAAAAAAAGAAATTAAAAACTGCCTTTTTTTCCTATAATAAGTCTTTTATTATAGGGAAAAAAATGAAAATTAAAAAAAAAAAAAAGTACACATATTTGTATCACCGCGTTCGTAACAACCCAAACTATAAAACTATAATGTTATTTTTCCCGCACGGTGAACACGTAAAAAAATAAAATAAACTATGCCAGAATCGCTATTTTTTTTGGTCACCATCCCTTCTAAAGTATAGAATCAGAAGTGATCAAAAAATCACACGTACCCGAAAATAGTACCAATAAAAACTACATCCCGTCCCCCAAAAAACAAGACCTTACACAGCCTTGTCAAGGCAAAAAAAAAAAAAGTTATGGCTCTTAGAATATGGGTACGCAAAAAATAAAACATTTTTCAAAAAAAGGATTTTTTTGGTGCAAACGCTGTAAAACATAAAAAAAACCTATATACATATGGTATCGCCGTAATCATATCGACCCGCAGAATAAAGTAAAATTCTCATTTATATCGCACGGTGAACACCGCAAAAAAAAATAAGTAAAAAACTATGCCAGAATCGCTATTTTTTTTGGCCACCATCTCTTCTAAAGTATAGAATCAGAAGTGATCAAAAAAGTTGCATGTACCCCAAAATAGTACCAATAAAAACGACATCCCGTCCCCCAAAAAACAAGTCCTTACACAGCCTTGTCAACGCAAAAAAAAACGTTATGGCTCTTGGAATATGGGTACACAAAAAATAAATAATTAAAAAAAAAAGGCTGTAAAACATAAAAAAACGATATACATATGGTATCGCCGTAATCATATCGACCCGCAGAATAAAGTAAAATTGTTATTTATAGCGCACGGTGAACACTGTAAAAAAAAAAAAAAAACATTATCAGAAGTGCTGTTTCCCTAAGGGGTGTAGTTTTCAATATGGGGGTCACTACTTGGGGGTTTGTTTTACTATTTGACTTCCGAGCCATGCAATTGCGGGCTAATGCTGTGAAAATCACCAAAATTAGCCCTGTCATATGTCCACGCAAATGATAAATGCATTGAGGGATGCAGTTTCCAAAATGGGGTCACTTGGGGCTTCCACTGTACTCTGGTACCTCAGGGGTTTTGCATATGTGACATGGTGGCCAAAAACCAATATAGCAAAATCTACATGCCAAATAGCGCTCCTTCCGTTTAGAGCTTTGCTGGGTGTCCAAATAGCAGTTTATGACCACATGTGGGGTATTGCCATAATCGGGAGAAATTGCTTTACAAATGTTGGGGTGCTTTTTCTCCAGTATCCCTTGTGAAAATGAAGACATTCTACAATTTAGTGGAACAAAACGTAGATTTAAATTTTCAGAGCATAATTACACTAAATTCAGCAAAATACCTGTGAGGTCAAAATGCCCACTATACCCCTTGATATATTCCTTGGGGGGTGTAGTTTGCCAAATGGTGTCTTTTTTGGGGTGTTTTCTTTGTTTTGGCCCCACAAGACCTCTTCAAACCTCACATGGTGCTTAAAATATATTCTAATAAAAATAAGGCCCAATATCCTCTAGGTGCTCCTTTGATTCTGAGGCCTGTGTTTCCGTCCAGTAGCACGCTACGGCCACATGTGGGATATTTCTAAAAACTGCAGAAACTGGGCAATAAATATTGAGTTACGTTTCTCCGGTAAGACCTTCTGTGTTACAGAAAAAAATGGATCAAAACAGATTTTCTGCAAAAAAAATGACATCTGTAAATTCTTGTGAAACACCTAAAGGGTTAAGAAACTTTCTAAATGCTGCTTTGAATATTTTGAGGGGTTCAGGTTTTAAAATTGGGTGATTTATAGGGGCTTTATAGTATATATGGCCCTCAAAACCAGTTCAAAACTGAACCGTTCCCTAAAATAAGGCTTTTGAAATTTTCTTGGAAATATGAGAAATTTCTGCTAAAGTTCTAAGCCTTGTAACGTCCTAGAAAAATAAAAGGACGTTAAAAAAAAACAATGCAAACAAAGTAGACAAATGGGGGATGTGAACTAGTAGCTATTTTGTGTGGCATTACTATCTCTCTTAGGGCGGATTTACACGAGCGTGTGCGTTTTGCACACGCAAAAAACGCTGCGTTTTGCGTGCGCAAAAGGCACGTAACAGCTCCGTGTGTCATGATCATATGGTGCGCGGCTGCGTGCTTTTCGTGCAGCCGCCATCATTATGACACTCTGTTTGGATGTTTGTAAACAGAAAAGCACGTGGTGCTTTTCTGTTTGCAATCATAGTTTGCCTGCTGTTGCACGAATCATACACATCAAACGGAGGTGCCTCTGTGTGGCATGCGTGATTTTGACGCACCCATTGAGTTCAATGGGTGCGTGATGCGCGAAAAACGCAGAAATATAGGACATGTCGTGAGTTTTACGCAGCGGACTCACGCTGCGCAAAAAACACTGACAGTCTGCACTGCCCCATAGACTAGCATAGGTTTGTGCGATGCACGTGAAAAGCATGTGCGTTGCACGGACGTATTACACGTTCGTGTAAATCCGCCCTTACAAGCAGATACATTTACATTTTAAAAACCGCTAATTTTTCTCAACATTTTGGTGGTTTTCATAAATAAACACTGAATGTGTCGACCAAATTTTACCATTAACTTAAAGTCCAATGTGTCACGAGAAAACAATCTCAGAATCGTTTGAAAAAATAAAAGGATTTCAAAATTATTACTACTTCAAGTGATACATGTCTGATTTTAAAAAAATGGCCTGGTCCTTAGGGCCAAAACAGGCTTTGTCACTAAGGGGTTAAGGGTGTGCAACCACATTATTTTTTTTATTTTTTTTTTCCACCCTAAAAGATTTGTTTGTTTTTCAATGGAATTGTATGGGTCGCATTAAAGGTGGAAAAAGTTCTGAAATTATTCATCTTGTACTGATTTTGTAACATGACAAAAACCTGGCATTTTAACAGGGGTGTGTAGACTTTTTATATCCACTGTATATACAGCACTATAACCAAGCTCCGTACATAAATACAGCACCAGATACTAGCTCAGTACATATATACAGTATCAGAACCAAGCAGCTCAGTACAGATATACATCACCAGAACCAAGCTCAGCATATAAATACAGCATCAGAACCAAGCTCAGTACATATAAACCGCACCAGAACCAAGCTCAGTACATATATACTGCACCTGAACAAAGCTCAGTGCATATATACTGCACCTGAACAAAGCTCAGTTAATATATACTGCACCTGAACAAAGCTCAGTGCATATATACTGCACCTGAACAAAGCTCAGTGCATATATACTGCACCTGAACAAAGCTCAGTGCATATATACAGTACCAGAACAAAGCTCAGTACATATATATGTAACGTCCGTGGCCGCTGACCACAAACTCCTTCCATCCAGTCGACGCCCTTCTCTCAAGAGATGTCTGCACATACGGCCGTCCTGCTCCACAGTAACCACCAGGGTGCGCTCACGAGCTCAGTCCAGACTTAAGAAGCCAGAGCGCACGCATGTTGGTGATTGAGCTAATTGCTCCAGAGCACCCTGGGCTATAAGAAGGTCCCAGCCCCATCCTCCCACGCCTAAGCTTTGTTGTTGTTTTCCAAGTCTGTCTTGAATATGGTCCCCTAGTGTGTCCTGCTCCCAGTGTTCCCTGTTCCTGTATCCTAATCTAGTGCCGTGCTTAGCTGTAGCCGTGCTGTATACCACGCCTGTCCTAATTCTCCACGCCTGACGTCTATCTGCTGCCTAGTTCCTACCAAGCCTGCCTTGCTACTGTCCGAGCTGCCACACGTACCCTATATAAACTATAGACTCTGACCTGCACCCAGTTGGCCAGCTACGTGACCGTAAGATCAGCCATGGACCCCGCTGGTCGATCCAAGACCATGACGACGTCACAAGAGATGTGTTGGCTTTGAACATTCTCGCACGTCGGCAGGAGACACGAGCTGCCGTTCCTCCTACTACACCTCCTGGCAGTGTTGATCCTCAGACTACACCTCCTGGCAGTGTCGACCCGCGTTTTTCTTTGCCACTTCTGGACCGCTATGATGGAGACGCAGGTACCTGTCGTGGATTTTTGAACCAGTGCCAGAACCACTTCAGCCTGTATACTAGGACATTTTCTTCTGACGGCGCAAGGGTCACTTTCATCATCCCTCTCCTCACTGGCAAGGCTCTTGCATGGGCGAACCCTATCTGGGAGAGACAAGGACCAGAGACCCGTGACTTCCAGGGCTTCCTCCGGACTTTTCGCATGGTGTTTGAGGAGTCTGGACGGGTCTCATCTGCAGCAGCTTCCTTGATTAACCTACGCCAAGGAGACATCTCCGTGAGCGAGTATGCCATCCACTTCCGCAACCTGGCGGGAGAACTTTTCTGGAACAATGAGGCCCAGGTGGCTGCATTCTGGCATGGACTGTCTCCTAAAACTAAGGACGAACTTGCCGCTCGAGACCTGCGATCTACCCTGGATGACCTCATCCTTCTGTCCGCCCGGATTGATATGCGGATCCGAGAACGCCTCCAAAAGGTTTGTTGGGAGGGAAGCCTTCCTAGTCTGGTCCCTACGTTGCAGCAACCCCTGCCGTCCTTAGATGCCGATCCTCCTCAGGAGTCTGTGAGGATGGACCAGTGTAAGCTATCTACCCAAGAGAGACAACGCAGACGCACTTCGGGACACTATCTATATTGCGGCCTCGGTGGCCATCTTGTGCGCCTGTGTCCTCAAAAATCCCAAAGCCTAAGGTTGCTAGGAGAGGCAACCTTGGGTAAGAAAGGACTTCTGTCTCAATTGTCCATATCAGTGACCATAGTATCCGGCGAGAGAACGCATCAGGTCTCTGCGTATCTGGACTCTGGATCCGCTGCTAATTTCATCCATAGAGACCTGGTGGATCTTCTTCAATTACCCACCACCCCCCTGGAGAGGCCATTGATGGTTGCATCAGTGAATGGACTACCTCTGCCAGACCCAGTTATAGCTGTGACCAAGCCGCTGAGGCTCCAAGTGGGAGCTTTTCAACACGAACTCCTGTAGTTCTATGTCCTATCTAAAGCCGTTAACCCTGTATTGCTGGGCCTGCCTTGGCTCCGACTACATGCCCAGTCCTGGACTTGAATTCTGGAGAGGTTCTCCAGTGGGGCCCTGAGTGTCAAAGCCGATGCCTGCTGCAGATTCGTTTGGCTCAGCCTTCGCTGCCTCGGTCGTTGGCAGGATTGCCAGGTCATTATGCTGCATTTTCGGACGTCTTCAGCAAGAGGTAAGCAGAGACATTGCCTCCACACAAGGCGTATGAATGCCCTATCGAGCTGACTTCTGGTGCATCCCTTCCCCGTGGTAGGGTATATCCTCTCTCCTTGCCAGAGACTCTGTCAATGTCCGCCTATGTGATAGAGAACTTGGAGAGGGGCTTCATACGGAAGCCGGGTTGTTCTTCATCAAAAAGAAGGATGTTCTCTTCGTCCTTGTATTGCCTACTGAGGTCTCAACCAGATCACGGTGAAAAATATATATCCGTTGCCACTGATCTCAGAACTGTTTGATCGTATACGTGGTGCCAAGATTTTTTTCAAACTAGACCTGCGTGGGGCTTACAACTTAGTTCAGATTCGCCAGGGTGATGAATGGAAGACTGCATTTAACACCCGTGATGGACACTGAATATCTATTAATGCCCTTCGGCCTGGGTAATGCTCCCGCGGTCTTCCAGGAGTTTGTTAATGACTTTTTCCGTGACCTCCTATATGTTTGTTTGTGTAGCAGTCTACCTTGATGATATCTTTATTTTTTCTCCAGATTCTATGACGCATCAAAGACATGTCCGTCAAGTTTTGCTGCGGTTAAGGGAGAATCGTCTGTACGCTAATTTGGAAAAGTGCATGTTTGAAAAAGATGCTATATCGTCTCGAATCGAGGTCTCGAGATGGATCCTGAAAAGGTAAAGTCTGTCCTGGAATGGCCACGCCCTCAAGGCTTGAGGGCCATACAGTGCTTTCTGGGATTCGCCAATTTTTACAGACAGTTTATTCCAAACTTCGCACTGACTTCTCCTATCTCTAACCTCACCAAGAAGGGCATGAACGCCAAGGCGTGGACTCCTGAGGCAGAGTCCGCATTCAATAGCCTGAAGAGTGCCTTCACGTCAACCTCTATCCTCCATCATCCAGATGTCTCTCTACAGTTCTCGTTGGAGGTGGACGCATCCTCTCTCGGTGCTGGCGCATTCCTGTTCCAGAGAGGCTCCAAGGGCAAGTCAATGGTATGTGGATATTTTTCTAAGCTCTTCCCTTCCGCAGAACGCAACTACTCGATTGGGGATCGGGAGTTACTGGCCATCAAATTGGCTCTGGAGAAGTGGAGACATCTACTAGAGGACGCAGCTCATCCTAATCCTGATTTTTACGGACCATAAGAACCTTACCTATCTTCAGACGGCCCAACGACTGAACCCTCGTCAGGCCAGGTGGTCACTGTTCTTTACCAGGTTCCAGTTTGAGTTCCAATATCGCCCGGCCGACAAGAATGTGAGGGCCGATGCCTTGTCCAGGTCTTTCAAGACAGAAGACACCATGGAGATGCCACAGAATATCATTGATCCGTCTTGCATTGTCTCTGTCAATCCCCTGCAAGTTGGGGACATTCCTCCAGGGAGAACTTTTGTGCACCTGGCTGATCGTGGAAGAATCCTCCACTGGGGACACTCCTCTAGACTGGCAGGTCACGCGGGGACCCGTAAGACTTGGGATCTGATTTCTCGTCATTTCTGGTGGCCCACGCTGCCCAAGGACATTATGGACTTTGTTTCTTCCTGTTCAGAATGTGCAGCCAACAAGACCACAAACTCCTTCCATCCAGTCGACACCCTCCTCTCAAGATGTCTGCACATAAGGCATTCCTGCTCCACAGTGACCACCTGGGTGCGCTCACGAGCTCAGTCCAGACACTTAAGAAGCCAGAGCGCACGCATGTTGGTGATTGAGCTAATTGCTCCAGAGCACCCTGGGCTATAAGAAGTTCCCAGCTCCATCCTCCCATGCCTGAGCTTTGTTGTTGTTTTCCAAGTCTGTCTTGCAAATGGTCCCCTAGTGTTTCCTGCTCCAAGTGTTCCCTGTTCCTGTATCCTGATCAAGTGCCGTGCTTAGCTGCAGCCATGCTGTGCTGTATACCACACCTGTCCTGCTTCTCCACGCCTGACGTTTACCTGCTGCCTAGTTCCTGCCAAGCCTGTCTTGCTACTGTCCGAGCTGCCACAGGTACCCTATATAAACTATAGACCCTGACCTGCGCCCTGTTGGCCAGCTGCCATACCGCCAGGACGGTACGGCCCAGTGGGTCCACGAACCCTACTTGACAATATATAACACCATAACCAAGCTTGGTACATAAATACAGCATCAGAACCAAGCTCAATACATATATATAGCACCAGAACAAAGCTCATTACAGAAATACAACACCAACACAAATACAGCTCGACTTAGTGCAACCCATGCCGTATAGTTTTGTACAGCGTATAACTTCAGCTCCCAGCATGGTCTGAACAATGGTAAGGATATGCTGGGAGTTCCTGTTTCACAAGAAAAAATCATACCACCCATCATCTCGCTGCAGTTCATACAGTAACTAAATTACTGATTAGAGGCAGAATAAACATTTACATTAAGTGACTCACCAGTGATGATCTCAGATTCTAGTTGTTCTTTTTCTCTTCTCTTCTCCATCCGGTCCAGACCTCTAGGACGTCTTCTCCTGGCCACAGCCCATTTCTGTAGTTTGTCGCTAAGATGTCTTCAGCTTCTCACTTTTCAAATATTTCTGCACCTATAAACGAAGATAAATTTCTAATGAGGCCACACACAACACCCTAAATATAAATATAATAGTGCCATACACGGCACCTCTAATTCTAATAGCACCATACGCTATCCCTGATTATAATAGCACCATACACTGTATCCCACACAGTGCTCCCTGTAAATAGTGCCCGCATAGAGCCCCTTGTAGGTAGTGCCCCCATAGATAGTGCCCTACATAGATCCCCTGTAGACAGTGCCTACATAGACCCCCCTGTAGATAATTCCCCACATATAGTTATCCCTGTAGATAGTGCCCTACATATAGCCCCCTGTAGATAGTGCCCTACATATAGCCCCCTGTAGATAGTGCCCCACATATAGCCCCGCTGCATATAGTTCCTCACATATAGCCACCCAGTAAATAGTGCCCCCATAGTCCCCTGTAAATAGTGCCCCCCATAGATAGTGCCATACATAGATCCCCCTGTAGATAGTGCCCTACATAGATCCCCCTGTAGATAGTGCCCTACATATAGACCCCTCTATAGATTGTGCCCAACATATAGCCCTCTCCTCCTGTAGATAATGTGATGCACACTTTTTAAAGAAAAAAACAACTTTACATACTAACCCTGATCCCTTTACCACGCCGTCCTGTGTCAATGCAGACCTGCTCTCTTCTAAGCAGGTCTGCTGGGGCTGAACGATGCAAGCGTCGCGATGCGTCATCGCACCGCTTGCATCGTTGAAATACGCTGATTGTACAACCTATTTGTACACCCAGGAACGATTTTTTGACTATTTAAAGGTAAGGTGTCACGAAAAAAAATGTTTTTATATGTTTTTGCTTTTGGTATGTTATTAAAATAAATTTTATTTATTTGTGTTTTTGTGTTTTACTTTTTTATTTTTTATTTCTTTTACTTCTCTATGGGGGCTGCCATTTTTTTTTCCATCTCTGTATGTGTCGTTTAACGACACATACAGAGATGGAATACGGCACATACATCCCCATAGTGAATGCGAACGGGAGCCGTTCCATTCACTATAGCGTACGCCGTCTGTGTGGGAACGACGCATGCGCTGCTCCCACACAGTCCAAAAGGAAGGTCTTCGGCAGAGCGACATCCGGCGCCATTTTCATGTGGACCGGAAGCCGCGGCCGGACAGTAAGATGAATACTTCCGGTCGCGGCTTCCGTCCATATGTTCAGAAGCAAGGACTAGGAGCGGAGGGAGCGGACGGAGTGGAGGGAGCGGCGGCAGCAGGAGCAGGTAAGTTATGTTTCTGTATGTTCGTGTTATACTGTGTGATTACACTGTATGTAATCCTCCTACACTGTGCATTCGCTCAAAAAATGGTGGCACACAGTGTAGGAGGTTTGAACATTCAACCCCCTCCTTTCTCCTGCCACTAGCCAGGATAAAGGAGGGGGCATTGTGTGAGCACACTAGAGCGTGTGTGTCTACACCAAATTTGCAGCATAAAGCAATGAGGTTGCTTTACCACATTGCAATGCTGCAATTTTGGGAATTGCTCCCTCTAGTGACCAGCACATGGAAATGTTATAAATTAGAATCTAATTTATAATATTTCCTGACTTGTGAAAAAAATTTAAAAAATTAGAACAATGTGTAATCATTTATTGACTAACAGTTTATCTAAAAAAAAATAATATTTTTCTAGCGACACATTCCCTTTATATATCATGTCTAAGGTAAAATATCAAGCAAAAAAGGTTTGAGTATAACCAAGTAATAGTTGGTGCATTGACCTATTGAATTATATATAGCCTACAAAAGAAGGTCAATTAACAGAGTTTTATTTAGAAAAATACAAAAAACACTATAATATGTCTAGTTGAGAATCTGGAGCATTACATTTGTGTGTTCGATTAAACTCTCAAAATGGCTAGAAAAAGAGAGCTTTCATGTGAAACTCGACAGTCTATTCTTGTTCTTAGAAATTAAGGCTATTCCATGCGAGAAATTGCCAAGAAACTGCAGATTTCCTACAACGGTGTGTACTACTCCCTTCACAGGACAGCACAAAAAGGCTCTAACCAGAGTAGAAAGAGAAGTGGGAGGCCCCGCTGCACAACTGAGCAACAAGACAAGTACATTAGAGTCTCTAGTTTGAGAAATAGACGCCTCACAGGTCCTCAACTGGCAGCTTCATTAAATAGTACCCGCAAAACGCCAGTGTCAACGTCTACAGTGAAGAGGCGACTCCGGGATGCTGGCCTTCAGGGCAGAGTGGCAAAGAAAAAGCCATATCTGAGACTGGCTAATAAAAGGAAAAGATTAATATGGGCAAAAGCAAACAGACATTGGACAGAGGAAGATTGGAAAAAAGTGTTATGAACAGACTAATCGAAGTTTGAGGTGTTTGGATCACACAGAAGAACATTTGTGAGATGCAGAACAACTGAAAAGATGCTGGAAGAGTGCCTGACGCCATCTGTCAAGCATGATGGAGGTAATGTGATGGTCTGGGGTTGCTTTGGTGCTGGTAAAGTGGGAGATTTGTACAAGGTAAAAGGGATTTTGAATAAGGAAGGCTATCACTCCATTTTGCAACGCCATGCCATACCCTGTGGACAGCGCTTGATTGGAGCCAATTTCATCCTTCAAAAGGACAATGACCCAAAGCACACCTCCAAATTATGCAAGAACTATTTAGGGAAGAAGCAGGCAGCTGGTATTCTATCTGTAATGGAGTGGCCAGCGCAGTCACCAGATCTCAACCCCATAGAGCTGTTGTGGGAGCAGCTTGACCGTATGGTACGCAAGAAGTGCCCATCAAGCCAATCCAACTTGTGGGAGGGGCTTCTGCAAGCATGGGGTGAAATTTCTCCAGATTACCTCAGCAAATTAACAGCTAGAATGCCAAAGGTCTGCAATGCTGTAATTGCTGCAAATGGAGCATTCTTTGACGAAAGCAAAGTTTGAAGAAGAAAATTATTTGAAATAAAAATAATTATTTCTAACTTTGTCAATGTCGTGACTATATTTTCTAGTCATTTTGCAACTCATTTGATAAATATAAGTGTGAGTTTTCATGGAAAACACAAAATTGTCTGGGTGACCCCAAACTTTTGAACGGTAGTGTATATATTTAGAACAAAGAAGGTAAGGACTAGATTTGTACATGAGGCAGACATTGCTGGCATAGTAAAATAAAATAAAAGATCAAACCAATGATGAAAAAGAACATGTGAAAATAAAGTGATAGATGGGTGAGTAAAATATGTTGATGAAAAATACCATTTATAAAAACACGAATAATAATTTATATGGATACACCTAAATAAAATGGGAATGGTTGGTGATATTAACTTCCTGTTTGTGGCACATTAGTATATGGGAGGGGGGAAACTTTTCAAGCTGGGTGTTGACCATGGTGGCCATTTTGAAGTCGGCCATTTTGTATCCAACTTTAGTTTTTTCAATGGGAAGAGGGTCATGTGACACATCAAACTTATCGAGAATTTATCGAGTATTTCCTAGCTTTATGATACATGGATCCTGAAGTACTCGTATCTGTGAAAAGCACAGCATTAATTAAACAATACAACCTATTTGAGAACGATTTCGCCTATATAAATATCATGTCTATGGTAAAATATCAGGCAAAAAAAGTTTGAGTATAACCAAGTAATACTTGATGCATTGACCTATTGAATTATATATAGCCTACAAAAGAAGGTCCATTAACAGAGTTTTTAGAAAAATACCAAAAATACTTTAATTGATTACATAAAACATACATACAGATTAAAAACGAATCATACAATACATAACAAGGTGTCTATCTAGGCAAGGAGTGTATATATATATATATATATATATATATATATATATATATATATCTCAAAAAGTATGGTAATGGTATGTAACCACAAAAATGGATAACAAGTCAGAATTCATACAGATTTGTAGGGGAAATCCCCATGCATGGAAAAGAGACCAGGGATAATGACAGGCAAAATAACCTACCCCATCAATCAGCGCCTTTCAATAACGGTAGCGGCGCGATGATGTCATCGCGCAGTTAGTGTCGTTGAAAGGTGCTGATTGGCAGGGCAGAATGACTTGCCCCGCCAATCAGCGCCTTTCAACAAAGGAAGCGGCGCAGGTCGTTGAAAGGCGCTGATTGGCAGAGCAAGTCATTCTGCCCTGCCAATCAGCGTCATTGTAAGGCGCTGAATGGTCTGGCACGCAAGGTGCCCGGCCATTCAGCGCTTATGCATGTAATTGTATCTGCGTCATATAGACGCAGTTACAATTAGTGCATGAGGGGGTGGCGGCGGATGGTTTCAGTGGCGCCACCGCCCCTCGAAGAGGCAGCAGGCCACCGCCTGAGGGGAGATCCTCATCTCGCCTCATGGACGATGTGGCCCTGTTCACAGAACTATCGTTCCCGATCATTGCCCTGTGTGTAAGGGAAACGGTCAGCCGATGAATGAGCAAACGCTCGTTCATCGGCTGATTGTATCGTTTTAAATTACGAAAATATTATCGTTGTCGGCAGCACATCTGTCTGCGTAAACAGGCAGACGTGCTGCCGATATGATAAAAATGTATGGGATTTATAGACAATCTGTCACCTCTCCTGACATGTTTATTAGGCTGGGTTCACATGAGCATGTTACGTCCGTAATGGACGGAACGTATTTCGGCTGCAAGTCCCGTAGCGAACACACTACAGGGAGCCGGGCTCTTAGCATCATAGTTATGTATGATGCTAGGAGTCCCTGCCTCTCCGTGGAACTACTGTCCCGTACTGAAGACATGATTACAGTACGGGACAGTTGTCCTGCAGCGAGGCAGGGACTCCTAGCATCGTACATAACTATGATGCTAGGAGCCCGGCTCCCTGCAGTGTGCCGAAATACGTTCCGTCCATTATGGACGTAACATGTTCATGTGAACCCAGCCTTATAGAAAATCCTTGTATTTCCCAAAAAATCTTTGTACAGTCCAGAACTGATAGACAAATGGGTGTTACCATTCCCCTTGTCAGGAGGATGTGTCCCTGCACAGTGTGATACTAGTTAGCAATGGTTGGAGACTGTCAGCCCTAAGGGGAATCATAACATCCATTTGTTAATGCTTGCACAAAAACGTAGCGTTAAAAAGAGTTACGGCGCCGCAGGGTGCCACAAAGGGGGGCCCAAGTTTGGGTAACAGCCCAGGACCTATGGTCTACTTAACCCACCACTGCATGATAATGGCATATGTACCACAGAGGCAGCCTGGAGAGAGAACTCATCTATGTATGCCTCATCCCCACTTTTAATAGATGGTAAAATCTCTAGGGTGCTGAAATGTTAGCAACAACAAATGTACTCAAGTCATGAAAATAAGTTGATGTTTATTTTTCTATATAAGGCAACATATCTAGCACTTCACATCGGGGAAAGTAACAAACAAGTAATCAAAAGAAATTATAATAAATTACTTTTAGTGTGAAAGATTAGCAAAAGTAAGTTATTTTTTTGGGGAAATAATGCAATTTAGGAGAGCACTTATTACTGTGTACAATTACCTATCAAAAGGCCATGAGGGTTTTACCATCAGCATAGTATAGATTGTCTTTTCTTAACCGCTTCCCGACCGCCCACTGTAAATTCACGTCGACGCTTGCTGGGCTCTGTGCAGCGCCGACGTGAATTCACGGTGGGTGTTAAAAGCGCGATCCGGGTGTCTCAGAGTAGTGCTGACACCCGGATCGCGCTGTTATCCCCTGCCTCTAGTCCTGGAGACATGACCGGGACCTAATTAGTTCAGGTCCCGGTCATGTGATCGCAGGGAAAGTTTGTTGTAGCAACGAACTTGAAAGTTTGTTACTACAACAAACTGGAAAGTTTGTTGCTACAACAAACTTTCCCGGGGACCAGTGGCATAACTACCGCCGTAGCAGCCGTAGCGGCTGCTACGGGGCCCGCGGCATGAGGGGGCCCGTGTCGCCCGCCGGCACGGGCCCCCACCATGGCCGGAGGCTCCGCTAGCAGCCGCTATGGCTACTACAGCGCGACGCTACTGAACACTACGGCAGAGCAGGGAGGTATCTCCCCGCTCTGCCATTAAACAAAAGACATGTATCCCCTATCCACAGGATAGGGGATACATGTGTGATCGCTGGCATTGATAGGGAGAACGGGGGACTGAAAGTCCCCTGAAGTTCTCCATCACAAACCTCGGACTTCCGGGGTCTGTGTCGGCAACTCCGTGCGCATGCGTGACCAGCGCTCCTTTAATTTGTATTGAGCTGCGCAGACGCCGGAAGTCAGAGGTTAGTCATGGAGAACTTCGGGGGACTTTTAGTCCCCCGTTCTCCCTATCGCTGCCAGCGATCACACATGTATCCCCTATCCTGTGGATAGGGGATGCATGGTGTTACCTACAGGGGGGGGGGGCTCTGCATGGCGTTACCTACAGCGGGGGACTCTGCATGCCGTTACCTACAGGGGGGGGACTCTGCATGCCGTTACCTACAGGGGGGGGACTCTGCATGGCGTTACCTACAGGGGGGGGACTCTGCATGGCGTTACCTACAGGGGGGGGACTCTGCATGGCGTTACCTACAGGGGGGGGACTCTGCATGCCGTTACCTACAGGGGGGGACTCTGCATGCCGTTACCTACAGGGGGGGGACTCTGCATGGCGTTACCTACAGGGGGGGGGACTCTGCATGGCGTTACCTACAGGGGGGGGACTCTGCATGGCGTTACCTACAGGGGGGGGACTCTGCATGGCGTTACCTACAGGGGGGGGACTCTGCATGGCGTTACCTACAGGGGGGACGGGACTCTGCCAGGCGTTACCTACAGGGGGGACTCTGCATGGCGTTCTCTACAGAGGGGGCTGCATGGCATTACCTACATGGGGGGACTCTGCATGGCGTTACCTACAGGGGGTGCTGTATGGCGTTATCTACAGGGGGGCTGTATGGCGTTATCTACAGGGGTGCTGTATGGCGTTATCTACAGGGGGCTGTATGGCGTTCTCTACAGGGGGGCTGTATGGCGTTATCTACAAGGGGGGGGTTGTGTGACACCCAGGGGAGGGGGGCCCCCAGTCAAAAGTTTGCTATGGGGCCCAGTCTTTCCTAGTTACGCCCCTGCCGGGGACCGATTGCTGGTGCTGCAATCGGTTATAAGGCAAAACCGGAGGCCATACAACAGCCCCCAGGTCTGCCATGCACAGCAACCTATGAGAACCAGCCGGAGGCACGTCCTCATAAGCTTCCTGTCAGTGTGACTCTCAGCGTCACACTGACAGTTTATAATACGTTACACTACCTAGGTAGTGTAATGTATTATAGCAGCCATCAGTGCTGCAGGTCTTCAAGTAAAGCAAGTAAAAAGTAAAGAAAAAAAGTAATAAAAATGTTTTAGAAAAGTGTAAAAACAAGTTATAAGTTCCAAAAACAAAAAATTCATTTTTTCCTAGAAGTTTTTATTATAGGAAAAAAATGAAAATGTTAAAAGAAAGTACACATATTTGGTATGACCGCGTTCACAACGACCCAAACTATAAAACTATGATATTATTTTTCCCGCACGGTGAACACTAAATAATTAAAAAACAATGTCAGAATCACAATTTTTTTTGGTCATCAACCCTCCAAAAATATAGAATAAAAAGTGATCAAAAAGTCGCATGTACCCTAAAATAGTACCAATAAAACCTACAACCCGTCCCGCAAAAAACAAGCCCTTACACAGCTTTTTTGACTAAAAAATAAAAAAGTTATAGCTCTCAGAAAATGGTGACACAAAAAAAAATTATTTGATCGAAAAGCGATTTTATTGCGCAAACGCCACAAAACATAAAAAACTATATAGATCTGGTATCGCCGTAATTGTATCGACCCGCAGAATAAAGTAAAATGTCATTTATAGCGCACGGTGGAAAGTGTAAAAAAAAAAAAGACAAAAAACATTGTCAGAATTTGTTTTTTTGTCACTTTGCTTGCCAAAAAAAATCTAATAAAAAGTGATAAAAAAAAAATCACACGTCCCCTAAAATGGTACCAATGAAAACTGCAGATTGTTCCGCAACAAATAAGCCCTCACACAGCTCCCGTGGAGAAACAATAAAAAAAGTTCTGGCTCTCAGAATATAGCGACAGAAATTGTGCAGTGTCCAAAAGCTGATAAGATCGGGCGCCATTTATCAGTGCGACATTGGCCACATATCTGCGGATTATTATTTATTTACCGAATTATTATACCCTCTTATTATGTCCTGATGTACTCTGCCCAATTTACACATACCCCCACATCATAAACTGAAATACCAGCAAAACCCCAAACAGAACAGTTACCAAGCAAACTCTGCGCTCCAAAAGCCAAATGGCGCTCCCTCACTTCTGAGCCCCACAGCGTGCCCAAACACCAGCTTATGTCCACATATATGATATTTTATATCTGGGAGAACCCGCTCAACATTGTACGAGGTATTTGTCTTCAGTGGCACAAACTTGGCACAACATATTGTGCATTAAAATGGCATAACAGTGCGCTGCGCCTGCTCCATATTCCTCAGGTGTCAGCTGTGTATTACAGCTGACACCCGGGACTAATGGACAGGAACAGCGATCGCGCTGTTACTGGAGCCTGTAAAAATGATATTATACTGAAATACATTAGTATTGCAGTGTATTGTACCAGCAACCTAATGATCGCTCGTTCCAGTCCCCTAAAGGGACTTTTGGGAGGTTTCCACTGTTTTGGTACCTCAGGGGCTTTGCAAATGCGACATGACACCCGAAAACCATTCCAGCTCCAAAAGCCTAATATTGCTCCATCCCTTCTGAGTCTTGATGTGGGTCCAAACAGCAGCTTATTACCACATATGGAGTATTGCTGTAATCAGGACAAATTGCTTTACAAATTTTGGGGTGGTTTTTCTCCTTTATTCATTGTAAAAATTAAACATTTCTTTGTTTTTTCATTTTCACTGCCTAATTCCACTAAATTCAGCAAAAAAACTGTGGGGTCAAAATGCTAACTATACCCCTAGAAAAATTCCTTGAGGGGTGTAGTCTTCAAAATGGGGTCACTTTTGGGGGGTTTCCACCGTTTTGCTCCCTCCAGGGCGTTGCAAACGCGACATGGCACTGAAAACCAATTCAGCAAACTCTGCGCTTCAAAATCCAAATGGCGCTCCTTCCCTTCTGAGCTCTGCCATGGGTCCAAACAGTAGTTTAGTACCACATATTGCTGTAATCGGGAGAAGTAGCTTTACAAGTTTTGGGGTGCTTTTTATTCTTTATTCCTTGCAAATATTTTTTTTTATATTTTTTCAGAAAAAAAGTAGATTTTCACTTTCACAGGCAAACTCCAATAACTATAGCAGAAGACCTGTGGGGTCAAGATGCTAACTATACCCCTAGATCAATTCCTTGAGGTGTGCCGTTTCCAAAACCGTGTCACTTTTTGGGGATTTCCACTGTTTTGGCACCACAAGACCTCTTCAAACCTGACATGGTGCCTAAAATATATTCTAAAAAAAGGAGGCCACAAAATCCACTAGGTGCCCCTTTGCTTCTGAGGCCTGTGTTTCAGTCCATTATCACACTAGGGCCACATGTGGGATATTTCTAAAAGCTGCAGAATCTGGGCAATAAATATTGAGTTGCATTTCTGTGGTAAAACCTTCTGTGTTACAGAATTTTTTTTATTACAAATGAATTGCAGCAAAAAAAATTACATTTGTCAATTTCCCCTCTACATTGCTTTAATTCCTGTGAAACGCCTAAAGGGTTAAGAAATTTTCTGAATGCTGTTTTGAATACTTTGAGGGGTGCAGTTTTTAATATGGGGTGATTTATGGGGTCTATCTAGTACATAAGGCCCTCAAAGCCGCTTTAGCACTGAACTGGTCCCTGTAAAAATAGCCTTTTGAAATTTTCTTGAAAATGTGAGAAATAGCTGCTAAAGTACTAAGCCTTGTAACGTCCTAGAAAAATAAAATAATGTTCAAAAAATGATGCAAATATAAAGTAGACATATGGAATATGTGAAATAGTAACTATTTTGTGTGGTATTACTATCTGTTTTACAAGCAGATACATTTAAAATTAGAAAAATCTTAATTTTTGCACATTTTCTCTAAATTTTGGTGTTTTTCACAAATAAGCAATGAATTTATTGACCAAGTTTTTTCCACTAACAAAGTACAATATGTCACGAGAAAACAATCTCAGAATCGCTTGGATAGGCAAAAGCATTCCAGAGTTATTACCACATAAATTGACATGTCAGATTTGAAAAAATGGGGCTGGTCCTGAAGGCCAAAATGAGCTCGGTCTTGAAAGGGTTAAGATAATGGAGACAATAGAATGTGAATATGGGAAGGTGATGGAAAACCACAATGAGATTCTTGGCAATTATCCTCATTTAAGGAAAATAAGAAAAATCTGTCCAGGCACCAGATAAAGTAATCAGCATAAGGCTGGGTTCACACGAGCACATTAATGTCCGTAATGGACGGACGTATTTCGGCCGGAAGCCCCGGACCGAACTCAGTGCAGGGAGCCGGGCTCCTAGCATCACAGTTATGTACGATGCTATGAGTCCCTGCCTCTCTGCAGGACAACTGTCCCGTACTGTAATCATGTTTTCAGTACGGGACAAGAGTTCCACGGAGAGGCAGGGACCCCTAGCATCGTACATAACTATGATGCTAGGAGCCCGGCTCCCTGCACTGAGTTCAGTCCGGGACTTCCGGCCGAAATACGTCCGTCCATTACGGACGTTAATGTGCTCGTGTGAACCCAGCCTTATGCTGATTACTTTATCTGGTGCCTGGACAGATTTTTCTTATTTTCCTTAAATGAGGATAATTGCCAAGAATCTCATTGTGGTTTTGTTATAATCTTCTGGATCTGAACTGTATAATGATATGTTGAACATCTGACAATGCAATAGAGAAGATTTAGTGCTTTTACCATATGTTTAAATAAGGCCGTTGCAAATTTCGGTGAAAATTCCAGACAAAATAGTGCAACAGAAGAAATTACGGAAACCCGACGGAACCCATTAAAGTCAATCTGTTTCATCAGGCGCTGTTTGTGTCCATCAAGTAACGGATCTGTCACTGCCATAGTCTTCATTGTTCTGTTCCTATGGCAGAGTAGGGCAACGGTAAGTACCATCACAGATATGAACAGAGCCTCAGCCCCTCAGATGAGATCTCGGGGACCACTAATGGCAAACTCTTTGTATATTTACTTACACAGTATGAGTGCTCATCCTGGCAGCAAAATAAAATATTTGTAAGATAGCATACAGAGCTGCTGGCGTCTTTCCTCCATTGAATAGTTTCCTGTCAGTGAAGTCAGCATATGCCAGTTAAAAAACCAACCATGAACATGTGTGTTCCCAGATTGTGTTCCCAGATTTTTGGAAGAAAGTCATACTTAAATTCAAATGCAAGATCTTGATGCCAATGACGTTAGCAAGAGATAGTGAAACAATGATCGTGACTGTCAATGCAGAAAATGTCATACCAGTTAGGTTAGGCTTTGTTCACATCTGCGTCAGGGCTCCGTTCTGCGTTCCGTCTGAGCTTTCCATCAGAACAGAGCCCAGACTGAAACCATAGGTTTCCGTCACCATTGTTTTCACTGCTGACGGATCCGGTGCAAATGGTTTCAGTTTGTCTCAGTTGTGCAAGTGTTACGCCGTTTTGACAGAAGCAATACCGTAGTCCACTATGGTATTGCTTCTGTCAAAATGACGGAACCCTTGCACAACTGAGACAAACGGAAACTATTTGCACCGAATCCGTCACCATTGAAATCAATGGTGATGCAAATGGAAACCTATGGTTTCCGTTTGTTTCAGTCAGGGCTCCGTTCTGACAGAAAGCCCTGACGAAAATGATGTGACCGAAGCCTTAGTGAAGCCTGGACTGGATTTATGCACAAGTATAAAGAAGAAGATAAACTAGGGAGGGAGCAGCAAACAAAACAGAACCATGATATGGTAATAACATTATGTAAGAATGAAATCACGCGCAGCTGTTTTTTTAGCTAAAATCAGGAATGGATCCAAAAGAAAGGACAGGTACAAAATACAAAGATTGGGAACACCTTAGCTGAGTATTTGGTCCAGTGGCGTAACTACCACTGTATCGGCTACTATGGGGCCCATGGCATGATGGGGGCCCGTGTTGCCCCAAGATACGGCCCCTACCCCCCATGCCAGGTGGCCTGCTAGCACCAGAGGGCACCTCGGTGCTAGCGACCGCCACCCCCTCTTGCAGTAATTGTACCTCTGTCTATAGCACGCAGGTAGAAATACATGCATTAGCGATGAATGACCGGGCACGTTCAGAGCCCGAACATTCAGCGCCTTACAATGACCCTAGCGGTGAGATGACGTCATCGCGCCGCTTCCATGGTTGAAAGGCGCTTATTGACGGGGAAAGTCATTCTGCCCGGCCGAACAGCGCCTTTCAACGACGCTAGCAGCACGATGATGTAATTGCACAGCTTGTATCGTTCAACTTCTGCAGACCTGCTCAGAAGGGAGGTCTGCATTGCCACTGGACGGTGCAGGAACAAAATCATGTGAGTATGTAAAGTTGTTTTTTTTCTAATAAAACTGAGTGCTCTATCTACATGGGGGGGGGGGGGGTCTATATGTGCGAATGTGGAGCACTATATACAGGGGGAGCTATAGGTAGGGCACTATCTATAGGGGAGCTATTTGTAGGGTACTATCTATAGGGGTGGGCTATATGTGGGACACCATATGCAGGGGTGGGTTACCTGTGGGGCACTATACGTAGGGCACTATCAACAGGGGTGGGCTACATGTGGGACACTATATACAGGGGGAGCTATATGTGAGGCACTATCTACAGAGGGGGGGCTATATGAGGAGCACAATCTATAGGGGGAGCTAAATGTAGGGCAGCACGGTGGCTCAGTGGTTAGCCCTATTGCCTTGCAGCTCTTGAGTCCATATATGGGCACTCTCTACAGGGGCTTCTATGTAAGGCACCATGTACAGAGGCTCTATGGGGGTCACTGTGTGTGTGTGGGGGACAGGGTTTGTCACGGATTATAATAGTACCAGTGTACGGCGCTATTATAATTAGAGGTGCAGTGTATGGCGCTATTAGGGTATGTTCACACGCAGTAGCAAAATACGTCTGAAATTACGGAGCTGTTTTCGCCTGAAACCAGCTCCTGATTCAGACGTTTTTGTAACTACTCACGTTTTTTGAGGCGCATTTTATGGAGATTATTTGAGCGGTTTTTCAATGGAGTCAATGAAAAACGGCTTCAAAAACGTCCCAAGAAGGGTCATGCACTTCTTTGACGCGGGCGTCTTTTTACGCATCATCTTGACAGCGACGCGTAAAATTACACCTCGTGGGAACAGAACATCGTAAAACCCATTGAAAGCAATGGGCAGATGTTTGTAGGCGTAATGGAGCAGTTTTTTCAGGCGTAATTCGAGGAGTAAAACGCCCGAATTACGTCTAAATATAGGAGTATGTTCAGAGGTGTTGAGAATTTTATCTTCATTTATAGGTGCAGAAAGGTTTTAAAAGTGAGAAGCTGAAGACATCTGAGTGGAAAACTGCAGAAATAGGTCGTGGCTGGGAGAAATCAATCAGAGGTCTGGACCGGAGGGAGAAGGAAAGAAAAAAAGAACTAGAATCTGGGACGTCACCTGTGAGTCACTTAATGTAAAATGTTTAGTCTGCTTCTAATCTGTACTGTAGTCACTGTATGATCTGCAGCGAGATGGGTGGTATGATTTATTTTTTGTGAAACAGCAACTCCCAGCATATCCTTACCATTGTTCGGGCCATGCTGGGAGCTGTAGTTTTCCACCGAACAAGCCTGCGGCAGGGGTTGCACTAAATTGAGCTGTATTTGTTCTGGTGTTGTATATATGTACTGAGCTTGGTTATGGTGTTATATATGTACAGCCCAAGAACCAAGCTCATTACCTTGGTTCTGGGGATGTATTTACGTACAGATCTTGGTTCTGGGGCTGTATTTACGTACAGATCTTGGTTCTGGGGCTGTATTTATGTACAGATCTTGGTTCTGGGGCTGTATTTACGTACAGATCTTGGTTCTGGGGCTGTATTTACGTACAGATCTTGGTTCTGGGGCTGTATTTGCTGTATACGGCTAGAAATCACATATGCAGTTTTTGAAGCCGTTTTAGTTTTATTTTTTTAGGGAAACAGAAGTGGATACAAAAGAGAGGAGACATATTATTCTTTCCTTTAGGATAGGGACTAAACCAGGGGCGTAACTAGGAAAGACTGGGCCCCATAGAAAACTTTTGACTGGGGGCCCCCTGAGGTGCCACACGCAGCCTCCCTTATAGTGCCCCCTGTAGATTGTGCCATACAGCCCCCCTGTAGACCGTGCTTTACAGCCCTGCCTGTAGATGGTCACACCCCTCTTGTAGATAGCTCCATAAAGCCCCCAGTGTATATAGTGCCATACAGCTCCCCCTGTAGATAGTGCCACACACAGCCCCCTGAAGATTTCACCACACAGCCCCCCAGTAGATGGTGCCACACAGCTCCCCCTCCTAGTAGATGGTGCCACGCAGCTCTTCCTCTTGTAGATAGTGCCACATAGCCCCCCCCCCCCAAAATAAATAAATATTGTACTTGCCTGACAGGCCCTGGTCGGGACACATGCACAGACCAGCGTGATGCAGTGACGTCGACACGCTGGCCTGCGCAGGGAGTCTTTCCAGTACCTTATAGGCTGCAGGCCTAAAGTGGCCTGCAGCCTCGGGGCCGATTTCTACCTTTTCTGCTGCCTGAGGTGGAAATTGAAACCCCACCCCAGAATTTGATTGACATCCCCCTGGCTGTTTTAGATCATTAGCAGCCTCCTCAAACTCTTGCGGATGCGCCGTTGCCTTGTACTCCTCCTGGCTTGCACAGTGATGAAGCCAGGCAGAGTACACCTCGCTGCACGGTGCGTATAGCAAATGTTGCTAGAGCTTTGAGTGCCAAGAAAGGCTGTTTTATCCAAAAAGGCCCAATACATTTTTTCACACGATAATTGTTTAATCTTTTATTTCAATCTGACCACGGAACAAAATTATAAAAAACTTCAGCAATAAGATACAAACAATAACACTGGATATATAAATAAAGTTATCTTATAAAAACCAACTAACTTATGAAAAATATTCATTACTCTGAATATAAAAAAATAATTGTTTTTTTTCAGAATATAAAACTTGTGCAAAAGTACAAAAAGCCAAAACTATTGTTTCCGAAGCATAAACCTGCTTCATAAAAAAGACAAATAATATAGAAATAACAGTCAGAAAGTATTGTACTAGCCATGGCTTGCATAATCACGTAGTAAACAATTCAACATGCTAGTGAGTTTCCATACTTCAGCAAACTACAATTAAAATAAACATTTTTAAATAGGTCAAAGAATGCTGCCTTTGAATCTGTTTACATCATGTTAAAGCTTTACATTCGACATAAGAGTCGGCAAAGCTCCTGATAGTTTACTTGACATATTGCTATGCATGGTCATACTTTGTTTATTGCTGTATGGAATAGCGTATTAGACTACTCTAGTCCATGCAGAGGAATAAAGTAGGAAAAAGTATACCGCGTGGCATACACTTTTTTAAAATGAGTTCCAATGGGCAACATATGCCACTGTAGGTTTATACTGTGGCATAGGTCACAGTATTGTGTCGGAGGCAACGTATACCTCCGAAGGAAAGCATGAACATGATGTGAACTGAGCCTTAGGCTTTTTGCACACGGCAGA
Source organism: Rhinoderma darwinii (assembly GCF_050947455.1). Lineage (NCBI taxonomy): Eukaryota > Metazoa > Chordata > Amphibia > Anura > Rhinodermatidae > Rhinoderma > Rhinoderma darwinii. Next base: position 513,448,009 of record NC_134687.1, read on the forward strand.
GCCATGTGCAGGAGGCTGTTGTGTGGCACGCAAAGTCCCTATGGCTCCTTATGGTGGCAATGCTTCTAGGAGAGAATAGCTCTGTAATACGGCATCCGATCGCACGTGCCAAAATGTTTTCTACAAATCACATGGAAAACAAAAAATGTACGCCTTTGTTTTAAAACAGAGGCACATGTGGGTAAAGCGTGGTCCCATAGATTTCTCTAGGTGCCGTATTACAGCTTTATACAGTTCTTTACAAAAATCCCAACTTTACTAAGAATGCTTACTTATAGCTTTACATCTCAATAAAAGGTCAATAAAAGCTGAAGAGTTTAGACAAGATGACCGTGATCATTTCATTTACGTTATTCAAAAGTAGTAAGTTAAAGTGGTTGTCCCAGAAATGACATGATCGGTCAGAAATAAGGGTCAGGCCACTGGGACCCCTTACTAACCCCAAGAACAGGTCAGTGCTGGCGGTTTCTAGAACATCTATTGATTTCCATCTTCTGAGCAGGCCTGTTCTTGGGTTCAGTGAGGGTGACAGCAGCCAGACACCAACCAACCTTTTATGATATGTCTGACCGATGTGTTAAGAGTTATTTTTAAATTAACTCTTTTAAGTCCCTACTGATTTAACCAGACCACTATCTTTGCTTATAGACCTTCCTTACATTAATCAGTATCACATAAATGCATACATTTTACTTCCACAGAAACTTTGCTAAGGAAACCTTCCATTGTATTAGTCCGGAACATAAAATGGCAGTTTGCTAATGAGGTCACCAGTCTCCGTCTGCATTCGGTCATAGACCCACTTCCTGTTGCAGCGGCACTCGGGTCCACATTTGTTGGAGCTGCACTTAGGGCACGGATAGAAACACCCCTGGCAGCTCTCCTCCAGACAGTCACACAAGTCCCGGTTATTACACAGGAGTTTACCTTGCTTGTCATATTTCTTTAGAGATATCCTGAGAAAGACATTACATTTATTGATATGTTAGACGATACAGGATGTTACAGATTGATCCACATGCGGTGGGCTAATATTATTAGAACAAGACTATATTCTAGTGAAGAAAGCACATTTGGCTTCTCATTAATTATAGATTACATAAAATATCAAAGTATTATTTACACATTTATGAAAAAGATCTACCAAGTAGCTCATATTAGACTTTATTCACACCACTTTGTGTGTACTCCTGGCCAATATGCAGTGAAAATCTTCCAACGTAGAGATTTAACCATAGACGTCTATGGACCTCTTGTATGGCCAAAAAAATATCCTTTTGGTATATCTCTGGCCGGTATTAGTTGGCATACCTTTTTTTCAACTGTATGGATAAGCATATGTGACTGAGCTTCCAATAGCAGGGCATCATCGAAAAATGTATACTGCGTGATATACATTCTTTTTGCAATGTCAGATGTATGCAATTATATGGAATACAGTTGCATATGTTCAGGCTATACACCGCTGTATACATCCATACACAGAACGTGATGTGAACAGAGCCTTAAAGGGGTTATCCTCCCGCTAAAAATTAATGGCCTATCCTGATCAGTCGGGGTCAGACTCCCAGGACCCCCCAGCTGTTTTGAAGGGGGTGATGTGCTCGTACGACCGCTGCTTCCCCTTCATTTCTTCTTACTCACTGTGAATCGTCGACATGGACGTAGCCGTGATTCACAGTATTGCAGCCTTCTCCCATTGAAGGGAGTGGGCGAGAAGCCTGCAATAATTGTGAATCGCCGCTACTTCCGTGTCAACGATTGTGAGCAGGAAGAAACAAAGGGGAAGCAGCACTCGTACGAGCGCAGCACCCCCCTTCAAAACAGCTAATCAGAGGGGGGGGGGTGTCAAACCCCGACAGATCAGCTATTGATGTCCTATCTTGAGGACAGGCCATCAATTTTTAGAGGCTGGATGACCCCTTTAATCCAGAGTAATACTTGCTGCACTGGTTTTATATTTAGAGTATTCGATTTGTACTCCCCAACATTTGTGCAGTATTCATGCAATGAGAAAGAAGCACTTGAGGTGGTTTTACAGAGGCAGATTTCCTGGCCATTAAAGGAGCGCTGATCGATAATACAGAACGTCAATTGGGACTTGTTAGCTTTAGCTCCATTTACAAGGAGCAATGGTCAGAATGTATGGGGACGAACGATCTCGAATACGATAGTGAACATGCTGCTCTGTTTAATGTACAGGGTATCTATATACAGATAATGCGGAGTATTTTAATATTGCGGCCGAAACGGGGGGAGTTAATCATTGTCAAATCGGTATTCAATGAGAACGATCTCAAATACGATAGTTTGTCCACATACATTTGCATCTTTTTTGTCAGCACATACCCTGTTTACACGAGTAAATGTGCTTGGTACTAGTGACCAATTTTAAAAGATGCGATCAGCCGATGAACTAGCAATTGCTCGTTCGTCGGCTGATCGCTGCCGTGTTTATATAGGGCAACAATTGGGAACGAGCATTCGGATGAACGCTCATTTGTCAGAGAAATGGCCAGTGTAAAAGGGCCTTTACTACCACTAGCTAGTTTGAATATAAGTAGTCATTATATGGACACTAAAGGGGGGGAGGGGGGGGGGATCTATGATAAAGGTATGTGCAAGAGCAAAGGACAGGAAAAGTTGCCACAGGGACACATTAGAGCTAATTAATTGCAGGCATCAGGAAGCAAGAGGTTTTTCACAAATATTGTGCAGTAATAGGTTTTTTTTGTTAATGCCTTTGGTACCAAAGATCTGTAAAGGGTTGTACCAGTGTAAGCTCATTAGGGACAACTAGGCCCGAGGAAGCATAAGGGGGGCCAGGGCATCCCTGATAAAGGTGGTTAGGTGTAGCAGGGGGTTTAAAAATGGTGCTGGCCGCATGTCTGTGGGGAGGAGGGTGAACTCTTTGTTCACCTGGGGATAGGTGTAAGAAAGGGGCGTGACGGTGGGAAGACCTAGGTAAGCGCATCTGTAATGAGCAATAGGGGAGGGGGAGCGGGTAGGGGTTTATAAGGGCCGAGTAGAGAGAGGTAAGGCAGTACTTACCAGGAAAAGGAAAGAAGAAGATAGAACCGTCCCAGTAGAAGTAGTTTGGCGAAGTAGTCGCTGGAATGCAGCTGGTGTCTACTGCTGGAGCGAGACCAAGGCGGAAAATCGTGGTCCCCAGGCGTCTTCGGGATTCCATTAGGCCGGGTAAGTCTGTCCCATACCGCAAGGGGGTCTCCTCTGTCCCCCTGCCAGTCCCAAGGAGACAGTTATTCTTCCTCCCGCAGCCATCCGCGATCCTTCCCCCCTACCCTTGTCCACTGTCGTCCTCCCCCAGGCGTCTTGTTCTGCCCTGCAAGCCTCTTCCCGCCCCAAGCCGCAACCCCTCTCCTGCCGCAGGTCCACGCTGTTCGGGAGCATTCGGACCACGCAATTGGAAGTCCAGAACAGCGTCACTTCCGTAAGTTTAGCGGTCCGGCCGGAAACGCCATGGCCGCTGCCTCCACCGGTGCATGGTTACCCCACTAAGCATACATTACCCATCCTCTGCCACATCCGGTCCTCCCACTTGCCCTCCGTCCTCAGACACTTCCAAGTGGACTGTTCCAAACCCCATACCCTAATTTGGCCCCCTACTCAGCCCAATTTTTCCCAAACCCATCCCCCCTACTCAGTTTCCCTGCCACCACCCCAGCAGTGTTTTTATTATTTTAATGGGCCGCATATACACAGGGAGGGTAATTTTCAAGGTGGCTCTATGGGCATGCTAAACCCCCACCAATTTTTAAAGTTTGAAGGCTGTAAAAGGAAAAGGGGAAGGTAGGCGCAGAAGGGGGGGGGGGTCAGGCTAAGAACAGCTCATTAGTGGAAAAAGTGTTAGCAGCAGGCGGTCAGGATACTTATTCATGCTCATTGTCCCCGACATATGCAAATTTGCCACAGATTTGCTATTTGCTAGCCACTTATCAGGGTGGTATTCCTCCTTCAGTGATTTGTATATGGCATATCATATGCTATTTTAAATGTTTTTAACTTCTATGTAGTGTTTTGGTATTCAATAAACGGTTATTTTGTATACTCATATGGTTATTCTTTGAAAGTTATACCCGTTGCCTTATACATACCCATTTGTTTTGCTTTATATATAGTGGTTTGTAGGGTATGTGGCATGATATATGCAGTGCCTGCCAGTGATATACATGTATTTATCAGCATACTTGCCATTTCTTGGTGAATGTGACTTTTTGTGGCGTTTGGCACGCAGGAATCTTACATATTGATATTTTATATATCATTTTTTTCGTATATTGTTAGTGCGTTGGCTATGGCGCACGGTATGGCATCGGACATTGAGGCCAGGGAGGCTATTTGGAACAGCCAACTATCGTCAATATTTAGTACTAGTGTGGAGGTTGTAACTAATGTGGAATTCAAGACATTGACAGAGGAAATCATCATGTTACATAAAAAATATACCAGAGTCTGGTGGAACGTTAGAAGCTTGGAGGAATACTTGAAATTGGGCATTTCACCACGTGGGCTTAGAGCACAAATCTTTCCTGCATGGGAGGTTGATATTACCTTTAAATCAATATGGGAACAGGGTTTATTACAATGTTCCCATATACTCATACGTATGCTGATTGAACATGATAATAATCTGGTGGTTCAGATCAAAGAACGCATCAAGAGTTTAGAAAGTAAACTCACAGGATTTGACCAGACCCACATGGTTAAACCATTTCAAATGAAACTTAGGGAGATTATAGAAAAATATGAAAAAGATATTATTCAAGGCAAAAAACAAAAATTTCACAGAGATAGAACAGATTTTGAAAAACAGAGAGCATATAAATGGAAACATGCAGGGAATAGAAGGCAAGGATACACAAATACCCATACAAAACAAAATGTTGCACCATTTATCGCTGAAGAATCTACCAGTGATTTTTTATCTACGGACACCAGCGACACCGAAAGAGGACCAGGCGAGGTAAACGTGAGAAAAAGAGGACCGAGACATCGGGAATGGTCCCCCAAACGCAGCAAACGGAACTTTACGAAGCAACATCAAATTTGAAAAACACCGTAACACAACAATTACAAATTATCAACCTCACCTCATATGCACTAACACCTTTGGAAAGGTCAGTTCTAGAAAAAGGACTCACTTTTTCGCCCACGAGAAGGCTAGATAAATTCGAACTAACTAAGGATGTCTATTTATTTTGTAGACAACTCATGTTTAAAATACTATATCATCAACCCTCCATGATTGACACCTTACCGGAGGAGGATAGACAAGTATTCCGAGATCTTTTGGATCTACTCAAAGAGAATGAGAGCAATGAAGAACTAGGTAAGTTTAAATTTCCCTATAAAACCCCCTCACAAAAGACTCCGTCTTTTAAGCTATGTCCACCAATACAAATTTTTTTTGAACTAGTGTCTAAGGATATTCAGGACTTGGACATATCTAAACATCAACGGGACAACCTCACAAAACCTGAGAGATTAGCTTTATCCTCCTTGAGTGAAAATGACACATTTGTCATCAAAGAAGCAGATAAAGGAGGTAATATTGTGTTGTGGGGTACGGAACAATATACCCAGGAAGCGTTAAAACAACTAACTAATACATCTTTTTACCAGGTTTTACCATCTGACCCAACTGATACCTTTAAGAAAAAATTGGATTTACTTATTGATGCAGCATCCCATTATGGTACCATCAATAACAATGAATGTAAGTATCTAAAAACAGAGAAACCTATTATACCAACATTTTATTTGGTGCCCAAGGTGCATAAATCTTTGACTAATCCTCCAGGTAGACCAATTGTAGCTGGTATAGGTAGCCTTTGTGAAAAGGCCTGCACTTATATAGATTATTTTTTACAGCCCATGGTACTACAACTTAAATCCTATACTAGGGATTCTATGCATCTTATAGAACAATTGAATGACTTGGAGGTTCCCTTTGGCACCCTGGTTATATCCTTGGATGTAGAATCCCTGTATACTAATATTAGGCATCATTTGGGACTGAGAGCAGTTATGCATCACCTTAATCAGCAGACGGCATCTAACAGACAGCATGATTCCTTTTTGCTTGATCTTCTTGAATTTGTCCTTGGACACAATTATTTTGTGTTTGATAGGAAATTTTATCGCCAAGTTTCTGGCACAGCTATGGGGGCACGTTGTGCTCCCTCCTACGCTAACCTCTTTTTAGGTTGGTGGGAGGAGACATACGTATATTCATCTATAAGTTTTCAACAGCATGTCATTAAATGGCAAAGATATATAGATGACATTCTCATTTTTTGGACAGGGACAGCAGAAGAATGCGGGTCATTCATTGAAGAACTTAATGAGAATCCATGGAATATACGCCTCACTGCCAAAATTTCAAAGGAAATGGTTGAGTTCCTCGACTTAAAAATCAAAATGCACGGACCTCAAGTAAAGACCACACTGTACCGTAAAGAAACAGCTACTAATAATCTGCTCCATTACCAAAGTTTTCACCCTCCACACTTGAAAAATGGTATTCCAACAGGACAATTCCTGAGGATTAGGAGAAACTGTAGCGAGGAACAAGATTTCAAATTTCATGCAAAGGATCTAAGTGAAAGATTTAAATCAAGAGGATATCCACAAAAAGTTATTTCGAAAGCTTTTTCAAAAGCAGCAAAGAGCAATAGAATCCAGACATTCACACCCAAACATCGGATAAAAGACAACAAGCCAAGGATCATAACAGCCTATAACAGTCAATGGCAAGATATCACCAAAATATTAAATAGAAATTGGAACATTCTATTATGTGAACCCAAACTTATACCACACATAACCGAGAGACCTCTCCTAACAGCAAGAAGAGCCCGCAATCTTGGGGACAGGGTAACAAGAAGTCATTTTTCAAGACCGACGACACGACTAGGTAGAGGAACTAAACTTATAGGTTCATATGCATGTGGGGATTGCAATATATGTCAATTTGTTGAATCTAGTGACACTTTCACAGATCCAGTTGACAAAAAGCAATACCCACTTAAGTCATACATTAACTGTCGAACTAAAAATATCATTTATGCGATAACCTGTTCTTGTCCCAAGGTTTATATAGGTCAGACAAGTCAAGAACTACGAAAACGAATACAACATCACCTATCAACCATCAGATTGGCAGAAAGAGATATTAAACAAAACAAGATTCTGACCTCGGTGGCTTCACACTTTTTACAAGTACACAAAGGTAAGACTTCTAGTCTTAAAGTGACCGGTCTGGAACACATACAGACAAACATTAGAGGGGGCAATATAGTCCCCAGACTTCTGCAACATGAAGCAAGGTGGATCTTCAATGTAAAATGCATGTCCCCTAGGGGCATAAATGAAGAACTACTATTTACCGGTTTCTATAAAACATAACGAGTCATTTTTCATTTTTACATATAGATTTTTCTTATGTTCTATTTGCACAGATCACATATTTTCGTTCACATTTATTATGACCTTCATATTTATTATGATTTATTCAGGTCTCTTACATTTCACATAATAATTTTTATATCCTTTCCCTCATTTATTTTTCACGTTCTAAATGATCTAAGTCACTAATGTTTATTTTATTATTATCACATAGCACGTCATTTATTGGCATCGTTATATGACAGATATAGTAGTTCATCTTGAAGCCATAGGTCTGAGATCAATTATTAAGTATGTTTTCTCCTTCTAGATCATATCTATGTATAGTGATCGGTTCTGAGGTGTTGAGCATCATATGAGAACATATGGACACAGAAGAGGAAAAACAAAGAGAAAGAAAAATAATATATTGTATTATAATTTTGGATTTTTTTTTAAACGTATTAGGGAGGGGGAAGTGCATAGATATTTTTGAGTTATCAGGGGAAGCGGTGGCGGCAAAGGAGGAGGGAAGCGGTCAGTCACATAGGAAACAGTGGAAGACTATTGTGGAGTGGATCAAGGGGTTCCTAGTTTACACCAGTGTATGGGTGGAATCCAGACCGGAACATTGCACCAACATCTTAAAGTACGTGGACTTGGTGGTTGATGTGCATGTTTTTTACGGGGGACTGGGCTGATTTGAGTATGACAGGGCTTTCAGGAAAAAGATGGTAGGAAGTAAGATTTCGAGTTTTGGATTTATGGTCCAGATTGATGGGGTGAGAGAGAGGGTGCAGGTGGAAATAGAGGCCAAGGGGCCCAAACAATTCAGTAGGGGCAGAATGGTTTGTTAGGCATATAATGAAAGGAATTGTAATTGGGGGTTTGCATGTAGATTTAGACATGCGTGCTCCAAGTGTGGAGCAGGGCACCCCCAGGTGGAGTGCGGGGGGAAAAATGTGAAGGTAAGCCCAGTAATTCCTTTTATGGGTTTGCAAAAGGCGCAGTCCCCAGTGAACATAACCAGGCTAAGTGAGTGGCTAAGGCATTATCCTTATAGGGAAAAAGCTGTATTTTGGGAGGAGGGGTTTAAGTTCGGTTTTAAAATTACCTGTTGAGGGAGAGATGCAAGGTTCCAAAAAATTGAGAAACTTGAAATCGGCTGATATATTACCCGGAGTGTTGGAGCATAAGTTGTGGAAGGAGGTGGGGAGAATAGAGGGGCCTTCTGATGCTCCGCCAGTGAAAGGCATGTTGGTATCACCGTTGGGGGTGGTTCCCAAGAAAGAGGAGGGTAAGTACAGGATGATTCAGCACCTGTCTTACCCAAGAGGTGGGGGGGGGGGGGTCGGTCAACGATGCAATAGGTAAGGAAGTGAACAAGGTACATTATCAGTCATTTGTGTCAGCGGTAGAATGGGTAAGAGGATGTGGAAAGGGGGCATTGATGTCCAAGGTAGATATTGAATCCGCTTTTAGATTGTTACCATTGCATCCGGAGAGTTTTAACCCCTTCCCGCTATTGGGCGTGACTGTACGTCCAGATGCAAAGTGCGTTCCCGCACAAGGGCGTACAGCCACACGCTGTAGATAAAGCGAGCACAGGAGCTGTGCGTGCTTCATCTTCAGTGGCTGTCAGCTGTCATACATAGCTGACATCTCGCTGCAATGGCTGTTACTGCCGATCGCAGCCATTTAGCCCCTTCAATGCGGCTGTCAATGGTATCCGCCGCATTGAAGTGCTTGACAGAGGGAGGGAGCTCCCTCTGTACCCCCCGGGTCCCCCCAAAATGGATCGCGGGTGGCGATGGCTGCTATGGCAACCAGGAAGCCGTTGCTAGGCTTCCTGGTTGCCCAGGTACGGAAGCCTATTAGGTCCTGCCCGAGGCAGAACCTAATATGCTAACTGTCAGATGAATGACAGTTACAATACACTGCACTACATTAGTGCAGTGTATTGTACTGGGGATCAGAAGACCAGATATTCAAGCCCCCAGGTCAGTGTAAAAGAAAGAGTGAAAAAAGTTAAAAAAAAATGTTAAAGAAAAAATAAAAGTTTTCACCAATAAAAACAATAAATCGCCCTGTTTCTCTGATCAACTCCTTTATTATTAGAAAAAAAATGAAAACATGAAAAAAAAAACTATACACAATAGGTATCGCCGCGTTCAGAACGGCCTGATCTATAAAAATATCACATTATTTTTACCGCACAGTGAACACCGTAAAAATTGTTAATAAAAAACAATGACAGCATTTTATTTTTTGGTCATCTGGTCAAAAAAAATGTAATAAAAAGTGATCAAAAAGTTGCAAGTAACGCAAAATGGTACCAATAGAAACTACAGTTCGTCACGCATAAAACAAGCCCTCCAGCAGCGATATCAACTAAAAAATAAAAAATAAGTTATGGCTGTCAGAAAATGGCGGCACTAAAACATGATTTTTTTTTTTAGAAAATAGTATTTTTATTGTGGGAACATAGTGAAACGTAAAAAAACAATATAAATTTGGTGTCGCTGCAATTGTATCGATCCGCAGAATAAAGTTAACATGTTGGTTATACTGCATGGTGAACAATAAAAAAACAAACAAAAAAAACCGCATGTACCCCAAAATGGAACCAATAAAAATTAGAACTCGTTCCACAAAAAACAAGCCCTTACACAGCTCCATCAACGGAAAAATAACACGTTATGTCTCTCAAAACGCAATGATGCAAAATTATGCTAAATGACGGCCCAGACTAATTTTTTAGGTCCAGTAGAATTTCACTAAATACCCCTCATCATCATTTGCTGGACCCCACAGGTGGACCCTGTAGATGCAGCGGAGATGAGGAAACTTTAGGGCCTTGTGCAGCTTATAGGGCTAGTGAGAAGTCAAATATAAGGCAATACTGGAGCGCAAATATTTTGTATAATACCCAATAAACCCGGCCTGTGAATAAAGGATTGGTTCAAAGTTTACCACACTAATCCATGGATTATTTGTTCACCCCATTATTACATCATCCTATTATGACCTGTTGTACTCCACCTAGCTTACATATACCCTGATGTACTCTGCCCAGTTTACATATGCCCCCACATTATAAACTGAAATACCAGTAAAACACCAAGCAAAATCTGTGCTTCAAAAGCCAAATGGTGGTCCAACTGAGCCTGGCAGTGTGCCCAAACCGCAATGTATGACCACATATGGGGTATTACTGTATTCTGGGGAACCCGCTTAACAATTTATGGGATGTGTGTCTACGGTGGTACAAGCTGGGCACAAAACATTGTGCACTGAAATGGCATATCTGTGGAAAACAGCAATTTTCAATCTGCAACATCTATTGTTTACTCATTTTTGCAAAACACTTGTGCGGTCAAAATGCTCACTACACCCCTAGATAAGTTCTTTGAGGGATCTAGTTTCCAAAATGGGGTAATTTTTCAGGAGTACCACTGTACTGATACTATAGCTCAATGCAACATGGTGTCAAAAAACGAATCTTGTAAAATCTCCACTCCAAATACTAAATGGCGCTCCTTCCCTTTAGAGCCTTGCTGTGTGTCCAAATAGCAGTTTATGACCACATGTGGGGTATTTCCCTACTCTGGAGAGAATGCTTTACAAATGTTACGGTGCTTTTTCCGCTTTAATTTGTTGAGAAAATGAAAAATTTTGACCTAATGCTACAGGTTATTGGAAAATAATGTAATTTTTCATTTTCACTGCCCATTTGTAATAAAATCTATGTGACACCTGTGGGGTCAAAATGCTCACTACCCCCCTAGATGAATTCCTCAATGGGTGTAGTTTGCCAACTGGAGTCACTTTTGGGGAGTTTCCACTGTACTGATACCTAAGGGGCTTTGCAAAGCGACATGGTGCAGAAAAACCAATCCAGCAAAATCTGCTCGCCAAATGGCGCTCCTTCACTTCTGAGCCCTGATGTGTATTCATACAGTGGTTTATTACCACATATGGGGTATTTCCATATTCTGGAGAAGTTGCTTTGCAAGTGTTATGGTGCTTTTTCTCCTTTATTTGATGAGAAAATGAAACATTTTGATCTAAAGCTACATCATAGTGGAAAAAAATGTCATTTTTAATTCTTACTGCACAATTCTAATGAAATCTATGAAACACCTGGGGGGGGGGGGGTGTCAAAATGCTCACTACACCCCTAGTTGAATTCCTCTAGGGGTGTCGTTTCCCAAATGGAGTCACTTTTGGTGGGTTTCCTTTGTTTTTGCACCACAAGGCCTCTTCTAACCTGACATGGTGCCTGAAATATAATTTAAGAAAAGGAAGGCCGAAAAATCCACTAGGTGCTCCTTTGCTTCTGGGGCCTTTGTTTCAGGCCCGTAGCACACTAGGGCCAAATGTGGGATATTTCTAAAAACTGCAGAATCAGGACAATAAATATGAAGTTGTGATTCTCTTTTAAAAACGTTCAGTATTACAGGAAAAAAATAGATTAAAATGGAATTTCTGCAAAAAAAGTAAAATTTGCAAATTTCCCTTCCACTTTACTTTAGGTGTTTCACAGGAATTAAAGGGTTAAGGAACTTTCTAAATGCTGTTTTGAATACTTTAAGGGGTGCAGTTTTTAAAATGGGGTGATTTGGCAAGGTTCCAGTTTTGTCAGCTACTTAAAGAGGCTCTGTCACCAGATTTTGAAACCCCTATCTGCTATTGCAGCAGATAGGCGCTGCAATGTAGATTACAGTAACGTTTTTATTTTTAAAAAACGAGCATTTTTGGCCAAGTTATGACCATTTTTGTAATTATGCAAATGAGGCTTGCAAAAGTCCAAGTGGGTGTGTTTAAAAGTAAAAGTCCAAGTGGGTGTGTATTATGTGCGTACATCGGGGCGTTTTTAATACTTTTACTAGCTGGGCGCTGTGAAGAGAAGTAACATCCTCTTCTCTTCAGAACGCCCAGCTTGTGACAGTGCAGATCTGTGACGTCACTCACAGGTCCTGCATCGTGACGGCCACATCGGCACCAGAGGCTACAGTTGATTCTGCAGCAGCATCAGCGTTTGCAGGTAAGTCGATCTTACCTGCAAACGCTGATGCTGCTGCAGAATCAACTGTAGCCTCTGGTGCCGATGTGGCCGTCACGATGCAGGACCTGTGAGTGACGTCACAGATCTGCACTGTCACAAGCTGGGCGTTCTGAAGAGAAGAGGATGTTACTTCTCTTCACAGCGCCCAGCTAGTAAAAGTATTAAAAACGCCCCGATGTACGCACATAATACACACCCACTTGGACTTTTACTTTTAAACACACCCACTTGGACTTTTGCAAGCCTCATTTGCATAACTACAAAAATGGTCATAACTTGGCCAAAAATGCTCGTTTTTTTAAAATAAAAACGTTACTGTAATCTACATTGCAGCGCCTATCTGCTGCAATAGCAGATAGGGGTTGCAAAATCTGGTGACAGAGCCTCTTTAAGAGGGCAGCAGTGGCAGTAGGGCTAGAAAACGACAAAATTGGTTCACATTCTTTCACAGCTGGGGCGGCAGCAGAAGCAGCAGCAGCAGGATCAGATGAGGGGAGGATTAAGCATTTGGGGAGATGTAAATCCAATGCCTTACGCACTTATATTCGTCCATTGCTATATTAGTGATTGTATGGTCTCTCCCGCAGAAGAAAAAAAAAATAAAGTGTATGGGTGATGGGACACTCCTTCGTGTACTGGGCCTCAGAGAGACCAAATAGGAGACCGTATGGATTACAACTGGGCCTGCCAGGCGACGGGGTCAAGGTGAAGTGGTTCGGGAGACGTGGACCTCGATGGTTCCAAATGAGAATGCTGGTGAAGGAAGCTGAAAAGGGGGGGTGCCCGCAGGTGATCGTGATGCATACTGGAGGGAACAACCTGACTAGTACCAAAGCTTGGGTACTGGTCAACAAGATGAAGGTGGATGTTGCCGTATGGAAAGAAAGGTGGCCAGGAATAAAGTTTTTGTGGTCAGAGATTATTCAAAGGCAAAGTTAGATGGGGCAACATCAACAGTGGCCATTGAAAAGGTGAGGAAGAAGGTCAACAAGACCATGAAGGACTTTATGGTGGAGATGGAAGGAGTTTTTATTCAGCACAAAGGTATTGATTTTGGGTGCCAAGGAATGTACAGGAATGATGGTGTACACTTATCAGATGTGAGACTGGACATATTTAGCAACAATCTGCAAGAAGGACTGGAGTACTGGTGCAAAGGAGTTTTTTAGTGGGTAAAAAAAAAGGAAAGATCGGCGGAGGGGAGCCTACCTTTTTTGGTGGCGGATCGTGGCACTGCACTCCTGTTAGAGCGGTTTTGGTGATGGACCACGGTGAGCTTACAACCAGCTATACGGCGGGGTGAACTCACGTGGCGGGGGGGGGGGACACTAGTTATACGGCAGGTCCCTACGATGTTTTGGGCCTGGGTAATCACGAAGGCCGGACGACAGTCTGGCGGCTGCCTGGGGGGGGACGACAGCCGTGGCAGGGGGCATGGCTGTCCTGGTTTACAGGATGCGAGCTGGGGGCAGGTGGGCCCCAGCTCAGGGAGTGCCATGTCGCGATAGAGGTCAGGCTACTCCTGCGCTGTATTGCCTATGGTAAATGTTTTTTAATAAATGGTGGTGCATGCCACAATTTACTTGCCAATTTAAGTCTGATATGTTAATGTTTAAAGTATGTTACTAAGGGTGTAGCACGTGCACACCTTATTAGGAATGAGGGATGACTAGGCCCGAGGAAGCATAAGGGGGGCCAGGGCGTCCCTGATAAAGGTAGTTTGGTGTAGCAGGGGATTTAAAAATGGCACTGGCCACATGGCCAATGGCACCAGCATGTCTGGGGGGAGGAGGGTGAACTCTTTCTTACACCTACCCCCAGGTGAACAAAGGGGAGTTACGGTGGGAAGAGCTAGGTAAGCACATTAGTAATGAGCAATAGTAGCTAGGGGTTTATAAGGTCAGAGCAGAGAGAGGCAAGACAGAACTTACCAGGAGAACTTACCAGAAGTAAGAACCGTCCCCACTATGAAGCCTACTGAACTGCACTCTGACAGGGTGTACAATGATAGTGCCTGCTCACTGCATTGGTTGAGAAGGTGAAGGAATCTTTACCTCCAGGCCATCAATGAATCGGCAACAAAGTGCACTCTCTCACAGAGATGGATCACCAAGTGCCTGAATGAATATATACAGGGGGTCTATAGTTTGCTGACATGTTCAAAATAATATTAGCCATCTTTTATTTATAAGTGTCAGGGAGATTTGAGATTAAAAAAAAAATTCTCTGTAGAAAGCACCCGCTCCGAAATAATGACAGCCAACGTACCGCCATTAACAGTCATCCGCATATTATTTGGATAATGCATATTATTTTGGCACTATATAGAAGTATTATGTGGGTGCTTTATGGGAGTATTATAGGCATACTGCATATTACGGACACAGGTGCCCTGCCTGTTATAATAGAGCTCTGGTAACAAAACATTCATGTGATCACCACATGAACAGAACTTCATAATCTGGAAGCAACAATAATGGTTACCATTCAATGACGTCAAGCGGAGATTTTAAATTATAAACAGCTGATCTAAAGTATATTAACATTTTGCATATATTTTGATTACACAATAAATAAGCTTTATTTGCTTAACCCCTTTAGGACGCAGCCTGTTTTGGCCTTTTAGCACAGCCGATTTTTTCAAATCTGACGTGTTACTTTATGTGGTAATAACTCCGGAATGCTTTTACCTATCCAAGCGATTCAGAGATTGTTTTCTCATGACATATTTTACTTTAGGATAGTGGAAAAATTTGGTCGATAAATTCAATATTTATTCATGAAAAACACCAAAATTTTGAGAAAATGTGCAAAAATGTGCATTTTTCTAAATTTAAATGTATCTGCTTGTAAAACAGATAGTAATACCACACAAAATAGTCACTAGTTACCATTTCCCATATGTGTACTTTATATTTGCATCATTTTTTGAAAATCCTTTTATTTTTGTAGGGCGTTACAAGGCTTAGAACTTTAGCAGCAATTTCTCACATTTTCAAGAAAATTTCAAAAGGCTATTTTTACACGGGCCGGTTCAGTTCTGAAGTGGTTTTGAGGGCCTTATATATTAGAATCCCCCAATAAGTCACCCCAGTTTAAAAACTGCACCCCTCAAAGTATTCAAAACAGCATTCAGAAAGTATTTTAACACTTTAGGCGTTTCACAGGAAATAAATCAAAGTAAATGGGAAATGTACAAATTTCTCTTTTTTTTGCCGAAATTAATTTGTAATAAAAAAAATTGTGTAACACAGAAGGTTTTACCAGAGAAATACAACTCAATATTTATTGCCCAGGTCCTGCAGTTTTTAGGAATATCCCACAGGTGGCCCGTGTGTCCTAATGGACCGAAACACCGGCCTCAGAAGCAAAGGAGCACCTAGTGGATTTTGGGGCCTGCTTATTTTAAGATTATATTTTAGGCACCATGTCGAGTTTGAAGAGGTCTTGTGGTGCCAAAACAGTGGAAACTCACCAAAAGTCACCCCATTTTGGAAACTAGACCCCTCAAGGAATTTATCTAGGGGTATAGTTAGCACTTTGACCCCACAGGTATTTTGCTATATTTATTGGAGTTAGTCTGTGAAAATTAAAATCTACTTTTTTTCTGAAATAACAGACATTTTTAATATTTACAAGGAAGAAAGAAGAAAATGCACCCCAACATTTGTAAAGCATCTTCTCCCGATTACGGAAATACCCCATATGTGGTAATAAACTGCTGTTTGGACCCATGGCAGCGCTCAGAAGGGAGGGAGCGCCATTTGGATTTTGGAGCGCAGATTTTGCTGGATTGGTTTTTAGTGCCATGTCGCAATTGCAACCCCCTGGAGGGAACAAAATAGTGGAAACACCCCAAAAGTGACCCCATTTGGGAAACTACACCCCTCAAGGAATTTTTCTAGGGGTATAGTAAGCATTTATACCACACAGGTCTTTTGCAGAATTTAGTAGAATTATGCCGTGAAAATGAATATAAACATTTTTGTCCACTAAAATGTTGAATTTTTTCATTTTCACAATGGATAAAGGAGAAAAAGTCGCCTTAAATTTGTAACGCAATCTCTCCCGAATATGACAATACCCCACATGTGGTAATAATTTATTTTTTTAATAGAAATTAATTAACCTTTGCAGGACTGATCCTTTTTTGCTTTTCCATTTTAGTTTTTCACTCCCCGCCTTCCAAACGCCATAACTTTATTTTTCCATGAATTGAGCGGTGTGAGGGCTTATTTTTGGCAGGACGAGCTGTAGTTTTTATTGATACAATTTTTTGGTACATGCAAATTTGTGATCACTTTTTATTAGATTTTATTTAGAGCTTTGGTGGCCAAAAACAGTGATTTTGGCGTTTTAAATTCTTAATTTCTTACGGCGTTCATAATGCGCTATGTCAATTTTACTTTATTCTGAAGATCGGTACGACTACGGCGATACCATATGTATATATTTTTTTTATGTTTTGCGGCGTATGCACAGTAAAATCACTTCTTTATAAAATAATTTTCTGTGTCCCCATATTCCGAGAGCTGTAACTTTTTTTATTTTTCAGTCAAAAAAAGCTGTGTAAGGGCTTGTTTTTTGTGGGACGGGTAGTAGTTTTTATTGGTACTATTTTCGGGTACGTGCGACTTTTTGATCACTTTTTATTCTATATTTTGGGAGGGGTGGTGACCAAAAAATAGTGATTCTGGCATTGTTTTTAGTTCGTTTTTTTTGCAGTAAAAATAACATTATGGTTTTATAGATTGGGTCGTTACGAACGCGGTGATACCAAATAGGTGTACTCTTTTTTTAACGGTTTCATTTTTTCCCTATAATAAGTGACTTATTATAGGAAATTTTTTTTTTAATTTTTTGTTTACTTTTGACTCTTTTCTTACCTGCAGCTCTGATCGCTGCTAGAATACTAACGTATTCCAACTGTTAGTGTGACGTCACAGTCACTCTGACAGTCTACGAGGACCAGCCAGAGGCTGATCCTCATAGGCTTGCATACATAGCAGACCCAGGGGCCGTTATCTTGCCCCCGGGTGCCATCACAAGCATCAGCAGCTCCCACAATTGCACAGGGGCTGCGGATGTGCTACAAACCCTGTACATGCGGAGATTGCAATCGAGCCCCGCATGTAACGGGTTAATTGCCGAAATCAGCGGCAATGAGCTGCTGATCGGAAACAGTGGAGTGTCAGCTGTCAGGGACAGCTGACCTCGCGGTTCCCGATGCACACCGTCGCCGACACGGTCACCGACACGGTCATCGACAGTGTGCATCGCGAACGGCAGTGACGTCCGGTCACTCTGACAGGATGTCTATTAGGAGGCTGATCCGGATAGGCTTCCGTACATGGCAGACACAGAGGCCATTACTTGGCCTCCAATCGCCATGCTAGCCATCTGCATGATTTCATCGTGAGGTCTGCCGATGAGCTAGAAAACCCTGAATGCGGTGATTGCAATCGATCACCGCAATCAAGGGGTTAATTGCCGAAATAAGACGCTGATCGGCATACAGTGGAGTGTCAGCTGTCAGGGACAGCTGGCCTCCCGGTTCCCGGTGCACACTGTCGCCGACAAAGTGCACCGGGAACCACACAGTAACTGTACGTCCCTGTGCACTAAGACACTGGCCACATGTACGTACAGTTGCGTCCTGGTGCGCCTAGGGGTTAAACCATGATAACCCTTTAATAGCTGAAAGCAGGAGTTGCACATATCAGATATATATATATATATATTTCCAAACGAACAGGCAGCACAACATCGGTTCCAATTCAGTGAAAAAAGGTTTATTCACCCATACGTCAGTGCAACGTTTCAGCCCACATGGGCCTCTCTCAAGCATGCTTGAGAAAGGCCCATGTGGGCTGAAACGTTGCACTGACGTATGGGTGAATAAACCTTTTTCACTGAATTGGAACCAGTGTTGTGCTGCCTATGCGTTTGGAAATACATATGTGGGACTAGAGTCTGAGGTCCTAAGGCTTGTGCACACACAACTACGCATACTTTGCGTTTATATGTGCTGCTCTTCTTTTTTTCTACTAACTATACTATATTAGATTATATTATATATACACACATACACACTATTTGGGGCAGAAATATTTTGGTTTTAAACAGAGCTAGCTCAAGAAATAGAAATGGTTTATGTTTTTGCAAAATAATTAACTTTATATATACAGGGCAAATGACACAGTATTGTCCCTTACTTGTTGGTAGTGTAATATCCATTCATCTGAGACATATAGGCTTTCTTCTTTTGTTTTCGGGTTTCAGGATTAAAGTCAGCGACCTGAGGCCCAGGATTTTGAAAGGCTAAACATTTCAATTGTCTATCAATTTGCTGTAAAAACAATAGAGGTTATAAAAATTATCAGTACTTAACACAGTCTGATCGCCCCACTATACTTCCCCAAGCCTCCCTTTTAATACACAGATTACAGGTAATCTACTATATTTCTTGCTTTCCCCCCTTGTATTGCTTAGGCTTCATTCACATATGTGCTAGGGTCCCGTTCCGACGTTCCGTCTGAGCTTTCCATCGGAACGGGTCCCTGACTGACACAAACGGAAACCAAAAGGTTTCCGTTTCCATCACCATTGATTTCAATCGTGACTGATCAGGTCCCAATGCTTTCAGTTTGTCTCAGTTGTCGTTTTTCCGTAATCAATAGCGTAGTGTTTTTGATGCGGAAACTACGGCAAAAAACGCCCAAAATCGCCTCATCGATTTCAATGGAAGGCAGAGGCGTTTTTTCCGCTCACGGGAAAAAGAAGCGACATGCCCTATGTTCGGGCATTTCCATCTCTTCCTCCCGTTGATGTTAATGGGAGGTCAGAAAAAGTGGTTTTCACAGTGTTTTTTGCCCGTGGCGCTCAATGGCCGCGGCAGAACAATGTAGCAAAAAACAGTGTGCAGGCAGGTCAAAATTTGCCTCAAAATTTCTGAAGGAATTTTGAGGCAGATTTTTCCACCTGCAAAAATCTCCATGTGAACAGGGCCTAAAGTGCATGTTTGTTCCTGTTGCCTGCACTGTAGGGTAGGAATGCATGCACAAGTACACAGTGGCTGCCACTTTAAAGGGGTCCATGTGGCTGTCACTAACATTAAAACCACTGACAAGTGAAGTGAATTGAATTACATTCATGATCTTATTACAATGGTATATGTCAAGAGGGGGGGGGGGGGGTAGATTAGGCGGCAAGTAAACAGTCAGCTCCTGAAGTTGGTGTGTTGTAAGGACCTGTGTGACTGATAAGAGCCGAATAGTAATGGCTAGATGACTGGGTCAGAGCATCTATAAAACGGAAGGTCTTGTGGGGTGTTTGGTCTGCAGTGGTCAGTAAATGCATTACCAAAAGTGGTACAAGGAAGGACAACGGGTGACCTGGCAACAGGGTCATGGGCACCCAAAGCTAATTGAGGCGTGTGGGAATGAAGACTAGCTAATCTGGTCTGATCCCACAAAAGAGCTACTGTAGCACAAATTGCTGAAAAAGTTAGTTAGATGTGATAGATCCCTTGTCTACCACCGAAAAGTACCTACAATGGGCACTTGAGCAGACCTGGACCACGAAGTAATGGAAGACGGTGGCTTGCTCTGATGGATCACATTTTCTTTTACATCACGTGGGCAGGAGGTTGCATGTGGGTCATTAACTGGGGGAAGAGATAGCACCCAGATCTGTTATGGGAAGAAGACAAGCCAGCAGAGGCAGTGTAATGCTTTAGGCCATGTTCTGCTAGGAAACCGTGGATCCTGGCATTTATGTGGATGTTACTTTGATAGCCACCACCTACCTGAACATTGTTGCAGACCAAGTACACCCCATTATGACAGTGTTATTCCCTAATGACAGTTGTATCTTTCAGCAGGAAAATGTGCACTGGAACATAACAAAGCGTTCAAAATGTTGACTTGGATCTCAATCCAAATGAGCATCTGCGACGGACCCGCCACTGTGTTGTGGCTTCCGTTATAAACAAAAGCCACAAGGCAAATGTGAACAGAGCATTATGGTGGTTTTATGGTTATGGCTGAACGGTGTATACTAGTTGAGCAGTAATAGTGTTAAATAAGTGGCACGTGCATTTGTAAGAAATCCAGAATGAATTGAGTAGAATGTTAGATTGTGAAAGGCATACCAACTGTTTCTGGGGTCTTGGATGGTCATCTTTAATAGCATCTCTCTCCATGCCTTCTTGTCCTTCATTGTTTTTTGCACACATTGATTTTTCACTCATTGTGAGCTTTAGAAATCTATAAAGTAAAAAAAAAATAAGTATAGTTTGTACTATAAGAAAATGAAATGTCTGCTCTATTTATGAAAGAATACTTTGCCATATAGTATATACACATTACATATAGTTTTTCAAACGTGCTTTACTTGTTTACCACTTTATTTGGTGAGGTGCATTATATACACTACCGTTCAAAAGTTTGGGGTCACCCAGACAATTTTGAGTTTTCCATGAAAACTCACACTTATATTTATCAAATGAGTTGCAAAATGACTAGAAAATATAGTCAAGACATTGACAAGGTTAGAAATAATGATTTTTATTTCAAATAATAATTTTCTCTTTCAAACTTTACTTTCGTCAAAGAATGCTCCATTTGCAGCAATTACAGCATTGCAGACCTTTGGCATTCTAGCTGTTAATTTGCTGATGTAATTGGGAGAAATTTCACCCCATGCTACCAGAAGCCCCTCCCACAAGTTGGATTGGCTTGATGGGCACTTCTTGCGTACCATACGGTCAAGCTGCTCCCACAACAGCTCTATGGGGTTGAGATCTGGTGACTGCGCTGGCCACTCCATTACAGATAGAATACCAGCTGCCTGTTTCTTCCCTAAATAATTCTTGCATAATTTGGAGGCGTGCTTTGGGTCATTGTCCTGTTGTAGGATGAAATTGGCTCCAATCAAGCGCTGTCCACAGGGTATGGCATGGCGTTGCAAAATGGAGCAATAGCCTTCCTTATTCAAAATCCCTTTTACCTTGTACAAATCTCCCACTTTATCAGCACCAAAGCAACCCCAGACCATCACATTACCTCCACCATGCTTGACAGATGGCGTCAGGCACTCTTCCAGCACCTTTTCAGTTGTTCTGCGTCTCAAAAAATGTTCTTCTGTGTGATCCAAACACCTCAAACTTCGATTAGTCTGTCCATAACACTTTTTTCCAATCTTCCTCTGTCCAATGTCGGTGTGCTTTTGCCCATATTAATATTTTCCTTTTATTAGCCAGTCTCAGATATGGCTTTTTCTTTGCCACTCTGCCCTGAAGGCCAGAATCCCGGAGTTGCCTCTTCACTTTAGACGTTGACACTGGCGTTTTGCGGGTACTATTTAATGAAGCTGCCAGTTGAGGACCTGTGAGGCGTCTATTTCTCAAACTAGAGAGTACTTGTCTTGTTGCTCAGTTGTGCAGCGGGGCCTCCCACTTCTCTTTCTACTCCGGTTAGAGCCTGTTTGTGCTGTCCTCTGAAGGGAGTAGTACACACCGTTGTAGGAAATCTTCAGTTTCTTGGCAATTTCTCGCATGGAATAACCGTCATTTCTAAGAAGAATAGACTGTCGAGTTTCACATGAAAGCTCTCTTTTTCTAGCCATTTTGAGAGTTTAATCGAACCCACAAATGTAATGCTCCAGATTCTCAACTAGCTCAAAGGAAGGTCAGTTTTATAGCTCCTCTAAACAGCAAAACTGTTTACAGCGGTGCTAATTGCACAAGGGTTTTCAAATCATCCATTAGCCTTCTAACAAAGTTAGCAAACACAATGTACCATTAGAGCACTGGACTGATGGTTGCTGGAAATGGGCCTCTATACACCTATGTAGTTATTGCATTAAAAACCAGACGTTTGCAGCTAGAATAGTCATTTAGCACATTAACAATGTAGAGTGTATTTCTGATAAATTTAATGTTATCTTCATTGAAAAAAAAAAACCTGTGCTTTTCTTTCAAAAATAAGGAAATTTCTAAGTGACCCTAAACGTTTGAACGGTAGTGTGTGTGTGTATATATATATATATATATATATATATATACACACACACACACACACACACACACACATATATACAACTTGGGGTATGTTCGCTCACAGGATCACCATATCCGGGGTCAAGATGGTTGGCACACTTGAAAGATTTCACCCCTATACAGTGTATTCAGTTTGAAACTGGCCGCAACCAGCTTTATTGTCTTCATACATGAAAAGCAGTTTTACAAAACTGTACAAGATAAACGCTAGGCTGCCCAGCCTCTAACTAGACAACTTCCCTAGCTATGAGGGTGAAAGGCCTTCTGCCCAGCACCTCACAACAAACATATGTTGTTACCAGAACTTTTGACTCCCACAGGCTGGCAATGCCTGTGGTGAATAGATCACACCTTTTTTAAAGCAGGCAGCTAATTAGACTCCTAAGGCAGTCCAAACCCTGTACTGTCCTAAAGACAGAGTGGAACTTCTTTTCCACTCTAGCAATCCATACGTTTTTCCAGTGTTTTACCATAATAAATGAGAAAGGACACTTTCTCTAGTAACATTGCTTTTCCTTAGTACATTCTGGGCCCAAATCCTGCCGCTCAGTAGCCACACTGCTATATATCCTCCCCCCTGATCACAACCGTGGATGGGATGACTTGAGTACAACCCCCCGGGGTCAGAGTTCCTACATTGGCATTCCATCTCACATAAAACACACGATATACCATCTAAATTGGAGGCGCTATCCTACATCAAACATTTGACTCGTGTCTATCATTCTTTTATCAATATATGTACTTTCTACTAGGGCCGATTCTAGCTTTTCTGCTGCTTGAGATGAAGATTGAAATGGCACCCCCACCAGATCTTGGCTGTTCTACATCACTAGCAGCCTCACATAAAAAAAAAAATATCATACCACCCATTATCTCGCTGCAGATCAGTGACTACAGTACTGATTAGAGGCAGAATAAACATTTACATTAAGTGACTCACAGGTGACGTCTCCATCGGGTCCAGACTTCCATGAGGACTTCTCCTGGCCATGACCCATTTCTGCAGTTTTCAGGCTTTTCTGCACATATAAGATAAAGTTCTCGTGGTGCCACACACACACACACCCCTAAATATTATAGCACCATACACTGCACCTCTAATTATATAGAACCATACACGGTGTCCCTGATTATAATAGCACCATACACTTTGTCACACACACAGTGCCCCCTGTATATATAGCCCCCTGTAGACAGTGCCCCACATACCTAGTGTCCCCCATTGAGCCCCTGTAGATAATGGCCTACATATAGCCCCCGGCTGCAGGTAGTGCTCCACCAATAGCCCCTCGCACTTTATGTAAAGTATTTTTATATAAGAGATATATCTCAGCTAAACCCGTTCCGTCCTCCTGCAAGGCAGGCCTGCTCTCTTCTGAGCAGGTCTGCTGGTGCTGAACCAAGGCGCAGAGTCGCTGAAATGCGCTGATTGGTAAGCTACCTTGCCCTGTCATTCAATGACGCAAGTGGCGCGAGGACGACATCGCGCCACTTCAGTCAATGAAAGGTGCTGAATAGCGGGACACGGAAGCCCCGCCATTCAGCACTTATGCATGTAATTGTATCTGCGTCCTATAGACACAAGTACAGATATAGTGCAGGAGGGGGTGGCGGCGGCTGGTTTTAGTGGCGCCGCCACCCCCTCAGAGAAGCAGGCCGCCGTCTGATGCGAGATGCTCATCTCATGGACGGTGCCGCCCCGCTTTCCACTAGGTGAAGGACACAACACACTATCTGCAAAATCAAATACTTCACAATATTTTAATTCCGATGTGTGAGATAGAGTTTATTCAATTTATTCAATCACGTCTAGTGTTACTTTAATACAGGTTTCAACCAATTCCTCCTGCAGTGGTAAAGACTAGTGTTAATCCTGGTCACATGACTGTGTAATCCACCAGATCCATTTTGTACCCTGATAACTGAATAGGATCAAGATAAAATTTAGAGACCGATGTATAAACATTACCACTATGTTCTCCACTGCGATCATTTAGATTTACAGCAAACTCTGAAGCATAATAAAAATCGGTTCTTGCTGTGGTTGTTGGACACACTTTGCTCCTTTCTAATGAACACACCACAAAATCACATCTTCTTGGTTTGTTCAGTTCAACATTAACAGAATGGGAATCATTTAACCCCTTAACGACCGCCCACCGTCTTTTGACGTCAGACGGTGCATGTACTCAGTCTACAACTACGCCTTTTGGTGTCACTGTAGTAGAGGGGGTTTAGCGGCACCCTGGTGAAGTCTGCACTAAATACCGGCTGTAAGTAACAGGTCCGGTTCTTAGTGCAGCCATCAGGACCTGCCGATTTCGTCGTAACAGCATGTGTAACAGAGCCGCCGGGAGTGTCTAAATGACAGCTCCTGCTCTAAGAACGAGCTGTTGCTACCAGCTCTGTTCTTAGAGCAGCGATCAGGAGCCAATAGTATTGGTTCCTGATCTTTTGTGTTCACTATGAGATCCAATCATAGTGATAACTACTGTAAAATAAAAGTAAAAACATGTATCTGTTTCTCCTCACTCTGTTCTAGCTGTGGAGAGAAACAGATACAAGTGTGTCAGTGTCCCCACACAAAATCACTTGTTCCGCACACACAGTTTAAAAAAAAAAAACAACCATTTTTTCAGTATTTTATAGTATATACATATATAAGTATATTTACTGTATATAATAAGAATCGTACTATAAACTACTTTCTTTTTAGGGTACGCTGTTAGACAGCATGTACGCTGTTAGACGGCGTAGGGTGCTGTTCTGGGCTTGGGTTTACGGTTTGTGTTAGGCGTAGGGTTTAGGTTTGAAAAAAAATAAAAAAACTTTAAAAAAAAAATATAAAAAAAGTTTAATTCCTTTAGTGTTCTTAGTTGATTAGTTGATAAAAAAATTGAAACCGCTAGTTCCATTTATTATTTGCGGTTTAGACTGTATTATCATTATGGCTGCCAGAAGATACAGCGTTGAGGAAGCCTATCAGATGCTATGCTCAGATACGGATTCTGCATCTGAAGTTGAGCTTTTACTTGAAAGCGACAGCGAAAGGGTCGCTTCAAGGGATTCTATGGATATGAGACCCAGCACCAGTGATATGGGAGACGGTGCAGTTGCCACAACGTCCGTTCAAAGTGCACCAAACCGATTTAGTGTGGGAACCCACAAGTTTATTTTCTCCCACCATAAATGACTTTATTGCTACTCCTGGCATAAGTCCCAATGTCAGTAATTTTTCACCACTAAATTATTTTAATATTTTTATTACGGACCAAGTTTTGGAACATTTTGTGCAGGAAACTAATTTGTATGCCAGGCAGTACATTGCAAATAAGCCTTTGTCACCTCATGACAGGTTGTGGAATCCCACAAATGCAATGGAAATAAAAAAAAAATCTGGGCCTCACCCTTAACATGGGAATTATAAAAAAAAACCTCTATTAGGTCATATTGGGCATCAAGCCCTATACATGCCACCCCCATTTTTTTTGGCATTATGTCAAGCAGCAGGTATGAAATACTTATGCGATTTCTCCACTTTAGTGACAACCTACAGGCACCCCCTTCCAGCGACAGAAGCAGTGACCGGCTGTATAAATTAAGGCCTTTGCTAAATTTTCTTAATTCCTCCTTTTTAGGAGCATATACCCCTGAACAAAATTTAGCAGTGGATGAATCGCTAATGAATTTCAAAGGGCGTCTCTCATTCCGCCAATTCATACCCTCAAAAAGTGCAAAATACGGGGTAAAGATCTACAAATTATGTGAAAGCACTACTGGCTACACATGTGCATTTAAGATCTACGAGGGTAAAGACAGTGAATTTAATCCACCAGGGTGCCCTCCAAATATTGGTACCACTGGTAAGATTGTGTGGGATTTAATTGGCCCTTTCCTACACAAGGGGTATCATGTATACACTGACAGTTTTTATACCAGTGTGCCATTGTTTAGCGCCCTTCATTGTGCCAACACCGGAGCCTGTGGCACAATATGCAGGAATCGCAAAGGTTTCCCACGTCAACTTGTGTATAAAAAACTACGAAAGGGGGAGTCATGCACTTTTCAAATTGAGAAGATGCTGGCTTTAAAATGTCGTGACCGCAAGGACGTCTACATGATCAGCACTATCCATACAAGTGCAACAGCAACTGTTAGAGAACGTGGGGCCTCTGCAGATAGACAAAAGCCTGTGTGTGTCATCGGCTATAACAAATTCATTGGTGGGGTAGATTTGTGCGACCAGATGTTACAACCTTATCTGGTTAAAAGGAGAACCAGAACGTGGTATAAGAAAGTGGCAATATACCTCATCCAGGTTGCGATGCACAATGCATTTGTCCTGTACAAAAAATCAGCGGGCAGGGCTACATTCTTTGAATTTCAGGAGAAAGTGATTGAAGATCTCCTATTTCAATCTGCAGACCAGAGAGTAGTCCATGAGTCAGAGGATGTACGCCGACTTGTTGAAAAACATTTTTTTACACCCCATCCCTTCAACATCTAACCAAAAATACCCCAAAAACGGTGTCGGGTCTGCAGCAAACGAGGCCAGCGAAGTGAGTCACGATATTATTGTTCCGCTTGTCCTTCAAACCCTGGTCTATGCATAAGTCACTGTTTTGAAATCTATCATACCGTCGCACATTACTAATTTTCTTTTGTGAGCTATAAGAGTTAAAATGCAGGATTTATTTAGGATTTTATTTTTCTGTACACCTCTTTTTTTTTTCTTTAGGGAAGCAGCTTCGCTGTATATTTAGGAGATGCCAAAATTTAGGGTTCTTTTAGAGATTTCTTTTTTTTAATCACTTTTTTTGGGAGGGAGGGAAAAATACTTTTCTAGATTGAGTCATTTTGGGATATAACCCAGTTATAGAAAGTGGAATAAGGCCCTGAAATTCATTCAAGATAAAATTGTGCCCTGAAAGCTTTTTATTTCCTTTTCCGTTATGACTATGTCCTGCCATAAATAGCTGTTACTGACTGGGGATACGGCATAATTTTTTCTTTTTATTCTGAGGATTTCTAATAAGCGAGCTGTTCCTTATCAATACACTATGGGCTTTATTACAGTTTTGTTCGGGTTTTTGGTGGACCTCTTACACCCGACAATACTTCTAGAAATAGCGACATTAATTTGGGGAGTAGTGGTCCTTTACTGTATCTATACATACGGTGTGGGACACTGCCCCTTTATATATTCTACAGGTGATTGGTTGTTTTGTGCACATGGCGGTTCCTACCTTGCCGGGCAGGGGCCTGTTATGGTGTACCGCGTCACTTGGCACATTCGTCCCTTATATAGGGATTGATGGAGCTAAAGAGACGTTGTATGACCAGTCACTTTGAATAATAAAGTCATTACAGCCCTGCAAATTTTCTTTCATCCTGTGAACATGCTCTAGTTTTCCACATAGCTGGATACATTCTTCCTCCTTTTTTTTTGGGATATATTGCCTTTTTCCGCCAACAGTTGAATACATTTTCCCACTCTAACTTACTATATATCAGAGCAGGTTGATATACATAATGTCTATGGACTGACATGATTTCAGGACAGCTGCTTTCTTAGCATGACATAGTCATAGGGTGTAGAAACTGTTAGGGACATATATTTCTCAATCTAGAAAAGTAGAATCCTCCCATTTTCAAGCAAAATGTGTGTCCTGAAGGGTGCTCCCTTCCTTTTGGGTCCTGCCGTGTGTCCAGGAAACACATTAGGGCCACAATGGGGATTTTTTTGAACACAGGAGAAACAGGGTGATACATTTTCTGGTGCATTTCCTTATTCTCATGTCCTCTGTACAAGAAATCTGACCTTAAAATGACACATTTGTGAAAAAAAGTGAAATTAAATTTTCTTTCCACCTGCTTTGCATTAATTCTTGCGAAAACTGTGGGGTCAAAATACTTAGTACACACCTAGATGAATACCTTAAGGGGTCTAGTTTTCAGAATGGGGTCATTTATGGGGAGTTTCTATCTTTTTGGCAGCTCAGTGCCTCTATAAATGTGTAATGGGACCTGAAACATTTTCAAGCAAAATGTGTGTCCTGAAAGTCTTCGGGTGCTCCCTCCCTTTCGGGCCCTGCAGTGTGTCCAGGGAACGCATTAGGGTCACAATGGGGGCATTTTTGAAAACAGGAGAAACAGGGTGATAGATTTTGGGGTGTGTTTCGTCATTTTGATGGTCGCTTTACAAAGAAATCGGTCTTAAAAGTGATACTTTTATGTAAAAAGTGTTTGTTTCAATTTTTAATGCATTAAATTTAGCAAAAAACTGTGGGGTCAAAATACTCACTACACCCCTAGATAAATATCTTAAGGTGTCTAGTTTTGTAAATGGGGTCGTTTATGGAGAGTTTCTATCGTTCTGGTAGTTCAAAACCTCTCCAAATGTACAGTGGGGCCTAAAACATTTTCAAGCAAAATATGAGACCTCAATGCCTCCGGTTGCTCCCTTCCTTTCAGTCCCTGCCGTGTGTCCAGGCAACGCATTAGGGTCACAATGGGGGCATTTTTTAAAACAGGAGAAACAGGGTGATAGATTTTGGGGTGTGTTTCTTCATTCTCATGGTCGCTTTACAAAGAAATCGGTCTTCAAAAGTGATACTTCTATGAAAAAAGTGAAATTATATTTTTTTTTACGCCTGCTTCGCATGAATTCTTACAAAAAAACTGTGGGGTCAAAATACTTACAACACCCCTTAATAAATACCTTAAGGGGTGTAGTTTTCAAAATGGTGTCACTTGTGGGGGTTTCCACCATTCTGACACCTATGAGCCTCTGAAAACCTGGCTTGGTGCAAGAAAACAAAATGTACTTCAAAATTTATAAAATAAAATTATTACTAAACTTGTAAGTCTTCTAAATTGCGCAAAAAAAAATTTTTTTTTTTCAAAAGTGCTGCCAAAATAGAGTAAAGCGATGGAAATATATATTTAATAAAACATTTTTACAGTATGTATGTATGTATGTACATATGTGACATATTGCAGTTAAAAATAGGGAAAAATGATAATTTTTACAAAATTTCTTCAATTTTTCTATTTTTTAATTAATTTTCGCAAAATCGTATCAGTCTACTTTTACCACTAAAATAAAGTACAACATGTGACGAGAAAACAATGTCAGAATTACTTGGATATTCAAAACTTTTGCAGAGTTATTCTCTGATAAAGTCAGACATACCAGATTTAACAAATCTGGCTTTGTCATTAAGGTCTTTTCAGGCCCGGTCATTAAGGGGTTAAACCCACCATATTGGTCTCTATCTCACCTACCCTGGGGCATCATCATAATCTAATTCCGAGTACACACTATACGCTGCAGGTTACTGTGCCGATCAGAAAAATAGGGTACATCTCTATCACATATGCCATCTTCTGCGACCATCTCCTTAACATGAGGTTGTAGACCTCTTTTTATAGAAGGTCCGTAATCCAATGGCTCTGCAGTATTAGCACATGATTCTTCATCACTCTGTATTTTACTTTCATGTGAAAATTTTACTACAGTTACTGCACATAGATGTTCAGGAGTTAACCCTTTGTGTCAGGGCAGGCTCCAGGTTTAGTAGGCCCCTTTGCGGGGGAACTCACAGCTGCAGTAAAACAGCAGGCAAAGTCACTGTGCCCCCATATAGACGTTAGGCCCCCAGTTTGTACCCCCATAAATTTTGTGGCCTCTGTAGGTAGTGCCACACAGCACCCCTCCCCCTCCCTGTAGGTAGCACATTCGGGGCTCCCTCTAGGAGTGAAATCCCCGGCCAGAGCATTGCCTATGCTATGGCTGGGGATTCCACTGTCAGGGGCAACCCCAGAGCCATAGTCCCGGACAGAGCACTACTAGTACTCTGCCTGGGACTCCTGCTCTGCTCCGGACATCACTGTCCATATATGGATAGTGATGCCCGGAGCAGAGCTGAAGTACTTGGCAGAGCGCTAGTAAAGGCTCTGCTCCGGTACTCAGTGTCTGGGGAAGCCCCTGACAGCACTGTCCATATGTGGATAGTGATGTCAGGAGCAACCCCAGTGCCAAAGTCCCAGGCAGAGCGCTACTAAAACTCTGTCTTTGGACACTGCCCTGCTCCTGGCAACACAGTCCATATACAGACAGATATGTCTGGGGCTTTCCCAGAGACGGAGTCCCGGCAGGGCGCTATTAGCTAATCCACTAGCAAAGAAGCACATTAAAAAAAAAGTGCACACCCGATAATGCAAAAATGAAAAATATTTATTAGATCTAGTAGATTACACACAAAATAAAAACAATTAAAATTTGTGCACACATGCCCATATCCAATAATAGGGCAAAGAACCACAGACTTTGCACAAATAATGGACAGAATTATGTCCAAATAACAAATATACAGCAACCTGGGTACACAAGTAGATGTCAATTGTGTAAGGGGGCAGCCCACTGGATCGCTGTCTCCTGAGGTAGACAGGCACTTTTGGCACAGTAAGAACAGACTACAGTCCAGTCACAGTGTGGTACTACCGGCCTCAGCCAGTTTTATTAGGTAGAAAAGCCGTAGCAGAAAACAAAAATACATAAAAGTAAATCCTAGGCCGTCTGGCCACTAACGAACATGCAGTTCCTAACTACAAAGAGCTGAGCCTAGAGCTCCAACTCCCAAACACACCACAGTTGCTTTACTCACATCCAGCTTTCCCTGGAGCAGAGAGACTGAACTCTGTCTCTAGAGCACACTTCAGCTGTGCAGGTAATTAGCCACAATGCAATACCTGAAGTGGCTGGTGAAATAGGGACCCTCCCAACTCTACCTATTGAGAAAAAAGAGACCCTCCTATTATTTTCTTTGAAATATCAGTTCTTGCCCAGGTGTGCGTAGCGCACTGGTAGCCAGTGTAAATAACGAAATATTGGGTAAGGGAAAATAAAGAAAGGGGGCAAGACTGTTATTGTGTTTAGGTCGCCTTCAATTATTAGTATTGATACCGACAATTAGGTAGGGAAAGAAATTCCAATGCAATGTCCCATTTAAATTGCTCAGGAAAATTACCTTAAATAGTATTTATTTCATTTATATTCAAAGTTTATTTATTTTATCATTTTTTATTGCTTTTATTTAACTCATTATTTCTATATAAGTAATTTTTGTAAATTGTAAGTTTTCAATTCCCAGTGATTCTAGACACCCTTCTGTGTGACAGGTTGTGTCTGTATCACCAGGACTAAAGAGGGAGTGCTCAATAGGGCGTTTTTTGTATTTGTCATTTTTTAATTTATTTATTTTTATTATTGACCAAACCCATATCAGGTTGCCTGGCTTAACCTTTCTGAATGGGTCATGTAAATATGTAGACAAACTTATTCACTGCAATTATGAACTCACATCCAGGGACCGAGATCGTTGCTCGGACCTGGAAGCAGATGAAGCGCTACAGCGATATCACGCAATCACGCTGCACAAATTCCTTTGTTATTTCCCAGACAGTGAACCCGAACTGCAGCACAACACAAATGTGGCTGAGCGTCAGCAGTGAATTCTCACTGCGACGCTGTGCCGAAATGGTCCTCCCAGCAGCGGGAGCAAAGCCACGAGTGCGTCCTAAGTCGCTAGCACCAACGGTTTGTGTGTGGAGAGTGGATGACTATGACGTCATCAGGACTTGCCGCTCACGTTCGCTACAGCCAAGGCAATCTACAGGTAAGTTGGAATTCTACACTATTGCTCTCCCTCTGATGACTTTCCCTATTTCTAGAGTCGGTATAATCCCGACGTACGTTTCGCTGATGTAAAATCAGCTTCTTCCGGGGGCCTGTCGGGGAAATAAAGGAATTTGTGCAGCGTGATTGCGTGATGTCGCTGTAGCGCTTCATCTGCTTCCAGGTCCGAGCAACGATCTCGGTCCCTGAATGGGAGTGAATAAGTTAGTCTACATATTTACACGACACATTCAGAAAGGTTAAGCCAGGCAACCTGATATGGGTTTGGTCAATAATATAAATAAAAAAAATTACAAATACAAAAAACACACTATTCAAGCCCTATTGAGCACTCCCTCTTTAGTCCTGGTGATACAGACACAACCTGTCACACAGAAGGGTGTCTAGAATCACTGGGAATTGAAAATATAAAATTTACAAAAATTACTTATATAGAAATAATATGAGTTAAATAAAAGCAATAAAAAAAATTATAAAATAAACTTTCAATATAAATGAAATAAAATACTATTTAAGGTAATTTTCCAGAGCAATTTAAAGGGGACATTGCATTGGAATTTCTTTCCCTACCTAATTGTCGGTATCAATACTAATAATTGAAGGTGACCTAAACACAATAACAGTCTTGCGCCCTTTCTTTCTTTTCCCTTACCCAATATTTCGCAACTCTCCCTATTCCAACAACCAGGCCCTTTTACACTGGTTTTCCAGAAAACCCTTGAGCAAGGAAAAAACACATTTTCCTTCTAGCTCAATTCCCTGTGTGTTTTAAAATGTATAGGACAGGAACCTGGGTGAGATGTATACTCCGTCCACTACTTTTCCCCTGGTCCTGTCACAAGTGCTACAATGTATACATATGAAGAGATGAAAAAAGGCCCTGAATTAATCAAGGCTAACATCCAGCTCAAAATAAAGCCTAATAGTGCATGAACACTCCCACAAATTAGCTATAGCAAAGAAATAATGAAGGAGTGTAAAGTATGCCAAGTATACATAACCCAGTAGACTGGTGTTGGGAACTACCCCACGCATATTGCTGCCTCTCCATGCAGCTTCCTCAGGGGAAAGTAGTCAAGCTACTAGCCACTCTGCCTGGGAGTCTGCAGCGTAGTAAATGGCAGAGCGGAATGGGCCCCCTCCTGACGTGGGACCTGTGGCAGCCACTATGGCTGCTACAATGGTAGTTACGCCGCCGTCTAGAAGCAGAATCCCCGGCAAGACTCTGGCCGGCGATGCCACTCCTGGAAGAGCCATGATGGCAGCTTCAGCACCTGGAGGCTGAGTAGCCCCCCCCCCAAGGGTAGTGGGCCCTGCCACTTGTCCCGGGTTTGCCGGGTGCTGACGCTGGCCCGGCTTTGTGTGCAGACAAGGGTGGGCACATGCAGTGACTTGGCTCACTATAATCTGCCTGACTCACACGGAGCCCTGGACCCAGAGAATCATTACACATACATACACTGATTGGATGTGGTATGCAATGTATTATCAGCTACACTACTTTCAGTAGCTTTACTCCCTTCCATCTTGAAGTCTAAAACCACGTGTGTCTGCATTTAAATTCTCAGACTGTCATGGGAAATTCTCCCTGGCTAGTCACTGTTCAGGCGCTTCAGGGTTAAGATTATTAGACTGAAGAGTGGTCATCTCCACAGCAGTGTTAGGGCCCTGCTCCTTACTCCTGCTTAGTGGCAGAACATGACTTGTTGTCATTAGTAACTGGTTTTATATCACATGTAATATTAGTGGCTGAATCAGGTTTGAAGTCTAACTCCTGTGCTTCGCCCATGCTCACTCATTCCAACAGTTTCTACAGGATAAGAATGACCTGTAGGGGGCAATATTTCTAAAGATGCTGAAGTGGCATCTATTGCACTATGCACATTTTCATCACAATCATTACGTATGGCAGGGCTGTACTCCAGGTTACCATCAACAATCCCAACCTCTAGGGAAATCTCAGATTCACCTGGTTTATTACACAGCACGTCAGTGTACAAAGACACATCCACTACCGCATACACCTCACTGGCTCTATTTAATAGCTGCCTCTCTGCTGTAAAGTGTGGAAACGTCTTCTCAGAATCTCCTTTATCAACCTCTATGAGAGAACTTTTAATTAATTTTACTCAGGGTCACCCCTACAGCTTTCAATTTGTCAAATTCACCCACTCCTACAGTAATACTTATTTGATCATTATCCCCGGCAGATGCACTAACCAGATGGTTGCCAGTAGCAACCACATTATTTTCCCCCAAAACTGACACGGCAACATTATCCTCTGGATTACCATAAGACACACACACACACACACACACACACACACACACACACACACACACAATTCTCAACTACGGCCTCAAGGGGCACACTTGAGCTAGTCTCTTTTGTCTCAGCTGCTGTTTCTTTACCAGCCCGTTTACACGCTGCATTCACCTGCTCAGACTGTGTGACCTGTTCATGTGTTAGACATGTTAAGCACATGTAACACCCCTTTGGGCCGACCTCTGTAGGCAGGGTGTATTGTAGACCTCACCTCACTATGGCGCAATTAATCCACCCGAATCTTGCTAGGAGCTCTATAGGAAAGCAGAATGGTCTTCTTCTTCTGCCATGGGTCGACTCAGGAAAGCCTCGTCTGAGCTCAGTACACACTCCCAAGTGGTAATGGCGAAACTACTCAACAGTTTTATTTAGGGTAAGGCAAACAAGGGCGATCTGAATAAGAATGATGCAAATAAAGAAATAAAGCATAAAATGACAGAACAGTTAGCCCTTATGCACGCGACAGAGTTTCCCGGCCGTGTGACAGCCGTTCAAAAAACAGTGGTCACACGGCTGCAGTGGGAACAATAGACCCCTAATAGGGCTATTCACAGGACCGATTTTTTGACGGCCCGGGAAACCCGGCCATCAAAAAATGGGACATGCCCCATTTTGGGCCGCTCTCCTGGCCGCCCAGCTCCCATAGAAGTCTATGGGGCTGGGTAATACACGACCATCACTTGAATGTGCTCCAAGTAACGACCGTGTCTTCCAGGGGCGTAGCTAAAGGCTCATGGGCCCCGATGCAAAAATTCTTACTGGGCCCCCCCCCCCGCAAACTTCTCATGGCGGACGGTCCGCAGCTTTCAGCTGCATCGCTGGGTCTCCTAAGTGACCCAACAATGCAGCACTAGCAGCCGGGGGCGTAACTAAGGCTGGGTTCACACACCCTATTTATGGACGTAATTCGGGTTTTTTATCATTGAATTACGTCCGAAAATGCGGATCAAAAGCGTTGGCAAACATCTGCCCATTCATTTGAATGGGTCTTACGATGTTCTGCGCCGACGGTCATTTTTTTTTACGCGCCGCTGTCAAAAGGCGGCGCGTAAAAAAGACGCCCGCGTCAAAGAAGTGCCTGTCACTTCTTCAGACGTAAATGGAGCCGTTTTCCATGGACTCCATAGAAAAACAGCTCCAATTACGTCCGTAATGGACGCAGCGAAAGACGCCTGCACATGCCGTTACGGCTGAAATTCCGGTGCTGTTTTCTCCTGAAAACAGCACCGTAATTTCAGCCGTAACAGACGCTGCCGTGTGAACATACCCTCAGGGCTTAAAATGTCAGGGAAATAGCCCCAATACATATGTGTCCGCCCAAAAAAATGTTTGTATAGGAGACAGCATAGCATATCTATAGCACTACGACCCTATAAACTATGGATAGGATTAGATACATTGGCTCAGCAGACAGTATCACACATGATAGGATTAGATACAGTGGCTCAGAAGGCAGTATCACACATGATAGGATTAGATACAGTGGCCCAGCAGACAGTATCACACATGATAGGATTAGATACAGTGGCTCAGCAGACAGTACCACACATGATAGGATTAGATACAGTGGTTCAGAAGGCAGTATCACACATGATAGGATTAGATACAGTGGCTCAGCAGACAGTACCACACATGATAGGATTAGATATAGGGCCCAGCAGACAGTATCACACAAGATACGATTAGATACAGGGCCCAGCAGACAGTATCACACATGATTGGATTAGATACACAGCTCAGCAGACAGTATCACACATGATAGGATTAGATACAGGGCTCAGCTCGCTGACATTGCGGCTCCAGCGCTGGACCCAGGATAGGTAAGAATAATAATTTTGCTTCTTTATGTGTTACGGATTATTTTTGTGTGTTTGTGGTTTTTTTACAGGTTCGGTTGTTGGACTTCGGATTCGAGGACTTCAATGACGGCGTTTTTTTTATTCTCAATAAAATGGTTAATGAGGGTTGTTTTTTTATTTCAATAAAATATTTTTTCTATGTGCTTGTACTTTTTAGACTTTATTATTACCGTCTTAGTAATGGCCGCTGGCTGATTAACAACCTCCATTACTAAGGCGGGGCTTAATGTTAGCCGGTGCAGAGGCCAACACTAACCCCCATTATTACCCCGGTACCCACCGCCACCAGGAGTACTGGGAGGAGCCGGGTACGAACCAGTACCCGACCATCTGTAGTGACGGGCAGGCACCGGGGTGGCCGCAGGCTGGTAGTATTAGGCTGGGGAAGGCCAAAAACAGTGGCCCTTCCCACCCTGGTAATGCTGCCTGCTGCTGCTGTGTTGTATCTGGCTGGTTATGAAAATTGGGGGGGACCCCACATCATTCTTTCCAATTATTATTATTTTTTTTTTAAATGACGTGGGGTCCCCCCCATTTTTCATAACCAGCCAGATACAATAAAGCAGCAGCAGCCTAGCATCACCAGGGTAGGAAGGGCCACTGTTTTTGGCCTTTCCCCTCCTGATAATACCAGCCTGCGGCCACCCCAGTGGCCGGCCATCACTACAGATGGTCAAGTACTGGATGGTACCCGGCTCTTCCCAGCACCCCTGGTGGCGGTGGGTACCGGGGTAATAAAGGGGGTTAGTGTTCGCCTCTGCACCGGCTAACACTAAGCCCCGCCTTATCAATGGATGCTGTCAATCAGCCGGCGGCCATTACTAAGGCGGTAGTAATATAGTTTAAAAAAAAACACAAAGACATAGAAAAAATATTTTATTGAAATAAAAAAAAAAACCCACACAGCCCTCATTAACCATTTTATTGATAATAAAAAAAAAAGCTGTCATCGAAGTAGTCCTGGAATCCGCCGAAGTCCAACTACCGAACCTGTAAGAGAACACACAAAAAATGATTAGTAACACGTGTGTTAGGCTTAGATACAGGGCCCATGTGTGATACTGTCTGTGGGACCCTGTATCTAAGCCTACCACAACGTAGGCTTAGATACAGGGTCCAGCAGACAGTAATCTTATACAGTATAAGATTACTGTGTGCTGGGGCCCTGTATCTAAACCTACAGTGTGGTAGGCTTATATACAGGGCCCATCAGACAGGATCACACATGGGCCATGTATCTAAGCCTACCATGTGATTGGCTTAGATACAGGGCCCAGCAGACAGGATCACGCATGGGCCATGTATCTAAGCCTACCATGTGATTGGCTTAGATACAGGGCCCATCAGACAGGATCACACATGGGCCATGTATCTAAGCCATGTGATTGTCTTAGATACAGGGCCCAGCAGACAGGATCACGCATGGGCCATGTATCTAAGCCTACCATGTGATTGGCTTAGATACAGGGCGCATCAGACAGGATCACGCATGGGCCATGTATCTAAGCCTACCATGTGATTGGCTTAGATACAGGGCCCAGCAGACAGCATCACACAATCTGTGATCCTGTCTCATGGGCCCCCTAAGCCTGCTACATCGTAGGCTTAGGGGTTGTACAGTCCCTAAACATTGATGGCCTATCCTCAGGATAGGCCATCAATAGCTGATGTGTCTCTCGGGACCCGCAAATCAGCTGTTTTGAAGGGGCCGCAGCTTCCCCTTCATTTCACTACTCGCTCACACTGTGAATCGCCGACACCGATTCACAGTGTGACAGGAATGAAGGGGAGCAGCTCTCGTACGAGTGCTGCGGCCCCTTCAAAACAGCTGATTGGCGGGTCCCGGGAGTCGGACCCCGCCAGTCAGGGCTAACCTTACCTTCCTCTCCGGCCGCGGCGGGAGTTCTGTCGTCTCGATGCTGTGCGCGGCGCATAGCGCTGTGACGTCATGCGCTGCGCACAGCGCCTGACGTCAGGACCTCCGCTGCCATCCGGAACCAGGAAGGTAAGTATAGTATGTTACTATAGTAACAGGGGCCCGCGGCCCGAGTTACTATAGTAACTTTTTATTGATGTGGTGCGGGGGGGCCGTGGGCCCCCCTGCCTTCGGGGCCCGGTCGCAATTGCGACCGCTGCGACCCCTATAGCTACGCCAGTGGTGTCTTCCATCGCTTGCTCTCTCCTTCTCCTCACAGTGTGAAGTGATGTGAGGAGGAGGGTATGTCTTTTGCTCCCTGTAGGAGCTTCGGCAACGCTGTGGCCGGGGATTGGGGATTCCGCTCCAGCAGAAGTCCCTGACTTCACTGTGTCCATATATGGACACGATGATGTCAGCGAATTCCGAAGCGGAATCCCCGGCGATGTGCCCATATATGGACGTTGAAGTCAGAGACATCTCCTGGAATGGTGGCGCTACCTACAGACAGGTAGGGGGAGGGTGCCATCTGCCATCTATGTGGGGGGGGGTGCTGTGTGGCATTACCTACAGGGGGTCTGTGTGGCACTACCTACGGGGGGGCTATGGCAGTATCTACAGAGGGAAGTGTGGCAAAAATTGACAAATTAAATTCATCACATTTTAAAACGGACAGGGAAAAAAACGGATGCAAAATGGGTCAAAATCGGCCGTAAAAAACGACAACACGGCCCGGATGCAAAACTGATGCAAACTGGCCGGGAAAAACGGCCGACACTCGGACCCGGTCGTGTGAATAAGGCCTTAGCCCTTATTCACACGACAGGGTTTCCCAGCCAGGTGACGGCTGTTCATAAAACGGCCGCAGTAGGAACAATAGACCTCTTATGGGGCTATTCACACGACCGTTTTGACAGGCCGGGAAACCCGGCCGTCCAAAAAATGGGACATGCCCTATTTTCGGCCTTTCACTGGAATGTGTCCCGAGTGACGGCCGTGTCTACCGTCGCTCGCTCTCTCCTCCTAGCGCAGAGCGTATGTGAGGAGGAGTTTATGCCATTCGGACAAAAGCGCTGTATGCTGCAGGTAAGTTTCTACAATGAGGGGATGCCCTTATACAGGGGTACTGTGTGGCAGGGCTGGGGTTGTACAGCAGATGAAAGGGGGCACTGCGCTGGCTCCCTTCCCCTGCTTGTTTTAAAAGCGCCCTGGCCCGGCGAATCAGCAGCCGCCTTTGCCCCTGGTGCTTCTTCAGGCATCGCTACCGCTGTAGCAGCCACAGCGGCGATACCTCCCATGGCCGATGGCGCGGCTAGTAGCTGCTGCGGCTGCTGTAGTGATGCCACTAAAGCAGAGCAGGGAGGTATCTCCCTGCTTTGCTATGTGCTAGCCCCACTTTAGCTCCCTGAAGGAGCGGAATCCCCGTGTGTTAGGGGATTCCGCTCCTGGACAGAGCCCTTGATGTCTCTGTCCATATATGGACAGTGACATCAGGGACAACTCCTGAAGCGAAATCCCAGAACACTCTGTGATCGGGGATTCCACACCAGGAGAAGCCAGTAAAACATTCAGTGTCCATAAATGGACACAGACAGGGACTTTTCCTGAAGTGGAATCACCCACCACATGGGGATTCCACTTCAGGAGTTGCCCCTGATGTCACTGTCCAGATATGCCTGGAACGGACATTACCCATTTGGTTGCCAAGATCCTATTTTGACAAAACAAGAAAGTTATTATCCAGATTCCTATGGAATAATAGTAGACCTAGACTCCAATATAAATCTCTCATTCAAAAACCAAAATTGGGTGGTATAGGGGTACCAGATGTTTTCACGTATTATAAAGCTAACCAATTAAACAGGTGGATGGAGCTTGCTAAAGGTTCTACACATACTTTATATTCGGAATTGGAGAAAGAACAAATTCCACTGTCTGATAAATTATTCTTATGGAATTTAAGGGACTTTTCACTGATGACGCCCTGTTCTAGTGTACTTTTGAAAGGGGCCTTTAGAGTTGGGCAAGAGATCACTCCCACTCGCTTTTATCTAAGAACGCGCCGTTACTGCCCCTAGGGCTTTTGCCTTATCTAGTTCACCCTAAACGCCCCCCACAAACCAGTTTTTGGGATAATATAGGGGAGGTTACCCTTTCATCATTCTTTGATACGGAAGATCAGGTTTTCACGAATCTATTGCTTAGAAAGACTGGTCTCCTGCTGAAAGGTTTCATCCACATTAATGATTTCCAAAATGTTTGCACTAAATATGTTGATACCTATACCTTGTCATATTCTCCTACTCACTTTGAAACCCGCTTACAGAGTGGGGCTTTACAGAAAAAGTCGTTAGCTGCTTCATAGGAGTACATCCTACAATTGGAGGGTGGAGGGCAAATCAAATCTATGAAAGATTGGGAGAGGAGTTTGCAGGCAACCTTTAGTGAACAAGATTTTAAGATTGCGCTGAAACACTCGCATGGGTTTTCCCAATGCATTAAAATGAGAGAGAACTCATATAAACTATTCTCTCGGTGGTACAGAACTCCTGAATGGTTACACATGATTAATCCAAATATTCCTGCAACATGTTGGAGATGCCAAAAAGATACGGGATCTTTACTACATATATGGTGGGACTGTTCCTTGATTCATACATTTTGGGTGGATGTGATAGACAGGATTAATACAATTTGTTCCTCTTCTGTCCCAATGTCGCCGGCTGTGGTTCTTTTGTGGTTGCCTGCAGACTCTTTTGTACCGAAACGCAATGATCTCCCAACGTTTCTGATTGCTGCAGCAAAACTTCTCATTCCCTTGGGGTGGAAAAGTACTTCTCCTCCTACAATGGAACAATGGGAGCTTAAGGTTCAGGAAATCTTCAGAATGGAAGAACTGGTTCATTGGGAATGGGGTACTAGGGCTAAGTTTCTACGAATATGGTCTCCTTGGAAGGTTTATTTGGATAATATTCGGTCGGCTAATGGATAATGTGGGTTAATGTGATCTCCAGCCGCCAAATGCTCGTTAAGATGTGATGAGAGGGCACATTGCCTTTATTGAATATTACATGCTGAATTATATCTTATTATGTACAAGACGCGACATATGACACATATGTTTTGTTAAACATCAGCACTTTTACAGCCTCCCGTAATGAGGACCTAAGACAGATTCTTACCTTCTCCCATCCCCACTCCCCATCCGTTTAATTCCCTCCTTCCCCTTCATGGTTTGTTCTGTTCCTTTTCCGTTTTCTAATTGGCTGAACATTAATGTTAGATATGTATGACCTTGATAATGCATTGTTCTACCTTTGTTTGTATACAAAATCAGTTATGTTGGTATGATGTAATACTCTTGTTGTCTTGCAAATTTTTATACTTTTATTGTCTGCCTCATGACTAATAAAAACAGTTTGAAAAACAAAAACAGATATGCCTGGAACGGATGCAAACCGGCCGGGAAAAACGGCAGATTTTATCGGCCGACACTCTGTCGTGTGAATAAGGCCGAACAGTTCTGTGTGATAGACCCCCTAGTGGGGGCATGGACTATGTGCCAGTCCTGGCTGGTACAACATATGAATATTCCCTGAAATGTTATGGGGATAAAAAAGGGTTAAGATACGGTCTTCAAACATATACAGTATATCAGTGGCCCACACAGGATAATGATCACTCACCCACGCTTATACTGCTTGTAATAGTTGACACACAATTACTAATGGCTGCAGTAAAGCAATGAACACAGTCCAAACATTGGGGCCCTGTTGCCGCGTACATTGGCGCGCTTTTCAGGAACCGTTGGTGCACTTAAATACTGAAATTCCTCTCAAGAACCGTTCTCTCACGAAGTCCTCAATATCAGCACAATAAGTTCCAGCAATGTGTACTCACTACTTCTTGCAGCAAAGATGATATTCCCCCGGGATCCAGCTCGGGGCCGCAGCGTTCAGACGCATGGACAACAATGGAGTGGGGGGGGGGGGGCAAAATCCTCCCGTGATGCAGAGCAGGAAACCTCCCTGGAATCAGGCTGTTTTGCAGAGGTGATGCTGCTGCTGCAGCATTTCTTCCTCTCATACAGTGAGCGGGTGGGCTGTCAGGACAGTTTCTGGGTCTCTGTGCTTTGTGCCCCAGTGCAGGACTCTTTTCTCTGCAATGCATTCACAGGGTCCCTATTTCCTGACCATGTGTCTCTCCCAAAGATGGCCACTGTCTCTCCTCCCTGCTCAGCCTTGTCCCACAATGCCCTGCTCAGCCAATCAGTGCTCCCCTTTGCTGCTCCTCTGCAGGGGTATAGAGAAGTGGTGCTGGGACATGTAGTCCACTGCACTTCAGCAGATATTAGCACTTCTTCTGATGCGAGTCCCTGCTAGGCATCCACTATACACAATGCTTTCTCTGCAGGTGTTACACTCTCCCCCTGGTGAGTCGCTGCTAGTGTGAGCATAAAGTTAAGACTCACCACCTGAAATACAAATGGGAGTTAAAAGCATCCTGACCAGCACCACAATCAGTCACGCACATACCATTTCCATGCCACATGGGCACAGAGGGGAAATATGGCCACAGGTCAATGAAATTGGGGTGCAATACGCTGGGTACCTCAGTAGCATGCCCCATTCTATCATAGGCTAGCATCATTGGGAGCCTAGTGTCCCGTCTGGGATGATTGTCTACCGTGGGAGCCCTCTCCTCGACCCCTAGCGCTTGACTTTCAGGCTCAGGTTCCATCATGGTTACTTCTTCACCTGGTGACTATTTCTTCTAAATTCTCCCCCGACTGGGGACACTGTATGCTGGCTTCTAGTCTGGATTCTTCCTGGTTGTTCACATCAAGCAACCGATCTGTACCATCTTTGATGATGGGTAAGGAACCTAGGCCCTATCTGTAGTCTGGACCCCATTCATCACTGGATTCACTATCATTCCTTCAGGGGGAAGAACTGGGCCGATCCCTCGTCGATGGTGTACACTCCTAGGAGGCCAGGCGGGCATCTTGGCTCCATTTGCTTGTGGCTGTTGCAAACAAATATTTTGTCCTACAGGCATCAGATGCTGGCGATGATAGGTCTTGATGGTCTTACTTCCATTCTCCGGCTTCACTCTGTAGGCTGGAACACCAGGCAGCTTTTCTACCACCCCATAGGGTTCTGGACGCCACCGATCAGCAAGCTTGTGCTTTCCATGAAGGCCCAGCTGTTGAATGAGGACCCTATCCCCAGACTGCAAAACTTGCACTCGGACTCGGACCAAGGTGCCCAACATGTTGAGAAGGGTACGGTTGAATCGCTCTGGTTGAGGATCCCCTTGGGGGTGGTAAGGTGTGGTTCTAGATTTCTTGATCCCACACAGCTCCTTGATCAGCCGACTCTCAAATTCTCTTCCTTGGTCAGTATGGATGTGGGCTTGTGAGTTGTCCCTCTAGGAGGAGGATACACTT
This sequence comes from Rhinoderma darwinii, assembly GCF_050947455.1. Lineage (NCBI taxonomy): Eukaryota > Metazoa > Chordata > Amphibia > Anura > Rhinodermatidae > Rhinoderma > Rhinoderma darwinii. Next base: position 513,491,796 of record NC_134687.1, read on the forward strand.
GGATGAGGGCAGTCTGAGGCTTTGTAATCTTCAAGTACTGTGGTACAAAACCTTCTGTAGTACCCACAGAATCCTTGAAGTTACCAGAGCTCCCTCAATTTGGTGGGCTTGGGCCATTAGACTACAGCTTCCACTTTGGCTGGCTCTGTAGATATCCCTTCCCAGCTGACAATGTGTCCCACATATTTCACAGTCTTCTGGGAGAACCGACACTTGTCAAGGGACAACTTGAGCCCAGCCTTCTTCAGCCGATCCAGTACCTTGAACAATCTCTGGTTGTGCTCTTCTATGGTTTGCCCAAACACGATCAGGTCATCTAGGTATACTAGTACTTCCCGGAAATTCATGTCTCCCATCACCTTATCCATGCACCTCTGGAAAGTGGCGGGAGCACCAGTAACTACTTGGGGCATCCTCTGGAACTAGAAGAACCCAATGGGGCATATGAAAGCGGTCTTCTCTTGATCCTCTTTATTCATGGGTATCTGATAATAACCACTCCGGAGATAAAGCACACAAAACCACTTGCTGCCTTGTAGGCAATCCAAAGCGTCATGAATCCTGGGCACAGTGTATTGGTCAGGAACCGTGCGCCTGTTTAAAGTGCGGTAATCCACACACATCCGGATATCCCCAATTTTCTTCCGAGCAACCACTATGGGAGAAGGGTATGGGCTGTTGGACTTTAGGAGGACTCCAATATCTAGCAGGCCTCTTAGGTGCTGCCTGACATCTTCAATATCGGCAGGAGCTAGCCTTCGTGATCTCGCTCAGAAAGGCTTCTCATCATTCAGTCGGATGCAGTGTTCCACTCCTTGTGCCAGGCCCAGATCCCAGTCGCCTAATGAGAAAGTGGCACCATGCTCCATCAGGCCCTTTATTAGTGACCCCTTTTCTTCCTCCTGCAGGTCACTATCTTCAAAACAGGGATTGAAGCATTCAGGACGTAGTTCCCTTTCTTTTTCCTCCTCCTTTCTCACGTAAGCAGCCAGACAGGCTGGGTGAATGGTGAGGGTCTGTGAATAATTATTGCCCCCTGATTTCTCTGCACCACTGTGCTAGTGTACAGAAGATGTTCGCATTTGTCCCGACTATAATAGGCACAGATCTCTAGTCAGCTTCAGACTCTGGCCAGACTAGTGCTATGATGTGTATCCCTTTCTCCACTCCAGCAACTGTCTTCGGGAACCGTAGCATAACAGACACATATCCTCTGTATGGGTAGCTATGTTCACTCAACCCCCAAACCACGAGTCCCGATAAAGGGCTGTATGGGCACGTCTGACAGGTATTTCTTGTACCATTTCTCAAAAATGATAGAGACTTGAGATCCGCTATCCAACAACACAGTACATGGTTGATCATTAATACAGGCTGGTACATGTGGGGCCGGTCCTACTAGACCTTCAGGAAGTTGTTCCAACCGAGCAACAGTAGATGGGGTAGTAGAGTATGCCTTTGATGTTGACTGGGGGCCAGTATGGAACTCTACTGGCCCCCTTTACCATTTCCCGACAGGCCTATTCTTCTGATTCAGAGACTTTTTGGAATGCCACCTCTTTGGGCACTGGCGAGCGGTGTGGCTGGAATCACCACACACAAAGCACCCCTCTGTTTTCATATCTCTACCTCTCCGTGGATCATCACTTGCCCTTCTCGGGGACTGCTGACGTCTCTGTGACAGCCACAGCAACCTGTTTTAACCACTCCACTTCCTTAGCCTGGGCACTTAAGGAGTTGTGCAATTTGCTCTCCCTGCTTCTCTATTATTTTAAGAAGCTCCTCCGCATGACAACTTAGCATAGGCTTTAGAGCAACAGCAGCTACCCTCTTGGGTGTCTGCTCCCTGGCTGCCAAAGTAACTCCTTCTAGTCGCACTTCCTTAAAGAGGCTCTGTCACCAGATTATCAAATCCCTATCTCCTATTGAATGTGATGGGCGCTGCAATGTAGATAACAGCAAAGTTGTTTTTTTTTGAAAAACTATAATTTTTTGCCCAAGTTATGAGAAATTTTATATTTATGCAAATGAGCTTTTCAATGGACAACTGGGCGTGTTTTCTTGTTTTACCAACTGGGCGTGTATTGTGTTTTTACCCACTGGGCGTTGTGAATAGAAGTGTATGACACTGACAAATCAGCATCAGACACTTCTCATCGTTCCCACCCAGCTTCTTTCACTAAAGACACACAGCGTGACGTCACCCATAGGTCCTTCAAGCTTGTCGTCGGACAAAGAAGATACATCGGCTCCAGGCGTCCAAAAGGTTAATATGCTCGTCTCTAGGGAGTTTACTATGCTTACCTGACACGGTGATGCTGCTGCAAATTCAACTGTAAGCCTGGAGCTGATGTGTCTTCTCTCTTCCGACGCCAAGGTTGAAGGACCTGTGGGTGACGTCATCATTCCCAGCCAGCTTCTTTCACTGCAGACACAGAGTGACGTCACCCACAGTTCCTGAAGGAATTTTTAGGCAGATTTTTTTGGCCTTAAAAAAAAACACGCTGTGTGAACATACCCTACGAGTGTAGTGCTTGTTTTTAGTAGTTTTATGTATTTCGCAAAACAATTTTTGGTAGGGGTGCCCTGAGGAAATTTTATTTTTCCAGTGGTGCCTAGAGTCCGAAAATGTTGGGAAACTCTGTATTAGGTTACAGGATCACCCCGGCCGACGCAAGGGTCTCGTCGTGGAGCAGCTCAGTTCATCGTGGGAACGGGGCCTAGGTGAGTACAACTTTTTTTTTTGGGGCACTGTGTCCAAGGGGGAGGTGAGGGGCTGTATGGCACAATCTACAGGGGGCACTATACAGTATGGGGGCCACTAAGCGGACATTATACTGTGTAGGGAACTACATGGGGCAATATACGGTGTGGCAGCCAGGGGAGGGGGCATTATACTGTGTGGAGGCCACTAAGCGGACATTATACTGTGTAGGGGCACTACAGAGGGCATAATACTGTGTCCTTGAAGGGGTTATAATATATTATTATTATACTGTATGGGGGGAAATAAAGGGGCATTCTACTGTGGGGGGGGGAATTATACTTTTTTTATGGGGCATTTTTTTATGATGGGGGTGGGGCGCCGAAAGATAATTTTGCACGGGGTACCATCTCTCCGAAGGCCGGACCGGTCACTACCAACCACAGGTTTGAAGGCTATGTAAACCTTTGAATGTGTTTTTTGTTGTTTTATCAGTCTGTTTCGTGCTACTTTGTAAATACTTTAGTAAAAATTATTTTTACTTTATGAGATACAGCTTCTTTGTATCCTGTATACAGAGCAGCTGTATCATGCACTGAAACCTTTCGGTCAGGTCAGCGGGACTGACAGGTGCAGTGTCAGCGGGTCCTGCGTGTCCCTGTTCCTAATTTAGATTTGATTGATAACAGGTGGATCCTGACCCGCCGACACTGAACCAGTCAGTCCCCCGGACCTGACGGATACAGGTCTCTGTGCACGATACAGCTGCTCTGTATACAGGATACAAAGCAGCTGCATCTCCAAAAGTAATAATTATTTTTAATAAAAAGTATTTACAAAGTTTCATAGCACACACACTAATAAAAACACATAATTATATATATATATATTTAAAAAAAAAAAAAAAAAAGTAGTGTACATAGCCCTTAAGATCTCTCCCCCTCCCTTCGGTTATCCTCTTTTCCCCCAGTTATCATCCCCCTAGTATGAGGTCTCTTGTTGGGTCATCCACCCTCCATTATTATCTCCTACCCACTACACCATCATCTCCATTTTACCCAGGTCTGTATGATCCTCCGGACACTGAAGCACTGCATTATATCACTAGCAGCAGCTCTACCACGGCTCTTATCTCCTGTGCTGCGGGACAATAAACCTGTCTTCTCCCTCTGCTACACAGCACAGAAGATAAGAGGTAAGAACTGCTACTAGTGATACAAGACCATGAAGCAGAGCTGAGATGGTATAGTGCGGACATGAGTAACATTGCTCTTTATTGGGGGGTGGGGGTGTAATTTAGAGGCTCCGGGCAGCAGCCTGACAGACAGACATTACATAATGACACAGACATCATGTACTTAGTCTGTCAGGAGTCTTCTGCTGCTGTTGCGGCTTGTCGTCTCCACTGCATTTAAACCTCCCGCTGCCTTCATGACGTCTCCCCTTCTTGTCTCCTCCACACGTGCGGTCACACCGCTGTGGAGGAGGAGCGGGCACTATGTGACCAGCAGGCCCTTATGATTTTTCTTTGATGCAAAGAACGGGCCCCGGCTCCGTGATGGGACCTGCTCCTTTCACCAAAGTGAAATCATAAGGGCACGTGAGCAAATGAATTCCAGCAGTGGAGCACGGGCCCCTGTTTTTCACATTTATGACCGGGCCCCTGACAGCAGTACCGCCCTGATGGCGGCCATGACCGGGGACCATTCAGAGTAGGAATCATTGACCACAACTCTGGATACGGTCCTTGAGCCAATTCCCAATCCAATTACAAACTATTAACAGCACTGGCACCAGCTACATTTTCTCCTGTTGTATATACAGACCATATCCCCATTACCAATATTTAGGGGTCCTACATGTTCAGACCTTGGCTTTTTTGCATTTAAATACTTGAAGAATCTTCAGAAAATTCACATAAAAAAAAAAAAAAAGTCAAAGGGAATGTTAACAGAAACACTGCGGCATGTTTTTCTGTAAAAATGAAACATAACACTAGTGTGAAAATAATTAACCGTATTATGTAACAAGGTCTTATTTAACACCAAGTTAACGAAGAATCACTATTCATATATGCATAAAAATACACCTATTCATAGTATTCTGTTATGTGACCATGTGAACAACTGTATGTTCTTTGTCCAGCAGATGTCGCCATTGTGCTTTGGCTGATATTACCTTAGTAGTGTAACTGTAGACTTTTACAAGTCAATAAAGAAACAAAATTATTTTTACAAAAAAGGAATACCCTCTGTGCTCCAGTCACTAGCACAGGTAGAAGATCTGGCATCTTGGTTTTTAGATCTTCATTAGCATTGTAATCTTATTTGTAATAATCATGTTATTTTTTTTTACTCTTGTCTAGTACGCTTATAAAACGCCATCATACTATGTCGTGTTTTACAATCGTTAAATCTGGCCATACATTACAGATAAGGGTCAGATCGTTTTCTACCAACAGCTCCCACATAATCATGCACCCTTGGCCAATCACTGCATTCTGAATTGGGGAATAAGCGGCTTTCGAATCCAACATTACCAACAGTTGAGCGGTCCTCAAACAAATCAGAGGATTAGCAGATCCATATTTCTTTATGTTATAATGCACAGAAAAATGCAACCATGTTACACATTTTAGCAGGAACTTAAAAAAAACCACATCCCAAACTGTAAAATGTAGTCATTGGTGGGGTCATGGAGTCCGTATCAGATGACAAATGCTGGTCCAGCAGTAATATATTCATTAATACTAGGTCATCAACAGCTAAATGATTTTTTTTTTTTATGGCGGCTTTATGATTGTCATTTCACTATGACTGTGTGTATGAGGCTCAGTTTACGCCAGGAAAATGTGACGTGTGCTGCACGTAAACCCCCGCAATATGCAACTGTATACCATACAGATACAGTAGCATACTTCACCCATAGGCTCCCATCGTTTTTTTGCGTGATGCATCTATTGAAAGTGTAGCGGACTACGCTTTTCAAAAAAGGTAAAACGATAGGTTAATTTTGAAATTGTGTTGCTGTATTAAATAGTTTTCCATACCAATAAAGTGATTGTAATTTCATGTTTTGGCCTGTTATACCCTTCCTCAGAATGATCGCCTGGAACTCGAAGATACGAGCGCAGTAGTAGGGTATGTTCACACGCACTGTTTTCAGACGTAATTCAGGCATTTTACTCGTCGAATTACGCTTGAAAAAAAGGCTCCATTACGCCTACAAACATCTGCCCATTGCTTGCAATGGGATTTACGATGTTCTGTTCCCACGAGGCTTAATTTTACACGTCGCTGTCAAAAGACGGCGCGTAAAAAGACGCCCGCGTCAAAGAAGTGCAGGTCACTTCTTGGGACGGAACAGAATGCAGTTTTCCCATTGAAATAAATGGGCAGATGTTTGGAGGCGTTCTGCTTCCGATTTGCAAGCCGTTTTTCTGCCGTTTACGGTTAAAAAACGGCCGAATAGGCAGTGTGAACATACCCTTAGAAGTAGCAGTATCTGTGCGGAGTAGAGCAACAGTACCTAGCAAACCGGACTGGGCACATTTCAGTCTGTGTGAGATCAGCATCAGAAAGCATTAATAGGGTTTTGATGGACCTAAAAAGGCAAATCTTTCAGGTCGACGTTATAAAAAAAAAAATATGGATATTTTACAGTAGTACATCCTCTATTCCTATATGTCACTGCTAAGCTAGGGAGATTTCCCCTTCAGAGGTCTGGGTGACAATTCCTGTGAAAGTGGCAATGGTGGTCCTATTGTCTGTCCCCCTGCTTTTCCAAAGACAGATATAGGTATGGAGAGCAGTAAGGGCTTGTGCACACGACCTATTTTTTGACATAATGGAGGCGTTTTACGCCTCGAATTACGCCTGAAAAGACGGCTCCAATATGTCAGCAAACATCTGCCCATTGCTTGCAATGGGTTTTACGATGTTCTGTGCAGACGAGGTGTAATTTTACGCATCGCTGTCAAAAGACGGCGTGTAAAATTACACCCGCGTCAAAGTGCAGGACACTTCTTGGGACGTTTTTTGGAGCCGTTTTTCATGGACTCCAATGAAGAACAGCTCCAATTATGTCCGTAAAAGACGCTGCGAAAAACGCGAGTACATGCAAAAACGTCTGAAATTCAGGAGCTGTTTTCACCTGAAAACAGCTCCGTGTGAACATGCGTGTGAACATACCCTAAGGCTGGGTTCACACTAACTATTTTCAGACGTAAACGAGGCGTATTATGCCTCGTTTTACGTCTGAAAATACGGCTACAATATGTCGGCAAACATCTGCCCATTCATTTGAATGGGATTGCCGACGTATTGTGCAGACGACCTGTCATTTACGCGTCGTCGTTTGACAGCTGTCAAACGACGATGCGTAAATTGACTGCCTCGACAAAGAAGTGCAGGACACTTCTTTGCAACGTAATTTGAGCCGTTCTTCATTGAAGTCAATGAAGAGCAGCTCAAGATTACGGGCGTCAAAGACACCTCGCATAATGCGAGGAGGAGCTTTTACGTCTGAAACGACACAGCTGTTTTCTCCTGAAAACAGTCTGTCTTTTCAGACGTAAAAGACAGTTCTCGTGTGCACATACCCTCAGAGTCGCTCATCCATTGGCCATATATTTTCTGGTATCCATAATACTAGGTCTATACATTGGGGTAGGGTTGGCAGAGGCACTTAAAGTGTTCTTGCAGATGTTGTTGTGGTTGCTTTTTAAAGGAATAGTCTCATCAAGACAACCACTATTAACCCCTTCCCGACATCCGCCGTATATATACGGCGCACGCCGGGTGGGGGAATATGGAGCGGGCTCACGGGCTGAGTCCGCTCCATAGAGCGTGTGTCGGCTGTGTGTTACAGTCGACACTTCGGGGTTACGAGCGGGATCCCGTTTTAGCGCGATCCCGCTTGTTTAACCCGTTAAACGCCTCTATCAATAGAGATCACGGCATTTAAATTACTAACAGGGGGGCGACCCCCTGTATCGTCCCAACGGCCCCCCCACGGCGAGATCGGAGGGAGCCGTTGGTTGGCACGGCTGCCTGGGGGCCTGACGAAGTCCCCCAGGTCCGCCATCTTTGTACTCCCATGAAACTCTGCCTCCGGCAGGGCTTCGTAGGAGACTGTCAGAATCACGATATACGGCAATACATTAGTATTGCAGTATATCGTGCAAGCGATCTAACGATCGCTGGTTGAAGTCCCCTAGGGGGACTAATAAAAAAAGTAAAAATTAGTTAGTTCTTTTTGTGTGTAAAAATAAATAAATAAAGATTTAAAGTTCAAAAAACCCCCCTTTTCCCATTCTCCCCCTAGAGCATAGTAAAATTTTTAATAAATGAACATAATTGGTATCGCCGCGTCTGTAAAAGTCTGAACTATTACAATATATCATTATTTAACCCGCACGGTGAACGCCGTAAAAAAAAAAATTGTAAACGCCAGAATCTCTATTTTTTAGTCACCTAATCTCCCACAAAAAATGAGCTAAAAAGGGATCAAACCTTCGCGTGTACACAAAAATGGTATTATTAAAGACTAAAGCTTATCCCGCAAAAAATAAGCCCTCATACCACTAAATCGACGGAAAAATAAAAAAAAGACCCATAGAATAAAATGAACATGTTTTAATTGCACAGTGAATTCCGTAAAAATGGCGCGGAAAAAACCATGGAGGAATTGGTGTTTTTTTCATTTTCTACCCCACAAATTTTTTTCCCGTTTCCTAGTACATTATATGGCAAAGTAAATGGTGCTACAAAAAACTACAACTCGTCCCGCAAAAATCAAGCCCTCATAGCACTAGATCGACGGAAATATAAAGGCGTTATGGCTTTTGGAAGGTGGGGAGAAAAAAACGAAAGTGAAAATCTGAAAAAGGGCTACGGCATGAAAGGGTTAAGGGTATGTTCACACGAGGGCGTCCGTAACGGCTGAAATTACGGGGATGTTTCAGCCTGAAAACATCCCCGTAATTTCAGCAGCAATGGCATGTGCAGGCGCTTGAACGCCGCGTCCATTACGGACGTAATTGGCGCTGCTATTCATTGGAGTCAATGAATAACGGCTCCAATTACGGCCAAAGAAGTGACAGGTCACTTCTTTGACGCGGGCGTCTATTTACGCGCCGTCATTTGACAGCGGCGCGTAAATTACGCCTCGTGTGAACAGACAAACGTCTGCCCATTGCTGTCAATGGGCAGATGTTTGTCAGCGCTATTGAGGCGCTATTTTCGGACGTAATTCAGGGCAAAAACGCTCGAATTACGTCCGTAATTAGTGCGTGTGAACATACCCTAAGAATGAAGCAGGCCTGGCGATTAGCAGTGTCTGGCTTCAGAAGATACAGCTGGCCATACAGGAAAATTTAATACGCGGAAGTGCCGGGTCCACCAAAGTGAGAGCCACTCTTTCAAAGCAACCATCTGTTTTGTCTAATATAGAGTACCAAGGGAGAGGCCCCCTCCATGTTTATATGCTCTAAAACGGCATATGGAAAGGGGTCATCGTTATGACAGAAACCCCCTTAAAGAAGCAGTTCTAGGATATGTTCCTGGAACTGTTCTATACAGCGCCGCTTTGCAGAACCACAATCGCAGATGCACTACTATAACAAACGCAAAAGTGATTCTACAAAGCTAGGGAGATTTAGGCTGGGTTCACACGTGACGGAATTGCACTTGAATTCCGCTGCGGACACTCCGCAGCGTTAATCCGCAGCGGAGCCGTTTCTCCATTGCCTTCCACTTTTATTTAGAAGTGTTCGTTTAGACGAGGCGTAAAATTCCGCTGCGGAGCATAGGCTGCGGAGCGGAATTTGGTGTCCGCAGCATGCTCTGTCTGTTGAGGAGCAGTGGCGGACTGGTTGCGGACTCATGGCGGAATTTCTCCATTGACTTCAATGGAGATTCTAAATTCCGCAATGAAGTCCGCAGCTGTTATGCACATGTTATGTGTGCTGCGGATGCGTCTTGCTTTTTTGCCATGACATTTCTTCATTCTGGCTGGACCTATGTATTTCTAGGTCTACAGCCAGACTGAGGAAGTCAATGGGGCTCCCGTAATTACGGGAGCGTTGCTAGGAGACGTCAGTAAATAGTCACTGTCCAGGGTGCTGAAAGAGTTAAGCGATCGGCAGTAACTGTTTCTGCACCCTGGACAGTGACTACGATCTCAATATACAGCAACCTGTAAAAAAAATAGAAGTTCATACTTACCGAGAACTCCCTGCTTCTGTCTCCAGTCCGGCTTCCCAGGATGACGTTTCAGGCTTAGTGACGGCTGCAGCCAATCACAGGCTGCAGCGGTCACATGGACTGCCGCGTCATCCAGGGAGGTAGGGCTGGATGCCGAAAGAGGGACGCGTCACCAAGACAACGGCCGGTAAGTATGAAAGTCGTTTACTTTCACTAGGGAAAGTGCTGTCCCTTCTCTCTATCCTGCACTGATAGAGAGAAGGGAAGCACTTTTCCCGCAGTCCGCAGCAGCTAGTCCGCATCAATTTACTGCACATTTTGGGCAGATCCGCAGCCATAATCCGCAACCCGGATTAGGTGCGGCATTGATGCGGACAGTTGCGGAGGAATTCCGCCACGTGGGGGCATGCCCTTACAGTATCAATGCAGCATGCTTCAGAATATGCCAGTGCCGAAAAACAAAGAAAAGTTGGAGATTGCAAAATTTTCCATAGATAAGTAGCGCTTGGCGTGACTCTGAAAGCCAATCCACATATAAAAGGTTTTGAAAAAGTGTCACAGGAGCCTTAAGAATATAGCTTTTGGATAGAACGCCATATTTTCAATGTATTTATGTTCTTAGAACGGATTTTATAGGAACAGTATGGCTGAAGCCAGTGTGGAAAAGATGCAGTAGAATTCCGGACCAGGACTTACTCAATTTTATAAAATAAAAAACCTCATGCCCTATAAACCCCACATATATCAACCTGTAAAATATCCCGTTCACAACAATGTAACATATGCCCACTCTGGTTAAATACTCCAGCGGTAAAACCTACAAACAATGGAATATGTATATACCTTTAAGAGATGATAGTCGTTAGGCTCTACTGAACTTCTGTAGATGTGCAATGAAGCCCATTACCTGCTATGGGAGTTCCGGAGTCGTATATGGTGGTGTTTTTTTTTTTTTTTAATGGTGGTTTTAACATTTCCGTTCAGACACATCCAATGTCAGGGGAATGGCTCTCATATTACATAGACAGTATAAATGAGAGATCTGGTAATTTTACACTCCAACAGGGAATAATGTATAATAATTACGTCCTGTAAAATACTTAGAATTAACAACAGCTGCTGATGAGTCACAGCAAAAATTACATTCCGTAAGATTGCGTCTTTCATTTCTTCCAATATGTCAGATACCGATCGTGGAGTCTGTGCTCTTGGAACAGGTGGAATATAAGAAGACTGGCATCTCAAATGCCAGTCAAACTAATTTAAGTTGGTGGGAAATGCGCCAAATTTATTGAGGGGCACACTTTAATAAATCTGCCACATCTTTGGCTGTCCGACAAACCGGCATAAATGATGGTAAATCTGTTCCGTCAGAGGCCCTGCTGCTACTGCTAAACACCACCCTCTTTTCTCGACACTTTCGGAAAGTGGCGAGAAGTGAAAAGTTGCACATTTTATCACAACTATGGTGTGCGCCAAAATGTGCTACTTTTTTACCTCAGAAAACGGTCATAAATCTTTTAATATATTTCCCAATAAGTAGTTCAAGAGATAGCTCTATAAAAAACTCTCAAACCCCTTTAAGGCTGGATTCACACGAGCACATTACGTCCGTAATGGACGGAACGTATTTCGGCCGCAAGTCCCGGACCGAACACAGTGCAGGGAGCCGGGCTCCTAGCATCATACTTATGTACGATGCTAGGAGTCCCTGCCTCGCTGCAGGACAACTGTCCCGTACTGTAATCATGTTTTCAGTACGGGACAGTAGTTCCACGGAGAGGCAGGGACTCCTAGCATCGTACATAACTATGATGCTAGGAGCCTGGCTCCCTGCACTGTGTTCAGTTCGGGACTTGCGGCCGAAATACGTCCGTCCATTACGGACGTAATGTGCTCGTGTGAATCCAGCCTAAGGGTATGTTCACACGGCTTATTTACGGACGTAATTCGGGCGTTTTACGCCTCGATTTACGTCAGAAAATGCGCCTCGATAGCGTTGGCAAACATCTGCCCATTCATTAGAATGGGTCTTACGATGTTCTGTGCACACAGTAATTTTTTTTACGCCCCGCTGTCAAAAGGCGGGGCATAAAAGACGCCCGCGTCAAAGAAGTGCCTGTCACGTCTTCAGACGTAAATGGAGCCGTTTTCCATGGACTCCATGGAAAAACAGCTCCATTTACGTCCGTAATGGACGAAGCGAAATAGCGCCTCAACATGCCATTACGGCTGAAATTACGGTGCTGTTTTCTCCTGAAAACAGCCCCGTAATTTCAGCCGTTACGGACACTGCCGTGTGAACATACCCTAAGACTTCTCATAGATTTCTTCAAATTAGACACTAAGCAAAATGCATTTTTCTTAGATTGTTTGAGTTTGTTGGATTTTCAATAACATAGTGCAAAAGGGATTTAAGAATCCTTTCATTCTGGAAATCAGTGGTGATCTGAGATCACAGAATCCACCAATGGTTACATGTTAAACGCTGCAGATTCTCTCCCTTTGAGAAGCTTTTTTTAAAATGGGCCGTCTACTGCATATTGTGCTGCCACAGAAGCCACAGCCAAAATCCACTCACAAACCAACTTATTCCAGAAGATCACCTATAATCCTTGAGTACATCCTGTGCTTATTTCCGATAATTTAGCACTGCATTAGGACAACATGCTATTGCTTTAGACTGTCCTATCGGCAACAAAGTTGCATGAGGGGTGACAAGTCTAATCCAAATTGTCTGTCTATGAATGCACAATTATGCCACATCGCCCAGAGTTGCTGCCCTCTCCAATGACTCAGATATGGGGGTGGGATTGAGTAGTGTATGCAGGATTTTGTAATGGGGGTTCACAGCCATACTTGCATTATAAATATGCATACTTACACCCAAAAAAAAACACCACATTTATACACACAATGTGCTGACACACACAGTATATACATTCATTCAGACAAACACACAGACTGACACAAACATTGTAACACACACCTTCGCTGCTGGATTTCTCACAGAGGAGATGGGCACAGAAGCACAAGACTGCTCCTGTCAGCATAGATGCAAAGACGCAGGAGTTCTCCTTCCCCTTTTCTCTATGACCCGACTTCTGTCTGGATGTAATGCGGTCTGCCATCTGCTGGTGAAAGCTCAACATCTCCCATGTAATGTTCAGTTTAATTCACGCCCCTAATACGCCTACAAACATCTGCCCATTGCTTGCAATGGGTTTCACGATGTTCTGTTCCCACGAGCCTTTATTTTAGGCGTTGCTGTCAAAATACGGCACGTAAAATGACGGCTCATCAAAAGAAGTGCCTGACACTACTTGGGACGTTTTTGGAGGAGTTTCATTGACTCCATTGAAAAACAGTTAAAAAAACGGCTGTAAAAAACGCCACGAAAAACGCGAGTTGTTGAAAACAGCTCCTGATTTTCAGGCGTTTTTTTAAGGGAAAACCGCTCCTGATTTTCAGACTTTAAGGGTATGTGCACACGATAACTGCAATTACGTCTGAAACTACAGAACAGTTTTCAGGAGAAAACAGCTCCTGAATTTCAGACATAATTGCATGTCCTCGCGTTTTGTGGGGCTTCTTTTACGGACGTAATTTGGAGCGGTTGTTCGTTGGAGTCAATGAAAAACTGCTCCAATTACGTCCCAAGAAGTGTCCTGCACTTCTTTTGACGAGGCTGTATTTATACGCGCCGTCTTTTGACAGCGACGCGTAAAGTGACAGGTCGCTGTCACAGTACATCGCAAAGCCCATTGAAAGTAATGGGCAGATGTTTGCCGACGTATTAGAGCCATTTTTTCAGACGTAATTCGAGGCGTAAAGCGGCTCCATTAGATCTGAAAATAGGTCATGTGAACCCAGCCTTAGCCATTCGTGATTTTCGCAGCGTTTTTTTCAACGGCCGTTTTTTGGAGCGGTTGTCCAAAGGCCGGATTCACACCAGCATGTTCGGTCTGTAAAGGACGGAACGTATTTCGGCCGCAAGTCACAGACCGAACACACTGCAGGGAGCCGGGCTCCTAGCGTCGTACATAACTATGATGCTAGGAGTCCCTGCCTCGCTGTGGGACAACTGTCCCGTACTGTAATCATGTTTTCATGACAGTAGTTCCACGGAGAGGCAGGGACTCCTAGCGTCGTACATAACTATGATGCTAGGAGCCCGGCTCCTTGCAGTGTGTTCGGTCCGGGACTTGTGGCCGAAATACGTTCCATCCATTACGGACCGAACATGCTGGTGTGAATCCAGCCAAAGCGTCAATGAAAAACGGCTCCAAAAACGTCCCAAGAAGTGACCTGCACTTCTTTTACGTGGCAGTTTTTCAAAACGGCCGTATTAAAAAACAGCCCGTCTGAACAGAACACCGTTCTTCCCATTGAAATCAATGGGCAGATGTTTTGAGGCGTTCTGCTTCCGATTTTTCATGTCCAAAAATAGGCCGTGTGAACATCCCCTATGGGGATGTTCACACACAGTGAACAAAAACGTCTGAAAATACGTAGCTGTTTTCAGGCGAACAAAGCTCCTGATTTTCAGATGTTTTTGTAGCAACTCGCATTTTTCGCTACAGATTTTACGGCCGTTTTTGGAGCAGTTTTTCAATGGAGTCAATCAGGGCCGCCATCAGGGGGGTATTAGGGGTAGTGGTGTGAGGGGCCCGGCCAAACCTAATTGAAAGGGGGGCCCGGCAACTGCCGCGACATTCTTTTGGTAGGAAAAAACGGGCCCCTGCAATGGGGCCCGTTTTTTTCACCAAAAGGATGTCGTGAGCTGCTGCTGCTGCGGGCCCCCTCCCCTCGTCATGGGTGGCCGTCAAACCGTCCGCCCGCGCGCACCCGATCGCGCGCACAAGGAAACTCCCGCGCGTGCGCACTCGCGAGCGCGCACCCACGAACGCCCGCACTGGAGACCGCCCGCGCGCGCACCCGTGATCGCGCGCAGCCGCGGACACACATGGACAAAACTTACCTGGAGCCTGGCTGGAGGTGAAGGACTGGACGTCTGGACCGAAGACCTCGCCTGGAAGACATCGCCGGAAGAGGACTGGAGTGGGAGCAGCTCTTCTGACACAGTGAGTAAATTATCTCAAAGTGCTGATCATGTATGGCCCTGTTCACACAGTATTTTGCAGGCAAAAAAAAATCTGACTCAAAATTCCTTAAAGAATTTTGAGGCAGATTTTGACCTGCCCACACTATCTTGCCGCGTTTTTTTGCTGCGTTTTTTGCCCGCGGCGATTGAGGACAGCAGACAAAAAACGCAGCGAAAAATGCATTTTCTGCCTCCCATTGATTTCGATGGGAGGTCAGAGGCGGAACCGCGGCAAGAAAGGACATGCTGCTTTTTCTTTTTTCCGCGACTGGCTCCCATTGATTTCAGATTAAATCAATGGGGGGCGGTTTTGGAAGTTGTTTGGTGCTGATTCTGACGCAGTGTCCGAGTCAATATCAAGGCCCAAAAACTCTGTGAACTGGGCCTTATTGTTAGGGCTTATTCAGACGAACGTGTAATACGTCCGTGCAACGCGCGTGATTTTTACGCGCCTCGCACAGACCTATGTTACTCTATGGGGCCGTGCAGACTGTCAGTGATTTTCACGCAGCGTGTGTCCGTGTGTCCGCTGCGTAAAACTCACGACATGTCCTATATTTGTGCATTGTTCGCGCATCACGCACCCATTGAAGTCAAAATCACACCCAGCACTCCCGCAGCCGTATAAACTATGAATGAAAACAGAAATGCACCACGTGCTACAAACATACAAACAGAGTGTCATAATGATGGCGGCTGCGCGAAAATCACGCAGCCGCGCATCATACGCTGCTGACTGACGGAGCTGTTATGGACCTTTTGCATGCACAAAACGCCACGTTTTTTGCGCGCGCAAAAAGCACACGCTCGTGTGAATCCGGCCTTAGGGTAGGAACACACTAGACATGAACACTGCGGATTTTATGCAACACATTTTATTGTGGAAAATCCGTAGCGTATTACAGTCGCAGCAGAGTGGATGAGATTTGAACAAATCTCATCCACACGCTGAAAAAACAATGGACCTGCAGTGTGGCTTTTTAAGCCGCAGCATGTCAATTTATGCTGCAGAATCGCTGCTCCTCTGTTGCGGAAATGCTGCGGTTCTGCCGCAAAAATCACACGAGAAGAAAAAAAAGGTACTTTATTAAATTGATAAAGTTTAGACTTACCCCGGCCGTAGTCCTGGTGACGCGATCCTCTATTCTTAGCGCAGCTCGGCCTCCTGTCATGACGTTTCATCCCATGTGACTGCTGCAGCGGTCACATGGTCTACAGCGTCATCCCAGGAGGCGGGGCTACGTTCAGAAGAGAACACCAGGACTACGGCCGGGGCAAGTCTAAACTTTTTTTTCCCTGCAGGATTCCCGCAGCGGACATGCCTCACCAAACCTGCGCCACTATTTGGTGGCTGTGCTCTCACTTTCACTTTCCGTTGCGGGGTTCACCCGACAGAAACCTCCGACGGAACCCCGGAGCGGAAGCGAACAGTGATGTGAACAGGCCCTAACACAAAATTTTTGTATTTTTTTAAGCTGGTTCACAAAAAAAAATAATTCCAAATTCTACTGGACCAATTTCCTATTTAGAGACCGGCAGCAGCTCCAGGAGCGACATCATAAGGAACACACTAGGCGGATATGCTGAGTAAAACTCCACAGCTTATCCACCCCGGTAGCCGCAGGGAATTCTGCCAGCAAAACCGCACCAAATAGTGGCGCAGGTTTGGTGAGGCGTGTCCGCTGCGGGAATCCTGCAGGGAAAAAAAAGTTTAGACTTGCCCCGGCCGTAGTTTAAGTGACGCATCTCTCTCTTCTGAACGTAGCCCCGCCTCCTGGGATGACGCTGTAGACCATGTTACCGCTGCAGCGGTCACATGGGATGAAACGTCATGACAGGAGGCGGGGCTGCGCTAAGAATAGAGGATCACGTCACCAGGACTACGGCCGGGGTAAGTCTAAACTTTTTTATAAATGTAAAAAAGTGCCTTTTTTTTTTTCTCATGTGTGATTTTTGCGGCAGAACCGCAGCATTTCCGCAACAGAGGAGCAGCGATTCCACAGAACACATTGACATGCTGCGGCTTAAAAAGCCAAAAAGCCACACTGCAGGTCCATTTTTTTTTGCAGCGTGTGGATGAGATTTGTTCATATCTCATCCACTCTGCTGCGACTGTAATACGCTGCGGATTTTCCACAATAAAATGTGTTGCATAAAATCCGCAATGTTCATGCCTAGTGTGTTCCTACCCTAAGGCCGGATTTACACAAGCGTGTGCTTTTTGCACGCGCAAAAAACGTGGCATTTTGCGCATGCAAAAGGTCCATAACAGCTCCGTGTGTCAGCAGCGTATGATGCGCGGCTGCGTGATTTTCGCGCAGCCGCCATCATTATGACACTCTGTTTGTATGCTTGTAGCACGTGGTGCATTTCTGTTTTCATTCATAGTTTATACTGCTGCGGAGGTGCTGGGCGTGATTTTCACGCACCCATTGACTTCAATGGGTGCGTGATGCGCGGACAATGCACAAATATCGGACATGTCGTGAGTTTTACGCAGCGGACACACGGACACACGCTGCATGAAAATCACTGACAGTCTGCACGGCCTCATAGAGTAACATAGGTCCGTGCGAGGCGCGTGAAAATCACGCACGTTGCACGGATGTATTACACGTTCGTCTGAATAAGCCCTAACAATAAGGCCAGTTCACAGAGTTTTTGGGCCTTGATATTGTCTCGGACACTGCGTCAGAATCAGCACCAAACAACTTCCAAAACCGCCTCCCATTGATTTAATCTGAAATCCATGGGAGCCAGCCATGGAAAAAAGAAAAAGCAGCACGTCCTTTCTTGCCGCAGTTCTGCCTCTGACCTCCCATCGAAATCAATGGGAGGCAGAAAATGCATTTTTCGCTGCGTTTTCTGTCTGCTGTCCTCAATCGCCGCGGGCAAAAAACGCGGCAAGATAGTGTGGGCAGGTCAAAATCTGCCTCAAAATTCGGTGCGCGGTTCCAGGCGGTCGCCGGTGCGCATGCGCGGGAGTTTGCGGGTGCGCGTGATCGGTCGCACGGGTGGCGGTGTTTGACGGCCCCCATGCTACCCAGGGCCGGCATCAGTGGGTGTATTAGGGGTACTGATGTGAGAGGCCCGGCCAAACCTAATTGAAAGGGGGGCCCGCAGCTCATGACATTCTTTTGGTGAAAAAAACGGGCCCCATTGCAGGGGCCTGTTTTTTTTCTACCAAAGGCAAGTCGCGGCAGTTTGCCGGGCCCCCCTTTCAATTAGGTTTGGCCGGGCCTCTCACATCAGTACCCCTAATACCCCCCCCTGATGGCGGCCCTGGGTACCATGATATAGTGCTGGACGGAGTACTGTTAACAGGCGGTGCCACGGTAGGGGGGCCCAGAAAATTTAGCTGTAGGGGGCCCTGAAATTCCTGATGGCGGCCCTGGAGTCAATGAAAAATGCCTCCAAAAACATCCCAAGAAGTGACATGCACTTCTTTTTCGCGGGCGTCTTGTTACGTGTCGTATTTTGACAGCGACGCGTAAAATTACACCTCGTGGTAACAGAACACCGTAAAACCCATTGCAAGCAATGGGCAGATGTTTTTGGCGTAATAGGGGCATTTTTTCAGGCGTAATTCGAGGCGTAAAACGCTTGAATTACGGCTGAAAACACTGCGTGTGAACATACCCTAAGGGTATGTGCACACGAGGGCGTCCGTAACGGATGAAACTACGGGGATGTTTCAGCCTGAAAACATCCCCGTAATTTCAGCCGTAACGGCATGTGCAGGCGCTTGAACGCCGCGTCCATTACGGACGTAATTGGCGCTGCTATTCATTGGAGTCAATGAATAACAGCTCCAATTACGGCCAAAGAAGTGACAGGTCACTTCTTTGACGCGGGCGTCTATTTACGCGCCGTCATTTGACAGCGGCGCGTAAATATACGCCTCGTGTGAACAGACAAACGTCTGCCCATTGCTTTCAATGGGCAGATGTTTGTCAGCGCTATTGAGGCGCTATTTTCGGACGTAATTCGGGGCAAAAACGCCAGAATTACGTCCGTAATTAGTGCGTGTGAACATACCCTCACAAGTGAAAAGGTTTTTAATCCCATAGCCCCCCTCCTCCTTGTGTATGCCACTGGTGGCTTTAAAGCGGACCCCTCATTTGTGGTTTTTGCTATTTTCTTTATACAGACTTAGGCCTCATTTACACGAGCGTGCGCGTTTTGCGCGCGCAAAAAACGCTGCGTTTTGCGCGCGCAAAAGGCACTTGGCAGCTCCGTGTGTCATCCGTGTATGATGCGCGGCTGCGTGATTTTCGCGCAGCCGCCATCATAGAGATGAGGCTAGTCGACGCCCGTCACTGTCCAAGGTGCTGAAAGAGCTAACTGATCGGCAGTAACTCTTTCAGCACCCTCGACAGTGAATGCCGATCACAATATACACCAACCTGTGAATAAAAAAAGATGTTCAAACTTACCATGAACTGCCTGCTTCCTCCAGTCCGGTCTCCCGGCCGTTGCCTTGGTGACGCGTCCCTCTCTCGTCATCCGGCCCCACCTCCCAGGATGACGCCGCAGTCCATGAGACCGCTGCAGCCTGTGATTGGCTGCAGCCTGTGCTTGGCCTGTGATTGGCTGCAGCTGTCACTTGGACTTAACTGTCATCCCGGGAGGTCGGACCGGAGTTATCGGTAAGTCAGAACGTCTTTTTTTTTTTACAGGTTCATGGATTTTCGGAGCGGAAGTCACTGTCCATGGTGCTGAACCAGTTTAACGCTTTCAGCACCGTGGACAGAGACTGTCTCCTGACGTCGCGTACCCGAACATTTTTTACCGGTTTCGGTCAAAACGAGTTTGGCCGAACCCGGTGAAGTTCGGTGCGCTCATCTCGAATTTGACACTCCGTTTGGATGTTTGTAAACAGAAAAGCACGTGGTGCTTTTCTGTTTACATTCAGGAGTTTGACAGCTCTTGCGTGATTTTCGCGCATGCAACGCAGGACCGTCAGTGTGGCATGCGTTGTTTTCACGCACCCATTGAAGTCAATGGGTGCGTGTTGCGTGAAAAACGCAAGAATATAGAACATGTCGTGAGTTTTACGCAACGCACTCACGCTGCGCAAAATTCACGCATCGTCTAAACAGCCCCATAGACTATTATAGGTGCGTACGACACGCGTGAAAAGCACGCGCGTCGCACGCGCGTATAATACGCTCGTGTAAATGAGGCCTTATTGTGCATTAAAAAAAAAAAACTTACATAAAACTGATAGGTGTCAGCCGCAATGTAATTTAACATAGAAACAGTTCTTCACACATTACAGACTGATTGCTGCTTTTTTTTGTGTGACGCTCCAGCAGCACCATTGATAGATATCTGAGCAGACGATTTTACACCGGAGGACTCTTGGGAAATTGTAAGGGCCTGTTCACACAGTTTTTTGCAGGCAGAATTTTCTGCTTGGTAAAATCAGCTCCGATTTTTTTTTAGTGTTTTTTTACCACACCTGTTTTTTTTTGGCGGCGATTTGACACCTTTTTTAAGGTGTTTTTTTCCCTATTTCTTCAAAGAGATAAAGTCAAATTCCGTGCGTGTTTTTTGTCGAAAAAACACGTAAAAATTTATTTCCATCTCCCATTGATTTCAATGGGGTTTTTGAGGCGGAAAACACCTCAAGACAGGGCATGTCGCTTCTTTTTCCCCATGAGCGTTTTTTTTTTTTTGCTCGCGGTAAAACAATCTCACTTTCAAAACAATTTCAGCCATTTTTAGCTGCGGTTTTTGCCGCGGCTTCCGCGCCAAAAACCTCGTGTGAACAGGGCCTTCGGTATACAAATTGTAGTTGTATGTTTGATATGTTTAACCCCTTCCCGCTGCGGCCACTTTTGACCTTCCGGACCGCCTCATTTTTCAAATCTGACATGTTTCACTATGTGGTAATAACTTTGGAACGCCTTTACCTATCCAAGATATTCTGAGATTGCTTTCTCATGACACATTGGACTTTATGTTACTGATAAAACTTGGTCAATACATTCAGTATTTAATTATAAAAAACACCAAAATGTAGCGAAAAAAGCAAAAGTTAGCATTTTTATCAATTTAAATGTATCTGCTTGTAAGAAAATTAGTAATACCACACAAAATGGTTGCTAATTAACATCCCCATATGTCTACTGTAAATTGCCATCAGTTTTTGAATATCCTTTTATTTTTCTAGGACGTTACAAGACTAGGAACTTTAGCAGCAATTTCTCAAATTTTCAAGAAAATTTCAAAAGGCTATGTTTTCAGGGACCAGTTCAGTTGTGCAATGGCTTTGAGGGGCCTATACAATACAAACCCTCATAAATCACCTTATTTTAAATACTCCACCCCTCAAAGTATAAAAAACAGCATTTAGAAAGTTTCTTAACCCTTTAGGTGTTTCACAAGAATTAAATGTAGAGGTGAAATTTACAAATTTCATTTTTTTGCAGTAATTAATTTTTCTTTTGTAAGGGTATGTTCACACGCTTAGCAAAAAGCATCTGAAAATATGGAGCCGTTTGCTTAAAAAACGTCTTGCAAACTCGCATTTTTCACGGCCGTTTTTTTATAGAGTCAATTAAATCAATGGGCAGATGTTTGAAGGCGTTCTACTTCCGATTTTTTGGGCGAAAATAAGCTGTGTTAACATACCCTAACACAGAAGGTTTTACCAGAGAAACGCAACTCAATATTTATTGCCCAGATTCTGCAGTCTTTAGAAATATCCCACACGTTGCACTAGCGTGCTTATGGATTGAAACACTGGCCTCGGAAGCAATGGAGCACCTAGTGGATTTTGGGGCCTTCTTTTTATTATATTAACGATTATATTTTAGGCATCTTGGCAGGGCTCCGAAGGGAAGGAGCGCCATTTGGCTTTTGGAGTGCAGATTTTGCTGCATTGGTGTAATGACAGGGTAGGGAGACAGACAGGTGAGCCCTAATCTACCCGCCACTCAGTCCCTGCCTACTTGCGCGGCCCGTCCTAGGCGACGGCGTACAACTGGGCGATGGTCCCTACGCTCAATATGTGCACGACAGACAAACAGACAAGGGTACACAGAAGCTAAGGGAAATGGGGCAGTTGCCCACGGCAACACCGTGAGCAACAAGAGTAGTGAACAAACCGAGTCAAACCAGGAGTGTACGAGGTACCAAACGCAGAGCAGGAGAGTAGTCAGTAAAGCCAGGGTCAATATGAAGCAGAGGTCAATAGTACAAGCAGCAGCAGCAGAGCCAGGAAACAGGCAAAAATCACAGGCAAAGGAGGAGCAGGAAACGAAGGCATAAACAGACAGAGGGCGGGAGCTAGCTCCGTCTGGCCAGGCTGTGATGGGCTCTCCCACTTCTCAGCCCCCCAGCCCGAGTGGTAGATGATCGAGTCACTCCATCAGACCTAGGAGCAGGTGCAGACTGACTAACCACGGGCGTCGACACAGAAGCTGTGTCTGGCAGATCCTTTACAATTGTTTTCTGGGCACTATGTCGCATTTGCAAAGCTCCCAAGGTATCAGTTCAGTGAGAACCCCCCAAAAGTGACTTCATTTTCGAGACTACACCCCATGTTAACCCCGCTTGTTTTTTCAAGAAGTTAGTGTGCACTCGATCTTGGAGTGAAAATGGCAATTTTTCCACAGATATGCCAATATGTGGTGCCCAGCTTGTGCTACCATGAAAATACAGCTGTCTAATTATTATGTGGTGTTTCCCGGTTTTTGAAACACCCTACATGTGGCTCTAATTTTTTGCCTGGACATTCGACCAGGCTCAGGAGTGAAAGAATACCATGCGAGGCCTAATTTGGTGATTTACAAAGTATTGGTTCACAATTGCAGAGGCTCCGATGTGAAACAATAAAAGAAACCCCTAAGAAGTGACCCCATTTTGGAAACTACACCCCTCAAGGCATTTAAGGGGTGTAGTGAGCATTTTCACCACACAGGTATTTTCCGTAAATGATTGCACTGCGGATGGTGCAAAGTAAAAATTTATATTTTTCCCCAGATATGCCATTTCAGTGGCAAATAGGTTGTGCCAAGCTTGTGCCACTGGAGACACACCCCAAAAATTGTTAAAAGGGTTCCTCAGGATATGGTAATATATGTGTGGATGTAAACTGCGGTTTAGCACAGTGTGGGGCTCAGAAGAGAGAGAGCGCAATATGGATTTAAGGCCCGATTCACATGAACGTGTTAACCGTCCGTGGGACAGCCATTGAAACAGCGGCCGTCCCACGGACCTATGTAATTTAATGTGGCCGTTCACACAGCCGTTGTGTGAAGGGTCTGTGCGAAAATAGGACATGTGTCACGTAGCGGGTTAGTGGACCCACTAGGCAGTACCGCTGTAGCGGGGAGGCAGCTGGCCAAAACAGGAAAACCCCAGCAATACAGTGTCACGCACAAGGGTACCTGGATAATCCAGACAGTGGCCGCCGCTCTGGTACAGATGGAGATGGGTGCAGCAGGTAACGCCAAATGTGGCGGATGACAGGTGCCACAGGTTTCGCCAGACGTGGCAAATTCCTCCGGACGTGGCAGGTGACAAGACGTGACACGAGTCCGACACTAATAGGCACAGGAACAAAACCAGCACAGGATACAGGGACAGGTAACAAGGCACGAGTAACAACTGGAACGGGAAACACTATGGGACCATTTGCAAGACAGACTAGGAAAACTAACAACACTCAGACAAGGATCCGCATGCCTGGAGCCTTCTTATAGACCAGAAAATCGTAGTTGATGACGATTTCCTTTGTGTGCGCGCTGGCCCTTTAAGGCTAGGCACGAGCGTGCACGCGCACCCTTCGGGACACAGCAGACCAGAGCAGAAGTGAGCGCTGGCGTCTCCTAGGAAGGAGATGGGGACCAGCGCTCACGGATCCATGGCTGCGGGCGTCGGGAGGGGAGTAAACCCGACGGCCCGTGGCCATGGACGCTACAACATGTCCTATCTTTTCATGCATCCCTCCATAGACTCAACTATGGTGGATGCGTGACATCGCGTCCCGCAGCGCTGAGCGCAGATGCACCTCAGACGTGAAAAACAGCAGTTTTTCACGGCAGAGATTCGCAGCGCTCGTGTGAGTCAGGCCATAACGTGGATTCTGCTTGATAGTAGTTTTGTTTGGAGTATTAGGGCTTATTCAGACGAACGTATATGAAAGTCACGCGCGTCGCACGGACCTATGTTAATGAATGGGGCCGTTCAGACTGTCAGTGAATTTCCTGCAGCGTATGTCCGCTGCGTGAAACGCACGACATGTCCTATATTTGGCCGTGCTTCGCGCAGCACGCACCCATTGAAGTAAATGGGTGCGTGCACATCGCGCTCGGCACACGCATGATTCGCGCAACAGTAGTAAAATGAATGAATACAGAAAAGCACCATGTGCTTTTCGGTTTACAAACATAAAAACAGAGCCCCAGAATGATGCTGGCTGTGTGAAAATAACGCAGCCACGCATCATATGCTGATGACACACGGATCTTTTGCCCGCGCAAAACGATGCATTTTATGCGCGCACAAAACACACACGCTCGTGTGAATCCGGCCTTACTGGTATTTCAGTTTATAACGTGGGGGCATATGTAAGCTGTGCGGAGTACATCGGTGCATAATAAGAGGGTATAATAGGAAAAAAAAAAAACCACACACTAAAATAATCCATAGATGTGTTTTACGGTATGTTCATACGCTTACTAAAAAAAAGTCTGAAAATACAGAGCGGTTTCCAGCCGTTTTTTTTAGCAACTCGCGTTTTCCAAGCTGTTTTCCTATATATTCAATGAAAAACGACTCCAGAAGTGACATGCACTCCTTTTTCGCGACAGCTTTTTTACACGGCCGTTTTTCAAAACGGCCGCTTAAAAAAAGCGGCCTGTTGGAACAGAACGCAGTTTTTCCCATTGAAATCAATGGGCAGATGTTTGGAGGTGGTCTGCTTCTGATTTTTCGTCAGCTTTTCAGCCGTGTGAACATACCCTTATGCTGTAAAGCAATCCTTTATGCATATGCCGGTGTCGCACTGATAAATGGTGTAGTTTCTTATCCCCCTTTTGGTTGCAGTTTGGGGAATTTTGCTGGGAAAGTATTGTCCTGGTAGAATACAGGCACCCTCGCTTCCAGCAGATATGTTTGGGCCCTCCCCTTCCTGGTTCCCTAATTTTAGGGCCTTGATAATTCACCTCTTGAAACAGAAGAAGGGTTTTCCCTCGGGCCGGCACAACTGCATATTTTTCTTTCCTGACTTATTGGAGCCTTAACTTAATTTTATTTTTTTTATAGACTTAGGATATGTTCAGACGTAGTGAACAAAAAAGTCTGAAAATACGGAGCTGTTTTCAGGCCGAACACAGCTCCTGATTTTCAGAAGTTTTTGTAGCAACTCGCGTTTTTTACGGCCGTCTTTCAATGGAGTCAATGAAAATCGCCTCAAAAAACGTCCCAAGAAGTGTCCTGCACGTCTTTTGACAAGCCGTCATTTTACGCGCCGTATTTGGACAGCGACGCGTAAAATAAAGGCTCGGGTGAACAGAACATCGTAAATCCCATTGCAAGCAATGGGCAGATGTTTGTAGGTGTAATGAAGCCGTTTCAAGCATAATTTGAGGCGTAAAATGCTCGAATTATGCCTGAAAACACTGCGTGTGAACATACCCTTAGTGGTATGAGGGATGTTTTTTTTGCGGGACAAGCTGTAGTTATTATTGGTACAATTTTCTGGTACATGCGACTATCTTTTTTTTTTTGGGAGGCAAGGTGACCAAAAAACAATTCTGGCATAGTTTAGTTTTTTTTGTACAGCGTTCCCCATGCGTTATAAATTGCATGTTAACTTCATTCATTCGATACCAAGTTTTTAGCACTTTTTTAGGTCTTACAACTTTTTGAGCAATAAAATTATTTTTGTAAAAAGAATGCATATTTTCCGTGGCCATGTTGTAAGAGCCAGAACTTAAATTTTTCGTAGACTGAGCTGTATGGGGGACTGTTTTTTGCGAGACGAGCTATAGCTTTTATTAGGTACCATTTTTGGATACATGTAACTTTTTGATCACTTTTTATTCCAATTTTTGGAAGGCAAAGTGACCAAAATACAGCAATTCTAACAATCTTTTTTTATGCCGTTCACCACGCAGGATAAATAATATTTTTATAGTTCAGGCCGTTATGGATGCGGGGATATCAAATATGTATGGTTTATTTATTTCTTTCAATAATAAATGACTTGCTAAGGGAAAAATGGCGATTGTGTTTTATTATTATTACTTGAAGCTTGTAATTTTTTTTTTACTTTTTTTAGTCCCAGTAGGGGACTTGTAGGTCCAACTGTTTGATTGCTGTACGACTACTATAGTGCAATGTATTAGAACGGTCAGTCGTTCACTGCCACCGGGCAGGGCCTAATCAGCTTCCGTAATCATCAGAGCAGGAGACCATTGTTAGGCCTCCTGTTTCCATAGTAGCAGTTGGGAGCCCTGCTTTCGATCACTGCATCTAAAGGGGTTAATGGCAGGGAATGGAGCTAGCTCGGATTCCTGCTATTACAGCAAGGTGTCAGCTGTAACATACAGCTGATACCCACCGCTGATGACGCCAGCTCAGCTTCTGAGCCAGAAGCTAATCTGGTGCCATCTTGCAGTCGGTACCGGAAGCATTTAAGGCCCGCCTCCGAGTGGGGCATTTGGAGGCTTATGTAGCTGGCAGCCCGGGAGGTCGGTATTTGGACACCGGTTGCCATTGCAGCCACCGGCAACCCAGTGATCACGTTGCTGGGGTGCCGTGGCTAAAAACCCCTCAGATGCTGCACTCTATGGAGCACAGCGTCTGAGGCATTAATCGGTCGGATTGGAGGCTAGCTCCGGTCCTAGCCATTACAGCAGGGTGTCCGCTGTAACATACAGCGGATACCCGGCGGTGATGGTGCGGGTCCAGCCCTTGAGCCCGCACAATCACCGCAACGTAACTGAACTACGCTTTGCGGGAACCCCTTCCTGACAGTGCCGTATATATACAGCGGATGTCGGGAAGGAGTTAATATTTGTTTCCCGACTCCTTGTAGGTAAATAGTTTCAATATCAATCGTAAAACAAAACCTTCATGTTTGTCTTGGTCACATAACTCGAATGTATACTCACAATATTATAGATAATGTTCTCAGATATTAGTCTTCTATTCACATTACTTTATTTTTTAATGCGGTCTTATCTTTCTATATATACATACATCATGAAAAGGTAACATTTCATGGTTGTCTATATACTAGTATTTTCAATACTACTGACGCTATGTTCTTGTAAACAATTATAATATACTGAAGAGGTTAGTAATAATAATAATAATAATAATAGTATTGTACTACATGTGAAATTATTTTACAAATGGAAATGCACAAATAAAACTAGGAAGCATTGTGTGCTGTATAAGCGGCTTTCACATGCTGTACATTTCAATAAGAACCGGTTATATTTATGCGGATGGATATTTTATGTACAATAAGCTTCCGTTTTCGATATCTTACTTTGCAAAACCAGAGACCGAATGTCTACAGATATTTTACTCATCTACCAGGAAACACAAAATGTATGTTTCTTGATAGAAGATAAACATCTGTCACTGTTTTTCTGGTGACAAATATGAGGGCTGGTATTTGCATAGTACCTGGAGAATTCTAGTCCCAGAACAGCTTTCAAGGAACATTACAAGTTTAGCCGCTGGAAATTCACTTTGTTCATACATGTATGTGTAACACTTTTCTATCGATTTTTAAAAAAGGACCAACAAATGTTGGGAAATTATTCAAACCAGTTTTGTTTTACACGTGGCAGATTTGTTGCAGAAATTTCTGTGACTGTCCATTTCATCTAAATGCGGCTTGCAGAAATTCATGTGCTTGCTGCAGAAACCATCCCATTCATTTGATTTTCAGTCACAGAAATTTCTGCTGCAAACCTGCTGCGTGTGAATATACCCTAAGGGTATGTTCACACACACCTTTTTCAGATGTAATTCGGGCGTTTTACGCATACAAACATCTGCCTATTTCTTTCAATGGGTTTTACAGTGTTCTGTTCCCACAAGGTGTAATACGGCGAATAATACGTAATGTAATACGGCACGTAAAGAGACGCCCGCGAAAAAGTAGTGCATGTCACTTCTTGGGACGTTTTTCATTGACTCCATTGAAAAACAGCTCCAATAACATCCATAAAATATGCAGCGAAAAACGCGAGTTGCTACAAAAACATCTGAAAATCAGGAGCTGTTTTTGCCTGAAAATAGCTCCGTATTTTCAGACGTATTATGCTAAGCCGTGTGAACATACCCATATTCGGTTTGACTTCTACAGATTAAAACCCAGTGCAAGCGCTCCAGTGGAACTTGACATACCTGTGGACTCCGTTCACCTTCTCTCACACCTGTAAAGTATCAATAGAGATTTAGATTCTCGCAGGGTGGAGACAGCCATGCCTGTGTTTATTGAGAATTGCTCTCTTGGGTATACCTGCATTTATTGCCAGATGGCTCCAACAGTCACATTACCCAGCCCCTCTTTGTTACCAGATGAAATTCAGGATATCTGAGATTGGTTTATATAAACCAGAATTATCGATTTAACCACTGTTTAATCAACATTCTATTTGCTGGACTATGTGGTTGTTTCCCACGTAGTAATGGCCGTATGCAGCTTGAAACCATGCCCTCATGCAAAGGTCAACAATGGCCACACAATTTTGTCATTAAAACCCGGCAAAATCATGTGGCCATTGGCAACTGCAAGTGAGCAGTGCTTCGGTCACTGCTACGTGGGACGGTACTCTACGGCTGGGTTCCCACAGTGCAGATTTGCTGCAGATTTTGCATGCGTTATTTTAAGTCAAAACCTAAAACAGAAGAATTATATAACGAAAGACCTTATAGGTCTCTTCTCCTTGATCCAATTCTGGTTTTAGCTTACAAAATGCAGGCAAAGTCTGCACAATGGGAACCCAGCCTTAAAGTGAATCCTAAATTTGCAGGTATTTTACACGTTATACTGTTAAATTACATGATCAGTAATTTTCTCATAATCTGTATTGGTTTCTGGAATTTCTGATGTGGCACAGATAAAATAGGATCATGAATGCCATCCAGATATTGTTTGTGAATGGAAAACTAAAATATATAATAGGGCTTGTCCACACATAGTGGAACTACTGCGTATTTGCCGTACAAAATATACAAAGCAGAATAAGTGGGTGAGATTTAACAAATCTCATCCACACGCTGCATAAAATTTCCGAGCAGAAATTAACCTGCGGTGCGTTCTTCGTACCACAGTATATCGCATTCCTGCCGTGGAAAGTTGACTGAATTGCTGTGTTTCAGAGCAGCATCAACAAAAAAAACACAGCACAACCGCACCATTTTGTGCAGTAAAAAAACGCATTCTGCTAGTTTTAACAGAATTGCTGCTGAAATTTTCCATTGTATTGGAAAAAATAAAATGTAGACTTTATTTTTCACGACCTAATTCCAGTAAATTCAGCAAAAAACCTGTGGTTGGCAAAATGCCCACCATACCCTTAGATTTAGGAAACTATCCCCCTCAAGCAACTTATCTAAGTCCGAACAGCAGTTTATTACCACATATGGGGTATTACTCTACTCAGGAGAATTTGCTTTACAAACGTTGTGGTGCTTTTTCTCCTTTATCCATTGTGAACATGAAAAGAATCTGAGCTAAAACTACATTTAATTAGAAAAATATATATATATATAGATTTTCATTTTCATGGCCTAATTCCACTAAATTCAGCAAAAAACCTGAGGGGTCAAAATGAAACGGAAGAGAACCGTGGATTAAACCCAAAATTACAGAAAAAGTGGGAGACCCCTGACGAGTTACTGACCCGGTTATTAAGGGAAAATTCGGCGAGGGGAATGAATGAGACCCAAACATATTGACAGTCAGAGATAAAACACCTTAAATATTGTTCTAGAGACTGATTAGTCCTCTCAGTTTGGCCATTAGTTTCAGGATGGAAGGCAGAGGAGAAGGACAGATCAATCTCCAACTTTTTACAGAGGCCTCTCCAAAACAATGAAACTAATTGTACCCTTCTATCAGAAACAATATTGACAGGGACCCCATGGAGATGCAGGATGTGTTTGACAAACAAGGTAGCTAACGTCTTAGCATTGGGTAGTTTCTTGAGGGGCACAAAATGGCACATCTTACTGAAGCGGTCTACTACAACCCACACCGCCGACTTGCCTTGAGATGGAGGCAAATCGGTGATAAAATCCATGGAGATATGGGTCCAAGGTCTCTGGGGAATGGGCAAAGAAGATAGTAAGCCCGCTGGTCGGGACCTGGGAGTCTTGGACCTAGCACAAACTTCACAAGCGGCGACGTAGGCCTTAACGTCTTTAGGCAACCCAGGCCACCAATAGTTTCTGCCAATGAGGTGCTTGGTACCCAGGATGCCTGGATGGCCAGATAGTGCAGAGTCATGATTTTCCCTAAGTACCCTTAGCCGGAATTGCAGGGGAACAAACAGCTTGTTCTCAGGAAGGCTCCCGGGAGCTGAACCTTAATCAGCCGCAATTTCAGAGACTAAATCAGAATCAATAGCGGAAATGATTATACCTGGAGGCAAAATACAAGCAGGATCTTCCTCCGAAGGAGGGCTGGCCATGAAGCTACGTGACAGTGCATCAGCATTAACATTTTTAGACCCAGCCCTATAGGTAACCACAAAGTTGAATCTGGTAAAAAATAACACCCAACGAGCTTGTCTCGGGTTTAGCCTCCGGGCAGATTCTAGGAAAACCAGATTCTTGTGGTCAGTAAGGACCGTTACCTGGTGCCTAGCCCCTTCCAGGAAGTGGCGCCACTCTTCAAATGCCCATTTAATGGCTAAGAGTTCACGGTTGCCAATATCATAGTTACTCTCAGTGGGTGAAAACTTCCTGGAGAAGTAGGCACAGGGACAGAGATGGGTGAGGGACCTGGTACCCTGGGACAAGACAGCCCCCACTCCCACCTCGGACGCGTCAACCTCCACGATAAATGGCTCCATTTGGTTGGGCTGAACCAGCACCGGGGCCGAGATAAAGCACTTCTTAAGGACCTCAAAAGCCTGGACAGCCTCAGGAGGCCAGTGGAGGAGAACAGCACTGTTAGGGATCTGCCAGGTACTTCATCTAGCTATACTCCTGGGATTAATCAATCCACACCTGAGGCCAGACCTGCTCGACTGACACCATCTCCCACCAACCAGGGTGGCAGGCTCAGGAGTGGGAGAGCCTATCGCGGCCTGGTCTCTCGGAGTTAGCTCCGCCCCCTGCCCTTTATTACCTGCCCTGTGCTCTCCCTCAGTGCTTGTAATTCTTTTGGATTCCTGGCCTCTGCTGCTTGCTCCAGCCTGCTTCTGCCGTGCTTCTGCCTTGCTGCAGTTCTGCTTGACCTGCTTGCTTGCCCTGGCTTGCTTCTGTCTCTGTGCCTGCTCGGGTGTACTCACTTCGTCCTGGTCCTGACTGTTCGTTCGCCGCCCCGTTTCCTCGTGGCGTTCCGTGGCTACTGCCCCTTCCCTTGCGTGTTCCCTGTTTGTCTTCCTGTGCACTTAGCCAGCGTAGGGACCGCCGCCCAGTTGTACCTCGTCGCCTAGGGCGGGTCGTTGCAAGTAGGCAGGGACAGGGCGGTGGGTAGATTAGGGCTCACTTTCCCTTCACCTCCTTCCTGCCATTACATAATTACAAGCCCTTACCTAGTCTACCATTTCTCCTACGCTGACGCTATCATGGACCCCCTTGAGACCCTGACCCAGCAGATGCAGGGCCTCTCCCTACAGGTCCAGGCCCTGGCCCAAAGGGTCAATCAGGGTGACGCTGCTTTAGTAGTACCCCTCACCTCACCTCTAGAACCCGACCTCAAGTTACCTGACCGGTTTTTAGGGGACCGTAAGACGTTTCTCTCCTTCCGGGAGAGTTGCAGACTGTATTTCCGCCTAAAGCCCCACTCCTCAGGTTCCGAGAACCAGCGGGTGGGTATCATCATATCCCGACTCCAGGAAGGGCCCCAAGAGTGGGCCTTCTCCTTGGCTCCTGACGCCCCTGAACTTTCCTCTGTTGATCGTTTTTTCTCTGCCCTCGGACTCATTTACGACGAGACTGACAGGACTGCTTTAGCCGAGAGTCAGCTGGTGACCTTACGTCAGGGTAGGAGACCGGTTGAGGAATACTGTTCTGATTTTAGGAAGTGGTGCGTAGCTTCTCAGTGGAACGATCCGGCCCTAAGGTGCCAGTTTAGGTTAGGATTATCTGACGCCCTGAAGGATCTGCTGGTTAGCTACCCCTCGCCTGACTCCCTTGACCAGGTTATGGCCCTAGCAGTACGACTTGACCGACGTCTCAGGGAACGTCAGCTAGAACGCTTCAGTGTGCTCCCCTCTGACTTTTCTGTGATTCCCCCCGAGGTCCCGTCTCCTCGCCCCTCCACGGAGGACTCGGAGGTACCTATGCAACTCGGGGCCTCCATGTCCCCTCGACAACGTAGAGAGTTTCGCAGAATGAATGGTCTCTGCTTCTACTGTGGGGACGACAAGCATCTACTGAACACCTGCCCCAGGCGCAAGAATAAGAAGCCGGAAAACTTCCGCGCCTAAGTGATCATCGGGGAGGTCACTTGGGCGCACAGGTATTTCCCGTTAATGTGAAACGCAATAAAATTTTGCTTCCCTTTCAGGTCTCGTTTGCTGGCCGGTCTGCCACGGGCAGTGCTTTCGTGGATTCTGGCTCATCTGCTAATATCATGTCTGTGGATTTTGCTATGTCTCTAAAGATGCCTTGTATTGATTTACCTTATCCCATCCCTGTAGTAGGAATCGACTCAACCCCCCTTGCTAATGGTTATTTTACTCAGCATACTCCTGTTTTTGAACTCCTGGTTGGCTCCATGCATCTGGAGCAGTGCTCTGTACTGGTGATGCAGGGATTATCGTCTGATCTGGTATTAGGTCTTCCCTGGTTGCAGTTGCATAATCCCACATTTGATTGGAATACTGGGGATCTCACCAAATGGGGTAATGAATGTCTTATGTCATGTCTTTCTGTTAACACTATTTCTCCCCGGGAGGAGGTAAACACGCTTCCTGAGTTTGTTCAGGACTTCGCCGATGTGTTTTCTAAGGAGGCCTCCGAGGTGTTGCCCCCCCATAGAGATTACGATTGCGCTATCGATTTGGTGCCTGGTGCCAAGCTTCCTAAGGGTAGGATATTTAATCTTTCATGTCCTGAACGTGAAGCGATGAGGGTATATATCCAAGAATGCCTGGCCAAGGGTTTCATTCGCCCCTCGACTTCTCCTGTAGGTGCTGGCTTCTTCTTCGTGGGGAAGAAGGATGGTGGTCTTAGGCCGTGCATTGATTATCGTAACCTGAATAAGGTCACCGTAAGGAACCAGTACCCACTTCCTTTGATTCCGGATCTTTTTAATCAGGTTCAGGGAGCCCAATGGTTTTCTAAGTTCGATCTACGGGGGGCATATAACCTTATCCGCATCAAAGAGGGGGATGAGTGGAAAACTGCGTTCAACACACCCGAGGGTCATTTCGAATACCTGGTCATGCCCTTTGGGTTGTGTAATGCCCCTGCTGTCTTCCAGAATTTTATTAATGAAATCCTGAGAGAGTACCTGGGTAATTTTCTTGTTGTGTACCTTGATGACATACTGGTGTTTTCCAAGGACTGGTCCTCCCACGTGGAGCATGTCAGGAAGGTGCTCCAGGTCCTTCGGGAGAATAATCTGTTTGCTAAGACTGAAAAATGTGTCTTTGGGGTACAGGAGATACCATTTTTAGGGCAAATCCTCACTCCTCATGAATTCCGCATGGACCCTGCCAAGGTTCAAGCTGTGGCGGAATGGGTCCAACCTGCCTCCCTTAAGGCGTTACAGTGTTTTTTAGGGTTCGCCAACTATTACAGGAGATTTATTGCCAACTTCTCGGTCGTCGCTAAGCCTCTTACGGACCTTACCCGCAAGGGTGCCGATGTCCTCCATTGGCCCCCTGAGGCCGTCCAGGCCTTTGAGACTCTCAAGAAGTGCTTTATCTCGGCCCCCGTGCTGATTCAGCCCAACCAAGAGGAGCCATTTATTGTGGAGGTTGACGCTTCCGAGGTGGGAGTAGGGGCCGTCTTGTCCCAGGGTACCAGCTCCCTCACCCATCTCCGCCCCTGTGCTTACTTCTCTAGGAAGTTTTCGCCCACAGAGAGTAACTATGATATTGGTAACCGCGAACTTCTAGCCATTAAATGGGCTTTTGAGGAGTGGCGGCACTTCCTGGAGGGGGCCAGACACCAGGTAACGGTCCTTACGGATCACAAGAATCTGGTTTTCCTAGAATCGGCCCGGAGGCTTAATCCTAGACAAGCTCGGTGGGCACTATTCTTTACCAGATTTAATTTCTTGGTTACCTATAGGGCTGGGTCCAAGAATATTAAGGCTGACGCTCTGTCACGTAGTTTCATGGCCAATCCTCCTTCCGAGAAGGATCCCGCTTGTATTTTACCCCCTGGTATAATCGTCTCTGCCACGGATTCTGATTTAGCTTCTGATATCGCGGCTGATCAGGGTGCAGCTCCCGGGAACGCCCCTGGGGACAAACTGTTTGTTCCCCTGCAATACCGGCTGAGGGTACTCAGGGAAAACCATGACTCCGCTCTATCTGGTCATCCTGGCATCTTGGGCACCAAACACCTCATTACCAGAAACTATTGGTGGCCTGGGTTGCCTAAAGATGTTAGGGCTTACGTCGCCGCTTGTGAGGTTTGCGCTAGGTCCAAAACCCCTAGGTCCCGACCTGCGGGCCTACTACGTTCCTTGCCCATTCCCCAGAGACCTTGGACCCATATCTCCATGGATTTTATCACCGATTTGCCTCCATCTCAGGGCAAGTCGGTGGTGTGGGTGGTAGTCGACCGCTTCAGCAAGATGTGCCACTTTGTGCCCCTTAAGAAGCTACCTAACGCCAAGACGTTAGCTTCTTTGTTTGTGAAACACATCCTGCGTCACCATGGGGCCCCAGTCAATATCGTTTCTGACAGAGGGGTACAATTTGTTTCCTTATTTTGGAGAGCTTTTTGTAAAAAGTTGGAGATTGATCTGTCCTTCTCCTCCGCCTTCCATCCCGAAACTAATGGCCAAACGGAGAGGACTAATCAGTCTCTAGAACAATATTTAAGGTGTTTCATCTCTGACTGTCAATTCGATTGGGTCTCATTCCTTCCCCTTGCTGAATTTTCCCTGAATAACCGGGTCAGTAACTCGTCAGGGGTCTCCCCGTTTTTCTGTAATTTCGGGTTTAACCCAAGGTTCTCCTCCGTCTCCCCTGGTTGTTCCAATAATCCTGAGGTAGAGGAGGTTCATCGGGAACTGTGCACTGTCTGGGCCCAGGTTCAGAAGAACCTAGAGGCGTCCCAGAGCGCACAAAAGATTCAGGCGGATAGTAGACGTTCTGCTAACCCCCGGTTTGTCGTCGGGGATTTGGTCTGGTTGTCGTCCAGGAACTTGCGCCTTAAGGTCCCGTCCAGGAAGTTTGCTCCCCGATTTATTGGACCTTATAAGATCATTGAAGTCCTCAACCCTGTATCCTTCCGTCTGGAGCTCCCCCCATCCTTTCGCATACATGACGTCTTCCATGCCTCCCTCCTTAAACGCTGCTCCCCGTCCTGGTCCCCCTCGAGGATACCTCCTGTTCCCGTTCTCACCCCTGAGGGGGTGGAATTCGAGGTGGCCAAGATTATGGACAGTAGGATGGTCCAGGGCTCCCTCCAGTACCTGGTCCATTGGAGAGGATACGGGCCGGAGGAGAGGACTTGGGTACCTGCCCATGATGTTCATGCTGGGGTATTGATCAGGAGGTTCCACCTCCTCTTCCCCACTAAACCGGGTCCCCTTAGTAAGGGTCCGGTGGCCCCTCATAAAAGGGGGAGTACTGTTAGGGATCTGCCAGGTACTTCATCTAGCTATACTCCTGGGATTAATCAATCCACACCTGAGGCCAGACCTGCTCGACTGACACCATCTCCCACCAACCAGGGTGGCAGGCTCAGGAGTGGGAGAGCCTATCGCGGCCTGGTCTCTCGGAGTTAGCTCCGCCCCCTGCCCTTTATTACCTGCCCTGTGCTCTCCCTCAGTGCTTGTAATTCTTTTGGATTCCTGGCCTCTGCTGCTTGCTCCAGCCTGCTTCTGCCGTGCTTCTGCCTTGCTGCAGTTCTGCTTGACCTGCTTGCTTGCCCTGGCTTGCTTCTGTCTCTGTGCCTGCTCGGGTGTACTCACTTCGTCCTGGTCCTGACTGTTCGTTCGCCGCCCCGTTTCCTCGTGGCGTTCCGTGGCTACTGCCCCTTCCCTTGCGTGTTCCCTGTTTGTCTTCCTGTGCACTTAGCCAGCGTAGGGACCGCCGCCCAGTTGTACCTCGTCGCCTAGGGCGGGTCGTTGCAAGTAGGCAGGGACAGGGCGGTGGGTAGATTAGGGCTCACTTTCCCTTCACCTCCTTCCTGCCATTACAAGCACCTTTGCGAGTGACATCCGTAAGAGGCTTAGCGATGACCGAGAAGTTAGCAATAAACCTCCTGTAATAATTAGCGAACCCCAGGAAGCACTGTAACGCCTTCAGGGAGGCAGGTTGGACCCATTCCGCCACAGCCTGGACCTTGGCAGGGTCCATGCGGAATTCATGAGGAGTGAGGATTTGGCCCAAAAATGGTATCTCCTGCACCCCAAACACATATTTTTCGGTCTTAGCAAACAGTTTGTTTTCTCGAAGGACCTGGAGCACCTTCCTGACATGCTCAATGTGGGAGGACCAGTCCTTGGAAAACACAAGTATGTCATCAAGGTACACTACAAGAAATACCCCCAGGTAATCTCTTAAAATCTCATTTATGAAATTCTGGAAGACCGCGGGAGCATTACACAACCTAAAGGGCATGATGAGGTATTCGAAATGACCTTCGGGCGTGTTAAACGCAGTCTTCCACTCATCCCCCTCTTTGATGCGGATAAGGTTATACGCCCCCCGTAGATCAAACTTAGAGAACCATTGGGCCCCCTGAACCTGATTAAAGAGATCAGGAATCAGAGGAAGGGGATACTGGTTCCTTACAGTGACCTTATTCAAGCTTCGGTAGTCAATGCATGGCCTAAAACCACCATCCTTCTTCCCTACGAAGAAGAAGCCAGCACCTACCGGAGAAGTAGAGGGGCGAATATAACCCTTGGCCAGGCATTCCTGGATATACTCTCTCATGGCTTCACGTTCGGGACAAGAGAGATTAAATATCCTACCCTTAGGGAGCTTAGCTCCTGGTACCAAATTGATTGCGCAATCATATACTCTATGGGGAGGTAACACTTCGGAGGCCTCCCTAGAGAAAACATCGGCGAAGTCCTGAACAAACTCAGGTAGCGTGTTCACCACCTCAGGGGGAGAAATAGAATTAACAGAAAAACCATGACGTCAAGCATTCATTACCCCACTTGGTAAGGTCCCCAGAATTCCAGTCAAACGTGGGATTATGCAACTGCAACCAGGGAAGGCCTAAAACCAAATCGGACAATAATCCCTGCATTAACAGTACAGAGCACTGCTCCAAATGCATGGAACCAACAAGGAGTTCAAAAACAGGGGTATGCTGTGTAAAATAACCATTAGCAAGAGGAGTGGAGTCGATACCCACTACCGGGACAGGTTTAGGCAAATCAATCAAAGGCATAGCTAGAGACATAGCAAATTCCACAGACATGATATTAGCAGAAGACCCTGAATCCACGAAGGCACTGCCGGTAGCAGACCTACCACCAAAAGAGACCTGAAAGGGAAACAAGATTTTATTACGTTTCATATTTACGGGAAATACCTGTGCGCCCAAGTGACCTCCCCGATGATCACTTAGGCGCGGAAGTTCTCCGGCTGCATACTTACGCTTAGGACAGTTGTTCACTTGATGCTTGTCATACCCACAGTAGAAGCAGAGACCATTCTTCCTGCGGAAATCTCTATGTTGTTGGGGGGACATGGAGGCCCCGAGTTGCATAGGTACCTCCGAGTCTTCCGGGGAGGAACGAAGCAACGGAACCTCGGGAGGCATCATGGGGGAGTCAGAGGAGAAAACATCAAGACGTTCAAGTCGTCGTTCCCTGAGACGTCGGTCAAGTCGTACCGCTAAAGCCATAACCTGGTCTAGGGAGTCAGAAGAGGGATAACTAACTAGCAGATCTTTCAGGGCGTTCGACAGACCCAACCTAAACTGGCACCTTAAGGCAGGGTCATTCCACCGAGAAGCTACGCACCACTTCCTAAAGTCAGAGCAATACTCCTCAACAGGTCTCTTACCCTGACGTAAGGTCACCAGCTGACTCTCGGCAAAAGCAGTCTTGTCAGTCTCGTCATAAATGAGTCCGAGAGCAGAAAAGAAAAGATCAACGGAGGAAAGTTCAGGGGCGTCAGGAGCCAAGGAGAAGGCCCATTCTTGGGGCCCTTCCTGGAGCCGGGACATAATTATACCCACCCGCTGGCTCTCAGAACCTGAGGAGTGGGGCTTTAAACGAAAATAGAGCCTACAACTCTCCCGAAAGGAGAGAAAAGTCTTCCGGTCCCCTGAGAACCGGTCGGGCAACTTGAGATGGGGTTCAAGAGGTGAGGCGAGGGGGACTACCATGGTAGCATCAGGCTGGTTGACCCTCTGAGCCAGGGCCTGGACCTGTAGGGAGAGACCCTGCATTTGCTGAGCCAGGGTCTCAAGGGGGTCCATAGTGGTGTCAGGGACCAGGGTAGACTAGGTATGGGCTTGTAATTATGTAATGACGGGGGTGGGGAGACAGACAAGTGAGCCCTAATCTACCCTCCACTCAGTCCCTGCCTACTTGCAACGACCCGCCCTACGCTACGGGGTACAACTGGGCGACGGTCCCTACGCTCAATAAGTGCACGACAGACAAACAGACAAGGGTACACAGAGCAAGGGGGAGAAAGGGGCAGTTGCCCACGGCAACACCGTGAGCCCCAAAGAGAAGTGAACAAGCCGAGTCAAACCAGGAGAGTACGAGGTGCCAAACGCAGAGCAGAAGAGTAGTAAACAAGCCGAGTCAAACCAGGAGTGTACGAGGTACCAAACGCAGAGCAGGAGAGTAGTCAGCAAGCCGCTGTCAATATGAAGCAAGGACAATAGAACAAGAAGCTGCAGCAGGGCCAGGAAACCAAACGAGAAGAATCACAAGCAAAGGAGGAACAGGAAAGGCAGGATAATAGACAGAGGGCGGGAGCTAGCTCCGTCTGGCCAGGCTGTGATAGGTTTTCCCACTCCTAAGCCTGCCACCCTGAGTGGTGGAAGATGGAGTCAGTCTCACAGACATAGAAGCAGGTGCAGACTGATTATCTATGGGCGTTAACCCCGAAGCTGTGCCTGGCAGATACTTTACACAGGACACTTCTTTGCAACATAATTTGAGCCATTCTTCATTGAAGTCAAGATTACAAACGCCTTGCATATTACGAGGAGGAGCTTTTACATCTGAAACGAGGCAGCGGTTTTCTCCTGCAAACAGTCTATCTTTTCAGACGTAAAAGCCTCTCATCGTGTGCACATACCCTTAAGCTCCAAAAGCCAAATTCTCCTTCCCTTCTCAGCCCTGCCGTGTGTCTAAACAGAAATGTATTACCATATTTATTACCGCAGAACCTGGGCAATAAATATGGAGTTGCGTTTCTCTGGTACTCTTTTAATAGAAAAATATAAAACATTACAAAATAAACGGTATTTACAAAACAAACACAACAAAACAAAACGTATGTACATTTCTGTACAATTTACCCAGCCTGGCCCTTCTTACATAAATCCCCATGCATACATAACTATAATCCCATGCTCATTCATACACAGACCTATACCCCCCCAACCCCAAGAAAACATAACTATAACACTATATACAACATACTCTTAAAAACCATCTGCCAACCAATGGCCCCCTAAAAAAAAAATAAGCCATATATAAAACAAAATAAATAATAATCACAATAATAATATAAACAAAATAATAATAATAATAATAATAATAATAATAATAATAAACTCTAAAAATAAAAGTTACCATCCCATGGTGCACTTAGTTCAGTGCACCATGTAAATGAAAAGAAAAGAAAAGAACAAAAAACAACAAAACAAACCCACAAAAAAAAATTAAAAAATGTTTTTTTTTAATTTTGTATTTTTTTTTCTTTCTTTTTTTTTCCAATATTTTTTTTTAACATATTTTTTTTTTCTTTTTTTTTTTCTTTATTAACTTATCCACATTTATACCTAACCCTGTACATACTAACTTATCCATCACCACCAATCACCTCCCCCAACCTGCATCACGCCTCATGTCCTTCCATGTCCGCATAGTTCAGATGCTGGCCCACACCACCCAACACATCACCCAACCAGCCCGATCCCACGTCTCATGTCCTCCTCACGTCCACGTAGTCCAGAATCAGGCTGGGCACACCCCCAGGCCCCCCACCCCACCTATCTACTGCCCATCTTACCTAAACATTCACACAAACCCATGCATACACCTATTGTAATGGCAGGAAGGAGGTGAAGGGAAAGTGAGCCCTAATCTACCCACCGCCCTGTCCCTGCCTACTTGCAACGACCCGCCCTAGGCGACGAGGTACAACTGGGCGGCGGTCCCTACGCTGTCTAAGTGCACAGGAAAACAAACAGGGAACATGCAAGGGAAGGGGCAGTAGCCACGGAACGCCACGAGGAAACGGAGCGGCGAACGAACAGTCAGGACCAGGACGAAGTGAGTACACCCAAGCGGGCACGGAGACAGAAGCAAGCCAGGGGCAAAGCAAAGCAGGTCAAGCAGAACTGCAGCAAGGCAGAAGCACGGCAGAAGCAGGCTGGAGCAAGCAGCAGTGGGGCCAGGAATCCAAAAGAATTACAAGCGCTGTGGGAGAGAACAGGGCAGGTAATAAAGGACAGGGGGCGGAGCTAACTCCGACAGACCAGGCCGCGATAGGCTCTCCCACTCCTGAGCCTGCCACCCTGGTTGGTGGGAGATGGTGTCAGTCGAACAGGTCTGGCCTCAGGTGTGGACTGATTAATCCCAGGAGTATACCTAGATGAAGTACCTGGCAGATCCCTAACAGTACTCCCCCTTTTATGAGGGGCCACCGGACCCTTACTAAGGGGACCCGGTTTAGTGGGGAAGAGAAGGTGGAACCTCCTGATCAATACCCCAGCGTGAACATCACGGGCAGGTACCCAAGTCCTCTCCTCCGGCCCGTATCCTCTCCAATGGACCAGGTACTGGAGGGAGCCCTGGACCATCCTACTGTCCATAATCTTGGCCACCTCGAATTCCACCCCCTCAGGGGTGAGAACGGGAACAGGAGGTATCCTCGAGGGGGACCAGGACGGGGAGCAGCGTTTAAGGAGGGAGGCATGGAAGACGTCATGTATGCGAAAGGATGGGGGGAGCTCCAGACGGAAGGATACAGGGTTGAGGACTTCAATGATCTTATAAGGTCCAATAAATCGGGGAGCAAACTTCCTGGACGGGACCTTAAGGCGCAAGTTCCTGGATGACAACCAGACCAAATCCCCGACGACATTCCGGGGGTTAGCAGAACGTCTACTATCCGCCTGAATCTTTTGTGCGCTCTGGGACGCCTCAAGGTTCTTCTGAACCTGGGCCCAGACAGTGCACAGTTCCCGATGAACATCCTCTACCTCAGGATTATTGGAACAACCAGGGGAGACGGAGGAGAACCTTGGGTTAAACCCGAAATTACAGAAAAACGGGGAGACCCCTGACGAGTTACTGACCCGGTTATTCATGGAAAATTCAGCAAGGGGAAGGAATGAGACCCAATCGAATTGACAGTCAGAGATGAAACACCTTAAATATTGTTCCAGGGATTGGTTGGTCCTTTCCGTTTGGCCATTAGTTTCGGGATGGAAGGCGGAGGAGAAGGACAGATCAATCTCCAACTTTTTACAAAAAGCTCTCCAAAATAAGGAAACAAATTGTACCCCTCTGTCAGAAACGATATTGACTGGGGCCCCATGGAGACGCAGGATGTGTTTCACAAACAAAGAAGCTAACGTCTTGGCGTTAGGTAGCTTCTTAAGGGGC
The DNA here is from genome assembly GCF_050947455.1 of Rhinoderma darwinii. Taxonomy (NCBI): domain Eukaryota; kingdom Metazoa; phylum Chordata; class Amphibia; order Anura; family Rhinodermatidae; genus Rhinoderma; species Rhinoderma darwinii. The sequence goes on from NC_134687.1 coordinate 513,533,972, forward strand.
ACAAAGTGGCACATCTTGCTGAAGCGGTCGACTACCACCCACACCACCGACTTGCCCTGAGATGGAGGCAAATCGGTGATAAAATCCATGGAGATATGGGTCCAAGGTCTCTGGGGAATGGGCAAGGAACGTAGTAGGCCCGCAGGTCGGGACCTAGGGGTTTTGGACCTAGCGCAAACCTCACAAGCGGCGACGTAAGCCCTAACGTCTTTAGGCAACCCAGGCCACCAATAGTTTCTGGTAATGAGGTGTTTGGTGCCCAAGATGCCAGGATGACCAGATAGAGCGGAGTCATGGTTTTCCCTGAGTACCCTCAGCCGGTATTGCAGGGGAACAAACAGTTTGTCCCCAGGGACGTTCCCGGGAGCTGCACCCTGATCAGCCGCGATAGCAGAAGCTAAATCAGAATCCGTGGCAGAGACGATTATACCAGGGGGTAAAATACAAGCAGGATCCTTCTCGGAAGGAGGATTGGCCATGAAACTACGTGACAGAGCATCAGCCTTAATATTCTTGGACCCAGCCCTATAGGTAACCAAGAAATTAAATCTGGTAAAGAATAGTGCCCACCGAGCTTGTCTAGGATTAAGCCTCCGGGCCGATTCTAGGAAAACCAGATTCTTGTGATCCGTAAGGACCGTTACCTGGTGTCTGGCCCCCTCCAGGAAGTGCCGCCACTCCTCAAAAGCCCATTTAATGGCTAGAAGTTCGCGGTTGCCAATAACATAGTTACTCTCCGTGGGCGAAAACTTCCTAGAGAAGTAAGCACAGGGGCGGAGATGGGTGAGGGAGCTGGTACCCTGGGACAAGACGGCCCCCACTCCCACCTCGGAAGCGTCAACCTCCACAATAAATGGCTCCTCTTGGTTGGGCTGAATCAGCACGGGGGCCGAGATAAAGCACTTCTTGAGAGTCTCAAAGGCCTGGACGGCCTCAGGGGGCCAATGGAGGACATCAGCACCCTTGCGGGTAAGGTCCGTAAGAGGCTTAGCGACGACCGAGAAGTTGGCAATAAATCTCCTGTAATAGTTGGCGAACCCTAAAAAACACTGTAACGCCTTAAGGGAGGCAGGTTGGACCCATTCCGCCACAGCCTGAACCTTGGCAGGGTCCATGCGGAATTCATGAGGAGTGAGGATTTGCCCTAAAAATGGTATCTCCTGTACCCCAAAGACACATTTTTCAGTCTTAGCAAACAGATTATTCTCCCGAAGGACCTGGAGCACCTTCCTGACATGCTCCACGTGGGAGGACCAGTCCTTGGAAAACACCAGTATGTCATCAAGGTACACAACAAGAAAATTACCCAGGTACTCTCTCAGGATTTCATTAATAAAATTCTGGAAGACAGCAGGGGCATTACACAACCCAAAGGGCATGACCAGGTATTCGAAATGACCCTCGGGTGTGTTGAACGCAGTTTTCCACTCATCCCCCTCTTTGATGTGGATAAGGTTATATGCCCCCCGTAGATCGAACTTAGAAAACCATTGGGCTCCCTGAACCTGATTAAAAAGATCCGGAATCAAAGGAAGTGGGTACTGGTTCCTTACGGTGACCTTATTCAGGTTACGATAATCAATGCACGGCCTAAGACCACCATCCTTCTTCCCCACGAAGAAGAAGCCAGCACCTACAGGAGAAGTCGAGGGACGAATGAAACCCTTGGCCAGGCATTCTTGGATATACACCCTCATAGCTTCACGTTCAGGACATGAAAGATTAAATATCCTACCCTTAGGAAGCTTGGCACCAGGCACCAAATCGATAGCGCAATCGTAATCTCTATGGGGGGGCAACACCTCGGAGGCCTCCTTAGAAAACACATCGGCGAAGTCCTGAACAAACTCAGGAAGCGTGTTTACCTCCTCCCGGGGAGAAATAGAGTTAACAGAAAGACATGACATAAGACATTCATTACCCCATTTGGTGAGATCCCCAGTATTCCAATCAAACGTGGGATTATGCAACTGCAACCAGGGAAGGCCTAAAACCAGATCAGACGATAATCCCTGCATCACCAGTACAGAGCACTGCTCCAAATGCATGGAGCCAACCAGGAGTTCAAAAACAGGAGTATGCTGAGTAAAATAACCATTAGCAAGGGGAGTTGAGTCGATTCCTACTACAGGGATAGGATAAGGTAAATCAATACAAGGCATCTTTAGAGACATAGCAAATTCCACAGACATGATATTAGAAGATGAGCCAGAATCCACGAAAGCACTGCCCGTGGCAGACCGGCCAGCAAACGAGACCTGAAAGGGAAGCAAAATTTTATTGCGTTTCACATTAACGGGAAATACCTGTGCGCCCAAGTGACCTCCCCGATGATCACTTAGGCGCGGAAGTTTTCCGGCTTCTTATTCTTGCGCCTGGGACAGGTGTTCAGTAGATGCTTGTCGTCCCCACAGTAGAAGCAGAGACCATTCATTCTGCGAAACTCCCTACGTTGTCGAGGGGACATGGAGGCCCCGAGTTGCATAGGTATCTCCGAGTCCTCCGTGGAGGGGCGAGGAGACGGGACCTCGGGGGGGATCGCAGAAAAGTCAGAGGGGAGCACACTGAAGCGTTCTAGCTGACGTTCCCTGAGACGTCGGTCAAGTCGTACTGCTAGGGCCATAACCTGGTCAAGGGAGTCAGACGAGGGGTAGCTAACCAGCAGATCCTTCAGGGCGTCAGATAATCCTAACCTAAACTGGCACCTTAGGGCCGGATCGTTCCACTGAGAAGCTACGCACCACTTCCTAAAATCAGAACAGTATTCCTCAACCGGTCTCCTACCCTGACGTAAGGTCACCAGCTGACTCTCAGCTAAAGCAGTCCTGTCAGTCTCGTCGTAAATGAGTCCGAGGGCAGAGAAAAAACGATCAACAGAGGAAAGTTCAGGGGCGTCAGGAGCCAAGGAGAAGGCCCACTCTTGGGGCCCTTCCTGGAGTCGGGATATGATGATACCCACCCGCTGGTTCTCGGAACCTGAGGAGTGGGGCTTTAGGCGGAAATACAGTCTGCAACTCTCCCGGAAGGAGAGAAACGTCTTACGGTCCCCTGAGAACCGGTCAGGTAACTTGAGGTCGGGTTCTAGAGGTGAGGTGAGGGGTACTACTAAAGCAGCGTCACCCTGATTGACCCTTTGGGCCAGGGCCTGGACCCGTAGGGAGAGGCCCTGCATCTGCTGGGTCAGGGTCTCAAGGGGGTCCATGATAGCGTCAGCGTAGGAGAAATGGTAGACTAGGTAAGGGCTTGTAATTATGTAATGGCAGGAAGGAGGTGAAGGGAAAGTGAGCCCTAATCTACCCACCGCCCTGTCCCTGCCTACTTGCAACGACCCGCCCTAGGCGACGAGGTACAACTGGGCGGCGGTCCCTACGCTGTCTAAGTGCACAAGAAAACAAACAGGGAACACGCAAGGGAAGGGGCAGTAGCCATGGAACGCCACGAGGAAACGGAGCGGCGAACGAACAGTCAGGACCAGGACGAAGTGAGTACACCCAAGCGGGCACGGAGACAGAAGCAAGCCAGAGGCAAAGCAAAGCAGGTCAAGCAGAACTGCAGCAAGGCAGAAGCACGGCAGAAGCAGGCTGGAGCAAGCAGCAGTGGGGCCAGGAATCCAAAAGAATTACAAGCGCTGAGGGAGAGAACAGGGCAGGTAATAAAGGACAGGGGGCGGAGCTAACTCCGACAGACCAGGCCGCGATAGGCTCTCCCACTCCTGAGCCTGCCACCCTGGTTGGTGGGAGATGGTGTCAGTTGAACAGGTCTGGCCTCAGGTGTGGACTGATTAATCCCAGGAGTATACCTAGATGAAGTACCTGGCAGATCCCTAACACCTATACACAATATCGATACATAACTATAACCAAATACCATACTATATACATAAACCCGAAAACCTAAGTTTGGCTGCTTGTAAGCCCTTTTTCTGTCTCCAAAAAGCTCAAAACAAAAACCTACTTGTGCTTACTCAGCCCATCACCAGAGGAGAGAGAGAGGAAAGCCCCCCTAGAGCACCAGCCCAGAGGCCAAAGCCACCCCCAAGCACCACCCCAGTCCCTATCGCTAAACCTATCTTGCTTGCCCTATCACTATCCCTTATTACTTTATAAACTAATCTGTCCCTCCTGCTGTCTCTCATTCTGTCCCTATCGCTATTTCCCGGTGTCATGGCCAGGCGTAGACCCCTACCTCCAGTCTAATACCCAGGGGCACCCCCTCCCCTCCCCCTGAAGGTTGGTTCCACCTAGGGCACCCTAAAATTAAAGCCCCTCCAAAGTCGAGAGGCCTTGGATGCACCCAGTTTCTCAACCTCCAGAGACCGGACCTTCACCAGGTCACCCATGATATTCCTACACACCTCGTCCACCAGGAGGATTTTACACTGAGTCGATACTAAGCACAGTGCGTTCCACGTGAAATACCTGATCACTAAACTAACTAAAAAAGAAGTGCAATGATCCCTTCCACCCAGGTCTCCGAATGCCCCATAGGCCCAACCAGCGTAGGAGAGGTTGGTCAGACCGGGCCAACCGATGGAGGCACCCACCCGTTTGTAAACCTCTGCATTGAAGGGACACTGAAGCAAGAAATGGTCCATGCTTTCCAGCGTGTCATCGCACTCCTCCCGAGGACAACCTCTTTCATCTGAGTTTCTGAACTTCAGATTGCCCCTTACATACAGCCTCCCATGGAAGCAGCGCCAAGCCAGATCCCAAAACTTCTGGGGAATCCTCACAGAGTTTAAAAGTTTTAATCCCACCCCGAGGTCTCTACTTGGGCAGTCCCTGAGCACCAGGGGCTTCTGGAAGCAGGTGAACAAGACCTTTCTGTCAAGAAATTTTCTCAACATGGTCTTGATCTCCCTTGCCTCCAGACTCCACCGACGAACAACCTTCAGAACCGGGGCAGCATAAACCGGGAGGTGCCCATGGGGTGCATACAGGTCTTTCGCTTGGCCTCCTGTCTCCCATTCCTGGAAGAAAGGCCGAAACCATCCCCTGCAGGAGGATATCCACAGAGGAGCCCTTTCTCTTTCAAAGAGGTTCGCCAAATTAATTTTGATGAAGGTGTTTACTAGAAACATCACTGGGTTAACCATACCTAACCGACCTAGTTTCTTCGGTAGGTAAGTAACCTCCCTCTTGATTAGGTTAAGCCTGTTTCCTCATAACAGTTGGAAGAACAGGCTATAGACCCGAGTCCAGAGAGGTTCTGGCAACCTGCAAACGCTGCCAAGGTAGAGCAACATGGGCATCGGGTAAGCCTTGGCCAGGTGAACCCTTTCCCTAAGGGACAAAGACCATCCCTTCCATTGGCCAACCTTCTGGGCAGCTATTGATAGCCTACCTTCCCAATTTTTCTTGGGGTAATCACCTGGGCCAAATACAACACCTAAGATTTTAGCAGACCCTTTGGGCTCTGGGAGGGTGTCCGGGAGATCAAAACTGGGATCCCCCCAGCCAGAGACTTTCACACTTGTCCCGGTTGATCCTGGACCCAGATGCCCGTGAGTAGCGCTCAACTTCTGACATCACCCACTCTGCCTGCCCTCTCGAGGAGACAAAGATAGTGACATCATCCGCGTACGCAACCACCCTCTGAGTGGCTTCCGGCCCCTCCAAGTCCATCCCCACCCCCGCCAATGGCCCACGATTGAGCCGCCTAAAAAAGGGGTAGATGGCGAAAACATACAGCAAGGGGCTTAAGGGACAACCCTGGCGGACACCAGACCCAACCTCAAAGGGGGTTCCAGTCCAACCGTTCACCAGTGCAAAAGACTCAGCCCCAGCGTATAGGGTCTGGAGACAATTGACGAACTCACCCGGTAGGCCATACCTCAGAAGGACTGACCAAAGGTACTTGTGATTCACCCGGTCAAAAGCTTTGGCCTGATCCAAGGACAGCATGTACTCCTCCGGCCATAATGTCCCTGCTCCACTGTCTCTATAGTAGAGAAAGGGCAAAAAGCCACGGCGCCACTTGGTGTGGATCAAAGGAGGTGTAGGTGAGAAATAAAAATAATAAATGCTCACCGTGAGGTTAGAGGAGTTGAATGTAGAAATCCACGTATAAGCTGCTGCCAGATCCGATGTCGGTTGCCGAGGTAACCGCTTGATTGTGATGAGTGCAGAATGAAATAAAATTGGGATCTATGTCGGCGCTGCTGCGTGGTGTAGAAAGGATGAGGATCCAAGAGCCAGATAAACGTAAAATGATTTATTGCTATGCAACGCGTTTCAACGCCGAACTGGCGTTTTCATCAGGCATGGGGAGCATAAAAGAAAAGACATGTATTTATACAGAAAACAAGTCACAAGTCAGAGATGACTTGTTTTCTGTATAAATACATGTCTTTTCTTTTATGCTCCCCATGCCTGATGAAAACGCCAGTTCGGCGTTGAAACGCGTTGCATAGCAATAAATCATTTTACGTTTATCTGGCTCTTGGATCCTCATCCTTTCTACACCACGCAGCAGCGCCGACATAGATCCCAATTTTATTTCATTCTGCACTCACCACTGCCTCTATGACACTGAGGACAGCACTAAAGGTGCTCCGGCCTGGAACAGAGCAATGCTGGGCCGACGAAAAGAGCCGGGTGCAAACTTCACCAGCCGATTAAACAGTACTTTTGCGAGAGCCTTTCTGTCCGTATTGAGGAGCGCTATGGGACGCGAGTACTCAATACAGGTCGAATCCTTACACTTTGACAGAATGATCAAGGCCGACTTGCCCATCGACTTTGGCAGAGTGCCCGAGGAGAGACACTCATTAAAAACCGCAGACAAGAGGGGAACTAAGGTTCCCTTAAAAGCCTTATAAAACTCAGATGTTAAGCCATCTGGGCCTGGCGACTTTTTGATGGCCAACCCATCAATCGCCACGGGGTACAACTGGGCGACGGTCCCTACGCTCAATAAGTGCACGACAGACAAACAGACAAGGGTACACAGAGCTAGGGGGAGAAAGGGGCAGTTGCCCACGGCAACACCGTGAGCCCCAAAGAGAAGTGAACAAGCCGAGTCAAACCAGGAGAGTACGAGGTGCCAAACGCAGAGCAGAAGAGTAGTAAACAAGCCGAGTCAAACCAGGAGTGTACGAGGTACCAAACGCAGAGCAGGAGAGTAGTCAGCAAGCCGCTGTCAATATGAAGCAAGGACAATAGAACAAGAAGCTGCAGCAGGGCCAGGAAACCAAACGAGAAGAATCACAAGCAAAGGAGGAACAGGAAAGGCAGGATAATAGACAGAGGGCGGGAGCTAGCTCCGTCATGCCAGGCTGTGATAGGTTTTCCCACTCCTAAGCCTGCCACCCTGAGTGGTGGAAGATGGAGTCAGTCTCACAGACATAGAAGCAGGTGCAGACTGATTATCTATGGGCGTTAACCCCGAAGCTGTGCCTGGCAGATCCTTTACACAGGACACTTCTTTGCAACGTAATTTGAGCCATTCTTCATTGAAGTCAAGATTACAAACGCCTCGCATATTACGAGGAGGAGCTTTTACATCTGAAACGAGGCAGCGGTTTTCTCCTGCAAACAGTCTATCTTTTCAGACGTAAAAGCCTCTCATCGTGTGCACATACCCTTAAGCTCCAAAAGCCAAATTCTCCTTCCCTTCTCAGCCCTGCCGTGTGTCTAAACAGAAATTTATTATCATATTTATTATCACAGAACCTGGGCAATAAATATGGAGTTGCGTTTCTCTGGTACTCTTTTAATAGAAAAATATAAAACATTACAAAATAAACGGTATTTACAAAACAAACACAACAAAACAAAACTTATGTACATTTCTGTACAATTTACCCAGCCTGGCCCTTCTTACATAAATCCCCATGCATACATAACTATAATCCCATGCTCATTCATACACACACCTATACCCCCCCAACCCCAAGAAAACATAACTATAACACTATATACAACATACTCTTAAAAACCATCTGCCAACCAATGACCCCCTAAAAAAAAATCAAGGCATATATAAAACAAAATAAATAATAATCACAATAATAATATAAACAAAATAATAATAATAATAATAATAAACTCTAAAAATAAAAGTTACCATCCCATGGTGCACTTACTTCAGTGCACCATGTAAATGAAAAGAAAAGAAAAGAACAAAAAACAACAAAACAAACCCACAAAAAAAAAAATATATATATATTTTTTAATTTTGTATTTTTTTTTCTTTATTAACTTATCCACATTCATACCTAACCCTGTACATACTAACTTATCCATCACCACCCATCACCTCCCCCAACCTGCATCACGCCTCATGTCCTTCCATGTCCGCAGACAAGAGGGGAACTAAGGTTCCCTTAAAAGCCTTATAAAACTCAGATGTTAAGCCATCTGGGCCTGGCGACTTTTTGATGGCCAACCCATCAATCGCCAGCATCACTTCCTCTTCCTTGATCGACTCTGTCAAAACACCAAGCGAGGGGTCTGCTCCTGGCTTAGGGATGGTTTCAGCCAGGAAAGCCGACATTTCGTCTCGGTTTAGATCCTGCTCACTCAAAAGCTGCGATTAAAAGGATCTGATGACCTCCAGGATCCCTGATTTGGATCTCATCAGGGAGCCTGTACTATCTACCAGTCCTGTCACCACCGTACGACTCACTGACATCTTGCAGTTCCTGTAAGGGTCGGGCGACCGGTACCTCCCGAAATCACGTTCAAGAACCAAATACGTGTGCCTATCATATTGGCATCTTTTGAGCAGAGCTTTCACCCCAGAGATTTCCTCACGGCTACCTCCGGTTGAGACTAGATGTTCGAGTTTCCTCCTCATGTCTTGATACAGGCGATACTTGCTCATGGACCTGAGGCACGAGATCTGGCGGAAAAACTCAGCCACCCGTTCCTTGAACACCTCCCACCACTCAGACTTAGTACCACCTAGAACCAATAAAGGTACCTGGCTCTGAAGAAAATCCTCAAAGGCCTGTCTTATCTCTGCTTCTACCAGGAGAGTAGAATTCAGCCTCCATATACCTCTTCCCATCTGGAGGGACTCTGCAACATTCAAAGAAAACATAATCATACAGTGATCGGAGAACTCCACCTCAACGATGGACACTGCCGTAGAGATGGCGTCCTCCTTTAAAAAAAACCTGTCTATTCTGGACCTACGACTACCACTGTGATAGGTGAACCCCAAGTGGCCTGGGGTATACCGAATGTGAATGTCCTCCAGGCGAGCATCACTAACTATTCTATTCAACTCGACACTATAATAGGCCAGTACATTTCTGGAACCTCCTCTGTCTTGGGGCCTAACGACAGTGTTAAAGTCCCCTCCAAAAATGACTTGTCGGCCTGTAAAAAGGAAGGTCTTAATCCTCATGAAGAGACTTTTCCGGTCCCACTTCGTCTGGGGACAGTAGATGTTGATAAATCTTAATTCTTGTCCCCTCATGAGGACATCTAAGATCAAGCACCACCCCATTTCTAACTCGATCATCCGCCGGCATGTGACCGGTGTGGTAAAAAGTACCGCCACCCCGCTATATGGCTCAGCCGCAAGAGACCAGTAGGAGGGCCCACGTCGCCACTCCCTCCTAGCTTTCACGACCTCTGGCAAAAGTGACAGTCTGGTCTCCTGCAAAAACAAAATGTCAGCTTCAACCCGGCCAAGAAAATCAAAGGCTGCAAATCTAGCCATATCCGACTTAATGCTGGCAATGTTAATCGATGCCAGCGTCAACAGAGTGGGTGCCGCCATCATAAATGATTGAGTTAGACGGTTTTCTTCTTCCCACCCCTTGCTTTTTCCTCTGAGGAGGACCACTCTCCCTCTTTACCTCTTTTTTTTGATGTTGAGGAGTCCATAACCTCCACCACCCCCCTCCCATTCTCATCTCCTGGGTCCGGGCCTCCCCCCTCCCCCGGGTACAGTGCTATCCGCAGAAGAGGAGGCTCAACAGCTCCTAGACTTCCTACCGCACTCTCCCCCCGGCCTGGGGTGCTGGAATATCCATGAGAACACGGTATCGGTTGGGGAGCACCCAAGGGGGGTGCAGGTTTTGCCTTCCGTGGCCGGGGCAGGGCCAGATGTTTTTAGCCCTGTTTTGATGTTACCCGGTGTCTCCTGTTTTGTTTTAGGCTGTGACCTCCCTTCCTCTTCCACACTTTCATAGTGGGAGGACTGGGAGTCCTCAGCCCTCTGCTCTCTCTCTATCCTCCTTATCTCCTCATCCAGTACGGCCTCCCCAAGAGCATCAGTATCCTGGGGGGCATCCAGGTCCGAGCCAGAGGAGTCCCCAGTTTCCTGGGTCCTCCTCAGCTCTCGTTCCCTTCTGCGTTTTCCGTCCTTCTCTGATGAGAAGGGGGTCCCCTCCTGGCGTTCGTCCTTTGCTCTTGGGCTCTATCGTCTCTGTCCACCCCCTCGCCCACGGAGACCTCCCTCCTTACATTCTCCGTAGGGTTGGAGCAGACATTGACGACTGAGCGCGGACACCGACTGAAAGGGTGACCTAGGTCACCACACAGGTTACACCTAATCTGGCCACACGATGTGGCCAGATGGCCTACCCCCCACAATGAGCACACTTCTGCACAGTGCAGCTTGCGCTCAAGTGTGAGGGGTCACCACACCGGTGACACAGCTTCGGCTGCCCCTGGTAGAAGACAAAGATTCGATCTCTTCCCAAGAAAGCAGATGATGGTATGTGGGACACCGTCTGCCACAGACGCTTAAGTTTAACCATAAACGTCCGTGGCATCTCTGCTACCTCACCATACCTTCCCAACCAGGACATGATGTCCACACAGGTAAGCGACTCGTTACGGGTAAGAACAGTCACTTTCCTGAGACCATTCTGGCTTGCGCAGCAAATCCTCGCCAGCCGGGCTCGCTCTTCACCAGCTCATAGTTCCCCCAGAAGACCTCAAGGCCCGCCGGCTGAACAAAGCTGATGCCAAACTCAGCCGTACCATGAGGATGTATCAAGGCGTAGTTGTCACTCGCCTTGAAGCCCATCTCCAGCAGCAGCTCCACCACCCTCTAATGAGGAGGGCACGCATCATTGCCATGCCACTGGAGACGGACCACATTCCTCCTGGCCACGGCCGGCCCGGTTGTTAGGAGCGACCACTGATCTCCCCGTCTCTCTCGGAAGGCATCCAGACCATACCTATTTATCCAAAAGGATAGGTCCTTCTGCACTCCCCCTACTGTTCGTGTTTGCTTCCCCTCCCTTAAGGCTTCTAGGAGGTGCTGTTGCAAACTGCCGTCCCCGGGCCCAGAAGATGAGGATGGGTGGGCCGTCGGTCCCCCCACCACAACGCCCGCATATGACCTGCCGGGCACTCTAGTGGAAGGAGCAACCAGCCCGCCACTGGTTGACACTCCCCCCACATTATTACGACCCACATTAACATCACCAACAATACTACCGCCACCATCAACATTACCATCATTATTAATATTACCATCACCACAGATATTTGCATTTACATTTTTACTCACACTACTCCCCACAGCTTTCATTCCGGCCGGGCTGTTACAGAGTTCTTTCTCTTGTCTGTAGGTTTGATATACATTCTTTTTGTTGTTTTTGGGGTCTCCGCATCATCAGGTGCCGCTAGTTCTGGGGCGCCGCCAGTTGTTACAGGCGGCGTTCCCTCAGCACCCTCCGCTTCACTGACCTCCATATCTGCTGCATCACTGATCTGATGTTTGGGAGGAGGGGTACCGACCAACCCCCATGCCCGCTAAGCCCCTCCCATCCCCACCACCCTGCGGCGATGCAGATGGGGGGGCCGCAGGCACAGCTCGAGCCACTCCCGACACCAAATCACCCCCACTCCCGTCGGAGGGTGGCCAGCAGTGCCGGAGCCTCTCCTACCGCCACCACTCGCTGCCGCATCACTTTCTGGTGCGTCCGCTGGCCAGGTCACATGACCAGCGGACTTCCGGTTTTCAGGTGCCACATCTGGTTTCCAGTTCCCCCCATCCCCCGGCCTCCGGCTTGCTACAGAGGCCGGCTTCTGAGGTTCCCAATCCGCCGGACACGGGGACATGCCCCCTAACGCCTCGTGGCCGCCTGTGCTGCCTCCTTTACAGGAGACCGCGTCCGGTGCCATTTTGTCCACATTGAGTAGAATAGGCACCATTTTTTTCTGCCCGCTTTCCCGCTCTGGCCCCACTGTAGAGGCCGGAGCTGGGGGATTTGCGGGGCATGCGTTCCGTACTGAGCTCTCACCCGGTCCGGAACGCAAGGAAGACAGGTAGAAATATTTATAAGATACCCCACCTCTCTTCGCCTTTGTCTTCTTCCGCCTTATCTTCCATAGCTTTTTCTTTTGCTCTTTTTCCTCCTCCGGTGGCAACTGAGCTCCAAAACAAAAGTTCTGGAGGGACACTGGGGACTCCTGCAGCCATATTTGCGTGAGCAACCCCGGGGGTGCTCACTGCCCGATTCAAAGTTTTGCCCACCTTGGCTGCAGGAAAGTTCCCCACTTGCCCCTCCATTACTGCCTTCCCAGGGGGCCTCCGAGCCCATCTCTGTCCCCTCCTGGTTTGGCATCCTCTCCACCTCCTCACTTTCCTCCATTTCTGCGGCCTCCACTTCTACGGCCTCCACTTTTGTGGCCTCTGTAATCCTGGCCTCCTTTTCTGCAGTCTCCGCTGCCTCTGCACTTTTAGCAGCGTCTCCATTTTTCCTTCCTTCCCCTTTGCAGGGGGTTTCCATACATTGTGCGGGGGACACCATCAGGGAAAACCTCTCATCATTCTCCAGCTTCTCTCCGAAGGCTCCCCACCCGCTACGATCTCCAATCTCCTTTCCTCCACCATCTTGACTTCCTCCAGAATTTGTTTTACCTGCAGACTATACCGGGAGCCGCAGGGACTTACCGAGGTCCCGGTATTCTTCCAGTCGGGCAGCTCGGCGGGAGCTGAAGGTTTCCACCGACTCCCCCGACCGCAGTAGCCCCCACTCCTCGACCGTACTCTGGTCCCTGGGTCGGGTAACTTGCCTTGCTGGGCCTTCTCCTGGGCCTTCACCTGGGTGTACCTCCATCTCCTCCTCCACGTCTCTCCTCCTGGCTCTTTCCAGAGCCCCAGCATCAGGGGGTGGCCGCATAGATCTTTCCACGGGATGACCTTCTCACCCCTGATGCTGGCTGCGCCTTCCCAGCAGGTTGGGAAGAGCCTCTACCCCCCGCCTGCATGCTCCAGGGGGTATAGGTCTGAGGCTCCATGTATGAATGGAGCCTCCTTCAGGGAAGTTTCCTTAGCCCAGGCTGGTGATATGAACCTGGGCTGGTGAAAAAAAGGAAACTCCCTGGATCCTGGGTGTGGTCCACACAACACACAGACACAGCAGCAGCACTTGCACACAACCTCCCTCCTTGCTAGTCACTGCTGGTGTGGCTGCGTTTCTCTTGTAAAACCTTCTGTGTTTTAAAAAAAATTGTATTAAAAATGTATTTATGCAAAAAAATATGAAATTTGTAAATTTCACCTCTACTTTGCTTTAATTCCTGTGAAATGTCTAAAGGGTTAAGAGATTTTCTAAATTACTTCTTTTTAAATTATTTATTTTTTGAGTCACCATATTCTGAAAGCCATCATTTTTTTATTTTTCAGTCAAAAAAGCATTTGTTTATTGCGGGACGGGTGTGATAAAAAAAATAGCGATTCTGGGAATGTTGTCTTTTTGTTGTTTTTTTTTGCGGTATTCACCGTGCGGAAAAAATAACATTATAGTTTTATAGTTTGGGTGGTTACGAACGTGACGATACCAATTATGTGTACTGTTTTTTAACGTTTTCATTTTTTTCCTATAATAAAAACTATTACAAAAAAAAAAAAGCAGTTTTTGTTTTTATTAACTTGAAGCTTTTATTTTTACACTTTTATCAACATTTTTATTAACTTTTTTTAACTTTTTTTTTGTCCCACTAGGGGACTTGAGGGCTTGCACCTCCGATCTTTACTCTAATACATTGCACTACCCACGTAGTGCAATGCATTAGAGCTGTCAGTCACTCACTGACAGCAAGCCTATTAGGTCCTGCCTCTGGGCAGGGCCTAATAGGCTTCCATACCTGGCAGACCAGGAGGCCATTGTTGGGACTCCGGTTGCCATAGCAACGATCGGCATCCCCACGATCAGATCGTTTCGATGCCAATCACTAGAAACCACTAAGATGCCGTGATCGCTTTGGATCATGGCATCTAAGAGGTTAATGGCAGGGATCGGAGCTAGCTTCGTTTCCTGCCATTACAGCAGGGTGTCAGCTGCGCTATTGATTACGTCAATAACAACGGAACTCTGTCACAACGGTGACAAACGGAAACCAAGTTTCCGTCATCATTAAGTTCAATGGTGAGGGGAACCGAAGCTAAGGTTTCAGTTTGCCTTTCCGTTGAGGGCTTAACCCAAACCAACGGAACCCCTCAGCGGAAAGGAATGCTGATGTGAAAGGACCCTTATACCGCTCTTTCATTCCTTTCTTTTTTCCAAACCCAGGGTATTAATATAATATAAAATAATAATCATCTGCAGAATAACAGTATAATCATTAAAAAAAATACAATAGTGCAACATGGTAGTAAAAGCTTGATTTCACTCCAGAATAAATCTATTTAAAGTTACATGGAATTCACCCATGGGAAAGCATTATACTGCTGCCAGCTGGAAACCTGATTATAAAGACAACTTTGAGAAAATACTTTGACCTTTTATTTGAGATGTCACATTGTGAAAACATTTTTGTTGTTGCGGAATAACCTTCAGCCTCATTCACATGGATCAGCTTTTTCATAAATCCACCATTAAAATCATTCAGTACATTGTTCTGCAAACTAGGCAGCACTTTTTCTGTCAAAGCTCTGTAGCAAATATTCATTAGGTTTTTTTTGGGTCAGTTCCCCTGCACCCACAAAATGACTGCTATCTTTTCAGTTTTTCATGTTCTTTCAAGCTTCAGCATAATAGAAGCAATTATTTGGTCCTGCTTATAGGAAAAGTATGCAAATGTTCTACCTATGTAAGTAATGGAAGTGTGAAAAATAATGTTGTAATTGGGATGTGCATAACAGTATTTGTTGCAGACTTTTTTTTTTTACACAGTAATATGGCATTTCTAGTGATAATTTAAAATGTGTTCGGTCTGTGGTGATGAGAATATGAATACTGTTGGAATTCATTATAATGATAGAGACATCACTGATGCACTGACTAATATTAATGAGGCTTGACTTCACCTTCTTCTTGTTATTGGTCAAAGACTTTGTGTTCACAAATATTATGCCATCCTACAGAATCATTCGGCCAGTTTAGTTTAAAGCCAGGTAGATGTGGTTCAAAGCAATGGTGCCCAACTGGCGGGCTGAACTGCTTCCTGGCACGGAAGGGAGTTTCTGTGAACAGCTGCTGATTGGCCACCCACTGTAACTTCGTGTTATTAGCTGCAGGTAAGGATGGAGGAGGTAGGTGGAAACTGACTGTTGGAGTGATCACTAAAGGGCTTTGTGGCTATCGCTATTGGGTGTAATGTCAGCAGACATCTACCACTTACCGGAGGGCCTCAACTACAGACCTCTGAAGACTTGCCGGCATCTCCTCCCACCGCTCTCTTCTTTGGCTGATCCCTGTAGGGTGCGCCGCACTTAAAGAGCCAGTGCACAAACCAGGAAATCCTTCCTCAACCTATCCTAGCACACCTGGAACCTTAAAAGGATCTCTGCCCATCCCTTCCTTGCCTGAGCAATGTTGTGTTTTCCCTACGTTTGTGTTGCAAATGGTTCCATAACTGTATCCTGTACCCTGAATCCCACTTCTCGTATCCAGTAATTGTCTATTTCTAGTGCCAAGCCGTGTGTCCGAGATGATTTCACTATCTGTGTCCGGTGCCCGTGCCAAGCCAAGTGTCCGAGACTACTTCACCTCCTGTGTCCGGTGCCTGTGCCAAGCCGAGTGTCCAAGCTGAGTGTCCGAGATGAATTCACCACCTGTGTCTGGTGCCTGTGCCAAGTCCAGTGTCGGAGAATATTGCCCTACTCCAGTCCGGTGTCCTAGCCAAGTCCAGTGTCCGAGACGACTGCACTACTCCAGTCCAGTGTCTTAGGCAAGTCCAGTGTCCGAGACAACTGCACTATTCCAGTCCCGTGTTCTAGCCAAGTCCATTTTGGAGACGACTTCACTACTCCAGTCCGGAGTTCTAGCCAAGTCCAGTGTCCGAGACGACTGCACTACTCCATTGTTCTGCACAGGCCTGCTTCCCCCTGACTGTCTGGCATTTACCCACTCCTGACTTCCCGGGTACTTTATCATTACTGACTCTCACAGACCCTGTTGATCAGCAGCTGCTCCGTTACGGCGGAGTGGTCCAGTGAGTCCACATACCTGCCAGTTGTTACATTGGGTGGAGCAGTATTTTTTGTGAGTGACTATCACTATTACAGTAGATGGAGCTCTATAGCTGCCACTTTTATAGGGAGCTCTGTGTAGCCACTGTTAGGAGGGGACTCTGTAGCTTACACTATTTGATAAGGCTCTGTGATTGGTACTGTAAGGCCAGTTTCAGATGGCTTCACTATGGCCACATTTTAATATCCTTATTACAGCAGCAAGACTCAGACCCCTCGTTCTACTGAACCAAACTTAGATCACCATAGTGTTCTATAGTGATATATACAGTTGGCACTGTGGCACTATCTACAGGGTGCACCGAGTTTGACACTATCTACGCTGGTTTTTACACAAGCAAGTAGTGGTCAGCACATATCTACTAGCCTAGCCGTTTATATTAGAGCTTGTACTATGAAGGCCTAGGCTGGTGAATACGAGCAAACCAATACTTGCATAGTAAAAACCAGAGGGTACTGGTAGCGTGGTGAAAATAACTTGGTTTAAAAAGTATGCATTTGGAAACCTCCCTTTAAAAATAATGAGTTTACCCCGGCTCTATGGCTGTCACTGTTAGACGGAGCTCTGTGACTAACACTTGGAGTTGACTCTGTGGTTGCTCTGTTAGGGGGCAATGTGGCTGGCATTGTTCACATTCAGTCAGGGCTGGGACAATGGGTAATCATATACACACATTATATCAAAGGCTATTTAACAGTGCCTTATTTGTTGTTCGTGTTATCACATATGTATTTTGCCAAAATAGGAGAGTATTTTAATTATTGTTCTCTTCTGGGATCCAGTCCCATGCTGGGTGTTAACACAATCATGGGCCAAAATATTTTAGACTGAAATTTGTATTGGTTATGTCAACCGATACCCGCCCTCCAGTGATTTATCCAGATCCAAATCATAGGAGACCGATATATATATCTCTGAGAGAAAAGATGACACGAGACCATGCTTGTATGCTCAAAAACCTTCTCTGCGGTTTATTGGCAAACTCAATTACAATAATATCATTCAAAAGGAGTGTGGGCTTGAGGTTAACCAATCAGAGGCAATGAGACAATATTTCAAATTTAGCCAATTAGACACACGATACATTCCAAATACCTTTTTATAATTCTTCACACATCAAGGTTTGCAGGTGGCTTATTTCTCTTGGCAAGAATATTCCTGTAAGATGGGGGAGACTTTCTCACATGCATATTTGCCCTCCTCCCATCTGACTTCCTGTTCCTTCTCTCCAAGCCTCGTATGGGAACCAAGGTCAAAGAAAGCACAGCTTAGAAACATGAAAACCTGTCTTAAAGGAGTAATGACTTTCTTATTCATTACAAAAGAAACAAGATGGGGACTCCAGACAAGATGGCCGCTGCACAAAATTAAATCATCTAAACATTATTTTAATCACTTTCACATTTCCCACCTTTTGTTTATTTGAGGACATTTTGTATCCAAACCAGGTATTTAAAGAAGGGCTTATCCCCCCTTGTGGACTTACTTAACCCATACTCATTTCACTCATAAAATATACTTGATCAAAGGATACAGACTGGTGGGTAATTATTTGGGCCTTTGCTGCGAAGCATTGCAAGACCAAATATAATGCAATACAAAATAAAACAACCTGCAGGACACTCTGGAGCAACCCATTATCCATCCCCCAATACCTTCAAACCAGTTAGAGGGGTCCAGGTATGGCAAACAATCTGGCCACTCTTGCTCTATGTCATACTTGACCTGCATAATGCCAAAAAAAGGTCTATATAATGGCAACATGCTGGGCCAACTACTTGGCACATGCCCCTTGGGCAGCATTCAAACCATCTCACACTATTGTCTGTGAATTATCTAACAAATGCAGAAGTTACATTCAAAAAATCAAATATATAATCTGTAACATTGTCAAGCATCTCCGCTAATTTCTCTATATTATATGCCTCCTCTAGGGTACGAAAGAGAAGTGCAGGTCACTTCTTGGAACGTTTTTGGAGCAGTTTTTCATAGACTCTATTGAAAACAGCTCCAAAAACGGCCATAAAAAACGCAGCGAAAAACGCCGCGAAAATTCCCTTGAAAACAGCTCCATATTTCCAGACCTTTTTGGTTAAGCGTGTGAAAATACCCTTACTGTTAAACCTACTAATGTTGGCAATAATCCAAACTCCTCCTACCACGGCACATGCAGTGGCGGATCCTCATATGGGCGGTTCGGGCGGCCGCCCGGGGCTCAAGGCTCCCAGGGGGCCCATGGCCACCCAAACCGCACATAAGTTAAAAAAAACTATTCAGGGCTGTTGCCTGTCACGGTCATCATTCCCACCTACTGATGAGGAGGAGGGGGGGGGGGCATGTACAGGGGGAGTTAATTTCGGCCAGGGAACAGGAACAGCAAAACACTGGGAGCAGGAAACACTAGGGGGCCATTTGCATGACAGACTGTAATGACGGGGTAGGGAGACAGACAGGTGAGCCCTAATCTACCCGCCACTCAGTCCCTGCCTACTTGCACGGCCCATCCTAGACGACGGCGTACGACTGGGCGACGGTCCCTACGCTCAATAAGTGCACGACAGACAAACAGACAAGGGTACACAGAAGCTAAGGGAAATGGGGCAGTGTCCCACGGCAACACCGTGAGCAACAAGAGTAGTGAACGAGCCGAGTCAAACCAGGAGTGTACGAGGTACCAAACGCAGAGCAGGAGCGTAGTCAGTAAAGCCAGGGTCAAAATGAAGCAAGGTCAATAATGATAGCAGGAGCAGAAGAGCCAGGAAACAGGAAAGAATCACAGGCAGAGACTAGCAGGAAATGAAAGTATAAATAGACCGAGGGCGGGAGCTAGAACTGTCTGGCCAGGCTGTGATAGGTTCTCCCACTCCTGAGCCTACCAGCCTGAGTGGTAGTAGATCGAGTCACTCTATCAGACATAGGAGCAGGTGCAGACTGATTAACCACGGGCGTCGACACAGAAGCTGTGTCTGGCAGATACTTTACAGGACCCTTTCTAGGTGGACCTGGCTTATTGGGGAACCGAAGATGGAACCTCCTGAGCAATACCCCAGCGTACCCAAGTCCTCTCCTCAGGCCCGTATCCTCTCCAATGGACCAGCTACTGGAGGGAGCCTTGGACCATCCTGCTGTCCACAATCTTGGCCACCTCGAATTCTACCCCCTCAGGGGTGAGAACAGGGACCGGAGGTTTCCTTGAGGTAGCCAAGGTCGGGGAGCAGCGTTTCAGGAGGGAGGCATGAAACACGTCGTGTATTCGAAAAGACAGGGGTAACTCCAGTCGGAAGGAGACAGGGTTAAGGACCTCAATGACCTTGTACGGCCCTATATACCGGGGAGCAAATTTTTTGGACGGGACTTTAAGGCGCAAATTTTTTGAAGACAGCCACACCAGATCCCCGACCACAAACAAGGGGTTAGCAGAACGTCTTCTATCTGCCTGAGTCTTTTGTATGCTCTGGGACGCCTCTAGGTTCTTCTCAACCCGGGGGCCCAGACTGTGCACAGTTCCCGATGAACGACATCTACCTCGGGATTGTTGGAACTACCAGGTGAAACGGAGGAGAACCGTGGATTAAACCCAAAATTACAGAAAAGGGGGAGACCCCTGACGAGTTACTGACCCGGTTATTAAGGGAAAATTCGGCGAGGGAAATGAAGGAGACCCAATCATATTGACAGTCAGAGATAAAACACCTTAAATATTGTTCTAGAGATTGATTAGTCCTCTCAGTTTGGCCATTAGTTTCAGGATGGAAGGCCGAGGAGAAGGACAGATCTTAGGAGATATGGGTCCAAGGTCTCTGGGGAATGGGCAAAGAACATAGTAAGCCCGCTGGTCGGGACCTGGGAGTCTTGGACCTAGCACAAATTTCACAAGCGGCGACGTAGGCCTTAACATCTTTAGGCAACCCAGGCCACCAATAGTTTCTGGCAATGAGGTGTTTGGTACCCAGAACGCCTGGATGACCAGATAGTGCGGAGTCATGATTTTCCCTAAGTACCCTTAGCCGGAATTGCAGGGGAACAAACAGCTTGTTCTCAGGAAGGTTCCCGAGAGCTGAACCTTGATCAGCCGCAATTTCGGAGACTAAGTCAGAATCAACAGAGGAAATGATTATACCTGGGGGCAAAACACAAGCAGGATCTTCCTCCGAAGGAGGGCTGGCCATGAAGCTACACGACAGTGCATCAGCTTTAATATTTTTAGACCCAGCCCTATAGGTGACCAAAAAGTTGAATCTAGTAAAAAAACAACGCCCATCGAGCTTGTCTCAGGTTTAGTCTCCGGGCAGATTCTAGGAAAACCAGATTCTTGTGGTCGGTAAGGACCGTTACCTGGTGCCTAGCCCCCTCCAGGAAGTGGCGCCACTCTTCAAATGCCCATTTAATGGCTAAGAGTTCGCGGTTGCCAATGTCCTAGTTACTCTCAGTGGGCGAGAACTTCCAGGAGAAGTAGGCATAGGGACGGAGATGGGTGAGGGACCTGGTACCCTGGGCCAAGACAGCACCCACTCCCACCTCGGAGGCGTCAACCTCCACGATGAATGGCTCCATTTGGTTAGGCTGAATCAGCACTGGGGCCGAGATAAAGCACTTCTTAAGGACCTCAAAAGCCTGGACCGCCTCTGGAGGCCAGTGGAGGAGATCAGCACCTTTGCGAGTAAGATCCGTAAGAGGCTTAGCGATGACCGAGAAGTTAGCAATAAATCTCCTGTAATAATTAGCAAACCCCAGGAAGCACTGTAACGCCTTCAGGGAGGCAGGTTGGACCCATTCAGCCCCAGCCTGAACCTTGGCAGGGTCCATGTGGAATTCATGAGGAGTGAGGATTTGATCCAAAAATGGTATCTCCTGCACCCCAAACACACATTTTTCGGTTTTAGCAAAGAGTTTGTTTTCCTGAAGGGCCTGGAGCACCTTTCTGACATGCTCAATGTCGGAGGACCAGTCTTTGGAAAACACAAGTATGTCATCAAGGTACACTACAAGAAATACCCCCCCAGGTAGTCTCTTAAAACCTAATTTCTGAAATTCTGGAAGACCGCGGGAGCATTACACAACCAAAAGGGCATGACGAGGTATTAGAAATTACCTTCGGGCGTGTTAAACGCAGTCTTCCACTCACCCCCCTCTCTGATGCGGATAAGGTTATAAGCCCCCCGAAGATCAAACCATTGGGCCCCCTGAACCTGATTGAAGAGATCAGGAATCAAAGGAAGGGGATACTGGTTCCTTACAGTGACTTTATTAAAGTTTCGGTAATCGATGCACGGCCTAAGACCACCATCCTTCTTACCTACGAAGAAGAAGCCAGCACCTACCGGAGTAGAGGGGCGAATGTAACCCTTGGCCAGGCATTCCTGGATATACTCTCTCATGGCTTCACGTTCGGGACAAGAGAGATTAAATATCCTACCCTTAGGGAGCTAAGCTGCTGGTACCAAATCGATTGCGCAGCAGAAGAGCCAGGAAACAGGAAAGAATCACAGGCAGAGACTAGCAGGAAATGAAGGTATAAATAGACCGAGGGCGGGAGCTAGAACCGTCTGGCCAGGCTGTGATAGGTTCTCCCACTCCTGAGCCTACCAGCCTGAGTGGTAGCAGATCGAGTCACTCTATCAGACTTAGGAGCAGGTGCAGACTGATTAATCACGGGCATCGACACAGAAGCTGTGTCTGGCAGATCCTTTACACAGACTAGGGAAACAACAACAAAGCTCAGGCATAGAACTAGGGGGCTGGACCCCTCTTATAGTCCAGAATACTCACAGGTCAAAGGTCAGGAACGAGGTCCAGTGCACGCGCTGCCCCTAAGGGATCTGGCATTGGTGAGTAGACGCAAGCGCTGGCTTCTCCTGAGGAGGAGGAAGATGGGGCTAGCGCTTGCCGACTCGTGGCTGGGCTGTCAGGGGAGGAACGGAGCTGACAACCCGCAGCCACGGACATGACAGTATCCCCCCTCTTACGCCCCCTCTTCTTGGGACCAGAGCGAGAGAGAATTTTATTCAGAAGAGCAAGAGCATTAAGGTTCTCTTCTGGCTCCCAAGACCTCTCTTCAGGACCAAATCCCTTCCAATCCACCAAATAAAAGGTCTTTCCTCTCACTCTTTTGGTGTCCAGGATCTCTTGAACCTCAAAGGTGTCTGAAGGGCCGCTGGCGACAGCAACAGGTCTAGGAGTCTTGGTGTAAAGGATCTGCCAGGCACTACTTCTGTGGATACTCCCAGGATTAATCAATCGACACCTGAGGCCGGACCTCTTAGACTGACTCCGGCTCCCACCAATCAGGGTGGCAGGCTCAGGAGTGGGAGAGCCTATCGCGGCCTGGTCAGTCGGAGTTAGCTCCGTCCCCTGTCCATTTATACCTGCCGTTTTCTCTTCCTCATTGCTTGTGATTCTTCCTGGTTTCCTGGCCCTGCTACAGCCTTGCTCCAGCCTGCTACTGCCTTGCTTCAGCCTTGCTACAGCTTCCGCTTATCCTGCTTCGCTCTGACCCCGGCTTGCTTCCTGCTCCTTGCTCTGCGTTCGTATACTTCGTGACATCCTGATTCTGACTGGCTCGTTGACCACTCTGGTTTCCTCACGGTGTTCCGTGGGCTACTGCCCCTTCCCTTGCTTGTTCCCTGTTTGTATTCCCTTGCACTTAGTCAGCGTAGGGACCGCCGCCCAGTTGTACCCCGTCGCCTAGGGCGGGTCGTTGCAAGTAGGCAGGGACAGGGCGGTGGGTAGATTAGGGCTCACTTATCCCCTTCTTCCGGCCATAACATAATCACAAGCCTATACCTAGTCTACCCTTTCTCCTACTCTATCATGGACCCCCTTGAGACCCTGACCCAGCAGATGCAGGGCCTCTCCCTACAGGTCCAGGTCCTGGCTCAGAGGGTCAACCAGCCTGACGCTGCCATAGTAGTACCCCTCGCCTCACCTCTAGAACCTGACCTCAAGTTACCGGACCGGTTCTCAGGGGACCGTAAGACTTTTCTCTCCTTTCGGGAGAGTTGCAGACTTTACTTCCGTCTAAAACCTCACTCCTCAGATTCCGAGAACCAGCGGGTGGTAATCATTATATCCCGACTCCAGGAAGGGCCCCAAGAGTGGGCCTTCTCCTTGGCTCCTGACGCCCCTGAACTTTCCTCCGTTGATCGTTTTTTCTCTGCCCTCGGACTCATTTACGACGAGACTGACAGGACTGCCTTGGCCGAGAGTCAGCTGGTGACCTTACGTCAGGGTAGGAGACCTGTTGAGGAATACCGTTCTGACTTTAGAAAGTGGTGCGTAGCTTCTCGGTGGAATGACCCTGCCCTAAGGTGCCAGTTTAGGTTAGGCTTATCTAACGCCCTGAAGGATCTACTTGTTAGCTACCCCTCTTCTGACTCCCTAGACCAGGTTATGGCCTTAGCAGTACGACTTGACCGACGGCTCAGGGAACGACAGCTTGAACGTTTCAGTGTTTTCCCCTCTGACTTCCCTGCGATTCCCCCCGAGGTCCCGTCTCCTCGCTCTTCCACGGAAGACTCGGAGGTACCTATGCAACTCTGGGCCTCCGTGTCCCCCCGACAACGTAGAGAGTTCCGCAGGAAGAATGGTCTCTGCTTCTATTGTGGGGATGACAAGCATCAACTGAACAGCTGTCCCAGGCGCAAGAATAAGCAGCCGGAAAACTTCCGCGCCTAAGTGATCATCGGGGAGGTCACTTGGGCGCACAGGTATTTCCCGTTAATATGAAACGCAATAAAATTTTGCTTCCCTTTCAGGTCTCGTTTGGCGGTGGGTCTGCCACCGGCAGTGCCTTCGTGGATTCAGGGTCATCTGCTAATATCATGTCTGTGGAATTTGCTATGTCTCTAAAAATGCCTTTTATTGATTTGCCTAATCCTGTCCCGGTCGTGGGTATCGACTCCACTCCTCTTGCTAATGGTTATTTTACTCAGCATACTCCTGTTTTTGAACTCCTTGTTGGCTCCATGCATTTGGAGCAGTGCTCTGTACTGTTGATGCAGGGATTATCGTCCGATCTGGTATTAGGTCTTCCCTGGTTGCAGTTGCATAATCCCACGTTTGATTGGAATACTGGGGATCTCACCAAATGGGGTAGTGAATGCCTGACGTCATGTCTTTCGGTTAACTCTATTTCTCCCCGTGAGGAGGTAAACACGCTACCTGAGTTTGTTCAGGACTTCGCTGATGTTTTCTCTAAGGAGGCCTCCGAGGTTTTGCCCCCTCATAGAGATTACGATTGCGCTATCGATTTGGTACCAGGTGCTAAGCTTCCTAAGGGTAGGATATTTAATCTTTCATGTCCTGAACGTGAAGCCATGAGGGAATATATCCAAGAATGCCTGGCCAAGGGTTACATTCGCCCCTCTACTTCTCCTGTAGGTGCTGGCTTCTTCTTCGTGGGGAAGAAGGATGGTGGTCTTAGGCCGTGCATTGACTATCGTAACTTGAATAAGGTCACTGTAAGGAACCAGTATCCCCTTCCTTTGATTCCGGATCTTTTTAATCAGGTTCAGGGGGCCCAATGGTTCTCTAAGTTTGATCTACGGGGGGCGTATAACCTTATCCGCATCAAAGAGGGGGATGAGTGGAAGACTGCGTTCAACACGCCCGAAGGTCATTTCGAATACCTGGTCATGCCCTTTGGGTTGTGTAATGCCCCTGCTGTCTTCCAGAATTTTATTAATGAAATTCTGAGAGATTACCTGGGAATTTTTCTTGTAGTGTACCTTGATGACATACTGGTGTTTTCCAAGGACTGGTCCTCCCACGTGGAGCATGTCAGGAAGGTGCTCCAGGTCCTCCGGGAAAATAATCTGTTTGCGAAAACCGAAAAATGTGTGTTTGGGGTACAGGAGATACCATTTTTGGGTCAAATCCTCACTCCTCATGAATTCCGCATGGACCCTGCCAAGGTTCAGGCTGTGGCGGAATGGGTCCAACCTGCCTCCCTGAAGGCGCTACAGTGTTTTTTGGGGTTCGCTAACTATTACAGGAGATTTATTGCCAACTTCTCGGTCGTCGCTAAGCCTCTTACGGACCTCACTCGCAAGGGTGCTGATGTCCTCCACTGGCCTCCTGAGGCCGTCCAGGCTTTTGAGACCCTCAAGAAGTGCTTTATCTCGGCCCCAGTGCTGGTTCAGCCCAACCAAAGGGAGCCATTTATCGTGGAGGTTGACGATTCCGAGGTGGGAGTGGGGTGCTGTCTTGTCCCAGGGTACCAGGTCCCTCACCCATCTCCGCCCCTGTGCTTACTTCTCCAGGAAGTTTTCGCCCACGGAGAGTAACTATGATATTGGCAACCGCGAACTTTTAGCCATTAAATGGGCTTTTGAAGAGTGGCGTCACTTCCTGGAGGGGGCCAGACACCAGGTAACGGTCCTTACTGACCACAAGAATCTGGTTTTCCTAGAATCTGCCCGGAGGCTTAATCCGAGACAAGCTCGATGGGCGCTATTTTTTTACCAGATTTAACTTTTTGGTTACCTATAGGGCTGGGTCCAAAAATATTAAGGCTGATGCACTGTCGCGTAGTTTCATGGCCAATCCTCCTTCGGAGAAGGATCCTGCTTGTATTTTACCCCCTGGGATAATCGTTTCTGCCACTGATTCTGATTTCGTCTCTGATATTGTGGCTGATCAAGGTTCAGCTCCCGGGAACCTCCCTGTGGACAAGCTGTTTGTCCCCCTGCAATACCGGCTAAGGGTACTTAGGGAAAACCATGACTCCGCACTATCTGGTCATCCTGGCATCTTGGGTATCAAACACCTCATTACCAGAAACTATTGGTGGCCTGGGTTGCTTAAAGACGTTAGGGCCTACGTCGCCGCTTGTGAGGTTTGTGCTAGGTCTAAGACTCCCAGGTCCCGACCTGCGGGCTTACTACGTTCTTTGCCCATTCCCCAGAGACCTTGGACCCATATCGCCATGGATTTTATCACCGATTTGCCTCCATCTCAAGGCAAGTCGGTGGTGTGGGTGGTAGTAGACCGCTTCAGCAAGATGTGCCACTTTGTGCCCTTTAAGAAACTACCTAACGCCAAGACGTTAGCTTCTTTGTTCGTTAAACACATTCTGCGTCTCCATGGGGTCCCAGTCAATATAGTTTCTGACAGAGGGGTACAATTTGTTTCATTATTTTGGAGAGCCTTTTGTAAAAAGTTGGAGATTGATCTGTCCTTCTCCTCCGCCTTCCATCCCGAAACTAATGGCCAAACGGAGAGGACTAATCAATCCCTGGAACAATATTTAAGGTGTTTAATCTCTGACTGTCAATTTGATTGGGTCTCATTCATTCCCCTCGCCGAATTTTCCCTGAATAACTGGGTCAGTAACTCGTCAGGGGTCTCCCCGTTTTTCTGTAATTTCGGGTTTAATCCACGGTTCTCCTCCGTTTCTCCTGGTAGTTCCAATAATCCCGAGGTAGAGGTCGTTCATCAGGAACTGTGCACAGTCTGGGCCCAGGTTCAGAAGAACCTAGAGGCGTCCCAGAGCGCACAAAAAATTCAGGCTGATAGAAGAAGTTCTGCTAACCCCCGGTTTGTCGTCGGGGATTTGGTGTGGTTGTCGTCTAGGAACTTGCGCCTTAAGGTCCCGTCCAAGAAGTTTGCTCCCCGATTTATTGGGCCTTATTAGGTCATTGAAGTCCTCAACCCTGTATCCTTCCGTCTGGAGCTGCCCCCATCCTTTCGCATACACGACGTCTTTCATGCCTCCCTCCTTAAACGCTGCTCCCCGTCCTGGTCCCCCTCGAGGAAACCTCCTGTTCCCATTCTCACCCCTGAGGGGGTTGAATTCGAGGTGGCCAAGATTGTGGACAGTAGGATGATCCAGGGCTCCCTCCAGTACCTGGTCCATTGGAGAGGATACGGGCCGGAGGAGAGGACTTGGGTACCTGCTCTAGATGTTCACGCTGGGGTATTGGTCAGGAGGTTCCACCTTCTCTTCCCCACTAAACCAGGTCCTCTTAGTAAGGGTCCGGTGGCCCCTCATAAAAGGGGGGGGGGTACTGTAAAGGATCTGCCAGGCACTACTACTGTGGATACTCCCAGGATTAATCAATCGACACCTGAGGCCGGACCTCTTAGACTGACTCCGGCTCCCACCAATCAGGGTGGCAGGCTCAGGAGTGGGAGAGCCTATCGCGGCCTGGTCAGTCAGAGTTAGCTCCGCCCCCTGTCCATTTATACCTGCCGTTTTCTCTTCCTCATTGCTTGTGATTCTTCCTGGTTTCCTGGCCCTGCTACAGCCTTGCTCCAGCCTGCTACTGCCTTGCTTCAGCCTTGCTACAGCTTCCGCTTATCCTGCTTTGCTCTGCCCCCGGCTTGCTTCCTGCTCCTTGCTCTGTGTTCGTATACTTCGTGACATCCTGATTCTGACTGGCTCGTTGACCACTCTGGTTTCCTCACGGTGTTCCGTGGGTTACTGCCCCTTCCCTTGCTTGTTCCCTGTTTGTATTCCCTTGCACTTAGTCAGCGTAGGGACCGCCGCCCAGTTGTACCCCGTCGCCTAGGGCGGGTCGTTGCAAGTAGGCAGGGACAGGGCGGTGGGTAGATTAGGGCTCACTTATCCCCTTCCCCTTCTTCCGGCCATAACACTTGGTATAGCGGTTCAGAACCACTTGCTTCAGGAGGGATTCGTGGAAGGAGTTGGGGATCTTGAGGGTAGGAGGCAGCCGACGTTTATAGGCGACAGGGTTGATTTGTTTTAGGATCTCAAATGGTCCGAGGAACCTGGGAGCAAACTTGCATGACGGTACTCTTAGTCGAATGTTCCAGGAGGACAGCCAGACCCTTGTGCCGGGAAGAAACTGAGGTGGTTCTCTTCTCCTTGTGTCCGCCCTCCGTTTCATACGATCCACTACCAGCAGGATGGAGGATCGAGTTTGCCGCCAAATTTGTAGAAAGTCCTTGAAGGCCGCGTCAGCAGCTTGTACCTTGGATGAATCAGGAACCGGGAGAGGTATTCATGGGTGTTGACCAAGGACTATGAAGAACGGAGTGTTCCTTATGGACTCGCTGGTATGATTGTTGTAGGAGAATTCTGCCCACGGGAGCAACTGTACCCAGTCATCATGTTGCCTAGAGACCAAGTACCGCAGGTAGTTCTCCAAGATTTGATTGATTCTCTCGACCTGTCTATTGGACTGAGGATGGTAGGCCGAGGAAAAGTCTAATTTCACACCTAGATGTCCGCAGAGGGCTCTCCAGAACCTCGAGGTGAACTGAACCCCCCGATTAGACACAATATGCTGCGGCATGCTGTGCAGGCGGAAGACGTGCAGGATAAACAGTTTGGCCAGTTGAGGAGCAGACGGAAGACCGGTCAGAGGAACGAAGTGGGCCATTTTTGAAAATCGATCCACGACCACCCAGACAGTGCTGCATCCGGCAGAGAGGCAGGTCAGTGATAAAGTCCATCACTATATGCTGCCAGGGAGCATCGGGCACAGGCAATGGCTGGAGCAGACCAGCGGGTCTGGAGTGAGCGACCTTGTTAGTTGCACACACAGAGCAGGAGGAAACAAAGTCCATAACATCTTTGGGCAGCGTGGGCCACCAGAAATGACGGGCAATCAAATCCCGGGTCTTATGGCGCCCCGCGTGACCTGCCAGTCTTGAGGCATGTCCCCAGCGGACGACTCTCCTTCGGTCAGCCATGCGCACAAAAGTTCTCCCTGGAGGGATGTCCCCAACTTGCAGTGGATTGACTGAAACAATACAGGACGGGTCGATAATGTTCTGGGGCATCTCCATAGTGTCCTCCATCTCGAAAGACCTGGATAAGGCATTCGCTCTCACATACTTGTCAGCCGGGCGATAATGGAGCTCAAACTGGAACCTGGAAAAGAACAGTGACCACCTGGCCTTACGAGGATTCAGCCGTTGGGCTGTCTGGAGGTAGGTAAGGTTCTTGTGGTCCATAAAAATCAGGGGTGTAGATGTCTTCACTCCTCCAGGGCCAATTTGATGGCCAGTAACTCTCGATCCCCAATCGAGTAGTTGCTTTCTGCGGAAGAGAAGAGCTTAGAGAAATATCCACATACCCTAGACTTGCCCTTGGAACCTCTCTGGAACAGGAGTGCACCAGCACCGACAGAGGACGCGTCGACAACTCCAACGAGAACTGTAGGGAAACGTCTGGATGATGGAGGATAGAGGCTGACGTGAAGGCACTCTTCAGGGTATTGAATGCGGACTCTACCTCAGGAGTCCACACCTTGGCGTTCATGCCCTTCTTGGTGAGTTTAGAGATAGGAGATGTTAGTGAAGAGAAGTTTGGGATGAACTGTCTGTAAAAATTGGCGAATCCCAGAAAGCGCTGTATGGCCCTCAAGCCTTGAGGACGTGGCCATTCCAGGACGGACTTTACCTTTTCAGGATCCATCTTGAGGCCTCTATTCGAAAGGAAGGGTAGAGCACCTCTCTCAAATACGTACTTCTCCAATTTGGCGTACAGTTGATTCTCCCTTAATCGCAGCAAGACTTGACAGACATGTTTCCGATGCGTATTAGGGTCTGGAGAAAAAATTATTATGTCATCAAGATAGACTACCACACAAACATAAAGGAGGTCACGGAAAATGTCATTCACAAACTCCTGGAAGACCGCGGGAGCATTACGCAGGCCGAAGGGCATTACTTGGTCTAACTTGGAAATGATCTTGGCACCACGTATACGGTCAAATAATTCTGAGATCAATGGCAATGGATACTTATTTTTCACCGTGATCTGGTTGAGACCCCAGTAGTCTATACAGGGACGAAGAGAACCATCCTTCTCTTTTACGAAGAAGAACCCGGCTCCTGCCGGGGAGGAAGACTTGCGTATGAAGCCCCGCTCCAAGTTCTCTCTAACATAGGCGGATATAGATAGAGTCTCTGGCAGAGAGAGAGGATATACCTTGCCACGGGGAAGGGAAGCACCAGGAACCAGCTCGATAGGACAGTCATACGCCCAATGTGGGGGCAGTGTCTCCGCCTCTTTCGTGCTGAAGACGTCCGCAAATTAAGCAAAATGACTCAGCAATCCTGCCAGTGACTGAGGCAGAGGAGGCTGAGCCAAACTAATCTGTCCCAGGCAACGATTGTGACACTCAAGGCCCCACTGGAGAATCTCTGCAGAGTTCCAGTCCAGGACTGGGGCATGCAATCGGAGCCAAGGCAGGCCCAGCAACACAGGATCAATGGCTCTGGGTAGGACATAGAACGACAGCAGTTCAGAGTGGAGGGTCCCTACTTGGAACCTCAGTGGTTGGTTACAGCAACAACTGAGTTAGGCATAGGTAGACCATCCACAGAAGCAATTGTCAACGGGCTCTTCATAGGGGTGGTAGGCAACTGAAGAAGGTCCACCAGGTCTCTACAGATGAAATTAGCCGCGGATCCCGAATCCAGATACGCAGAAACCTGATGCATTCTCTCGCCGGACACTATGGTCGCTGGTATGGACAATTTGGATGAAAGTCCTTTTTTACCCAGGGTTGTCACTCCTAGCAACCCTAGGCTTTGGGGCTTTAGGGGACACAGGCGCACACAATGGCCACCGAGGCCGCAATAGAGACAAAGTCCCGAAGCGCGTCTGCGTTGTCTCTCCTGGGTGGATAGCTTACCCTGGTCCATTATCACAAATTCCTTAGGAGGATCGACATTTGAGGACAGCAGGGGTTGCTGCAAAGTAGATCCCAGACTTGGAGGGTCTCCCTCCCGACGAACCTCTTGGAGGCGTTCTCGGATCCGTATGTCAATCCGGGCAGACTGAAGGATGAGGTCATCCAGGGTAGATGGCAGGTCTCGAGCGGCAAGTTTGTCCTTAATTCTAGGGGACAGTCCATTCCAGAATGCCGCCACCAGAGCCTCATTGTTCCACAACAGTTCTCCCGCCAGGGTGCGGAAGTGGATGGCGTACTCACTCACGGAGTTGTCTCCTTGGCGTAGTTTAATCAAGGCAGCCGCTGCAGATGAGGCCCGTCCAGGCTCCACAAATACCATGCGAAAGGTCCGGAGAAAGGCTTGGAAGTCACGGGTTTCAGGTCCTTGTCTCTGCCAGATAGGGTTCGCCCATGCAAGAGCCTTTCCGGTGAGGAGAGAAATGATGAATGCAACCCTGGCGCCGTCAGATGAAAATGTCCTGGAACACAGGCTGAAAAGGATCTGGCAATGGTTCAAAAATCCACGACAACAACCTGCGTCTCCATCATAGCGGTCCGGAAGTGGCAAAGAAAAACGCGGGTCGAGGTGCCAGGAGGTGTAGTCTGAGGAACGGCAGCTCTTGCTTCCTGCTGATGAACGAGAGCGTTCAAAGCTTGGAGGAGTTGGTCCTGTCGAGACTTGAGATCCAGCAAATCCGCCCGCATCTCTTTTGACGTCGTCATGGTCTTGGATAGACCAGCGGGGTCCATGGCCTGAGCTTACTGTCACGAAGGGTTCGTGGACCCACTGGGCCGTACCGTCTTGGCGGTATGGCAGCTGGCCAACAGGACACAGTTCAACGTCTATAGTTCGTATAGGGTACCTGTGGCAGCTCGGACAGTAGCGAGGCAGGCTAGAGAGGAACTTGGCAGCAGGTGGACGTCAGGTGTGGAGAGGCAGGTTAGGCGTGGAATATAGCGCAGCATGGCTACAGCAGGCACAACACTAGATTCAGGAACAGGAAACAGGAACAGGAAACAGGAACAGGAAACCACTGGGAGCAGGAAACACTAGGGGGCCATTTGCAAGACAGACTACGGAAACAACAACAAAGCTCAGGCATAGAACTAGGGGGCTGGACCCCTCTTATAGTTCAGAGTACTCACAGGTCAAAGGTCAGGAACAAGGTCCGGTGCGCACGCTGCCCCTTTAAGAGCGGGCACGAGCGTGCACGCTCACCCTCTGGGATCCGGCATTAGTGAGTAGACGCAAGCGCTGGCTTCTCCCGAGGAGGAGGCTGGGGCCAGCGCTTGCCGACTTGTGGCTGCGGCTGTCAGGGGAGGAACGGAGCTGACAGCCCGCAGCCACGGTGTTAGGGATCTGCCAGGTACTTCATCTAGCTATACTCCTGGGATTAATCAATCCACACCTGAGGCCAGACCTGCTCGACTGACACCATCTCCTACCAACCAGGGTGGCAGGCTCAGGAGTGGGAGAGCCTATTGCGGCCTGGTCTCTCGGAGTTAGCTCCGCCCCCTGCCCTTTATTACCTGCCCTGTGCTCTCCCTCAGTGCTTGTAATTCTTTTGGATTCCTGGCCCCACTGCTGCTTGCTCCAGCCTGCTTCTGCCGTGCTTCTGCCTTGCTGCAGTTCTGCTTGACCTGCTTGCTTGCCCTGGCTTGCTCCTGTCTCCGTGCCTGCTCGGGTGTACTCACTTCGTCCTGGTCCTGACTGTTCGTTCGCCGCCCCGTTTCCTCGTGGCGTTCCGTGGCTACTGCCCCTTCCCTTGCATGTTCCCTGTTTGTCTTCCTGTGCACTTAGCCAGCGTAGGGACCGCCGCCCAGTTGTACCTCGTCGCCTAGGGCGGGTCGTTGCAAGTAGGCAGGGACAGGGCGGTGGGTAGATTAGGGCTCACTTTCCCTTCACCTCCTTCCTGCCATTACATAATTACAAGCCCTTACCTAGTCTACCATTTCTCCTACGCTGACGCTATCATGGACCCCCTTGAGACCCTGACCCAGCAGATGCAGGGCCTCTCCCTACAGGTCCAGGCCCTGGCCCAAAGGGTCAATCAGGGTGACGCTGCTTTAGTAGTACCCCTCACCTCACCTCTAGAACCCGACCTCAAGTTACCTGACCGGTTTTCAGGGGACCGTAAGACGTTTCTCTCCTTCCGGGAGAGTTGCAGACTGTATTTCCGCCTAAAGCCCCACTCCTCAGGTTCCGAGAACCAGCGGGTGGGTATCATCATATCCCGACTCCAGGAAGGGCCCCAAGAGTGGGCCTTCTCCTTGGCTCCTGACGCCCCTGAACTTTCCTCTGTTGATCGTTTTTTCTCTGCCCTCGGACTCATTTACGACGAGACTGACAGGACTGCTTTAGCCGAGAGTCAGCTGGTGACCTTACGTCAGGGTAGGAGACCGGTTGAGGAATACTGTTCTGATTTTAGGAAGTGGTGCGTAGCTTCTCAGTGGAACGATCCGGCCCTAAGGTGCCAGTTTAGGTTAGGATTATCTGACGCCCTGAAGGATCTGCTGGTAAGCTACCCCTCGCCTGACTCCCTTGACCAGGTTATGGCCCTAGCAGTACGACTTGACCGACGTCTCAGGGAACGTCAGCTAGAACGCTTCAGTGTGCTCCCCTCTGACTTTTCTGCGATCCCCCCCGAGGTCCCGTCTCCTCGCCCCTCCGCGGAGGACTCGGAGGTACCTATGCAACTCGGGGCCTCCATGTCCCCTCGACAACGTAGGGAGTTTCGCAGAATGAATGGTCTCTGCTTCTACTGTGGGGACGACAAGCATCTACTGAACACCTGTCCCAGGCGCAAGAATAAGAAGCCGGAAAACTTCCGCGCCTAAGTGATCATCGGGGAGGTCACTTGGGCGCACAGGTATTTCCCGTTAATGTGAAACGCAATAAAATTTTGCTTCCCTTTCAGGTCTCGTTTGCTGGCCGGTCTGCCACGGGCAGTGCTTTCGTGGATTCTGGCTCATCTGCTAATATCATGTCTGTGGATTTTGCTATGTCTCTAAAGATGCCTTGTATTGATTTACCTTATCCCATCCCTGTAGTAGGAATCGACTCAACCCCCCTTGCTAATGGTTATTTTACTCAGCATACTCCTGTTTTTGAACTCCTGGTTGGCTCCATGCATTTGGAGCAGTGCTCTGTACTGGTGATGCAGGGATTATCGTCTGATCTGGTATTAGGTCTCCCCTGGTTGCAGTTGCATAATCCCACATTTGATTGGAATACTGGGGATCTCACCAAATGGGGTAATGAATGTCTTATGTCATGTCTTTCTGTTAACTCTATTTCTCCCCGGGAGGAGGTAAACACGCTTCCTGAGTTTGTTCAGGACTTCGCCGATGTGTTTTCTAAGGAGGCCTCCGAGGTGTTGCCCCCCCATAGAGATTACGATTGCGCTATCGATTTGGTGCCTGGTGCCAAGCTTCCTAAGGGTAGGATATTTAATCTTTCATGTCCTGAACGTGAAGCGATGAGGGTGTATATCCAAGAATGCCTGGCCAAGGGTTTCATTCGCCCCTCGACTTCTCCTGTAGGTGCTGGCTTCTTCTTCGTGGGGAAGAAGGATGGTGGTCTTAGGCCGTGCATTGATTATCGTAACCTGAATAAGGTCACCGTAAGGAACCAGTACCCACTTCCTTTGATTCCGGATCTTTTTAATCAGGTTCAGGGAGCCCAATGGTTTTCTAAGTTCGATCTACGGGGGGCATATAACCTTATCCGCATCAAAGAGGGGGATGAGTGGAAAACTGCGTTCAACACACCCGAGGGTCATTTCGAATACCTGGTCATGCCCTTTGGGTTGTGTAATGCCCCTGCTGTCTTCCAGAATTTTATTAATGAAATCCTGAGAGAGTACCTGGGTAATTTTCTTGTTGTGTACCTTGATGACATACTGGTGTTTTCCAAGGACTGGTCCTCCCACGTGGAGCATGTCAGGAAGGTGCTCCAGGTCCTTCGGGAGAATAATCTGTTTGCTAAGACTGAAAAATGTGTCTTTGGGGTACAGGAGATACCATTTTTAGGGCAAATCCTCACTCCTCATGAATTCCGCATGGACCCTGCCAAGGTTCAAGCTGTGGCGGAATGGGTCCAACCTGCCTCCCTTAAGGCGTTACAGTGTTTTTTAGGGTTCGCCAACTATTACAGGAGATTTATTGCCAACTTCTCGGTCGTCGCTAAGCCTCTTACGGACCTTACCCGCAAGGGTGCCGATGTCCTCCATTGGCCCCCTGAGGCCGTCCAGGCCTTTGAGACTCTCAAGAAGTGCTTTATCTCGGCCCCCGTGCTGATTCAGCCCAACCAAGAGGAGCCATTTATTGTGGAGGTTGACGCTTCCGAGGTGGGAGTGGGGGCCGTCTTGTCCCAGGGTACCAGCTCCCTCACCCATCTCCGCCCCTGTGCTTACTTCTCTAGGAAGTTTTCGCCCACGGAGAGTAACTATGATATTGGTAACCGCGAACTTCTAGCCATTAAATGGGCTTTTGAGGAGTGGCGGCACTTCCTGGAGGGGGCCAGACACCAGGTAACGGTCCTTACGGATCACAAGAATCTGGTTTTCCTAGAATCGGCCCGGAGGCTTAATCCTAGACAAGCTCGGTGGGCACTATTCTTTACCAGATTTAATTTCTTGGTTACCTATAGGGCTGGGTCCAAGAATATTAAGGCTGACGCTCTGTCACGTAGTTTCATGGCCAATCCTCCTTCCGAGAAGGATCCCGCTTGTATTTTACCCCCTGGTATAATCGTCTCTGCCACGGATTCTGATTTAGCTTCTGATATCGCGGCTGATCAGGGTGCAGCTCCCGGGAACGTCCCTGGGGACAAACTGTTTGTTCCCCTGCAATACCGGCTGAGGGTACTCAGGGAAAACCATGACTCCGCTCTATCTGGTCATCCTGGCATCTTGGGCACCAAACACCTCATTACCAGAAACTATTGGTGGCCTGGGTTGCCTAAAGATGTTAGGGCTTACGTCGCCGCTTGTGAGGTTTGCGCTAGGTCCAAAACCCCTAGGTCCCGACCTGCGGGCCTACTACGTTCCTTGCCCATTCCCCAGAGACCTTGGACCCATATCTCCATGGATTTTATCACCGATTTGCCTCCATCTCAGGGCAAGTCGGTGGTGTGGGTGGTAGTCGACCGCTTCAGCAAGATGTGCCACTTTGTGCCCCTTAAGAAGCTACCTAACGCCAAGACGTTAGCTTCTTTGTTTGTGAAACACATCCTGCGTCTCCATGGGGCCCCAGTCAATATCGTTTCTGACAGAGGGGTACAATTTGTTTCCTTATTTTGGAGAGCTTTTTGTAAAAAGTTGGAGATTGATCTGTCCTTCTCCTCCGCCTTCCATCCCGAAACTAATGGCCAAACGGAAAGGACCAACCAATCCCTGGAACAGTATTTAAGGTGTTTCATCTCTGACTGTCAATTCGATTGGGTCTCATTCCTTCCCCTTGCTGAATTTTCCCTGAATAACCGGGTCAGTAACTCCTCAGGGGTCTCCCCGTTTTTCTGTAATTTCGGGTTTAACCCAAGGTTCTCCTCCGTCTCCCCTGGTTGTTCCAATAATCCTGAGGTAGAGGCGGTTCATCGGGAACTGTGCACTGTCTGGGCCCAGGTTCAGAAGAACCTAGAGGCGTCCCAGAGCGCACAAAAGATTCAGGCGGATAGTAGACGTTCTGCTAACCCCCGGTTTGTCGTCGGGGATTTGGTCTGGTTGTCGTCCAGGAACTTGCGCCTTAAGGTCCCGTCCAGGAAGTTTGCTCCCCGATTTATTGGACCTTATAAGATCATTGAAGTCCTCAACCCTGTATCCTTCCGTCTGGAGCTCCCCCCATCCTTTCGCATACATGACGTCTTCCATGCCTCCCTCCTTAAACGCTGCTCCCCGTCCTGGTCCCCCTCGAGGATACCTCCTGTTCCCGTTCTCACCCCTGAGGGGGTGGAATTCGAGGTGGCCAAGATTATGGACAGTAGGATGGTCCAGGGCTCCCTCCAGTACCTGGTCCATTGGAGAGGATACGGGCCGGAGGAGAGGACTTGGGTACCTGCCCGTGATGTTCACGCTGGGGTATTGATCAGGAGGTTCCACCTCCTCTTCCCCACTAAACCGGGTCCCCTTAGTAAGGGTCCGGTGGCCCCTCATAAAAGGGGGAGTACTGTTAGGGATCTGCCAGGTACTTCATCTAGCTATACTCCTGGGATTAATCAATCCACACCTGAGGCCAGACCTGCTCGACTGACACCATCTCCTACCAACCAGGGTGGCAGGCTCAGGAGTGGGAGAGCCTATTGCAGCCTGGTCTCTCGGAGTTAGCTCCGCCCCCTGCCCTTTATTACCTGCCCTGTGCTCTCCCTCAGTGCTTGTAATTCTTTTGGATTCCTGGCCCCACTGCTGCTTGCTCCAGCCTGCTTCTGCCGTGCTTCTGCCTTGCTGCAGTTCTGCTTGACCTGCTTGCTTGCCCTGGCTTGCTCCTGTCTCCGTGCCTGCTCGGGTGTACTCACTTCGTCCTGGTCCTGACTGTTCGTTCGCCGCCCCGTTTCCTCGTGGCGTTCCGTGGCTACTGCCCCTTCCCTTGCGTGTTCCCTGTTTGTCTTCCTGTGCACTTAGCCAGCGTAGGGACCGCCGCCCAGTTGTACCTCGTCGCCTAGGGCGGGTCGTTGCAAGTAGGCAGGGACAGGGCGGTGGGTAGATTAGGGCTCACTTTCCCTTCACCTCCTTCCTGCCATTACACACGGACATGACAGGTATGTTCACACACAAACTCAAAAACGTCTGAAAATAAGGAGCTGTTTTCAAGGGAAAACAGCTCCTGATTTTCAGAAGTTTTTTAAGCCACTTGCATTTTTCGCTGCGTGTTTTACACCCGTTTTTGGAGCTGTTTTCAATAGAGTTTATTAAAACGGCTCCAAAAACATCCCAAGAAGTGACCTGCACTACTCTTTCACGGCCGTTTTTTTACGCGGCCGTTTTTCAGATTTTTTGGCCAATTTTCGGGCGTTTACGGTCCGAAAAACGGCCGAAAATAGCTCGTGTGAACATACCCTAAACCTCCAGCAGCTGCCTGATAACGGCAAGACTGCAAGTAGGAGGTAAAGGACCTGTGGTGACATCACAGTCACATGATTAAGGTCCTGGAGGCTGTACCCAATCACAGCACAAGCACCACAGAGGAAGAGGCTCTGGTAAGTGTGATATGTGTATATAGGGAACATAGTGTAAGTCTATATAATGTATCCTGTGTATATAGTGTGTTTGTATAGTGTAAGTCTATATAGTGTGTGTGTGTGTGTGTGTGTGTATAATGTATGTCTATAGTGTGCGTATAGTGTGTATAATGTAAGTTTATATAGTGTGTGATGTGTGTATAGGGTTTATAGTGCGTTAAATGTAAGTCTATATAGTGTTTATAATCTAAGTGTGTGTATATTGCATATAACATGTGTGTATAGTGTGTATATATTGTATAGTGTGTAAATAGTGTGTGCTGTGTCTATAATGTAAGTCTATATAATGTGTGTATAGTGTATATAGTGTAAGTCTATATAGTGTGTGTGAGTGTAGTATATATAGTGTGTGTGTGTGTGTGTGTGTGTGTGTGTGTAGTCTATATAGTGTGTGTGGTGTATATAGTGTACGTTTATGTAATGTGTGTATAGTGTAACTCTATATAGTGTGTGTGTGTATAGTGTATATAATGTAAGTCTATATAGTGTGTGCTGTGTGTATAATGTAAGTCTATATAGTGTGTGTATAATGTTAGTCTATATAGTGTGTTGTGTATATAGTGTAAGTCTATATAGTGTGTGGTGTGTGGTGTGTGTATAGAGTTTATAGTGTGTATAATGTAAGTTTATATAATGTAAGTGTGTGCGTGTAGTGTGTGTATATAGTCAGGGCCGCCATCAGGGGGGTATTAGGGGTAGTACTGTAGGGGGCCCGGCCAAACTTAATTGAAAGGGGGGCCCGGCAACTGCCGCGACTTTCTTTTGGTAGAAAAAAACAAGCCCCTGCAATGGGGCCTGTTCTTTTCACCAAAACAATGTCGTGAGCTGCTGCGGGCCCCCGAGCTGGGGCAGCGGGCCCCCCTCTCATCACCGCGTACGAGCGCGCACGACCGCAAGCACGAGCGCACGAGCCCACAACCGCGCACGAGCCCACGACCGCGCACGACCAGGCGCGCCGCCGAGAGGGAGCAACACAAGTACATCGACGGGGAAGGACAGCCACACAGGGACAGCGGCGCACGGTTACTTACCTGCTGGCCCGCCTCCGACTCCGCCTCCGCCTCCTCGTCCTCGTCCTCCTTGTCCTCCTTGTCCTCGTCCGACTCCGCCTCCACCTCCGACTCCGCCTCCTCGTCCGACTCCTCGTCCGCCTCCTCGTCCGACTCCGCCTCCTCCTCCTTCTCCAGAGCGTAGCTGCGTAAGGAGAGGGGGAGGAGTCTAGTTGTTGCGCGGCGGCAGTTCTACGATCCCCGCCATTTTCTGGAGCCTGGAGGTGAAGGACGACGTCTGGACCGAAGACATCGCCTGAAGAGGACTGGAGTGGGAGCAGCTCTTCTGACACGGTGAGTAAAGTGTCTCAAAGTGCTGTTTAATTATGGCCCTGTTCACACAGAGTATTTTGCAGGCCGAAAAAATCTGCCTCAATATTCCTTAAAGAATTTTGAGGCAGATTTTGACCTGTACACACTATCTTGCTGTGTTTTTTGCTGCGTTTTTTGCCCGCTGCGATTGAGGACAGCAGACAAAAAATGCAGCGAAAAATGCATTTTCTGCCTCCCATTGATTTCGATGGGAGGTCAGAGGCGGAACCGCGGCAAGAAAGGACGTGCTGCTTTTTATTTTTTCCGCGACTGGCTCCCATTGATTTCAGATTAAATCAATGGGAGGCGGTTTTTGGAGTTTTTTGGTGCTGATTCTGACGCAGTGTCCGAGTCAATATCAAGGGCCAAAAACTCTGTGAACTGGGCCTTATTGTTAGGGTAGGAACACACTAGGCGTGAACACTGCGGATTTTATGCAACACATTTCATTGCAGAAAATCCGCAGCGTATTACAGACGCAGCAGAGTGGATGGGATTTGAACAAATCTCATCCACACGCTGCAAAAATAATGGACCTGCCGTGTGGCTTTTTAAGCCGCAGCATGTCAATGTATTCTGTGGAATCGCTGCTCCTCTGTTGCGGAAATGCTGCGGTTCTGCCGCAAAAATCACGAATGAGAAAAAAAAAAAAGGTATTTTTTAAAATTGATAAAAAAGTTTAGACTTGCCCCGGCCGTAGTCCTGGTGACGCGATCCTCTATTCTTAGCGCAGCCCGGCCTCCTGTCATGACGTTTCATCCCATGTGACTGCTGCAGCGGTCACATGGTCTACAGCGTCATCCCAGGAGGCGGGGCTACGTTCAGAAGAGAGAGACGCGTCACCAGGACTACGGCCGGGGCAAGTCTAAACTTTCCCTGCAGGATTCCCGCAGCGGACACGCCTCACGAAACCTGCGCCACTATTTGGTGCGGTTTTGCTGGCAGAATACCCTGCGGCTACCGGGGCAGATAAGCTGTGTAGTTTTACTCAGCATATCCACCTAGTGTGTCCCTTATGATGTCGCTCCTGGAGCTGCTGCCGGTCTCTAAATAGGCAGTTGGTCCAGTAGAATTTGTAATTATATTTTTTTGTGAACCAGCTTATAGGACGAGTGTCGTGAATTATTTTTTTTTATATATCAATTTGCTTTTAGTGTTTTATTAAAAAATGTTTTATTTATTTGTGTGTTTGTGTTTTACTTTTTTTTATTTTTGCACTTTTTCTTGTCCATTGGGGCTGCCATTTTTTTTTACATCTCTGTATGTGTCGATTAACGACACATACAGACATGGAATACGGCAGCCACAGTCCCATAGTGAATGCGAACGGGGCCCGTTCCATCCACTATGCTGTACGCCGTGGGAACGCCGCATGCGCCGCTCCCACACAGTCCAAATTGAAGGTCTTCGGCCGAGTGACATCCGACGCCATTTTCTTGTGGACCGGAAGCCGCGGCCGGACAGTAAGATTACTACTTCCGGTCGCGGCTTCCGGACATGTGCACTTGGAGGGAGCGGACGGACCAGAGGGAGCGGCGGCGGCAGGAGCAGGTAAGTTAGGTCTGTGTATGTACGTGTTTCAGTGTGTGATTACTACTTTATCTAAGCCTACTACACTGTGTATTAGCTAAAAAAAATGGCGACACACAGTGTAGGAGGTTTGACCGTTCAATCCCCTCCTTTCTCGTGGCACTAGCCAGGATAAAGGAGGGGGGGGGGATTCTGTGAGCTCACTAGAGCGAGTGTGTATTCTCAAATTTTGCAGCATAAAGCAATGTGGTTGTTTTACCGCATGCCAATGCTGCAATTTTGGGAATTGCTCCATCTAGTGACCAGCGCTGGGAAATGTTATAAATTAGAATCTAATTTATAATATTTCCTGACTCATAAAAAAATTAGAACAATGTTTAATAAACTATTTAACTAAAAAAAAAAATATAATTCTAGCGACACATTCTTTTGTGTAAGGCTGGATTCACACGAGCATGTTCGGTCCGTAAAGGTCGGAACATATTTCAGCCGCAAGTCCTGGACCGACCACACTGCAGGGAGCCGGGCTCCTAGCAACATAGTTATGTACGATGCTAGGAGTCCCTGCCTCGCTGCGGGACAAACGTCCCGTACTGTAATCATGTTTTCAGTACGAGACAGTAGTTCCACGGAGAGGCAGGGACTCCTAGCGTCGTACATAACTATGATGCTAGGAGCCCGGCTCCCTGCACTGTGTTCGGTCCGAGACTTGCGGCCAAAATACGTTCCGTCCTTTACGGACATAACATGCTCGTGTGAACCCAGCCTGAGGCTTTGTTCACAGCTGCGTAGGAAGCTCCGTTGCAGATCTGACAGAGAATAACGGATACAGTAGTGCTGCATGCTGCACTATTGTTTTCGTTAAAACAACCAACACCCCAACGGAAATCCGACAAAACCCATTAAAGTCAATTAAAGTGGGTTTCGTTGGCGGAAGGTGTTGTCTGTTGTGCAGCGGAACAGGCGCTTCTTATTTTTCCGTTGCTCTGCTCTGACAAAGGAGAATAACGGAAAGCTGAACGCAGGTGTGAACCCAGCCTAACATTTTGAGTAAAATGAAATTTGCACTCCCATGCAGGCGGAGCTGGTACGGAGCGGCGGTCAAGCATGTACTATGCTGTTTCCGTCATTCCCATAGACTTTGAATGAAATGGAAGCGTGCACGCTTGACCGCCGCTCAATTCAATGTCCCCCTCACTGTGGGGGTGCAGTGAGGAGGATCTGGGGGTTTGGGACCCTCGTTCTTATGAACACAAAAAAAAAAACAATTAAACTGTAAAATTATTGTTAACCCACCTGCTGGCCTCACTTTCTTGCTGGCCGCTCCGTTCCCTCATTCTGGTCCCAGTTGTCCGGGATCCAAGATGGCTGCTACTGCCTCAGACTTGCATATAGAAAGCGTTGCCTGCCAGTCTGAGACATGCCGCCACCTCCTTCACTGCTCTCGGAATCTCTGTGTCCATCTCTTCTGACACGTCTGGCTTCTTGAAAGAGGTTCCGTCTGCAGCAACATCCTCACTGACAGCGCCAGGGTTGGCATGAATCATCTTGTGTAGGTAAGTATATCACATTGTATGCTTGTAATGGCCTTATATGTTTTATTGTCTGTTTTTTTTTTACAGGTTTGAGTATCTTGGACTATTTAAGATCGTGGTAGGATCGAATTTTTACCAATAAAATCATCAAAACGGGCTGTGGGGGGGGGGGGTGCAGTTTATTTCAATAAAGTATTTTTTATACATTTTTCCACTGTATAACAGAACTAGTAATCGATGTGTCTGACTGACACCTCTCCATTACAATTGCTAGGGTTTGGCGTCAGTCAGTGATGTGCTATGTCCACTTTTGGCTGACACCAACCCCTTTTCCCCAGTACCCAACGCACCAGGGCTACTGGGAAGAGCCGAGGACTATTGGGTGGCCTCTGGGACGGCCACAGGCTGGTGTTTTTAGGATGGGAGGGAACCAATAGCCATGGACCTTCCCATCCTGAGAATTTCAAACTGCGGTTGTTGGTTTTTCTTGGCTGAATAGAGCAATAGGAGGACCCCACATGTTTTTTTGTTTAATCATTTTTAAGAAAAGCATTACACTATGCTATAAATACAAATATATATATAAAAACATGGAGAAAATCAATAGCTGCAGTCTGATTATCCGGATGGGAAGGTCCATGGCTATTGGTCCCCTCCTATCCTAAAAACACCAGCCTGTGGCCGTCCCAGGGGCCACCCAATAGTCCTCGGCTCTTCCCAGTAGCCCTGGTGCGTTGGGTACTGGGGAAAAGGGGTTGGTGTCAGCCAAAAGTGGACATAGCACATCACTGACTGACACCAAGCCCTAGCGATTGTAATGGAGAGGTGTCAGTCAGACACATCGATTGCTAGTTCTGTTACACAATTGAAAAAAATATAACAAACACTTTATTGAAATAAACTGCCCCCCCCACCTCTACAGCCCGCTTTGACCATTTTATTGGTAAAAATTCGATCCCACGACAATCCAACGTAGTCCAAGACACGGAAATCTTTAAAAATAACAGACAATAAAGCATAGAAGACCGTTACAAGCATACAATGTGATATACTTAAAGAGGCTCTGTCACCAGATTATAAGTGCCCTATCTTCTACATAATCTGATCGGCGCTGTAATGTAGATAATTGTTTTTTATTTTGAAAAACGATCATTTTTGACCAAGTTATGAACAATTTTCGATTTATGCTAATTAGTTTCTTAATAGACAACTGGGTGCTTTTTAACAACTGGGCGTTGTACAGAGGAGTGTATAACGCTGACCAATCAGTGACCAATCAGCTTCATACACTTCTCATCGTTCCAGCCCAGCTACTTTCACTGCACAGCGTGATCTCGCGAGATCACGCTGTGCTGTCACATACTCCCACATTAACTTTACCGAAGTGTCTTGGGAGTGAATAGGCATCACCTCCAGCCAGGACACAATGTCTATTCACAATGCCACAACTTTGGTAAAGTTTCTGTGGGACTTACTCACAGCACAGCGTGATCTCGTGAGGTCACGCTGTGCAGTGAAAGAAGCTGGGCTAGAACGATGAAGTGTATGACGCTGATTAGTCGCTGATTGGTCACTGATTGGTCAGTGTCATACACTTCTCTGTACAATGCCCAGTTGGTAAAAAGTTAAAAAGCACCCAGTTGTCTATTAAGAAACTAATTAGCATAAATTTTAAATTGTTCATAACTTGGTCAAAAATGATAGTTTTTCAAAATAAAAACCACTGTTATCTACATTACAGCGCCGATCAGATTATCTAGGAGATAGGGCACTTATAATCTGGTGACAGAGCCTCTTTAAATACAGAAGATGATTCATGCCAACCCTGGCGCTGTCTTGCTCCGTCCTCCACTGACGTGCTGTC
The DNA here is from genome assembly GCF_050947455.1 of Rhinoderma darwinii. Taxonomy (NCBI): domain Eukaryota; kingdom Metazoa; phylum Chordata; class Amphibia; order Anura; family Rhinodermatidae; genus Rhinoderma; species Rhinoderma darwinii. The sequence goes on from NC_134687.1 coordinate 513,578,534, forward strand.
AGTGAGGATGTTGCTGCAGCCGGAACCCCTGTCAAGAAGCCAGCAGGACAAGTGTCAGAAGAGATGAACACAGTGCTGACATCATCAGTGCTTGTCCTTTGGAGAGCAGTGAAGAAGGCGCATGTCTCAGATTTGCAGTTAATGCTTTCTATATACAAGTCTGAGACAGTAGCAGCCATCTTGGATTCTGGAAAACGGGGACCGGAATGAGTAAGCAGAATCAGAAACAAGTGAGGCCAGCAGGTAAGTTATGAGTAATTTTGCAGTATTTAATTAGTTGTTTTTTTGGACTGAATGGTTGCTTTTTAACCAGTAAGCAGCAGCTCCAGTGTGCGTCTAGCTGGGGTGTATTTACGTTGCTGAGCGGTCTCATGCTGCAATCTAGCACATCTTGACATCACGCTCAATGTCATAAGCGTTAACCCTAAAGTTTAAAACTCTGTAGAACTAATGACGAAGCTCTTTACAAAATTTATATATATTTATTTTTTCTTTCACTTAATAATTTTTATTATTTCTAAAGGTCCAAAGCGCTGAAGAGCAGTTCCAGCGACGCCAACTGCTGTGTCTGGATAGGGTAGAGGGAGCGGCTCAGCTTCAGTGTGTGGTAAGCGCTTGTGAGCTTGATCCCCCCCCTGCTGAAGAGAAGAGAAGACTGCAAAGGTAAGTGTAAAATGAATAAATGGGTTACATAGAGAATTAGAATAATATTTACACACAGGGGTGTAACTACATTGTGCTGGGCCCCATGCCACACTTTGGAATAGCCTCATCCACCTTAAAGAGGCTGTCACCACATTATAAGTGCCCTGTCTCCTACATAATCTGATCGGCGCTATAATGTAGGTGACAGTAATGCTTTTTATTTAAAAAAAACAATCTATTTTCACCACTTTATTTTCGATTTTAGATTTATGCTAATGAGTTGCTTAATGCCCAAGTGGGCGTGTTTTTACTTTAGACCAAGTGGGCGTTGTACAGAGGAGTGTATGACGCTGACCAATCAGTGACCAATCAGCGTCATGCACTCCTCTCCATTCATTTAGTCAGCGCATAGGGATCCTTTTAGATCCTTATGTGCGGTCTTATACTAACACATTAACAATACTGAAGTGTTTAGACAGTGAATAGACATTCTACAGGAAATCTATTCACAATCCCTGCACTTTGTTACAGTTCCTGTGGTAGTTACAGCAGAGGAAGCGTAATCTCGCGAAATTCCGCTGTAGATGACAGGTTACAACGAGATTACGCTTCCTCTGCTGTAACTACCACAGACAGTTACAAAGTGCAGGGATTGTGAATAGACATTCCGTGAAATATCTATTCACTGTCTAAACACTTCAGTATTGTTAATATGTTAGTATAAGACAGCACATAGAGATACCTGACGAAGCATCAGCGAAACGCGTGTCGGGTCCAGCAGCGGTCCCCCCCTCCCGGTCCTGATCTCCTGGCTATCCTTGTACTGTGTAGGTGTAGGTATACTGCCATTTGTATGTTAATTTTGTGTAAGATTGCACTTGCATCTTTCCCAAGTATAGTTATCTATCTGTGCAAACGTACCATACCTAGCACCTGCTTTAAATTATTGATCCATGCACTTTAGCTCTCTGGGTGATCGCATGACCAATTTACCATCTGGGGGGGGGCCACGCTGCTTTTATGTTCTGATTCCATCTTTTTACGAGGGCTTATGTTATTTTATTGTGTATAGTTGTTTTTATGTGATTTCTTGTGTGTAATTGCCTTTAATAAAGATTGTACGTAACTTTTCTATTTATCTGGTCGTGCGTGACCTGTCTCTTTTTCTGGTTTGTTATATCAGTCACTAGGACCATTGGTACATTTTGGGGCATTGTTCGGTTTGGTAAACAGCACATAGAGATCTAAAAGGATCTCTATTAACTGCCTAAATGAATGGGGAGAAGTGTATGACGCTGATTGGTCAGCGTCATACACTCCTCTGTACAACACCCACTTGGTCTAAAGTAAAAACACGCCCACTTGGGCATTAAGACACTCATTAGCATAAATCTAAAATCGCTAATAAAGTGGTGAAAATAGATCGTTTTTTAAAATAAAAAGCACTGCTGTCACCTACATTATAGCGCCGATCTCCTTATGTAGGAGATAGGGCACTTATAATGTGGTGACAGAGCCCCTAAGCATGGACCCCAGAACCAACATAAAAATATAAAAAAAATGTACTCCCCACTACTCGCTCCTCTTGCCTTCATGGCCTGCTACACAAGGCCCACTACCACATCCAGCCGGGCAGCAGCAGGAAATTATATGAGACGCAGCATACACCGTCCTAACGCTTTGTTAAATACATGGATCCAGTTTTAGGCTGGGTTCACACGACCATGTTACGTCCATAATGTATGGAACGTATTTCGGCCGGAAGACCCGGACCGAACACACTGCAGGCGGCCGGGCTCCTAGCATCATAGTGATGTACGATGCTAGGAGTCCCTGCCTCTGCGTGGAATTACTGTCCCGTACTGAAATCATGATTACAGTACGGGACAGTTGTCCTGAAGCGAGGCAGGGACTCCTAGCGTCGTACATCACTATGATGCTAGGAGCCCGGCTCCCTGCACTGTGTTCGGTCCGGATCTTCCTGCCGAAATACGTTCCGTACATTACGGACGTAACATGGTCGTGTGAACCCAGCCTTAATTGGGGCTTGCAGATTCCAGGTCGACCCAACCCCCTCTGACCGCAATTGTTATGCCACTGTTTTAACAACCTGTTTTTCCTCTGCTCTTATGTATCTATTTTTGATCATAGACGGGGTTTAGGATTGTACCGAAACAAACCCTGTATCTGCTATTTTGTTTATCTGAACCTGTCAGCCTGTTAATGTTGCCCTAACTGCGGGCAGTATGATATAGTTACAGGTGCACTGATCCTCCGGATAGGCCATTAATAGATGATCGGTCGGGGTCCAACTATCAAGTCCCCCACCGATCAGCTATTTTGAAGGGAGTGCAGCGCTGCTTCCCCTTCATTTCTACTTGTGAAACGTCGACCCGGTTGTAGCGGCGATTCACAGTATTGCAGCCTTCTCAAATTGAAGTGAATGTGAGAAGGGTGCAATACTCTGAATTGCGCTACATCTCTGTCGAAGATTCACAGTGAGCAAGTAGAAATAAAGGCAAGTAGCGCTCGTACGAGCGCTGCACTCCCTTCAAAACAGCTGATCGGCGGGGGTCACTGTAGTTGGACCCCGACCCATCAGCTATTGATGGCCTATCCTGAGGATAGGCCATCCATTTTTAGGGACAGGGAAACCCCTTTAAGTATTATTATGTTCATTAAATTTGCAGAATAAAGGAATAAAGTCTGTATATATTTTTATTTTTAAGATGTAGTTGAATATCTTTTGACTAAAACCAACAAAAGTTGTAGTTTACAAAAATCTCGCTGTCCCTTGTATAACAAATTTACTTTTGTCAAAAGTACAGCATTGCTGTAACAACCTTAAACAAAGCCCCCTTTTTTACATTTTTAGCATTTCAACCCTTAGGGTATGTTCACACGGCCTATTTACGGACGTAATTCGGGCGTTTTTGCCCCGAATTACGTCTGAAAATAGCGCCTCAATAGCGCTGACAAACATCTGCCCATTGAAAGCAATGGGCAGACGTTTGTCTGTTCACACGAGGCTTATATTTACGCGCCGCTGTCAAATGACGGCGCGTAAATAGACGCCCGCGTCAAAGAAGTGACCTGTCACTTCTTTGGCCGTAATTGGAGCCGTTATTCATTGACTCCAATGAATAGCAGCGCTAATTACGGCCGTAATGGACGCGGCGTTCAAGCGCCTGCACATGCCGGTATGGCTGAAATTACGGGGATGTTTTCAGGCTGAAACATCCCCGTAATTTCAGCCGTAACGGACGCCCTCGTGTGAACATACCCTTAGGCAATATGTGATCTTAGCACCAGGGCCTGCTCAAGGTTTATGTGGACCCTTGGGCGACAGAGTTAGTGGGCCCATTTGCGGGGGAACTCACGGTGGCAGTAAAGTGCCACACAGCCCCCCTCCCCGGTAGTGCCACACAGCCCCCCACTGGTACCCCTACCTGGTAGTGCCACACAGCCTTTGAGGCTCCCTCTAGGAGTGGTAGCCGACGCTCTGGCCGGGGATTCCGCTTCAGGAGGAGCCCATGACGTCACTGTCCATATACATACAGTGATGTCGGGCAACCCCAGAGCCATAATACCGGGCAAAAAGCTACTAGCACTCTGCATAATACACTGCTCTGCTCCTGACATCACTGTCCATATATGGATAGTTCTCTCCGGAGCAGAGCTAGAGTCTCAAGCATAGCGCTAGTAAAGGCTCTGCTCCGGAACTCAGTCTCTGGGGAAGCCCCCTGACATCACTGTCCATATATGGATAGTGATGTCCCGGGCAGAGCGCTACTAGCACTCTGCCTTTGATTCCTTCTCTCCTTCTGGCATCACTGTCCATATATTGACAGTGATGTCAGGGGCAACTCCAGAGCCGGAGTCCTGGGCAGAGCGCTACTAGCACTCTGCCTGGGATTCTGTAGAGTAGTAATTGGCAGAGCGGGGAGATACCTCCCTGCTCTGCTATAGCGTTCAATAGTATCTGCGTCCTTAGGATGCAGATTCCATTGAATGTGGCGTCGCTACCGCTGTAGCAGCCATAGCGGCTGCTAGCGGGGCCACTGGACATGGGGTGCACGTGACAGCGGGCAGCACGGGCCCCCTCATGCTGTGGACCCCATAGCGGCTGCTACAGTGGTTGTTACGTTGCCTCCTAGACAGGGGCTTCTTATAGAATCTCCGGCAAGAGTGTCGGCAGCGCTCTGTCCGTGGTTTCCACTTATGGAGGAGCCATGACAGCAGCGTCAGCACTATTTAACATTTAGCTCTGGCATCTCTGTAGGATTCGGCAGACTTAGGGTATGTGCACACGCTAGCTGGCTTTTACGGCTGAAATGACAGCCTGTTTTCAGAAGAAAACAGCTGCGTCGTTTCAGCCGTAAATGCTCCTCCTCGTAATATACGAGGCGTCTGTGACGCTCTTATATCTTGAGCTGCTCTTCATTGAGTTCAATGAAGAACGGCTCAAATTACGTCTGAAAGAAGTGTCCTGCACTTCTTTTGACGAGGCTGTAATTTTACGCGTCGTCTTTTGACAGCTGTCAAACGACGATGCGTAAATTACAGGTCGTCGGCACAGTACGTCGGCAAACCCATTCAAATGAATGGGCAGATGTTTGTCAACGTATTGTAGCCCTATTTTCAGACGTAAAACGAGGCATAATACGCCTCGTTTATGTCTGAAAATAGGTAGTGTGAACCCAGCCTTAAGCTGGCCTTACACTTGAGACAGCAATCGTCCAGCCGACAGCTGTTTCTCTAGACTTCCCCACACACATGCATGCTCAGCCGAGTGTGCATGTGTTTTCAAGAAGGATATATGAGAAAGGAGCTGTCAGACTACTGGCAACGGCTTATCTATTTGCAAGCAAAAGGATTGGGCACATTGAAATTCCACATGCCTGACCCTCTCTGGACACAACCAAACATATTAGATGGTCGGTTGGTCATAGTAGTGGGTTAGTATAAATAACAGTTGATATTGTTGGTAGTGTACATATGTAGTATGAACTGACATTTGTCTTGTACCCTTTTTTTTTTTTTTTTAGCGGTGATTTATCAGGACTTTAGTACAGGTTTGTGAGTTAATATATTTCATTTTGTTCAGACGTTCTACTAGTTCAGTTTCATTGTTATTTCACACGGTTTTCCTTCCTTGGTGAAGATTTTTGAACCATTTAACAATTTTATTTTCTCTATAGCAAATTAAGTTCCCCTTTTTCAATTGTCTTCTATCAATACTCCTCATTATAAGTTTTGGGGCTATTAGAGGTAGCAAGCAGTGTTTCGCCAATCTTGCTTTTCTAGAAAAAATACATATATTTTGCTCTTGGTTAATACTTATTGAGACCAAAAAAAATGTACCACCATAAATCTGGCTTTCAAAAACGCAAGAAAAAAAGAGAGCGTGAAGAAGAGGAAAAGATAAAGAAAAAAGTGATACTGGACTACTTTAAGAAGCCACAATCCAACCAGGGAAGTGATGTTGAAATCCAAGAATTACCTGAACTACACATAGAAGCTTCTCATCAAATACTTGCGCAAACTGCATCATCCAGCCAGGTGGCTGCGCCTGCAAGCATTTCGTCAGTTATGGAAGAAGAGAATGCTACTTCTAGCAATATGTCAACTTTTGCAGTGACAGAAGAAGCTGTAGAGACACCATGTTCCTGCACTATGTCCACGGAGAATCCGATCATGATAGAAGAAGAATCTCCTTCACACAAAATGTTGCCTTCCAGTCTTTTTACAGAGATGGAAGGAGAGGTAATGCCGTCATCATCAACTTCAACTTCTTATATTGAGAATGAAGATCTTCCCATAGAAGTTTTGAAAAATATGAATGATGGAGCGTCTTGTTGCATGCAGAGTAATACAAACATCCGTACCCGTGTTTTTTCTCCTGAAGAGGACACTCAGTCTTATCGGACATTACAAGGAGAAGTTGATTGGAAAGACCCAGCTCTGTGGCCAGATGTCCTCCAGAAAAAAGAAAGAGAGAAGATTGTTCTTTCTGGACTATTCAATGAAGAGGAATTAAAAAAGATGGCACAGTCTTTGCCTACAGATGTTGATAACCGTTGTTTCAGTGATTTTCTTCTATATGCCAAGTCCTCAAATGGAAGGGAGAAGAATTTACGGGATTGGCTAAGATGGAGCACAACCAAGCAGGTAATGTATTGTGTAACTTGTATGGCCTTTTCTACGGACTCCAGGTGTAAAACAGGAAGCATCCTCTATCAAAAAGACGGTTTTGATCCATCAAAGCACAGGTGGCATCGACTGTACAAGAAATTACCGGAGCATGAACATTCCGCACAGCACAGAAAGCACTACTGGAGTTGGAGAACACTCCAAAAGTCCATAGGCGGTCATGGTGTTGACTTCGAGATGCAAAGAAGTTTAGCGAAGGAAGTGGATAAGTTTATGGCTCTTCTAGAAAGACTCTTGGACGTGACACTGCATTTGGCTTCACGCAACATGGCATTCAGGGGAACAACGCAAAGAATTGGAGAAATCCATAATGGCAATTTTCTTGGAACGTTGGAAATCCTGTCACGATATGACAATTTACTACGCGAGCATTTAGAAAAAGTCAAGGCCAGTCAAGAAAAGGGAAAGAAACTTCCAGCTCATTATCTCTCCTGGGCCACACAAAATGAATTTATAAATATTTGTGGAAAACATGTACTGGATGCCATACTACTAGAAAGGAAAGAAGCAATTTATTTTTCTGTAGTTTGTGATGCTACACCAGATATTTCACACACCGAACAGAATGTTATAGTTGTAAGATATGTTTACAGAGAGCCTCAAAAAAGAAGTTGGCATATTCAAGAAAGGTTCTTGGAATTTTTTGATTTTTTCCAGAAGACTGGTGAAGAAATTGCTGAAATGATTATCTCAAGATTGAGTGAACATGCCATTGACCTCAAAGACTGCAGAGGTCAGGGATATGACAATGGTGCAAACATGTCCGGCAGGATTAAAGGTGTAAGAGCCAGAATCCAGGAGAGATATCCAACAGCTATATTTTGTCCCTGCGCTGCCCATTCGTTAAACCTTGTGGGTGTACACGCTGCCGCAAGCTGCCCTGAAATGAAGACATTTTTTGGAAGTGTAAACAGGCTATACATTCTGTTTAGCAGCAGCCCTGAGAGATGGAACACACTGCTTGAAGAAGTTGGAAGGTCTTTGCATGGTCTAAGTGACACCAGGTGGAGTTCAAGAATAGAGGCTGTGCGTCCAATTGCTCAGAAACTCCCAAGCGTTCTGAAGGCTCTGGAAAAAGTTCTTGCTTCCAAAAAACTTACAAGTGATGCACACTCAGACGCTCAAGGTCTCCATGACTATTTTTCATCTTTCCGGTCAGTAGTTTTAGCAACATTCTGGATAAAAGTGCTTACCAGTTTTGAGCAGAGAAACAAAATTCTTCAATCAAGATCTATTTCCATGGAAATTGGAGCCGCCAACATTAAAGCCCTCTCGGAAGAAATGAAACTTCTTCGGGAAAAGTGGCCTGCTCTACTCTCTGAAGCCAAATCTGTAGCTGATTGTATGGAGATTCCAAAGGAGCTACTGAATTCTCAGCAATTGCGCCAAAGGAAGTCAAAGCACCATGATGCTATAAATCCTGAAGATCATTTTAAAGCTAATGTCTTCCTTGTGGCAATGGACACAATCATTTCTGATCTTCATCAGCGCTTCAAATCAATGGAAGATGTATGCAAATTATTTGCTCCAATCCTTAAACTGAGAACAATGAGTGAAGAAGACTTGGTGACATCCACTGAAGAATTGATCTCCGCATACCCTGATGATTTCACATCATCTTTACTCTGTGAACTGCAACATCTCCGTAAAGTGTATTGCGCTACATTCCCCGAAAACTTGGGTCCACTAGATTTGCTAAACTCTATCTATGAACTAGAGCTTCAGGGAATATTTGGAGAGGTGTGTATTGCTCTTCGGATTTTCACCACCCTCCCACTTTCAGTAGCGGAAGGAGAAAGGGCATTTAGCAAACTTTCATTGATCAAGAACTATCTGCGTTCTACAATGAGCGAGCAACGTTTAAACAGCCTAGCAATTCTTTCTATTGAACATGGGCTTGCCAGGCAGCTCAATTATAAAGACCTTATTAAAGATTTTGCAAATCAGAAAGTTAGAAGACTGTCTGCTCTACAAATCTAAATTTGCTCTTATTTTTGCTCTGAGCCAAGCATGAAACAATCCTCATCTATCACAGCTAAAACAGCACAATAGCTATTTGCGCAATAGGTAAGTATATGATTAATGATGTTTAAATGTAAAATAAGAATGTTTGCCCCCTTTTGCTGCTTTTCTTTGTTATTGATAGTAATATTGTTTATATTTATGCTCAATCTGTAAAACCGTTTGCACTATTTTGTTTGTTTGTTAGTTATATGTTAATGTGACTGAAGCACTTTATCATTTTATATTTGTTATATATGTTGTCCGTTAAACTTTTTTTCTTATGTTAACGTTTGGTGGTTCTTAATTTTTTGGAATGATGTTTCACTTGCACTATAGTATTGAATCGAATTACCATATTTGGTCAAAAGATTTAACTGAATGACTCTAAATTAAAAAAACAAAAAAAAAAAAAACATTTGTTCACCAGAATAGGTAAAAAGTTTTAGAAGCATTCAACAAATAAACAGACGACAAATAAGATGATGTAATTTTGTACATCTTAAAAAGGCACTATTAAAAATTTGCAGAGTACGGGAACAATTAATACAAATAACCTTTGAACAGCCTAAGGGCTTGTAGACATGCCTATGGATTCATTAAATGGACCCAGAGGCCGTATGTGCGGCATAATATTCTCAGATAGACGTATAGTGGAGCTCGTTATATTTTATTTTACAGGAGTCAATGAGAATAAGGAAAAACGCCATGTGCCTCAGTGTACAAATTGAGACATGGCGGTACAGTATGAGCTCTTAGAATTCTATTAGCTCCATATTATAGATCCACAACATTAGGATCTTAGGCAGCTAAATTTACTATTGTTATATACATATAGGGTTATTGAGAAATTTGAAATGAGTTAGAGTAGAGTAGGGCCCTGCCAAAAGAGTCTACCTTGTCGTGGTGGCAGGCTTCAAAATCTTTTGGCCAAATAAAAAGTTATTAGTTATGTATCACACACAGAGCGTGATATGGTGTTGGGCGGAGTACCGTTAACGGGCGGTGCCACGGTAGGGGGGCCCCGAAAATTTAGCTGTAGGGGGCCCTGAAATTCCTGATGGCGGCCCTGTATATAGTGTGTGGTTTGAATATATAGTGTGTGGTGTTAGTGTGATTTGTATATAGGATGTTTAGTTTAAACACTTTTGTGTGTGAAATTATTTCCCACCAATAGAGCCCTCTGCAGTAAGTCAAATTCTCAGAAGCCCCCTGCAGTATACTCTCCCCCATAGAGCCCTCAGTAGTTATTATACTGCAAGGGTGGGTCAGAGCATCTGAATGACTGCTGAGGGTTCTTTAGGGGGGATAACTCCTTTCCCCCCAGAGCCATAAGAGTCAGACGCTCAGACCCTCCCATAGAGCACTCAGCAGTCAGTCAGATGCACTGGGGAGGGGTGTCTGACTGCTTAAAGGGTAACTAAGCTTTTTTTTAAAAAATTTACATGTCATAGTGACATTTTAAAAGTTCTGATGGGTGGGGTTCCGAACACTGAGACCCCACCAATCACTAAAACAAAAGTTGCAGAACCATTCAGGTGAGTGATGAGCCACTTTGTTTCTGATCGTCTTTCCTCTGATTGCCGAGCAGGCAGTGTACGGGCTCAATAGAAAGTCTATGAGTCCGTACACCGCTCCAAGGAAAGACAATCAGAAATTAAGTGGAACAACGCTCACCTGAGCACATCTGCCACTTTGTTTTAGTGATCGGTGGGGGTCCCAGTGATCAGAGCCCCATCAATCAAAACATCTGACATATCACTAAGACACACCAAATGTTTTTTAAACATTTAGTTACCCCTTGGGGACTGAATTTAATGGTCTGAGTTAATGTATGGGTCTGGGGTCTGGGGTATAAAACTATTTAGAGTGTTTAATTTCTGAATTTTTGTGTTGCTATAGACGCTGAAAATGGCTGCAGAATCTAGGGACAAAGATTTCTCATAATCAAACTCTGCAGTCATCAGGAGAAGTCACCATAGCGGTCTGTGTCAGATGGAGTAGAGAAGAAAAGAGAACGACTCCCATCAGAGAAGAAATCACTTGTGAGTAATTTGATTTATAGAAGATCTGTCCCCTTTCCTGACATGTCTGTTATAGGAAATCCTTGTATTCTATAAAAAGTCTTTGTATACCCAGGACTAATAGACAAATGTGTGTTACCATTCCATTGTCAAGAGGATGCGTGATACAATGTGATACTGTCAGCAATGGTTAGAGACTGTCAGTATGTAGGGACACAGCCCTTTGACAAGAGGAATCGTAACACTCATTTGTCAATGCTCACACAGAAAGGTGGTGTTTAATATAGAAACGGCGTGGCAGGGCGGTGGTGGAGAAGGGGGGCCCAAGCTTGTGGAACAGCCCAGGGCCTAAGGTCTACTTAATCCGCCACTCGGCACATGTATTGGTCATAATTGTGTTGCACTGTCACTTGCTGTCCTAATGGGACCTTTACCCCTACAGATGTAACATGTCGTGGGCAGCATCTTACCCAACCCTAAAGACACCCAGGTGACATAACCTCCGGGCTCTCATTGTTGCCATGTACTTCTTACTTAGGAGTGACAACAACCAGTGACCTTCACCTCATACCTCCACATAAAACACCTCAGATTGTAATTTGCAGAACCGTGGCATATTTACATACATTATAATTATAAACCTCTGACAATATAAACAATAGGGCCTCAACTAATAAAATAATACTATTACCAATCTCATGCTATCACCTCTCAGGTTTGGGTCCAATCAGATTATTGACAAGTCCTGTATATCATCGTCCTCTTCTTCATTTGTCTTCTGTTTTTCACTAACTGTCGCCCTTAGGGTAACCCACACAATTGTGGAGTCAGACTGTACGGTGGTGTCTAGTGGGGGATTTATTATTACCCTCCTCCTGGTCACTTACTTATTAAAACACTTGGATGCTGCTGACAGGTTCGCTTAGGTCTTTGGCCTTTGCTTTACTTTGAACTTTGATGATGTCATCAGGACTTGGTTTGGTCCTTCTCATCTGTCCTCTTTCCCGGCAAGTTGCTTGTCTGAATTGTGACACTGCCTTCAGTTCATGACAAGCGCATTGTATTTGCTCAGGCTGTGCCTGCCGCATCTCAGTAATGAATTTCATCACGTTAACCCCTTCCCGACATTTGCCGTACATGTACGTCATGGAAAGTACTGACTTCCCGCATCTTGCCGTACATGTACGCCAAATGTTTGGGACCGGCTCAGAAGCTGAGCCGGTCCCATCATCACCGGATCTCAGCTGTATCTTACAGCTGACATCCGGCTGTAACGGCGGGGACCGAAATTAGCTTCGATCCCCGCCATTAACCCCTTAAGTGCAGCGCTCAAACGCGATCGCTGCACTTAAGGTGTTTGCAGCTCATCGGAACCCCAGTAATGAAATTGCCGGGGTTCCGGTGGCTGCAATGGCAACCGGAGGCCTAATACTGGCCTCCCGGTCTGCCTAGCACCGAAGCCGGTCAAGATCCGCCCGGCGGCGGAGCCTGATCGGCTTCCGTAGCTGTCGGCAAGATGGCGCCGGGTCAGGAGCTGATCCGGCGTCATCAGCGGTGGAAGTCAGCTGTACTGTACAGCTGACATCCACCTGTAACGGCAGGAACCGGAGCTAGCTCCGATCCCTGCCATTAACCCCTTCGATGCAGCAATCGAAAGCGATTGCTGCATCGTAGCGGTTACTAGCAGATCGCCAGCCCTGACAGGCAATCGGGACTGGCGACTGCTGTTATGGCAACAGGAGACACAATGGTCTCCTGCTCTGCCATTACGGAAGCCGATTTAGGCCCCGCCGGGAGGCGAAGCCTAATCGGCTTGCTGTCAGTGAATGACTGACAGATCTAATACATTGCACTACATAGGTAGTGCAATGTATTAGAAAAAAAAAAATCTGACCGTTGGAACTTCAAGTCCACCGGTGGGACTTGAGAAAAATTGTAAAAAAAGTATAAAAAAGTGTAAAAAAAAGTGCACAAAATAAAAGTTTGAAAACAGTAAAAGTTTCAAGTAATCAAATAAAACACAATCCCCCTTTTACTCTTATCAAGTCCTTTATTATTGAAAAATAATAATAAACCATATGTATTTGGTATCGCCACGACCATAACGACCGGAAGGAATCAAAATATTATATTATTTATTGCACGCGGTGAACAGCGTAAAAAAAACCGTAAAAAACGTTACCAGAGTTTCTGTTTTTTGGTCACTTTGCCCTACATATATTAGAATAAAAAGTGATCAAAAAGTTGCACGTATCCAAAAATGGTACCTATAAAAACTATAGCTCGTCCCGCAAAAAACAAGCCCTCATACACCTCCGTCGACAAAAAAATTTAAAAGTTATGGTTCTCACAACTTGGCGACATAAAAAATACATTCTTTTTACAAAAGTAATTTTATTGTGCAAAAAGTTGTAAAACATGAAAAAGTTCTATAAATTAGGTATCGCCGGAATCGTACTGACCCGCAGAATAAAGTTAACATGTAATTTATAACGCATGGTGAACGCTGTATAAAAAAAAACGAAAAAAGCTGTGCCAGAATTGCGTTTTTTTGTTTACCTGGCATCCCAAAAAATAGGATAAAAGGTGATCAAAAAGTCGCATGTACCCCAAAATGGTACCAATAATAACTACAGCTCGTCCCGAAACAAACCAGCCCTCATACCACTACGTCTATGAAAAATAAAATTAGTTATGGCTCCAATAAGTCAGGAAATAAAAAAATATGCAGTTGTGCCCGAGGGGAACATTTCTTCTGTTTGAAGAGGCGATTTATCAAGGCCCTAAAATTAGGGAACCAGGAAAGGGAGGGCCCAAACATATCCGCTGGAAGCAACGGTGCCCGTATTATACCAGGACAACACTTCACAGCAAAATTCCCCAAACTGCAAAGGTGCGGAGTGTGGACAAAAAGGGGGATATGAAATGACACCATTTATCAGTGCGACACCGGCCTGTGCGGAAAGGATTGCTTCACAGCGTAACACACATCTATGGATTATTTTATTGTTTTTTTTTACCCCGTTATTATACCACCTGACTATGCCCCTTATATACTCCGCCCGGCTTACATATGCCCTACATTATAAACGGAAACACCAGTAAGACTCCAAACAAAACTACTACCAAGCAAAATCCACGCTCCAAAAGCCAAATGGCATTTCCTCCCATCTGAACCCTACAGCGTGCCCAAACAGCAGTTTCCTTCCACATATATGGCATCGTCATACCCGGGAGAACCCTTTTGGCAATTTTTGGGGTGTGTGTCTCCAGTGGCATAAGCTGGGCACGACATATTTGCCACTGAATGGCATATCTAGGGAAAAATATAAATTTTTAATTTGCACCATCCACAGCGCATTCATTTATGGAAAAGATCTGTGGGGTGAAAATGCTCACTACACCCCTTAATAAATGCCTTGAGGGGTGCAGTTTCCATAGTGGGGTCACTTCCCAGGGGTTTATTTTTATTATTTCACATCTGAGCCTCTGCAGTTGTGAACCAATACTTTGTAAATCGCCAAATTAGGCCTCAATTTTACATGGTACCCTTTCACTCCTGAGCCTGGTCGACTGTCCAGGCAAGAGATTAGGGCCACATGTAGGGTGTTTCTAAAACCAGGAAACCCAGCATAATAATTAGAGAGCTGTCTCGTTATGGTGGCACAAGCTGGGCACCACATATTGTCCACATATCTGTGGAAAAAATCCCATTTTCACTCTGCAACATCGAGTTCACACTAATTTCTACAAAACACCTGCAGGGTTAACATGCTCACTACACCCGTAGGTAAATGCATTGAGGGGTGTAGTTTCCAAAATGGGGTCACTTCTGGGGAGTTTCCACTGTTTTGGGCCCACAGGCGCCCAGAAACCAATCCAGAAACATCTGCACTCCAAATGGCGGTCCTTCCCTTCTGAGCCCTGCCGTGTGCCCAAACAGCAGTTTATGACCACATATGGGGTATTGCCGTACTCGGTAGAAATTGCTTTACAAATGTTGGGTTCTTTTTTTCCTTTATTTGTTGCGAAAATGAAAAAATTTGCGCTAAAGCTACGTCTTATTGAAGAAAAAGGATTGTTTTTATTTTCACTGCCCAATTCTAATAAATTCTATGAATCATCTGTGGCGTCAAAATACTCACTACGCCCCTAGATGAATTCCTCAAGAGGTGTAGTTTCCTAAATGGTGTCACTTTTTGGGCGTTTTCATTGTTTTTTCCCCTCAGGGGCTTTGCAAATGTGACATGGCCGCCGCAAACCATTCCTGCTCAATGTGATCTCCAAAAGCCAAATAGCGCTCTTTCCCTTCTAAGCCAAGCCATGTCTCCAAACAGCCGTTTATTACCACATGTGGGGCATTGTTTTACTCGGGAGAAATTGCTTTACAAATTTTGTGGTGCTTTTTCTCCTTCAGTCCTTGTGGAAATGAGTAAAAATAAGCTAAACCTACATTTTCTTTGAAAAAATGTTGATTTTTATTTTCAGGGCCTACTTCCAATAATTTCTGCAAAAAACCTGTGGGGTCAAAGAGCTCACTATACCCCTAGATAATTTCCTCAATGGGTGTAGTCTCCAAAATGGGGTCACTTGTGGGGGGTTTCCACTGTTTTGTCTCCTCAGGGACTTCGTAAATGTGACATGGCCTCCGCAAACCATTCCTGCTAAACTTGAGCTCCAAAAGCCAAATAGCGCTCTTTCCCTTCTCAGCCCTGCCGTGTCTCCAAACAACCGTTTATTACCACATGTGGGGCATTGTTTTACTCGGGAGAGATTGGTTTACAAATTTTATGGTGCTTTTTCTCCTTCAGTCCTTGTGGAAATGAGAAAAAATTAGCTAAACCTACATTTTCTTTGAAAAAATTTAGATTGTCATTTTCAGGGCCTATTTCCAATAATTTATGCAAAAAACCTGTTGGGTCAAAACGCTCACTATACCCCTAGATAATTTCCTCAATGGGCGTAGTTTCCGAAATGGGGTCACTTGTGGGGGGTTTCCACTGTTTTGTCCCCTCAGGGGCTTTGTAAATGTGACATGGCCTCCACAAACCATTCCTGCTAAACTTGAGCTCCAAAAGCCAAATAGCGCTCTTTCCCTTCTCAGCCTCGCCGTGTCTCCAAACAACCGGTTATTACCACATGTGGGGTATTGTTTTACTCGGGAGAAATTGCTTTACAAATTTTACAGTGCTTTTTCTCCTTTAGTCTTTGTGAAAATGAGAAAAAAAATCGCTAAACCTACATTTTCTTTGAAGAAATGTTGATTTTAATTTTCACGGCCTACTTCTAATAATTTCTGTAAAAAAGCTGTGCGGTCAAAATGCTCACTGTACCCCTAGATAATTTCCTTGAGGTGTGTAGTTTCCCAGATGGGGTCACTTTTGGGGGATTTTGACTGTTTTGGCACCGCAAGAGCCCTTCAAACCTGACATGGTGCCTAAAATTTATTCTAACAAAAATAAGGCCCCAAAATCCACCAGGTGCTCCTTTGCTTCTGAGGCCGGTGCTTCAGTCCAGTAGTACGCTACGGCCACATATGGGATATTTCCTAAAACTGCAGAAACTGGGCAACAAATATTGAGTTGCATTTCTCTGGTAAAACCTGCTGTGTTATAAAAAAAATTGTACTAAAAATGTATTTCTGCAAAAAAATATGAAATTTGTAAAATTCACCTCTACATTGCTTTAATTCCTGTGACATGTGTAAAGGGTTAAGACATTTTCTAAATGCTGTTTTGAATACTTTGAGGGGTGAAGTTTTTAAAATGGGGTGACTTTTTGGGGGTTTCTAATATATAAGGCCCTCAAAGCCACTTCACAACTGAACTGGCCCCTGTAAAAATGGCCTTTTGAAATTTTCTTGAAAATGTGAGAAATTGCTGCTAAAGTTCTAAGCCTTGTGAGGTCATAGAAAAATAAAAGGATGTTCAAAAAACGATGCCAATCTAAAGTAGACATATGGGTGATGTTAATTAGCAACAATTTTGGGTGGTATAACTGCCTGTCTTACAAGAAGATACATTTAAATTGAGAAAAATGCTAATTTTTGCAATTTTTCGCTAAATTTTAGTGTTTTTCACAATTAAATACTGAACATATCGAGCAAATTTTGCCAGTAACATAAAGTCCAATGTGTCACGAGAAAACAATCTCAGAATCGCTTGGATAGGTGAAAGCATTCCGGAGTTATTACCACATAAAGTGACACATGTCAGATTTGAAAAATGAGGCTCGGTCAGGAAGGTCAAAAGTGGCTAGAGAGGGAAGGGGTTAAAGTATTTTAGTTCATGTTTAATGGCACTTGCTGGGGACTCAACCCTTGTCAATTATTAAAATAAATTTTCATCTGGTGATAACATCCTCCGCATACACCATAAAGAAATTCTAAATACATACAATAACAATGTCAGGCCCTTAAATTAAATCAAACAACAAACACCTTAATATAAGAAAACTTCTCTCTCCCAATGGACAGGGCACCTAGAAGATGTGTAGTTACTGGGTACATTTTATTTGCAATTGGTGTTACACTTTTTCAGTAGGATTTGTACCTTGATCTGAGCTGATTACCTGTAACAACTTCTACCCACAGAAATATTCACAGATATCATATGTTTATCTGACAAGTGTCCCAAACCAATTTATTCTTACTCTTATTTGTATTGCATGGGAAAGACTCTCAAGGTCTCTTCTCTTTGTGGGAGGCTAGTATGATAAGGTCTGCCAGGACTGTTCTGTTGGCAAATCAAACAGCTCTAACAGAATGTGTGAGGTCAAACCATCAATGCAAGTGCCATCAAGAGAGCCTTGGGTGCTGCCGGTTTACCTTCCTTTATCCGTCCACATTCTGTTAGAATAATGTTTTCACGCCTTTTGCTCCCAGTTGGACACTTCCTGTGGAGAACAATCTTTTTCATCGCATAATCATTAATTGATCTTAATCAGATAATTCAATTGAAGGAAAACATTAACAATGACATCTTTATGTTAAACATTCACATTGAGCAATAACTAAAAGTGATACATACAAACTGATTTTTCTTTTTATATATATACTGCACAGAATTCTCTGTTCTAAAATTTTCCTTTCACAACAAAAATATTTTCAAATGGGAATCTACTTGCACTGAGAAGTTATCATTTACACAAACATAACACTGACACATGCCTCCAATATTCCAATGCTAAGGTTGAACCAGAACGTTACATAAAACTTAACCTCAGTTTTTAACATTCCCACAACACTTCTTGAATACCATTGTTAAACAAACTAACTTTGGGATAACATCTGAAAAACTGCTGATATCTTAATCATTGTACAAACAACCGTTCAATACTTGGGGTAAAAATTATTCCCCTGTCACTACACACAACTTCTGCAGTGGGGAAGATACTGGCTAAGCTTCCGGCCACCCTGAAAACAGGTCTACACATACCAGCAACGTTTCATACACACCTTTTTCGGGTTGTTGTATGTTCTGCAGTCGCTGGAACGGGTAATCTGGCCGGGGTGCACTTTTCATAGGTACCTTTGCTGTTTTACCTATGTCACGCCATGCACACATCATGCAGGCTGCTACAAACACCTAGTGGTGGCATTATTGAACCAAGGGGCAAGCCAATTTACTGATTCCTGGCTTCACATACTGTCCTTGCCAGGTCTGTCATCTCTTACGCCCTCAATTGGTTTACTCGATGATCTAACAAAGGTCCTACTACCAATGGGCCCATAATTGTGGGCGATGCCAAAAGCGTACCTAGAGTCAGTGTAAATGTCGGCCATCTAACCTTTTGCCAGGTTACAAGCCTCAGCAAGCATCTCCAACTCTGCTTCTTGAGATGAAAAAGAAGGTGAGAGTGTTTTTTGGATTATTTACTTTGTGCCTCGTATCCTGTCTTGTACATACTGTATATGATTAAGTATCTATACATTACAAATTGACATTGGTAACCCATGTTGCATATAGATAAACTATTTCAAAAGGTGGAGGTGTATTTTTCCACATTCATCTGATAATCCAGAACACTTATAAATCTCACCCCCATCAGGTCCTGTAAATACCCGAATAATACAAAAACAAAAACTATTTTACTAAAATCTGGCATAAATTTAACAATGTTCAGACAATTTTTGCCTCCTCCCCATTAAATCGGTACAGACTCATCTGTGAGTGACGTCACCTCGGTCCACTGTGCAGATTTGCTGGAGGGGGATGGTCTCTTACACAATACCTCATATTGGGTGGAGACTACAGCATAGCATATCCAGTGTCATATTTACCATTCTGGAAGGACCTGGAACCATCTACAGAGAAAAACCTCAACATTTAGGTTACTGTCATACACATTTAATCTGGATTGCTCATTGCGGTCTCATACACATTTTGTAGACCTCCTAGAACCAAATTCATTCATTCAAAACAAAATTGTACCTAATCAGTCTCATCACTATTCCCTCCTTTTTGGACTCTGCGAAAGTAATGTAGCAGAGTTCAAAACGACATATCTCAACATAATAAGGTTTAGCACTCTCTCGGGCACAAGTTTGGCCCCCTATAATACACAATAGACTAAAACAATAGTGAGTTTCTCCTAACAAAACAGCATGTTATCTTTTAGATACCTTGCAACCATTTACTTTGAAAACATCACACATTTTCTAAAAAATTACATTTAGGCAGTGTTATAGCACTTGCCTGCATGTAAAAACAAAAATAACAATTATAATTCTTTATTAAATAAAACAGAAAATAATATATCTGCTAATATTAATTACTGCAAACCAATAAACTATATGTGGGAGTAGGGAACAATAGGTGTACATACATTTACAAGACCCTGTGTCTCACAATATCTATATTTTAATTCATTTAAATTAAGTTCAAAACATTACTACATTAAATCTTATCACATCATAACACATAAATATGCAGCGTAGCTGTAGCGTCCATGGCCGCGGGCCATCGGGTTTACTCACTTCCCGACGCCCGCGGCCATGGACCCGTGAGCGCTGGTCCCCATCTCCTTCCTAGGAGATGCCAGCGCTCACTTCTGCTCCGGTCTGCTGTGCCCCGTAGGGTTTGGCCAGCTGCCTCCCCGCTACAGCGGTACGGCCTAGTGGGTCCACTACCCGCTCCGTGACAGTACGCTCAGGCCATGGACCCCGCTGGTCAACCTGAGACTTTGACGACACAAGCCATGCTGGCCGACATGGAGGATCTCCAGTCACGACAAGACCAACTCCTCCTGTCGGTGAACGCCATTGCCCATCGGCTGCTTGCTCCAACCACAGTCGTCACCGCACCCATTCCTGCTGTTCCTCCTGCTACACTTCCTGTCTGTACCGGTACCAATCCCCTGTGTTTCTTGCCGCTATCTCCACGCTATGACGGAGACCCGAGGATCTGCAGGGGATTTTTGAATCAGTGCCTGATCCACTTCAGACTGCATGCCAGGTCCTTCTCTTCGGATGACGTCAGGATCGCCTTCATCATCTCTCTCCTTACTGGCAAAGCCCTGGCATGGGCTAATCCTCTGTGGGAACATCAGGGACCAGAGACCCGTGACTTGCAGAGCTTCTTACAGACCTTCCACTCGATCTTTGTGGAACCTGGAAGAGTTTCTTCGGCTGCTGCATCCTTGCTGACCCTACATTAGGGAGACCTCTCCGTGGGCGAGTATGCCATTCAGTTCCTTATCCTGGCTGCTGAATTGACCTGGAACAACGAGGCTTTGGTGGCCACATTCTGGCAGGGACTGTCTTCAGGGATCAAGGAGGAGTTGGCTGCTCGCGATTTGCCATCTACCCTGGACGATCTTATCCTACTCGCCTCCCGGGTTGACATGAGGGTCCGGGAGCGTTCCCAAGAGGTTCTCCGGGAGAGAGAACTTCCTAGGCTGGATTCTACTTTCCAGCAATCCTCCTCAGTTGTCCCACCAGAGGATTCGATGCAGAGTAACTATGTCAAATTGTCTACCCAGGAGAAACAACGCAGACGCACTTCTGGACTTGGTTTGTATTGCGGCCTCGGAGGCCATATTCTGTGTCCCCAGAGGCCAGTGAGACCCCATTGCCTAGAACTGATTGGAGAGACAGATGCAGATGGAACGGTACTTAATAAAGCATTCTGTTCCAAGCTGACTATTCCTGTGACCCTAGTATCCGGCGACAGGACACATCAAGTTTCTGCCTATCTTGACTCTGTGTAAAGGATCTGCCAGACACAGCTTCTGTGTCGACGCCCGTGGTTAATCAGTCTGCATCTGCTCCTAGGTCTGATAGAGTGACTCGATCTGCTACCACTCAGGCTGGGAGGCTGAGGATTGGGAGAACCTATTACAGCCTGGCCAGACGGAGCTAGCTCCCGCCCTCGGTCTATTTATACCTTCATTTACTGCTCTTCCTTTGCCTGTGATTCTGTCTGGTTTCCTGGCTCTGCTGTTCCTGCTAGTACTATTGACCTCTGCTTCAAATTGACCCTGGCTTTACTAACTGCGCTCCTGCTCTGCGTTTGGTACCTCGTACTCTCCTGGTTTGACTCGGCTCGTTCACTACTCTTGTTGCTCACGGTGTTGCCGTGGGCAACTGCCCCATATCCCTTAGCTTCTGTGTACCCTTGTCTGTTGGTGTGTCGTGCACTTATTGAGCGTAGGGACCATCGCCCAGTTGTACGCCGTCACCTAGGACGGGTTGTGCAAGTAGGCAGGGACTGAGTGGCGGGTGGATTAGGGCTCACCTGTCTATCTCCCTACCCCGACATTACATAATCACAGGCCCTCATACCTTTTCTACCCTGGTTCCTATACAACTATGGACCCCCTTGAGACCCTGGCTCAGCAAATGCAGGGTCTCTCCCTACATGTCCAAGACCTGGCTCAGCGTGATTCTAACCAGGTAGTGCCCTCCACCTCACCTCTTGAACCCCACCTCAAGTTGCCTGATCGGTTCTCAGGGGACCGGAAGACTTTTTTCTCCTTTCGGGAGAGTTGTAGGCTATATTTCCGATTAAGACCCCACTCCTCAGGTTCTGAGAGCCAGCGAGTGGGTATAATTATGTCCCGGCTCCAGGACGGCCCCCAAGAATGGGCCTTCTCCTTGGCTCCTGACGCCCGGAACTTTTCTCTGTTGACCTTTTTTTCTGCTCTCTGGCTCATCTATGACGAGACTCACAAGACTGCCTTTGCCGAGAGTCAGCTGGTGACCTTACGTCAGAGTAAGAGACCCGTTGAGGAGTACTGTTCTGACTTTAGGAAGTGGTGCGTAGCTTCTCGGTGGAATGACCCTGCCTTGAGGTGCCAGTTTAGATAGGGTCTGTCGAACGCCCTGAATGACCTATTAGTTAGCTATCCCTCTTCTGACTCTCTAGATCAGGTTGTGGTTTTAGCGGTACGTCTTGACCGACGTCTCAGGGAACGACGACTTGAACGTTTTTGTGCCTTCTCCTCTGGCTCCCCCATGATGGCTCCCGAGGTTCCGTAGCTTCGTTCTTCCACGGGAATCTCGGATGAACCAATGCAACTCAGGGTCTCCATGTCTCCCCAACAACATAGAGAGCTCCGCAGGAAGAATGGTCTCTGCTTCTACTGTGGGGATGACAAGCATCAAGTGAACAACTGCCCAAGGTGTAAGAATAAGCAGCCGGAAAACTTCCGCACCTAAGTAACCATCGGGGAGGTCGCTTGGACGCACAGGTATTTCCCGTAAATATGAAACCTAATAAGATCTTGCTTCCCTTTCAGGTCTCTTTTGAGGGTAGGTCTGCCACCGGCAGTGCCTTCGTGGATTCAGGGTCTTCTGCTAATATTATGTCTGTGGAATTTGCTATGTCTCTAGCTATGCCATTTATTGATTTGCCTAAACCTGTCCCGGTAGTGGGTATCGACTCCACTCCACTTGCTAATGGTTATTTTATGCAGCATACCCCTGTTTTTGAACTCATTGTTGGCTCCATTAATTTGGAGCAGTGCTCTGTACTGGTGATGCAGGGATTATCGTCCGATTTGGTTTTAGGCCTTCCCTGGTTGCAGATGCATAATCCCACATTTAACTGGAGTACTGGGGATCTTACCAAATGGGGTAATGAATGCATGACGTCCTGTTTGTTTGTTAATTTTATTTCTCTCCCTGAGGAGGTGAACACTCTACCTGAGTTTATTCAGGACTTTGCTGATGTTTTTTCTAAAAAGGCCTCTGAAGTGTTACCTCCTCATAGAGAATACGATTGCGCAATCGATTTGGTACCAGGAGCTAAGCTCCCTAAGGGTAGGATTTTTAATCTCTCTTGTCCCGAACGTGAGGCCATGAAAGAATATATCCAGGAAAGCCTGGCCAAGGGTTACATTCGCCCCTCTACTTCTCCGGTAGGTGCTTGCTTCTTCATAGGGATGAAGGATGGTGGTCTTAGGCCGTGCATCGATTACCGAAACTTGAATAAGGTCACTGTAAGGAACCAGTATCCCCTTCCTTTGATTTCTGATCTCTTCAATCAGGTTCAGGGGGTCTAATGGTTCTCTAAATTTGATCTTCGGGGGGGGGGGGGCTCATAACCTTATCTGAATCAGAGAAGGGGATGAGTGGAAGACTGCGTTTAACACGCCCGAAGGTCATTTCGAATACCTCGTCATGCCCTTTGGGTTGTGTAATGCTCCAGCGGTCTTCCAGAATTTCATAAATGAGATTTTAAGAGACTACCTGGGGGTATTTCTTGAAGTGCACCTTGATGACATACTTGTGTTTTCAAAGGACTGGTCCTCCCACATTGAGCATGTCAGGAAGGTGCTCCAGGCCCTTCGGGAAAACAAACTCTTTGCTAAATCCGAAAAACGTGTGTGTTTGGGGTGCAGGAGATACCATTTTTGGGTCAAATCCTCACTCCTAATGAATTCCGCATGGACCCAGCCAAGGTT
Organism: Rhinoderma darwinii; assembly: GCF_050947455.1. Lineage (NCBI taxonomy): Eukaryota > Metazoa > Chordata > Amphibia > Anura > Rhinodermatidae > Rhinoderma > Rhinoderma darwinii. The sequence goes on from NC_134687.1 coordinate 513,602,323, forward strand.
CAGGCTGTGGCTGAATGGGTCCAACCTGCCTCCCTGAAGGCGTTACAGTGCTTCCTGGGGTTCGCTAATTATTACAGGCGATTTATTGCTAACTTCTCGGTCATCGGTAAGCCACTTACGGATCTTACTCGCAAAGGTGCTGATATCCTTCACTGGCCTCCGGAGGCGGACCAGGCTTTTGAGATCCTTAAGAGGTGCTTTATCTCTGCCCCAGTGCGGATTCAGCCTAACCAAATTGAGCCATTCATCGTGGAGGTTGACGCCTCCGAGGTGGGAGTGGGTGCTGTCTTGTCCCAGGGTACCAGGTCCCTCACCCATCTCCATCCCTGTGCCTACTTCTCCAGGAAGTTCTCACCCACTGAGAGTAACTATGACGTGGGCAACCGCAAACTCTTAGCCATTAAATGGGTATTTGAAGAGTGGCACCACTTCTTGGAGGGGGCTAGGCACCAGGTCACGGTCCTTACCGACCACAAGAATCTGGTTTTCCTAGAATCTGCCCGGAGGCTAAACCCGAGACAAGCTCGATGGGCGTTGTTTTTTACTAGATTCAACTTTGTGGTCACCTATAGGGCTGGGTCTAAAAATATTAAAGCTGATGTACTGTCGCGTAGCTTCATGGCCAGTCCTCCTTCGGAGGAAGATCCTGCTTGTATTTTGCCACCAGGTATAATCATATCCTCTGTTGATTCTGACTTAGTCTCCGAAATTGCGGCTGATCAAGGTTCAGCTCCCGGGAACCTTCCTCAGAACAAGCTGTTTGTTCCCCTGCAATTCCGGCTAAGGGTACTCAGGGAAAATCATCACTCTGCACTATCTGGCCACTCAGGCATCCTGGGTACCAAGCACCTCATTGCCAGAAACTATTGGTGGCCTGGGTTGCCTAAAGACGTTAAGGCCTACGTCGCCGCTTGTGAAATTTGTGCTACGTCCAAGACTCCCAGGTCCCGACCAGCGGGCTTACTATGTTCTTTGCCCATTCCCCAGAGACCTTGGACCCATATCTCCATGGATTTTATCACTGATATGCCTCCATCTCAAGGCAAGTCGGTGGTGTGGGTTGTAGTAGACCGCTTCAGTAAGATGTGCCACTTTGTGCCCCTCAAGAAACTACCCAATGCCAAGACGTTAGCTACCTTGTTTGTCAAACACACCCTGCGTCTCCATGGGGTTCCTGTCAATATTGTTTCTGACAGAGGGGTACAATTTGTTTAATTGTTTTGGAGAGATTTCTGTAAAAATTTGTAGATTGATCTGTCCTTCTCCTTGGCCTTCTATCCTGAAACTAATGGGCAAACTGAGAGGACTAATCAGTCTCTAGAAAAATTTTTAAGATGTTTTATCTCCGACTGTCAATATGATTGTGTCTCCATCATTCCCCTCGCCGAATTTTCCCTTAATAACCGGGTCAGTAACTCATCAGGGGTCTCCCCCTTTTTCTGTAATTTTGAGTTTAATCCACGGTTCTCCTCTGTTTCACCTGGTGGTTCCAACAATCCCGAGGTAGATGTCGTTCATTGGGAACTGTGCACAGTCTGGGCCCAGGTTCAGAAGAACCTAAAGGCGTCCCAGAGCATACAAAAGACTCAGGCAGATAGAAGACGTTCTGCTAACCCCTTGTTTGTGGTCGGAGATGTGGTGTGGCTGTCTTCAAAAAATTCGCGTCTTAAAGTTCCATCCAAAAAATTTGCTCACAGGTATATAGGGCCGTACAAGGTCATTGAGGTCCTTAACCCTGTCTCCTTCCGGCTGGAGTTACCCCCGTCTTTTCAAATACACGACGTGTTTCATGCCTCCCTCCTGAAACGCTGCTCCCCGTCCTTGGCTAATTCGAGGAAACCTCCGGTCCCTGTTCTCACCCCTGAAGGGGTAGAATTCGAGGTGGCCAGGATTGTGGACAGCAGGATGGTCCAAGGCTCCCTCCAGTACCTGCTCCATTGGAGATGATACGGGCCTGAGGAGAGTACTTGGGTACCCGACCGGGATGTTCACGCTGGGGTATTGCTCAGGAGGTTCCATCTTCGGTTCCCCAATAAGCCAGGTCCACCTAGGAAGGGTCCAGTGGCTCCTCATAAAAGGGGGGGTACTGTAAAGGATCTGCCAGACACAGCTTCTGTGTCGACGCCCGTGGTTAATCAGTCTGCATCTGCTTCTAGGTCTTATAGAGTGACTCGATCTGCTACTATTCAGGCTGGTAGGCTGAGGAGTGGGAGAACCTTTCACAGCCTGGCCAGACGGAGCTAGCTCCCGCCCTCGGTCTATTTATACCTTAATTTCCTCCTCTTCCTTTGCCTGTGATTCTGTCTTGTTTCCTGGCTCTGCTATTCCTGCTAGTACTATAGACCACTGCTTCAAATTGACCCTGGCTTTACTGACTACGCTCTTGCTCTGCGTTTGGTACCTCGTACACTCCTGGTTTGACTCGGCTCGTTCACTACTCTTGTTGCTCACGGTGTTGCCGTGGGCAACTGCCCCATATCCCTTAGCTTCTGTGTACCCTTGTCTGTTTGTCTGTCGTGCACTTATTGAGCGTAGGGACCGTCGCCCAGTTGTACGCTGTCGCCTAGGACGGGCCATGCAAGTAGGCAGGGACTGAGTGGCGGAAAGATTAGGGCTCACCTGTCTGTCTCCCTACCCCGACATTACACTCTGGTTCTGCGGCAAACTTCATCCAGAAAGAGCTTGTGGATCATCTTCAGATGCCCACTGTCCCCCTAGAGACATCTTTGGCTGTTTCCTCAGTTAATGGACTGCCTCTGCCTGATCCCATCATTTCTAAAACCAAGCCATTGAAGCTCCAGGTTGGGGTCCTTCATTTTGAACTAATTTCTTTCCTTGTTTTGACCAAGTTTATCAATCCTGTTCTACTGGGTCTGCCTTGGCTTCGACTACATGCCCCAGTCCTGGACTGGAATTCTGTAGAGGTTCTCCAATGGGGCGCCAAGTGCCATGGTCATTGTCTGTTGCAGATCCATCCTGTCAAGCCTCCTCTGCCTCAGTCATTGGCGGGACTGCCTCCCCAGTTTGCTCAGTATGCAGATGTTTTCAGCAAAAGGGAGGCTGAGACGCTGCCTCCACATCGGACTTATGACTGCCCCATTGAACTGGTTCCTAATGCCTCTCTCCCCCGTGGTCGAGTATATCCTCTCTCCTTGCCTGAGTCTCTATCCATGTTGGCCTATATCAAGGAGAATCTGGAGAGGGGTTTCATACGAAAGTCTTCCTCTCCGGTCGGGGCTGGATTCTTCTTTATTAAAAAGAAGGACGGATCCCTTCGACCCTGCATTGACTACCGTGGTCTCAACCAAATCACGGTCAAGAACAAATACCCGTTGCCACTTATATCTGAGCTGTTTGAACGCATACGAGGAGCCAAAATTTTTTTTAGCTAGACCTGCGGGGGGCTTATTATCTAGTCCGGATTCGCCAGGGTGATGAATGGAAGTGGCCATTTAACACCCGGGACAGGCACTACGAATAACTAGTGATGCCCGTCGGACTGTGTAACGCTCCTGCAGTGTTTCAGGAGTTCGTTAATGATATCTTCAGAGATCTCCTCTATGTCTGTGTTGTTGTTTATCTTGATGATATTTAGATTTTCTCCCCAGATCCGACGACTCATCGGAGGCATGTCCGTCAGGTTCTACTACGATTAAGGGAGAATAATTTGTACGCCAAGCTGGAGAAGTGCGTCTTTGAGAGGAGTTCTCTGCCCTTCGTGGGCTACATCATCTCGCATCAAGGTCTCAAGATGTATACTGAGAAAGTAAATGCTGTCCTGGAGTGGCCGCGTCCTCAAGGCTTAAGGGCCATACAGCGGTTCCTGGGATTCGCTAATTTCTACCGGCAGTTTATTCCTAACTTCTCGTCTCTGACGGCTCCCCTCTCTACACTTATCAAGAAGGGTGTGAACGCCAAGGTGTGGACTCCAGAGGCAGAGTCCGCATTTATTAGCCCCAAAAAAGCCTTCACCTTAGCTTCGATCCTCCATCATCCTAACATATCTCGGCAGTTCTCACTGGAAGTGGACGCTTCCTCTGTTGGTGCAGGTGCACTTCTGTTCCAGAGGAGCTCCAAAGGAAAGGCGGTAGTATGTGGCTACTACTCAAGACTTTTTTCTTCTGCTGAATGCAATTACTCTATTGGAGATCAGGAGCTGCTGGCTGCTCACCCCATCCTTATTTTCTTCGACCACAAAAACCTTACCTACCTTCAGTCTGCACAACGACTGAATCCCCGTCAAGCCAGGTGGTCGCTGTTCTTCACCCGTTTCCAGTTTGTGCTACACTACCGTTCCGCGGACAAGAATGTGAGGGCCGATGCCCTGTCCAGATTGTTTGAGATGGAAGACACGGTGGAGTCCCTTCAGACTATCATAGACCCGTCCTGCATTGTCACTGCTAGTCCTCTGCAGGTTAGAGACATCCCTCCTGGGAGGACTTTTGTTCGGTTGGCAGACAGGAGAAGAATTCTCCGCTGGGGACACCGTTCTAAATTGGCTGGGCACGCTGGTGTCCGTAAAACCCGAGACCTGATTGCTCATCACTTCTGGTGGCCCACGCTACCTAAAGATGTTCTGGACTTTGTCTCTACTTACACGGTGTGTGCCTCTAACAAAGTTACTCACTCCAAGCCTGCCGGCCTGCTTCAACCTCTGCCTGTACCCAATGCCCCCTGGCATCACATTCCAATGGACTTTGTCACAGACCTTCTCCCGTCAGCAGGATGCAATACTGTATGGGTAGTGGTGGACCGGTTCTCTACGATGGCACATTTTATCCCGCTGACCGGCCTACCTTCTGCTCGTCTGGCGAGTCTCTTCATTCTACATATCTTTTGCTTGCATGGCTTGCCTCTACACATTGTGTCTGACCGGGGGGTTCAGTTTACTTCAAAGTTCTGGAGAACTCTCTGTAAACTCCTGGATGTGAGATTGGACTTTTCCTCAGCTTATCACCCCCAGTCCAATGGGCAAGTTGAGAGGATCAACCAGATCATGGAGAATTATCTCCGCCACTTCATCTCTTCACAGCACGATAACTGGGTACAGCTTCTTCTATGAGCCAAGTTCTCATACAACAACCACATAAGTGAGTCCACCACTTCCACTCCATTTCACATTGCATACAGTCAACATCCTAGAGTCCCTCTTCCAGTGTCGACCACATCTCAAGTACCCGCTGCTGACTCTGCTTATGGGGACTTTTTGCAAATCTGGCAACAGACCCGGTCCTCTATTTTACTGGCAGTCAATTGCATGAAGCGAAAAGAAGATACTAGGAGAAGAGAGCCACCTCAGTATCTTCCGGGGACTAAAGTCTTGCTGTCCTCACATTCGCTTGAAGGTGCCTTCATACAAGATTACTCCCAGGTTCCTTCGTCCTTTCGAGATTCTGCAACAGATAAACCCTGTCTCCTATAAGCTGCGGCTGCCTCCTACCCTCAGAATCCCCAACTCTTTTCATGTGTCCCTCCTGAAGCCAGTGGTCCTGAACCACTACAGCACGACTTCTAGTTCCACAGTTGCTCCCAGCGGTTCTTCTGATATATTCGAGGTGAGGGAGATCCTGGACTGCAAGAGGGTAGGAGGAAGGACTTTCTATTTGGTGGACTATATAGGGTTTGGTCCTGAGGAGAGGTCCTGAGAGCCAGAAGAGAACCTCAGTGCCCCTGCGCTTATTAAGAAATTCCTCTCTCGCTCTGGCCCCAAAAAGAGGGGGCGTAAGAGGGGGGATACCGTAGCGTCCATGGCCGCGGGTCGTCGGGTTAACTCATCTCCCGACGCCACGCAGCCATGGATCCGTGAGCGCTGGCCCCAATCTCCTTCCTAGGAGACGCCAGCGCTCACTTCCGCTCTGGTCTGCTGTATCCCATAGGGTGCACGCGCACGCTTGTGCCCAACCTTAAAGGGCCAAAAAGGAAATCGTCATCATCATGAACTGCCACGATTTCCTGGTCTATAAGAAGGCCCCAGGCCTTCTGATTCTTGCCTGAGCGTTGTAAGTTTTCCCAGTCTGTCTTGCAAATGGTCCCTTAGTGTTTCCCATTCCAGTTGTTACCCGTGCCTTGTTACTTGTTCCTGTTTCCCATGCTGTGCATTTAGTATTGAGTCGTGCCACGTCCTGTGTCATCCGCCACGTCTGGAGGAATTCGCCACGTCCTGTGTCATCTGCGACGTCCGGAAGAATCCACCACGTCCTGTGTCATCTGCCACGTCCAGAGGAATCCGCCACGTTCTTTGTCATCTGCCACGTCCGGAGGAATCCGCCACGTCTGGCGCAACCTGCGGCACCTGAGTCGTCCGCCTTGTTTGGTGTTATCTGCTGCACCCATCTCCATCAGTGCCAGAGCTGCGGCCACTGTCTGGACTATCCAGGTACCCTTGTGCGGGACATTGTATTACTGGGGTTTCCTGTTGTTTGGCCAGCTGCCTCCCCGCTACGGCGGTACGGCCTAGTGGGTCCACTTCCCGCTCCGTGTCAGTAGCTTTTATCTTTTATGCAGATATGCAGATATGGGGATCCCGTAATTACGGGTGACTACGTGTGTGCACCCGTAATTACGGGAGCGTTGCTAGGCGACGTCAGTAAATAGCCACTGTCCAGGGTGCTGAAAGAGTTAAACGATCGGCAGTAACTGTTTCAGCACCCTGGACAGAAACTACCGATCACAATATAGATCAACCTGTAAAAAAAAAAAGACGTTCATACTTACCCAGAACTCCCTGCTTCTTCCTCCAGTCCGGACTCCCGGAATGACGTTTCAGCCCATGTGACTGCTGCAGCCAATCACAGGCCAATCACAGGCTGCAGCGGTCACATGGACTGCCGCGTCATCCAGGGAGGTCGGGCTGGATGTCAAGAGAGGGACGCGTCACCAAGGCAACGGCTGGGTAAGTATGAATTTCTTTTACTTTTACCTCGGAAAGGGCTGCCTCTTCTCTGTATACTGCACTGATAGAGAGAAGGGGCTACCGATTAGTGCAGTGCAATTTTGCAGCGAAAACGTGCCCGTAAATACGGGTGGAATACTGGTGACACCGGACCCGTATTTACGGGCACGGGTCCGTAAATACTGGTGCAATACGGGTCGAATACGTGTGACCAAGGACCCGTATTTACGCCACTATTTACGGGTGGGAAAAAATATGTTCGTGTGCATAAGGCCTAAGATAGCACATCTAGATTGTGAGCCCTATCAGGGACAGGGACTGATGCGAATGATAGCAATTGCTATACAGCGATGCAGAATATGTTGGCGCTATATAAGCAACAGGAGATAAATAAATACATGCCAATATATTCTGTGCAAATGTCCTGCAGCCCATATTAGAAATCTGCTATATGTGTATTTCCTTATATATAAATATAGGTTCATCTTGCGCAAAAGTATATCTTAAAGCTCTTTTGCAATCCTGTATAACCCCTTCAAATGTATTTAATCTGAATTTGGAACATTCATAAATTAGTCTATTTTATTCTAAGGTTTCTTTAGAAAAATCTTGCCAGTGTCTGATTTGTATGATGTTAATGACCTAAATATTGACTTCTTCATTTTAATAAAACAGATAACAGAGTAAATTGTAAATCAGCACAGGTTTATTCAAACCCTCACATGTTGTAAAAAAATATATATCATAAATTTTGCTTTCTAAGCAAAAAATAATTGGAACTTTTATATATAAGAGAATAATTTTTAGAAAAAGGCTACAAAATCTCAGATGTTGCATTATAAATGAGACTTCAGAAATCTGAATCCAGTGTATTTCTCTGTAACCAGTCAATAATTCTGGTATTAACAATGTTTATCCACTCTAGCCGGGCTTTCTTTTTTGCTTGCAGCCATTCAAGTTCATTGTCTCTACTACTATCATCCATAGTAGTTGTGATGAATAACTCCAACTGAAACATAAAACCAAAGACAAAAAAACATTAGACCTTCAACAGAATGTATATGTAAACATATACACATATACACTTAGGCCCTGTTTACACAGAGTTTCTCGACACATTTTTTGATGCGGAAACTGCATCGGAAAACGCGCCCAAAAATGTCCGAAAATGATTCCTATTGATTTCAATGGGAGGCGGAGGCGATTTTTCCCGCGAGCGGAAAAACCTTCTCGCGGGAAAAAGAAGCGACATGCCCTATCCTCGGGTGTTTACATCTCTGACCTCCCATTGACATCAATGGGAGGCAGAGAAAGCCTTTTTGATGGCGTTTTTCGCTGCGTTTTTGCCTGCAGCGCTCAATGGGCGCAGACGAAAAACGCAGCAAAAAATGCGGCAAACGGTATGCAGGCAGATCAAAATCAGGACCTATATAGACGGTCGAGTCAAATTATTATGACCACCTCCTACTTTTGACGTCGGCATTGCGTAGTCCATAAAGGAAGTGATGTGTCGTGGGCTGGCTTGGTGGGTATATACGGTGTGCAATAGGCTGTCTGAACACATATCACTCATTGTTGCCATGGGTAAATCAGGCAATTTATCAGAGTTACAAAAATGGATGATTATTGGTGTTCGGGCCAAGGGTGGCAGTATTTCTCAAATAGCGCAGTTCACAAACATTTCTCAAATAATCTCGTGTTGCTGTGCTAAGTGTTTCGTGAGTGGACAAATAGCACCATCGGGAATATCCGACGTGGAAACTGCAGAGCACCACGTGCCATTGATGTGAGAGGTGAAAGTGGGCTACTAAGGTGTGCGAGGGCTGAGCGACACGCTACAGTGGAGCAGCTCACCGTTAAAATCAACCAGGAGGCTACCAGACTGTGTGTCTAAAACAACAGTTCAGTGAACCCTACTGCGTATGGGGCTCCGAAGCAGACGGATGGTCTCTGCTCCTATGCTAACAAAGGTGCATCGTAAAAAAGGCTTCCATTTGCACGGCAGTATCGGAATTGGACCACTGATGATTGGTACAGGGGTTGCCTTCTCCGATGAGTCACGTATTTTACTTCATCAAACGGATGGACGTTGGCGTGTCAGGCGAGAAACATCAGAGAACAAACACCCGGCAACCATTGCTGGAAGAACACAGGTTGGTGGTGGCAGCATTATTGTCTGGGGAATTTTGTCATGGCATTCTCTGTGCCCACTCATCCATGTGGAAGGCACTCTGAATGGATTTGGGTATGAATCCATCGTCGCAGATCAAGTCCACCCGTACATGCTGTTTGTCTTCCCTGGGGCAGATGGAATCTTCCAGCAAGACAATGCGACATGTCACATGGCTAGAAATGTCCAACAGTGGCTGGAAGAGCACGACTAAGACTTCCAGGTACTTTCCTGGCCCCCTAATTCACCAGACTTGAACCCAATTGAGCATCTGTGGGACCAGCTCAATCGTCTTTTTCGCTATAAGGATCCCCGCCCCACGCACCCTCCAGCAAATATGGGATGCACTGCAGTCAGCATGGCTCCAGATACCTGAGACAACCTACCAGCACCTTATGTCACTACCCAGCCCGTCTAGCTAAGTCCGTGCTGCACACTCCTGTAATTCTGGATATTAGCTGGTGCTCATAATAATGTGACTCGACTGTGTATGTAAATATATTGATATAAAGATATAAGGATTTAGCTTTTTATTTTTTTTAAGCCAAAACCAGGAAAGAAGTCTAAACAGAAGAACTATTTAAAGGAAGGCCTTAAAGTGTCTCCTCTCCTGGATCCACTTCCGAAATAGTAGACGGAATGTTAAGGATCTGCCAGGCACAGCGTCTGTATCCACGCCCATAGGTAATCAGCCTGCACCTACTTCTATGTCTGTGAGACTGACTCCATCTTCCACCACTCAGGATGGCAGGCTTAGGAGTGGGAGAGCCTATCACAGCTTGGCCAGACGGAGCTAGCTCCCGCACTATGTCTATTTATGTCTGCCTTTCCTGTTCCTCCTTGCTTGTGATTCTTCTCTGTTGGTTTCCTGGCCCTGCTGCAGCTTCTTGAACTACTTGTCCCTGCTTCGTATTGACCCTGGCTTACTGACTACTCTTATGCTCTGCGTTTGGTACCTTGTACACTCCTGGTTTGACTCGGCTTGTTCACTACTCTCCTGCTCTGCGTTTGGCATCTCGTACTCTCCTGGTTTGTCTCGGCTCGTTTACTACTCTTGTTGCTCACGGTGTTGCCGTGGGCAACTGCCCCGCTTCCCTTTGTTCTGTGTTTCCTTGTCTGGTTGTCTGTCGTGCACTTACTGAGGGTAGGGACCGTCGCCCAGTTGTACCCCGTCGCCTAGGGCGGGTCGTTGCAAGTAGGCAGGGACTGAGTGGCGGGTAGATTAGGGCTCACTTGTCTGTTTCACTATCCCTGTCATTACACCCGGCTCCAGGAAGGGCCCCAAGAATGGGCCTTCTCCTTGGCTCCTGACGCCCCTGCCCTCCGTTGATCTTTTCTTTTCTGCTCTCGGACTCATTTATGACGAGACTGACAGGACTGCCTTTGCCGAGAGTCAGCTGGTGACCTTACATCAGGGTAAGAGACCTGTTGAGGAGTATTGCTCTGACTTTAGGAAGTGGTGCGTAGCGTCTCGGTGGAATAACCCTGCCTTAAGGTGCCAGTTTAGGTTGCGTCTGTCGAACGCCCTGAAAGACCTGCTAGTTAGCTATCCCTCTTCTGACTCCCTAGACCAGGTTATGGCTTTAGCGGTACGACTTGACCGACGTCTCAGGGAACGACAACGTGAACGTTTTTTGTGTTTTCTCCTCTGACTCCCCCATGATGCCTCCTGAGGTTCCGTTGCTTCGTTCTTCCACGGAAGACTCGGAGGTACCTATGCAACTCGGGGCCTCCGTGTCCCCCCAACAACGTAGAGAGTTCTGCAGGAAGAATGGTCTCTACTTCTATTGTGGGGATGACAAGCATCAAGTGAACACCTGTCCTAGGCGTAAGAATAAGCAGCCGGAAAACTTCCGCGCCTAAGTGATCATCGGGGAGGTCACTTGGGCGCACAGGTCTTTCCCGTAAATATGAAACGTAATAAAATCTTGCTTCCCTTTCAGGTCTCTTTTGGTGGTAGGTCTGCTACCGGCAGTGCCTTCGTGGATTCAGGGTCATCTGCTAATATCATGTCTGTGGAATTTGCTATGTCTCTAGCTATGCCTTTGATTGATTTGCCTAAACCTGTCCCGGTAGTGGGTATCGACTCCACTCCTCTTGCTAATGGTTATTTTACACAGCATACCCCTGTTTTTGAACTCCTTGTTGGCTCCATGCATTTGGAGCAGTGCTCTGTACTGTTGATGCAGGGATTATCGTCCGATTTGGTTTTAGGCCTTCTCTGGTTGCAGTTGCATAATCTCACGTTTGACTGGAATACTGGGGAGCTTACCAAATGGGGTAATGAATGCTTGACGTCATGTTTTTCTGTTAATTCTATTTCTCCCCCTGAGGAGGTGAACACGCTACCTGAGTTTGTTCAGGACTTCGCTGATGTTTTCCCTAAGGAGGCCTCCGAAGTGTTACCTCCTCATAGAGAATACGATTGCGCTATCGATTTGGTACCAGGAGCTAAGCTCCCTAAGGGTAGGATATTTAATCTCTCTTGTCCCGAACGTGAAGCCATGAGAGAGTATATCCAGGAACGCCTGGCCAAGGGTTACATTCGCCCCTCTACGTCTCCGGTAGGTGCTGGCTTCTTCTTCGTATGGAAGAAGGATGGTGGTCTTAGGCCATGCATTGACTACCGTAATTTGAATAAGGTCACTGTAAGGAACCAGTATCCCCTTCCTTTGATTCCTGATCTCTTTAATCAGGTTCAGGGGGCCCAATGGTTCTCTAAGTTTGATCTACGGGGGGCGTATAACCTTATCCGCATCAAAGAGGGGGTTGAGTGGAAGACTGCGTTTAACACAAATACCTCGTCATGCCCTTTGGGTTGTGTAATGCTCCCGCGGTCTTCCAGAATTTCATAAATGAGATTTAAAGAGATTACCTGGGGGTATTTCTTGTAGTGTACCTTGATGACATACTTGTGTTTTCCAAGGACTGGTCCTCCCACATTGAGCATGTCAGGAAGGTGCTCCAGGTCCTTCGGGAAAACAAACTGTTTGCGAAGACCGGAAAATGTGTGTTTGGGGTGCAGGAGATACAATTTTTGGGTCAAATCCTCACTCCTCATGAATTCCGCATGGACCCCGCCAAGGTCTAGGCTGTAGCGGAATGGGTCCAACCTGCCTCCCTGAAGGCGTTACAGTGCTTCTTGGGGTTCGCTAATTATTACAGGAGATTTATTGCTAACTTCTCGGTCATCGCTAAGCCTCTTACGGACCTCACTCGCAAGGGTGCTGATGTCCTCCACTGGCCTCCTGAGGCTGTCCAGGCTTTTGAGGTCCTTAAGAAGTGCTTTATCTCGGCCCCGGTGTTGGTTCAGCCCAACCAAATGGAGCCATTTATCGTGGAGGTTGACGCATCCGAGGTGGGAGTGGGGGCTGTCTTGTCCCAGGGTACCAGGTCCCTCACCCATCTCCGTCCCTGTGCCTGCTTCTCCAGGAAGTTTTCGCCCACTGAGAGTAACTATGATATTGGCAACCGTGAACTCTTAGCCATTAAATGGGCATTTGAAGAGTGGCGCCACTTCCTGGAGGGGGCTAGGCACCAGGTAACGGTCCTTACCGACCACAAGAATGTGGTTTTCCTAGAATCTGCCCGGAGGCTAAACCCGAGACAAGCTCGATGGGCGTTATTTTTTACCAGATTAAATTTTTTGGTTACCTATAGGGCTGGGTCTAAAAATATTAAGGCTGATGCACTCTCTCGTAGCTTCATGGCCAGCCCTCCTTCGGAGGAAGATCCTGCTTGTATTTTGCCTCCAGGTATAATCATTTCCTCTATTGATTCTGATTTAGTCTCTGAAATTGCTGCTGATCAAGGTTCAGCTCCCAGGAACCTTCCTGAGAACAAGCTGTTTGTTCCCCTGCAATTCCGGCTATGGGTACTTAGGGAAAATCATGACTCTGCACTATCTGGTCATCCAGGCATCCTGGGTACCAAGCACCTCATTGCCAGAAAGTATTGGTGGCCTGTGTTGCCTAAAGACGTTAAGGCCTACGTCGCCACTTGTGAGGTTTGTGCTAGGTCCAAGACTCCCAGGTCCCGACCAGCGGGCTTACTACGTTCTTTGCCCATTCCCCAGAGACCTTGGACCCATATCTCCATGGATTTTATCACCGATTTGCCTCCATCTCAAGGCAAGTCGGTGGTGTGGGTTGTAGTAGACCACTTCAGTAAGATGTGCCACTTTGTGCCCCTCAAAAAACTACCCAATGCTAAGACGTTAGCTACCTTGTTTGTCAAACACATCCTGCGTCTCCATGGGGTCCCTGTCAATATTGTTTCTGATAGAGGGGTACAATTTGTTTCTTTGTTTTGGAGAGCCTTCTGTAAAAAGTTGGAGATTGATCTGTCCTTCTCCTCTGCCATCGATTCTGAAACTAATGGCCAAACCGAGAGGACTAATCAGTCTCTAGAACAATATTTAAGGTGTTTTATCTCTGACTGTCAATATGATTGGGTCTCATTCATTCCCCTCGCCAAATTTTCCCTTAATAACCGGGTCAGTAACTCGTCAGGGGTCTCCCCCTTTTTCTGTAATTTTGGGTTTAATCCACGGTTCTATTCCGTTTCACCTGGTAGTTCCAACAATCCTGAGGTAGAGGTCGTTCATCGGGAACTGTGCACAGTCTGGGCCCAGGTTCAGAAGAACCTAGAGGCGTCCCAGAGCATACAAAAGACTCAGGCAGATAGAAGACGTTCTGCTAACCCCTTGTTTATGGTCGGGGATCTGGTGTGGCTATCGTCTAAGAACTTGCGCCTTAAATTCCCGTCCAAGCAGTTTGCTCCCCGGTTTATAGGGCCGTACAAGGTCATTGAAGTCCTCAATCCTGTCTCCTTCCGACTGGAGTTTCCCCCATCTTTTAGAGTACACGGCGTGTTTCATGCCTCCCTCCTTAAACGCTGCTCCCCGTCCTTTTCTACCTCAAGGAAACCTCCTGTCCCCGTTCTCACCCCTGAGGGGGTAGAATTCGAGGTGGCCAAGATTGTGGACAGCAAGATGGTCCAAGGCTCCCTCCAGTACCTGGTCCATTGGAGAGGATACGGGCCTGAGGAGAGGACTTGGGTACCCGCCCGGGATGTTCACGCTGGGGTATTGGTCAGGAGGTTCCACCTTCGTTTCCACAATAAACCAGGTCCATCTAGAAAGGGTCCGGTGGCCCCTCATAAAAGGGGGGGTACTGTTAAGGATCTGCCAGGCACAGCGTCTGTATCCACGCCCATAGGTAATCAGCCTGCACCTGCTTCTATATCTGTGAGACTGACTCCATCTTCTACCACTCAGGATGGCAGGCTTAGGAGTGGGAGAGCCTATCACAGCCTGGCCATACGGAGCTAGCTCCCGCCCTCTGTCTATTTATACCTGCCTTTCCTGTTCCTCCTTGCTTGTGATTCTTCTTTTGTTTCCTGGCCCTGCTGCAGCTTCTTTAACCTTTTGACCCTGCTTCATATCGACCCTGGCTTACTGACTACTCTCCTGCTCTGCGTTTGGTACCTCGTACACTCCTGGTTTGACTCGGCTTGTTCACTATTCTCCTTCTCTGCGTTTGGTACCTCGTACACTCCTGGTTTGACTCGGCTCGTTCACCACTCTTGTTGCTCGCGGTGTTGCCGTGGGCAACTGCCCCTCTTCCCTTGCTTCTGTGTACCCTTGTCTGTTTGTCTGTCGGGCACTTATTGAGCGTAGGGACCGTCGCCCAGTTGTACCCCGTCGCCTAGGGCGGGTCGTTGCAAGTAGGCAGGGACTGAGTGGCGGGTAGATTAGGGCTCGCTTGTCTGTTTCCTTACCTCCAGCATTACACGGAATATATGCAGCGGAATACAGCAGCAGCATAGTGGATGAGATTTACCAAATCTCATCTACGTGCAGCGTAAGATTTCCGTCCCAAAATTCACCTGCGGTGCGTATTTTTCTTTCCGCAGCATGTCAATTCCTGTGGCGGAAAGTGGACTGAATTGCTGTGTTTTTCAGAGGAGATGTCACCATCTCACAGACTTGAAAAAACATAGCAAAATCTGCACTATTTTGTGCAGTAAAAAACACAGGAAATGCTGCAGTTTTTCCGCAGCGGAATGTTTGCTAGTTTTAACGGAAATTCTGCAGAAATTTTCTGCAGCAATTCCGTTATGTGTGGACAAGCCTTAACTCCTTCCATATCTCTTCAGACTTTGCTGAACTAATGCCCTGGGGTTGCTGCTGCCAGGTAGAATAACAGTATTAAATAATATGACAGTATTTATTAATAATATGACCAGATAACACAATCGTTAAAAGGGCCTCAGACCTGTCCGCAGGGACTATGGCTATAAACAAGACACCAGACACGCTGCATTGCTGTTTTAGCCATGGTTAATATTAGTGCATTTTGCAGGTAGCACAGAAGTATTGCTTTCAGTTACTCTTTGTATTATTCCAAACTCCCTTGGAGTCCAGACTACACTAGATTCAATATGGAAGTTCGGAAAATGGAATCGATTGTCGGCCTCATATTCTGGGTTCAAAGACAAGCATAGGTAGGAGGTCTGTTCTAAGCCAATCACAGCAAAGTAAGGAGAGAAAATTGAGACCCTAACTAAAACCATAACACGGTGATAAAATAAAAAACAATTAAAAACAGGGGGCCAGACACTTCTCTACCAAACGCACAAGTATGTAATCTCACCTCTTGAAACTGCAGGTCAGAAGTGGCTTTTGATCCCAAGTCTGGTAATAACATTTCATAAAAGTGATTGGAATCTTTCATGTTACTAAACAACACAAAGACAAATGTAAATATAAATGCAGAATTTGGTGACATATTCACTTATATTCTATTACTTATGTACACAAAAAAAGACACATGTCTATCAAGTTCTTCCTATGTAACACCTAGGGTATGTTCACAGGGCTTATTTTCGGCCATTTTTCGGGCCGTAAGCGGGCAAAAAACGTCCGCAAAATTGGCAGAACACCTCCAAACATCTGCCCATTGATTTTAATTGAAAAAACGGCGTTTTGTTCTGACGGGGCGATTTATACGAGGCCGTTTTGAAAAACGGCCACGTAAAAACACGCCAGGAAAAAAGAAGTGCATGACACTTCTTGAGTCGTTTTTGGCCATAAAAAACGCAGCGAAAAATGCGACTTTGAATAAAAAACGGCTGAAAATCAGGAGCTGTTTTCCCTTGAAAACAGCTCCGTATTTTCAGCCGTATTTTGTTAAGCGTGTGAACATACCCTTAGCTGTTTGATCCAGAGAAAGGCAAAACAAAATCCCCACCCTGATCGTAGCCAATTTTGCCTTAGGAGGGATTTACACAGTGTTTTGCTGCGTTTTTGTGCATTTTTCATGGCATTTTTAATGGCGTTGTGCCGTTTTTCATGCAGTTTTAAGTGTGGCCAGATGTTACATTAAGGTCTATAGTAAAATATCAAATGCACTGCACACAACTGAGTTTTGGTTTGTGGCATTTTTGAGGCAATTTTGTGGTCAGTGGCATTTTTTCCAAACACATCATACTTTGGGTATAATTTTTTTCAGGCGTTTTTCCCATCGGCTTCTCAATAGGACCTAAAAAATGGCAGAAAAGAAGCATGTACAAAATAATTCCAAATTAAAAACGCCACAAAAAATGCCACTAAAAGCGCCTTAAAAAACGCATGTTACATTTGAAAACTGCTAGCATTTTCTGTGTGTGAAGGAGGCCTCAGGGTCAGTTCACACAGAGTTTATCACGCAGAAAAATTTGCCTCAAAACTCCTTTAGGATTTTTGAGGCAAATTTTTAAATGCCAGCGGTTTATGTTTCCGCTTTTTTTGACGCTTTTGTTTAGCCATTGTGTAAAATGAATCCAATGCAAAACAATGTTTTTTTTTGAGTCATAACCGCTTCAAACGAGCGGCGCTGTTTTATCATGCCTCCCATTCGTTTTTTCCCCGCGAGCAGTCAAAAGCCACTTGAGGAAAAAAAATGCCTAAGCCTCCTATTGAAATCAATGGGGGGCAATATGGGGCGTCTTTTGTACTGATCACGTCGTGGTTTCCACTTCCAAATCAGAGCCAAAAAAAACTTGGAGAAAATAAGAATTCCTTCTTGGCACCACATGGCAGTTGGAAAACTTTAACACCATTTTCCCACCTTATTAATTATTACTTTAAATGCTATTAGAAGATAAATGTCTAGTCCATTTTTAAATGCTGGTATTGTATTTGCCAATGACAACCTCTTGTGGTAGAACATTCCACAGGCTGATTTCACTGACTGTAAAGGACCCTTTCCTAAATCTATTTAGCCTCTTTTCTTTAACACGTGAAGGTCCTTTGTACAGTTCTATGGATTACATAACACCCAAAAAGTAAACTATAATGGTTTTGATGAATATGAGTGACTGTACAATTGCCACTTGTTTCAGACTGTTCGTCCATTCTTTGATTTCGGATTGCTCTGGCTGATTTTGACCAGTTAATGGGCATGTAAGTTAGACTGTTTCAAGCTGTTACTGGTTAGATACAGTGTGAACATCAGTTTCCCAAACTTTTCAGGCTCGAGGCACCCCTGGAAAAAAAATGTCCTCAGGGCACCCTACTAAATATTTACACAGTGTTTTTTTGTAAGGCAGAAAAAAAAAATCTGCCTCAAGATTCCTTTAGGATTTTTGAGGCAGATTTTGAATTTTCCACGTTTTTTTGCTGTGTTTTTTGCCCAGATTTTTTTTTAAGCCGTTGAAGTTAATGCAAAAACCGCAGGAAAAAAAGCACTCCAAACGAGCGCCGCAAGGTTTAAATTGCCTCCTATTAATTTCAATGGGAGGTCAGAGGTGGAAACAACTGAAAGACCATCAGACCCCACTCACAGTAAAATGACCATCAGCCCCCCACTCACAGTAAAATGACCAGCAGTCTACCTCACAGTAAATTGACCGTCCTCCCCCACCCACAGTAAAATGACCATCAGCCCGCCACTCACATTAAAATGACCACCAGTCCCACTCACAGTAAAATAACCATCAGCCCCACTCACAGTAAAATAACCATCAGCCCCCTCACAGTAAAATGACCATCAGACCCCCTCACCGTAAAATGACCATCCTCCTCCCACACTCACAGTAAAATGCCCATCAACCCGCCACTCACATTAAAATGACCACCAGTCCCACTCACAGTAAAATAACCATCTTTCCCCACTCACAGTAAAATGACCAGCAGCCTACCTCACAGTAAATTGACCGTCCTCCCCCACTCACAGTAAAATGACCATAAGTCCCACTCACAGTAAAATAACCATCAGCCCCCCTCACAGTAAAATAACCATCAGCCCCAAACTCACAGTAAAATGATCATCAGACCCCCTCACAGTAAAATGACCATCAGCCCCCTCCAGTAAAGAGACCATCAGCTTCCCCAGTAAAGAGACCATAAGCCCCCCAATAAAGAGACCATCAGCCCTCCCTCCTGTAAAATAACCATCAGCCTGCCACTCACAGTAAAATGACCATCAGCTCCGTGCGTCACATCCGCTACAAGCATAGTTAAAGTAAGCGTCGGGGGTGGAGCTTGTAGCAAAAAAAACGTGGATGAGCGGAGTGTCGCGGCACCCCTGGACGGTTGTCGCGGCACCCCGGTTGGGAACCACTGGTATAGGTCCATGGAATATACATTTCATAATAAATGTTGGTGACTTTGCACATGTGTATTTCTAAATGTCCTGTATGGTATCTGTGCATGTATACTTTTTTTATAAATAAAAAAACTCAATAAAATGATTGAAGCAGAATTATATAACACCCTTTTTTATTTACATATAGTCTTGATTAAAAATATCCTATAATTTTGTATCTTCACAAACTACAGTCTACAAAGGTTTTGTGTTGGCTGATCCTGCAGTCATACTCCCTTTACGTCTGCCCGCTGGTTTTCAATAACTGCAAAATGTACAAAAGCAAGAAGTAGGGGACTGATGGACAAATGTAAGGTTTACGCATTAAGGCCTTATTTACACGAACGTAGTCGCACGGACCTATGTAATTCAATGGGGCCGTTCAGACAGTCCGTGATTTTCACGCAGCATGTGTCTGCTGCGTAAAACTCACAACATGTCCTCAGGGGCGTAGCTAGGGGGTGGGGCAGGCGGGGCATGTGCTCCGGGTGCAACTAGGTGGTAGGGAAGGGTGGGCGCCGCAGAGCAGATGATCGCTGCTGATAGGCGCCCTGTATGTCGGACACCTGCAGCAGCTTTAGGAAGAGCCAGGAAATCACGCAGAGGCCCTCTGACTGGGGTCTGTGACGGCCAGGGAATGGACCAGTCCAGTGACCTTACCTGTCACCTGACCTCACGTCAGTGGCATGAGGTCAGATGACTCATGTCAGGGGACTGGACTGGTCCATTCACGTGCTGCACCCTCTCAGCATGTAGGGGGCGCCACTGAGCTCTGCCTCTACTCTGTGCTCTGCTGTTACACACACGGAGTAAGTAACAGCCGAGAAGCAGAGGAGGAAGCTCCGCCCACAGCCCATCCTGAAAGAAACTTGTGATCCTGCCAGCAAGGAGACATGGTGAGTGTCTGTGTGTGTATATGTGTGTGTAGTGTGTATACAGTGTGTGTCTGTCTGTCTGCCTGCATGTGTTTGTCTCTTACATCTACTACATTATCTGTACTCAGAGAGTTCTCACTGTGTTATCTGTGATGTTACATAGGATTGCAGGTAACATAACTACATTATCTGTACTCCGAGAGTTATCACTGTGTTATCTGTGGTGTTACATAGGACTGCAGGTGACATCTACTACATTATCTGTACTCAGTTATCACTGTGTTATCTGTGGTGTTACATAGGGCTGCACGTGAAATCTACAACAATATATGTACTGTGCATATATGTGCCTGTGTGGGTATATATGGTCTGTTTGTGAATGAGTCTTTGTGCTTGTATATTTGTGCCTTTTATGTACTTGTATATGTCCCTGTCTGTGTATTTATCTGCCGGTTTGTATGCGTATATGTGTCTGTACGTCTATAGATTTACCTGTATGTATATATTCCAGAATGTGTGTATGTATATTTGCCTGTATGTCTAAATATCTATCTTTATGTCTGTACAGTATATATGTTCCAGCGTGTCCATATATGTGGTTAATTTTTGGTTTGTGTAGGGGGCGGCAATAGAGAGTCCCACTCAGGGCGCCATCCAAGCTAAGGCCGGCCCTGGCTGTCACCAACCCTAGTCAGAAGGAACTCTGCCGCTGCCTGCGCCGCATGACCTCCTCGGTTCCTCCGGTAAGTCACACCAGGCAGAGCGGAGAGTAGTAGCGGTAGGCTACCGCTCTGTTTACAGTGTGGCGCTAAGTACAAGGGGGGAGTGTGGCGCTATTTAAAAGGGGGGGGAGAAATGTGGCACTATTTACAAGGGGGGAGTGTGGCGCTATTAACAAAGGGGCAGCGGGCTATGTGTGGCACTATCTAAAAGGGGGCAGTGTGCTACTATCTACAAGGGGGAAGCGCGCTGTGTGTGGCGCTATTTACAAGGGGGGCTGTGTGGCGCTATTTACAAGGTGGGCTGTGTGTGCGCTATCTACAAGGGGGGGATGTGTGCGGCACTATCTACAAGAGAGGGGCTGTGTGTGGCGCTATCTACAAAGGGGGCTGTGTGTGGTGCTATCTACAGGGGGCTGTGTGTGCGCTATCTACAAGGGGGGATGTGTGTGCGCTATCTACAAGGGGGGATGTGTGTGGCACTATCTACAAGAGGGGGGATGTGTGTGGCACTATATACATGAGAGGGGCTGTGTGTGGCACTATCTACAGGGGGCTGTGTGTGGCCTCTTTAATTTATTTTCTTTTAATTTATTTTTATGTCAATTACATTATAGAACTATATCGCTTCTAAAATGTAGAAATGCTTTTATGCTCGAGTTACGTTAAAAAAACTTGTGAAAAAAAATTACACCTCCTTGATTGGTAGAGAAAGTAAAGATGGCGAGGGGGAAGGAGATGTCGGGAAATAAGTTGGGGTGGGGGCAATCTGAATCTTTGCCCCGGGTGCGGGAGAACCTAGCTATGCCTCTGATGTCCTATACGTGAGCGTGTTTTGCGCATCACGCACCCATTGAAGTCAATGGGTGCGTGAAACTCACGCGCAGCACATGGACGCACTTCCGTGTGCTGCGCGTGATTCGCGCTACAGTAGATCAAGAAATGAAGGGAAAAATAAAACCACCTCCTTCATTTCTTTTCTAAACCTTAAAACCGCGTGTCATAAGGAAGGCATATGCGTGAAAATCACGCAGCCACGCACCAAACACTTATGACACACGAAACTGCAACGCGCAAAAAACTCAGCGTTTTTTGCACGCGCAACACGCACACGTTCGTGTGAATTTCGCCTAAACCATGACAATTTAATTAGCGCCATTTGAGGTGTTAAAATTTTTGTTTTCGATTCAATTCATCTCCAAAATAAGTAACGATACTAAGGGGTATGTTGCCAGTTTAAGTCCTTGTTCACACAGTTCAAATTTGCTGCAGAGTTTGAAAATACTATTTAAGCCAAAACCAGGAACGGTACCTAAACAGAATAAATATATAAATGAAGGCCTCATAGCTTTGCTTTCCTGGATCCAATTCTGGTTTTGGCTTAAAAAAAAATGAATGCAAAATCTGCAGCAAATCTGCACTATGTGAACAAGGCCAAAGAAAAGAATGAGCATGCATGCTATAAACAATATTTTTAAGGCAGGTCATAAGGCAATGACCTAGAAATTAGTGCATACAGAGCCCTTTTAATACTCACATGTCATTTAGTCGATGCCAGTTCTCTTTCAAAAAGTCCCAAGCTATGTGTCTTCCTATGTCATTCTTAAACATATGCAACAAGACATCCAACATATTATGAGAATCACTATTCATGCTTTCCTTCAAATACCTGTAAATACATTGAACGGAATTATTAAAAGGTAACAAATACAGAGTTCACAAATTTTTATTTTTTACTCCATGAAAACTGAATTCTGTGTGGATGAAATAGAAAGTATTAACCAATTTGTTTCTCATTTAGACACATAGGTATTCTAAGGACTTATTCATACAAGAATATTTCACATCTGTATTCCCTTCTGTACTGTTTCCAGGCATAAAACATAAAAAGGTCCCATTAAATGGGAAAAGGAAAGGGGCAAAATATTTCCTTAAAGGGAACCGATCACCAGCATTTCACCTATTGAACTTTACTTATCCCTCACTGGCCGCTGCTATAAAAAGTTCATTGCCGTTATCCCCGCTCCTAAACTCCTCCTCTGGCTGTAAATAACGGTCTGCAAACATTTTACGCCTTTTATCGTAATAATCCGGTGTCCCTTTGTGCGCACACACCGGAAGAGGACATCAATGCACAAGCCCGGGATTTAGTGTGCTGGGGGAAGGCGAGGAGCGACAGTAAGGAGGCGGGGTAAACTCGGAAAGACTTGAATGAAGATATGACGCTTTCCAAATGAAGATTTGACTCTTTTTAAACAAAGATTTGACTCTTTTATGCTCATTATCACTGGGAACACTAAAAAACGGAATACTAAAGCTACAGAGCCGACTAAAGACAATTATAGATTATATAGAAATGATTTTTCACCCACTACCACTAGGTATTGCTGGTTTAATAGGTGAAATGCTGGTGACAGGTTCCCTTTAAGGATTCCCACCTGAGGTGCACCAAGGCAGCAGCTCGAATGCCTGGCGCGTCAGTCAATTCTATGACCTTTGTTCTAGGTGCTTTTATTTTTTCATTCATTCATTTTACAACTGTAGCGCGAATCAAGCGCGGCCCACGGAAGTGCTTCCGTGTGCCGTGCGCGATTTTCACGCACCCATTGACTTTAATGGGTGCGTACAGCGAAAAACGGCCAAGTATAGGACATGTCGTGAGTTTTACGCAGCGGACACCCGCTGCGTGAAAATCACGGACAGTCTGAACGTCCCCATTGCCTAACATAGGTCCGTGCGACGCGCGTGATTTTCATGCGCGTATTACGGATGTAATATACAGCCTTACTTTGTGAGGAACCTTTTCGAGGTGGCACTACTGTTGCCTGCTTACCGATACAACAGCCATGGTTCCCTGGTGCAACTCAATCCCCGTATGAGGTAGCCCAGCTCCCAATGATCTTCACTATCTGATTTGTTATGATAATTCCAAGCAAACTCCCATTCCTTTTCACCACCTTCTGCAATGCCATAGCAATAAACTGAACCTTTAATAGATTGTGGTATTCTGCAAAAGAGGAACATAGAATACATTTAAAAAAAGACTGATAAAAACTATTTCCTATAATGCCATTCAGATATGTGGACTTGGGAATGGCCATAATTTTGTGCCTGCTGTTGGATTTCTCAGACTGTGGCTGCTGGAAGGGGCTTTGTTTGTTCGCACAGAAAACTATATAAAGTAGCAGTATATAAAAGGATTGCCTTATCACTAACCACTGCCGCTGGCCATATATTTCCCTAGAAGAGCAGTATTATATGCCAGTTATTCTGGATTGGACAGAATGAACCAATCTTTGCATGTGGCTCATAGAAGGGGGTCCTCTTTGATATCCATATGCCCTAATATGGCATATAGAAAAAAGCTGTCAAGATGAGACAATATCTTCAATGACTACCCATACATACAGATAGATAGATAGATAGATAGATAGATAGATAGATAGATAGATAGATAGATAGATAGTGTAGCGTCCATGGCCGCGGGCCGTCGGGTTTACTCACCTCCCGACGCCCGAAGCCATGGATCCGTGAGCGCTGGTCCCCATCTCCTTCCTAGGAGACTCCAGTGCTCACTTCCGCTCCGTTCTGCTGTGTCCCGTAGGGTGCGCGCGCATAGGAAATAGTCATCATCATCAACTGCCACGATTTCCTGGTCTATAAGAAGGCCCCAGGCCTTCTGATCCTTGCCTGAGCGTTGTTAGTTTTCCCAGTCTGTCTTGCAAATGGTCCCTTAGTGTTTCCCATTCCAGTTGTTACCCGTGCCTTGTTCCCTGTTCCTGTTTCCCATGCTGTGCCTTTAGTATCTAGTCGTGCCACGTCCTTTGTCATCTGCCACGTCCGTAGGAATCCGCCACGTTCTGTGTCATCTGCTACGTCTGGAGAAATCTGCCACGTCCGGAGGAATCCGCCACGTCCTGTGTCATCTGCCATGTCTGGAGGAATCCGGCCACGTCCTGTGTCATCTGCCACATCCGGAGGAATCCACCACGTCCTGTGTCATCTGCCACGTCCGGAGGAAGCCGCCACGTCTGGCGCAACCTGCGGCACCTGTGTCATCCGCCACGTTTGGCGTAATCTGCTGCAACCATCTACATCAGTGCCAGAGCTGCGGCCACCGTCTGGACTATCCAGGTACCCTTGTGTGGGACATTGTATTTCTGGGGTTTCCTGTTGTTTGGCCAGCTGCCTCCCCGCTACGGCGGTACGGCCTAGTGGGTCCACTAACCCGATTCGTGACAGATAGATAGATAGATAGATAGATAGATAGATAGATAGATAGATAGATAGATAGATAGATAGATAGATAGATAGATAGATAGATTAGATTTATATTCAAAATTTTTACAGAGGGTAGTGAAGTTTTTAATTCTGATGTCTTTTTACAGACCAACTAAAGCAGAGGTGTCCAAATCTAGTCCTCAAGATGTACTAGCAGTTCATGTTTTCATTTATCTTCACAAATCAGAGAATCTATTGCGTATGTGGCAGTCATTTTATATTTAAGCAATATAAGATATAAGGCTGAGAGAGGCTTTGCCTAAGTCAGTATAGTACAGCATGCGCACATGTAACTTACTCATTGGTGGAAGTGTTAGCCATCCATTTTGTATAGAGTTCACTTGCCAGGTCAAGACAATCTTTTAATCCAAGAAAACAGGCAGTCTTAAAAATATCATCTATTCCTGTACTTAAACAAAAATAAAACAGTGTTCATAAAACGTAAGAGCATTATCATTTAACTAGCAGACTACATATGGTGCCTTTGTAAAGTACTCTGCATTAAGCTGGCATAGACATGAGCTTTTAGTTGGCCGGTTAGGATTCACCAACAATCCTATGTCTGTGGTGAGCAGCAGACCGCCCAAGACAGGGATCAGGACTGGTTGGATTTCAACCCATGGGATCTGTTTCCCCAAAGTAAGTGGTGCCAGAGCAGCAGGGTGGCCGCTAAGGGTTCCAGCAGCGGGACACCCGGTGTTTTGCTTATAATTTAGGTTTAGGATAGGGTTTTCACCTGTGTAACTTGATACCCTGGCATAGAAATCTTAGAATCATATGAGTTTTATAAGTCATTCCACTAGTCACTGTCAAGCTGACTGGCAGTTTTGCATGCAGGTTGTTGCATTTTTGACAACTGCTTATTACAGTGACTGGTTTCTGTCAAGTGAATGACAGTAAATCTGTCAATTCACCTTCGTACCTTTCCATAGAAAATGGAAAATTTTTCATGAAGTGTTGCAATAATACCTGCAATAACAGATTTGCCTGTCTGCCTAGCCTAAAGGCTGTGATGCAGCTGTGGATTTACAGGCTATTGAAAAACTTCTTTTTTCATTTGATATAATAAAGGACGTGTCTTAATATTGCTTATAACAGGGAGAATTGTGAAGTACTTACTGAACAAAAATGTCATCGGCAGTTTCCTCAAAATTTCGGCGAATGATACTTGCATAGTGTTGGAATATTGGGTTTATTCTTTTCAAAATATATTTCTATAAAAAAAATTACACTCAAGTCAATGCCATTTCCCCACATCTATGCCAAATGAAAGTGGACATTTTGTGTAATTTAAAGCAATATGATGGCATTTTGATGGTTTATTACTAATTTACCTATTCAGCTGTTTCATGTTTTGATCAATTCTTAATAAGATCAAGCATATTTATACACCAATTCTTCTTTTATATAAAAATGGGTATATTCACACACACAGCAGACTCGCACAAAGTTCTGCAACTGTTTCATATATCTAAATGCAGAAATCCATGCAAATGGTGCAGAAACAACCCCATTCAAATGTATGGAACAGATTTTCAGTCACAGAAATTTCTGCAACAAATTTGCCACGTGTAAATATACCCTTTGGCCTTGTTCACACAGTGCACATTTGCTTTTGCATACATTTTCTAAACTAAAATCAGAATTAGATCTATTAGAGCAGACCTATAAGGCTGAATTCATACACAGCATTTTTCTTGCTTTTTTCATGGCGTTTTTAATGACGGTTTATGCAGCTTTTTTTTGTGCAGTTTTAAGTGCAGCCTGATGTACTAAAGTCTGTAGTAAAATATTAGATACACTACATACAGCTGTGTTTTGGTTTGTGGAGTTTTTGAGGTGATTTTGTAGTCAGTGGCATTTTTTTTTCCAAACCCAGCATGCTCTGAGTGTCCGATGGGCTTCTCTATAGGATCTCAAAAACAGCAACAAAAAAAAATGCATGTACAAAATAACACCGAATTAAAAACGCCACAAGAAACGCCAGTAAAAACGCCTTAAACGCATGTTACATTTGAAAACTGCTAGAGGTTTTAGAAGCGGTTTTTTTTATGCATTTTAAAACACCTTAAAATTTATGTGTGTGTGTAGGAGGCCTAGGAAATTTCTTTATATATTTCTTCTGTTTAGGTTCTGTGCCTGGTTTTGCCTTAAAAAATACATACATAATCTTCATTAAATCTGCACTGTGTGAACAAGGCCTAATGGTGACAACTCCTTCCTTGTTGATAGAAAAGACTGAGAAACTACACTATAAGGGTATGTTCACACGGCCTATTTACGGACGTAATTTGGGCGTTTTTGCCCCGAATTACGTCTGAAAATAGCGCCTCAATAGCGTTGACAAACATCTGCCCATTGAAAGCAATGGGCAGACGTTTGTCTGTTCACACGAGGCGTAATTTACGCGCCGCTGTCAAATGACGGCGCGTAAATAGACGCCCGCGTCAAAGAAGTGACCTGTCACTTCTTTGGCCGTAATTCGAGCCGTTATTCATTGACTTCAATGAATAGCAGCGCCAATTACGTCCGTAATGGACGCGGCGTTCAAGCGCCTGCACATGCCGTTACGGCTGAAATTACGGGGATGTTTTCAGGCTGAAACATCCCCGTAATTTCAGCCGTAACGGACGCCCTCGTGTGAACATACCCTTAGAGCTCCATGACTGATCTGGTTTGGACGTTACATTTTCCAGAGCTGACCTGTTCAGATTGGATTAGACATCTGTAAGATCAATGCTAAAATTCTAGGTACAATCAGGACCGTCTTGCCTCAGGTGGCGGCCTGCTGCTTCTCTGTGGAGACAGCGGTACCACTGAAACCAACCGCCGCCACCTCCTCCTCCACTATAATTTTATCTGCGTCTATGCGTCCATGCATCGGCTTTCAATGACACAAGCGGCACAATTACATCATTACGCCACTTCCGGCATTGAAAGGCACTGAATGGCAGCATACGGATGTTTCTTGCCCTGCCATTCAGCGCCTTTCAATGAAGCAAGCGGCGCGATGACGTCATTGCGCTGCTTGCGTCATTTAGCTCCAGCAGACTTGGTCAGAAGAGACCAGGCCTGCATTTCTAGAGGACGGCATGGGAACAGGTGAGTTTGTACATTTTTTTTTTTTTCAGTTACCAGTGTGAGTCGCATTATCTACAGGGGGCACTTTCTACACGAGGCCTTTATCTACAGGGGGCTCTATATACAAGGGATTCTGGGGGGCAGCCTCTACAGGTGGCTGTGTATGGGGCACTATCTACAGGTAGATCTATGGGGGGCATTATCTACAGGCTTTATGGGGGCACTAACTAGAGGAGGCTCTATGGGGGCACTATGTATGGCGGTACGGTCTACAGGGGGCTCTATGTGGGGCACTGTCTACAGGGGGCTCTATGATGGGCACTACCTACAGGGGCACTATGAGGGGCACTATCTACAGGGGGCTCTGTGAGGGGCACTATCTACAGGAGGCACTGTGTGTGAGTGGGACACAGTGTATGGTGCTTTTATAATCAGTGACACAGTGTATAGCGTTATTATATTTAGGGGCATAGTGTGTGGCACCATGAGAATTTTATCTTAGTTTATAGGTGCGGAAATGTTTGAAAAGTGAAAAGCTGAAGACATCGGAGCAGCAAACGGCAGAAATGGGCCAGGGCCAGGAGAAGTCGTCATGAGGTCACCTATAAGTCACTTGATGTAAATGTCTATTCTGCCTCTATTCAGTACTGTAGTCACTGTATTATCTGCAGCGAGATAATGGGTGGATGATAGCCCCATTTGAACCCCTGAGGACGCTATGTTCGTAGCGAAACATGTCGGGGGGGGGGGGGGGGGCTCTGTTCTATTTTAATATCAATTGGTCTCTTTAATTGTATTGAAATAAAAGTTATATTTTATATTACACCATATTAGCTAGCCAGAAATAAGGGAATTTTTTTGCTTAATTGCAAATCAGTAAATGTGTGACATTATAACGCCTACCGGCTAGTAGGGTCTCTTCTTTGTTTATGTATTTATGTACTGAGCTTGATCCTGGTGCTGTATTTAGGTACTGAGCTTTGTTCTGGTACTGTTTTTATGTACGGAGCTTTGTTCTGGTGCAGTATATGTCAGAGGTTGGTTCTGATGCTGTAATTATGTAGAATATATTTATAATAACAAAATTGCATGGCAGATGGAGTTGTTGCAATTCAGTGTATATTTAATGGGAACCTGTCAAGTAGTTTTAACCCCTTGAACCGCCATACATGTCCTGACTAAATTTCCAAACATTTTCCTGTATGTTTTTTTCAAATGCAGCAAAATCTATAAATCAACTTTTAAAACAGCGCACGCTATATGCTAATTACTCATTAAAGGGTCATGGGGCGTTGCCTCTATCCTGAAGAGTCACGTAGTCCTGCCTCCAAACCCACCTTTCCATGCTTGATTGACATCTTCCTGGCTGTTCTACATCACTACCAGTCTCCTCCAACTTTCTCGGATGTGCCATTGCCTTGTACTCCATGGGCAGGCACTGTGCAACGAGGTGTACTCTGCAACGGCGCATCCGCAAGAGTTGAAGGAGACTGGTAGTGATGCAGAACAGCCAGGAAGATGTCAATCAAGATCTGGGGGGGGTCGCCATTTAAATTTGTACCCAGGGCTAGAATCAGCCCTGGGTACAATCAAAGTATAACTTGTGAATAAAATCAAACCAGCCAGATGGCCCCGCAAAGTGCCAGTCAGGGGTGTAGGAAATAACTTGTCACATATGTTAGGGAATTTGGTAAATCCATTCCCCTGCTTAAACCATCTTAGCCATTAGCAGCGCTAACATGTCAGTGTGTGACTCCCTACTGAACACTTCCTGTGTCAGTATCTATCTACACCTAATATATGGTATCAATGCACACCAATAATATATTATTCAAATAACTCTATAAAGATACAGAGGATGCAAAATAATTTTTACCCAACAATGACAAACAATACAAATTACTAAAACTATTACAAACACCTATTACAGTAATGTCCCAGGGTTACAGAATATAAATATATGAATGGAGGACTAGTGGTGTCTAAATAAGATAGAACATGTAAAAGAAAAAATTTCCCTACTTCCAAAAGAAAAATGTATTGAATCTGAATGTCAAAAATGTATCTATCCATATAACGCTTGAAAAAAATAATGTATTAAAGGCTATGTACACTTTTTTTTTTTTCTGTGGGACTAATGGGTTCAGTGTCAGCGAGTCCTGTTTGTCTCTGACACGCAGGATCCACCTGTTATCGATCACATCTAAGTTATGAACTTAGATGTGATCGGTAACAGATCGATCCTGCGTGTCAGATGACATGACAGATACAGGTTTCAGGTACAGCTGCTCTGTATACAGGATACAAAGCAGCTGTATCTCAAAAAGTAAAAATAATTTTTAATTAAAAATAATTTAGAACGTTGCACAAAACACACTGATACACTGTTTTATTAAAAAACAAAAAACGATTTCAAAGATGTGCATAGCCTTTAAAACGAAATAATGGCATCTGCACTACAGTAGTAAAGTCTAGCTGTTTTTGCCACCAATATATCATCTTCTGCCAGAAGAAAACGGTCTGAATATATACAATATACATTTCCTGTCATACAACCAAAAATTCACATATTTAATGCAGTCATGCTACCAGTATGAATTTTGGCTTATAGGACGAGCAGAAAACCATGACCCTGGAGATGCAATAGAGGGGTGCCACTGTAGTGCCACTGTGCCACTGTAGTAGCCTGCTACTCAATCTACACCAAATCCTAATTATTAATGCATCGTGTGTACAGAGTGATTGCTGTCAGTTTGATATTAGAACACTCTGAACAAAATGAATACACTGTAGTATGCGGAGTGCAAGGGCTGAGGGGGTAGAGCATGACTCAGGGATTCCCTCTGGTATTTTCTGTATCTCTGTTTTATGTACCCCATACCCTGCAATAGGCATAACATAGTGTATCAGTTTGGCCAGGAGTTTTTTTTTTTTGTTTTTTTTTAAACTTGTCTGTTTTAGTAGATACTTGCATTCCCCATAAAATAACAATGCTAAAGCATCTTTTTTTTTTTTTATTTAGAACTCTTTATTGTACCGTTCCCCTGTTATTCTAACTGGAAAAGTATAAAAAGATTGACGGTGTCCCTACACCGTCTGATGCTGAAAGTGATGAGTGAATAGTGTCTGAGTGTGTAGAGAAACAACCCATTGACCAGGAGAATAATAAGGCCCAGTTATCAATTTATTAATAGATTCCCAGGAGGAATAACAGCAATGACACAATGCAGAGATCTAAGAAATGATGCTCCAGAATTGTTATTATATAGGGAATACAGGTATTTACTTTTAGGAGAGTTAATTAGTGTTATTCATTAAACATAATATTACACTATAATGCTATCTCTCACTGTTAAGATAAAGAATTATTAATACCTTTATTAAGGGAAAAGAGTGATATGTAACCAGTGACTTTTTATAGGTATTTAAGTGTTTCAGAACTCTATACCACACAAGGATTTCCATTTCTTTTTCCAAGTATCTTGTTAAATTGAGAGTTGTTTCATATTCCATGTAACCAGCGCTAAATATAAAAATAATACCAGACGTATTAGAGCACAGCCAAAATAAAGAATGCAAAAATAAAGATACTAACCAGTCAGCAGTTATCTGTCTCGTGTCAGGGAATATTTACCGTCTAGGGTGCATGAAGAGTTTTACACCTGGATACAATCTTAGAAAGTCTTAGTTCTCTGGAGTATTATATGATCTGTATTTCTTATAATCTATGTTTACACATGGGTGTATATCCACAAGGGATGCAGAGGTAGCAGTCACACCTGGGCCCTGCTGCTCTAAGGTACAGTATATCACAATGTTAGGGCATATTTAGTGCTGGAATAATGTTCCGTCAGCTCTCCGGACATGTCTACTTTAGTAAATACTTGCATTCCCATAAATAAAGTATATTTATAATCATAAAGTAACAATCCTGAAGCAACCTTTTTAGAACTGTGTTGTGCTGTTCCTCTTTCATTCGTCTTGAAAATGTATGAATAAATTAACAACTGAGCTTTACCATTCCCCTTGTCAACAGGGCTTTTTCCTATACTCTGTTTTATCCATTCTCACCACCCGTGCTGTTACCCTCTCTTATCAAGACTCCCCTTACGGAGTTCTATGCTTTTATATAGCAAATTTTATACTACATTCTGACTATTTTTACTGTCCCTTTATGTCATTTTTTTTCTAAAAGTGTTAACACTATCCTGCACACTGAGCTGAGTGATTCTCATTTGTTCCGTAGTACTAATTTAACTTTGTGTCACCTTTGGCAACCCTTATTGCCTTGTTACCTGCTGTGCCAGGTGATTTACTTTAATTGTATTTTACAATAATTTCCTACTTTGTTTTTCCCTATATTCCCCTGTTTTTTCTTTCTGTATCTGTGTTTCACTATTTTTCTCCTAAATACAATTTTGAATATCTAAAAAACTGAAGTGGCAGCACATATCATCAACTTGCTAGAACTCAAGATGAACAATTTGCCACTGGCTGCCAAGCCCAGATGACTTAGATTTTGACATTATTCTCAAAAGCAGTAAGGGGGAGCAAGTCTTGAAATACATCATGCTTATTATGGGGGATACGAGATATAATAAATGAATGTAGTTTACATGAATGTTATATTTTGTAATGTTTATAAATTTTTTGTGGGCACTTAGAATTATGTAACGTTTGCTTTTCACATTCACTAAGCATTCAAACAGTCAGCATTTCTTTACTTACTTTGCCAATATAAAGGCATCATCCATGATCTGCACCCTATTAACAACTGGCAGAGGCTGCACACAAATGAAACAAGATGTGATTGTAAGCAGAAGAGCACAGTATCGCATAGTATGTCAGTGTACATTATTTTAACCCATCATGGTACGTGGACACATAGAAAACAACAGCGTGTAAAGTAATAAAACAATACATGTAGAAAATCAAAGGGCCCACCCATCTCTAACATCTCCTATTGCTATCACATTTTGTCCTGCATCTCTCTACAGAATGAATACTGACCCCCTCCCTCCATCCTAGTTCTATATGCCCTTATACCTAGTATATATAGAATAAAACAATGAATACAGGGGCTTTTCAGAAAATGGTGGAGGGAAGCATATTAAAGAGGATTGGTTGCGGGGTACTAAATTTATTTGATAATGAACTTTGTGTCCAAAAGTGTAGCTTAAAGCTTCTGGTGCAATATATGCCCCTGTGTCAGGGTCCAGATGCAATGGCAACCTCTGCCCCCACTATAGTGTCCCCATAACTTTCAAGGGCTTGCTTTCTAAACTCATTACAGACCAGGTCCATAGTGACAAGCTCTAGAATCTATTATGCACTTTACTTTACTATATACAGTATTATATGCACTACATTATGTTATAAAAAGAGGAGTAAAGGGGGGGGGATAAAGATAAAAACAGGAGAAAAACTGCATGTTAAATGCCATATATAAATAATTATTTTATGTGTTAATCTTTTAACACCATGTCAGTTTTAGTTCCAAGATTCTGTGATAATTCATTTTATAATACATCCTTAAGGCCCTGTTCACACAGAGTTTTTTTGACGAGTTTTTTGATGTGGAAACCGCACCAAAAAACTCCTCAAAAACCGCCCGAAAATGCCTCCCATTGATTTCAATGGGAGTTGGACGAGTTTTTTTGCTGCGAGTAAAAAAACTGCGTCGCGGTAAAAAGAAGCGTCATGACCCATCTTGAGGCGGTTTCCGCCTCCAAAACCCCATTTCAATCAGTCAGAAAGAGGAAAAAAAAACCTTGACGAGTGTTTTGATGAGTTTTTGTCAAACCACTGTGCAAAAACCTACTGGAGCAGTTTTTGCAGGAGGAATTTTCCTCCTGCAAAAAACTCAGTGTGAACACAGCCTATAGAGGTCAGAGCAGTTTTTGTGACAGAGAGCTCAAGATCCGCTGCATAAACAGTGTTAAAGTATACAATTTTGTCTGCCTACAGCCAACACTTTATGGATTTTTACATTGAAATCATTAATAAAACAGTATACTGTAAGCCCCTAAGAATCTAGAAGGAAACTTAACTGCTTGCAGTTAAAACGTGAACTTTAAAAGTAGTATCTTTAAAACTAGTATGAAATATGTATATTTAAGCCAAATATCTTTTGGAGTAACCCTAGAAAACCTCTTATTTTAGGGTCTAATCACGAAGTCCAAAGGGGACAGTCAGTGAGGGCTTTATAAATTCCCTCCTTATATTTATTGTACACATGACTCATAAAAAGAAGTTTGATATTTCCTATATTATGTGCGTGCAGATGTATTATCATAGTGTTTATGCTCCAAATATTATCAATCTTTACAGGGCTGATATGTCACCCTTTAAGGCTACGTTCACACCTAACGGAATTGCTGCGTACTTTCCGTACAGATTTACCGGAAAAAAAAATCAGCAGTGCAATACAGTATCATCAAAGCGAATTACATTTTAACAAATCTCATTCACACGAGGCACAAAATTTCCATGCAGAAATTGAACTCTTAGAAAATCCAGAGCATGTAAGTTTCTGCTGTGCAATGGTCGCGGATTTGTTGCAGATTTTCCATATTGAGTTCAATAGGGAAGTGAACATCTGTGACAAATGACAATTGTTTTGACTTTTTCTGCGGATCCACATTTTCTGCGGACTTTACACACTACCCCTGGTGTTGCCGTAGCAACTAGTCTCTGCATCCCCAGATGGTCTCCGTACAGCCGGCCACCGGGGATGAGGTTTCACACATATGACCATTGCCGCCAATCACAGGCTGCATTGGTCACATATGATGAAACGTCTTCACAGGAGGCCAGGTGTACAGGGACACGTTGCTACGGGAGCACCAGAGAAGTTGAGAATGTTTTGGTTTTTTTCTCAACTGTTTTCTGCACTGGAAAATCCGCAAGCAAATAAGCACCAGATCTGCAGATTTTCCGTGCGAATTTCCCTTGGCCTCCCTCTCAGATTTACTGCAGAAACTAAATAAATTTGAATAAATTTATCGCATCTTACTCATGTGTGCTTTAAAGACTGGTTTATAAAATGCCAACCTTAGTAAATGTGCCCCACTGTGCTTACAGTATTCCTCTGAAACAACATAAAAAGGTGGCGTGTTTGTTAATTGAATACAGTGAAGTACCTACCATAGATACCTGGTTATGCCACTACTATGAGGGGGTCTCAGCCTGAGAGGGGCCAGCACCGGCAACTGGTAATTTGCTAAATGGAGCCAAAATCAGACTTAAATTACCCAATCAGATCCCAGTTTCTGGCAGCCATAGACCTCTCCAGCTGCACAGCTAGGCTGCATTTACACATTGTCACATTGTGTATTTGTTGCAGATGACTTGGCACCCGAGGCTTGTGACCACCTCACCACAGTTTTTTGCACATTGTAGCAGACTTTTATTAAATTACTTTACTTTAATTTTGTGCATTATCCTTGTATAGTGATACACTTTGAGCATGATCACTATACTGTGATATCACTGTATGGAACTTCCCTGCATTGTGACATCGTGTACTTTTATTTCGATACTGTTAATTGAGGCCTCATGCACATGAACGTATTTTTGTCCTCCCGTAAATACTGGCGTAAATACGAGTCCTTGGTCACACATATTCGACCCGTATTGCACCAGTATTTACGGACCCGTGCCCGTAAATACGGGTCCGGTGTCACCCGTATTCCACCCGTATTTACGGGCACGTTTTCGCTGCAAAATTACACTGCAGTAATCGGCAGCCCTTCTCTCTGTCAGTGCAGGATAGAGAGAAGGGACAGCCCTTTCCGCAGTAAAAGTAAAATAAATTCATACTTACCCGGCCGTTGTTTTGGTGACGCGCCCCTCTCTTGACATCCAGCACGACCTCCCTGGATTACGCGGCAGTCCATGTGACCGCTGCAGCCTGTGATTGGCCTGTGATTGGCTGCAGCGGTCACATGGGCTGAAACGTCATCCCAGGAGGCCGGACTGGAGGAAGAAGCAGGGAGTTCTGGGTAAGTATGAACGTCTTTTTTTTTTTTACACGTTGATCTATATTGTGATCGGAAGTCACTGTCCAGGGTGCTGAAAGAGTTACTGCCAATCGTTTAACTCTTTCAGCACCCTGGACAGTGACTATTTACTGACGTCGCCTAGCAACGCTCCCATAATTACGGGTGCACATACGTAGTCACCCGGAATTACGGGAGCCCCATAGACTTCTATGGGCCTGCCCGTGCCATAATTACGGCCTGAAATAGGACATGTTCTATATTTTTCAACGGCACGGGCACCTTCCTGTAAGCATACGGGGAGGTACCCGTGGCCAATAGAAGTCCATGGGCCCGTAAAAACGTGCCGTAATTACGGCCCGTAATTACAGACGTTTTTACGTTCGTGTGCATGGGTACTGACTTTGGACATTACTCGTGTGCTGTTACATAACTATTTTTTATTATCCCTGTGCAGGTAGATCACGGTTTATTATCTCTGTATAGTGAGATCACTGTGTTTCTTATCCCTGTACTGTTACTTCACTATGTGTTTTGTCCCTGTACAGTAGCATCACTGTGTGCATTTTTAGGGGCGTAACTATATGTGGTGCAGAGGTTTAGCCCCTTAACGACGGGCAAAGGATATACAGGTCCCTCTCAATGAATTAGAATATCATCAAAAAGTTTCAGTAATTTAATTCAAAAAGTGAAACTCATATATTACATAGATTCATTACACACACAGTGATCTATTTCCAGCATTTTTTTTCTTTTAATGTCGAAGCTTATGGCTAACAGTTAATGAAAACCCAAAATTTAGTCTCTCAGAAAATTAGAATATTGGGTAAAAGTTGAAGATTGTAGACTCAAGGTTTCACTCTAATCAGCTAATCAACACAAAATACCTGCAAAGGTTTCCTAAGCATTTAAATGGCCCAACAGTCTGGTTCAGTAGCTACACAATCATGGGGAAGACTGCTGACTTGACAGTTGTCCAGAAGACAGTCATTGACACCCTCCACAAGGAGGGTAAGCCACAGAAGGACATTGCCAAAGTAGCTGGCTGTTCACAGAGTGCTGTATCCAAGCACATTAATGGAAAGTTGAGAGGAAGGAAAAAGTGCGGTAGAATAAGGTGCACAAGCAGCAGGGTTAACGGCAGATTGTCAAAAGGCCATTTAAGAATCTGGGGGATATTCAGAAGGAGTGGACTGCGGCTGGAGACAGTGCTTCAAGAGCCACCACAAACATACATATCCAGGACATGGGCTACAACTGTCGCATTCCTTGTGTTAAAGGAACAGTGTCATCACAAATTTTTTTTCCGCCTCCAAAACCCCAAAAATTTGAACAATGTTTAATCACCTACACACTAAATGTTTAATTAAAAAACATGTTTTGCTGGCAACACATTCCCTTTAAGCCACTCATGACCCAGAGACAACGTCAGAAGCATCTTACTTGGGCTAAGGAGAAAAAGGATTGGTCTGCTGTTCAGTGGTCCAAAGTCCTGTTTTCAGATGAAAGTCAATTATGCATTTCATTTGGAAATCAAGGTCTCAGAGTCTGGAGGAAGAGTGGAGAGGCATCAATCCAAGTTGCTTGTGGTCCAGTGTGAAGTTTCCACAGTCAGTGATGGTTTGGGGAGCCATGTCATCTGCTGGTGTTGGTCCATTGTGTTATATCAAGTCCAGAGTCAACGCAACTGCCTACCAGGAAATTTTAGAGCACTTCATGCTTCCCGCTGCTGACAGGCTTTATGGAGATGCTGATTTCATTTTCCAGCAGGACTTGGCACCTGCCCACACTGCCAAAAGTAACAATACCTGGTTTAATAACCACGGTATCATTGTGCTTGATTGGCCAGCAAACTCACCTGATCTAAACCCCATAGAGAATCTATGGGGTATTGTCAAGAGGAAGATGAGACACCAGACCCAACAATGCAGATGAGCTGAAGGCTGCTATCAAAGCAACCTGGGCTTCCATAACACCTCAGCAGTACCACAGGCTGATCGCCTCCATGCCACGCCGCATTGATGTAGTAATTCATGCAAAAGGAGCCCTGACCAAGTATTAAGTGCATATACTGTACATTCTTTTCAGTAGGCCAACATTTTGGTTTTAAAAATCATTTTTGAAATTGGGCTTATTTAATATTCTTATTTGCTGAGACACTAAATTTTGAGTTTTCATTAACTGTTAGCCATAATCATCAACATTAAAAGAAAAAAATGCTGGAAATAGATAACTGTGTGTAATTAATCTATATGATATATGAGTTTCACTTTTTGAATTGAATTACTGAAATAAATTAAGGTTTTGATGATATTCTAATTAATTGAGAAGGACCTGTATTCGTCACAAGCAGTTGCTAGTTTTCGCATCGTGACGGATGTATCATATTTCGTGAGTACTGCCACTATACCCACGAGATTAGCGGCAGGAGCACATCTGTTATACACAGCCAGGCCCTGACCACAACTACAGGAATTGGAGAGTAGTCCGATTCCGGTAGTTTAACCCCATGGTCCATATGCTTTACGTTTTTTTTTATTACAAAATCCAAAATTTACTGAAAATGTTGAAAAATTAGCCATTTTTTTCTCTCTTAACCCCTTCCCGCTTCGGCCGCATTTAACCTACCTGACAGAGCCTCATTTTTCAAATCTGACATGTTTCAATTTATGTGGTAATAACTTCGGAATGCTTTTACCTATCCAAGCGATTGTGAGATTGTTTTCTTGGGACACATTGGACTTTATATTAATGGAAAAATTTGCTCGATACATTCAGTATTTATTTGTGAAAAACATAAAATTTTTGAGAAAAATTACTTAAATTTGTATTTTTCTAAATTTAAATATATCTGCTTGTAAGACAGGCAGTTATACCACACAAAATTGTTGCTAATTAACATCCCCCATATGTCTACTTTAGATTGGCATCAATTTTGGAACATCCCTTTATCTTTCTTGGACGTTACAAAAGGCTTAGAACTTCAGCGGCAATTTCTCACATTTTCAAGAAAAATGTAAAAAGGCTATTTTTACAGGGGCCAGTTGAGATGTGCAGTGGCTTTGAGGGCCTTATATATTAGAAACTCCCAATAAGTCACCCCATTTTAAAAACTTCACCTCTCAAAGTATTCAAAACAGCATTTAGAAAGTTTCTTAACCATTTAGACGTTTCATAGGAACTAAAGCAACATAGAGGTAAAATGTACAAATTTAATTTTTTTTTGCAGAAATTCATTTTTAATCCATTTATTTTTGTAATACAGAAGGTTTTACCAGAAAAACGCAACTCAATATTTATTGCCCAGGTTCTGCAGTTTTAGGAAATATCCCACATGTGGCCCTAGTGTGCTAATAAACTGAAGCACAGGCCTCAGAAGCAAAGGATCGCCTAGTGCATCTTGGGGCCTCCTTTTTGTAAAATATATTTTAGGCACCATTTCAGGTTTGAAGAAGTCTTGTGGTGCCAAAACAGTGGAAACCCCCCACAAGTGATCCCATTTTGGAAACTACACCCCTTGAGAAAATTATCTAGGGTATAGTGTGCATTTTGACTTCACAGATATTTTGCAGAAATGATTGGAATTAGGCCGTGAAAATGAAAATCTAAATTTTTTCAAAGAAAATGAAGGTTTAGATAATTTTTTCTCATTTCCGTAAGGACTAAAGGAGAAAAAGGACTGCAACATTTGTGAAGCAATTTCTCCCGAGTAAAACAATACCCTATATGTGGTAATAAACGGCTGGACACACAGCAGGGCTTAGAAGGGAAAGAGCGCAATTTGGCTTTTGGAGCTCAAATGTAGCAGGAATGGTTTGCGGAGGCCATGTCGCATTTGCAAAGCCCCTGAGGGACCAAAACCGTGAAAACGCCAAAATAGTGACTCCATTTAGGAAACTACACCCCTTGAGGATTTCACAGATTTTATTAGGATTGGGCAGTGAAAATAAAAAAAAAAAATTTTCATTTTCTCAACAAATAAAGGAACAAAAGAACCCCAACATTTGTAAAGCAACTTCTCTGGAGTACGGCAATACCCCATATGTGGTCATAAACTGCTGTTTGGACACACAGCAAGGATCAGAAGAGAAGGAGCGCAATTTGGCTTTTGGAGTACAGATTTTGCAGGATTGATTACTATGTACCATGTCGCTTCTGCAAAGCCCCTATGGTACCAATACAGTGGAAACTACCCAAAAGTGACTCCATTCACGAAAGTATACTATGTGAAGAATTTATCTAGAGGTCTAGTGGGCATTTTGACCCCCACAGCTGTTTCACAGACTTTATTAGAATTGGGCAGTGAAAAAAAATCACTTTTCTTCAATAAGACGTATCTTTAACTAAAATAATTTTCATTTTCTCAAGAAATAAAGAAAAAAAAGAACCCCATCATTTGTAAAGCAATTTCTCCTGAGTACGGCAATACCCCATATGTGGTCATAAACTGCTGTTTGGACACACGGAAGGGCTCAGGAGTGAAGGAGTGCCATTTGGCTTTTCGAGTGCAGATTTTGCTGGATTGGTTTCTGGGCGCTATGTCGCATTTGCAATGCCCTTGTGGGACCAAAACAGTGGAAACCCCCTGGATGTGACCCCATTTAGGAAACTACACCCCT
Source organism: Rhinoderma darwinii (assembly GCF_050947455.1). Taxonomy (NCBI): domain Eukaryota; kingdom Metazoa; phylum Chordata; class Amphibia; order Anura; family Rhinodermatidae; genus Rhinoderma; species Rhinoderma darwinii. The sequence continues at coordinate 513,642,589 of NC_134687.1, forward strand.
CAAGGTATTCACCTAGGGGTGTAGTGAGCATGTTAACCCCACAAGGGTTTTGCAGAAATTAGTGTGCATTCGATGTTGCAGAATGGCATTTTTTGCAAAGATATGCCAATATGTAGTGCCCAGCTTGTGCCACAATAACAAGACAGATCTGTAATTATTATGCTGTGTTTCCTGGTTTTAGAAACACCCTACATGTGGCCCTAATCTTTTGCCTGGACATTCGACCAGGCTCAGGAGTGAAAGAGTAGCATGCGAAGTTGAGGCCTAATTTGGCAATTTACAAAGTATTGGTCCACAATTGCAGGGCTCTGATGTGAAATAATAAAATAAACCCCTGAGAAGTGAACCCATTTTGGAAACTACACCCCATCAAGGCATTTATTAAGGGGTCTAGTGAGCATTTTCACCCCACAAGTCTTTTCCATAAATGATTGCGCTGCGGATCGTGCAGAGTAACAATTAAAATTTTCCCTAGATATGCCATTTCAGTGGCAAATATGTCGTGCCCAGGTTGTGCCACTGGAGACACACACCCCAAAAATTGTTAAAAGGGTTCTGCCGGGTATGGCGGTGCCATATATGTGGAAGTAAACTGCTGTTTGGGCATGCTGTAGGTTTCAGAAGGGAGGGAGCGCTATTTGGCTTTTGGAGCATGGATTTGCTTGGTAGTAGTTTTGTTTGGAGTTTTACTAGTATTTTAGTTTATAATGTGGGGGTACACGTAAGACGGCAGAGTACATCAGGGGCATAGTCAGGGGGTATAATAATGGGGTAAAAAAAACAATAAAATAATCCATAGATGTGTGTTACGCTGTGAAGCAATCCTTTCTGCACAGGCCAGTGTCGCACTAATAAATGGTGTCCTTTCTTATCCCCCTTTTGGTCCACACTCCACACCTTTGCAGTTTGGGGAATTTTGCTGGGAAAGTGTTGTCCTGGTATAATATGGGCACCCTCGCTTCCAGCAGATATGTTTGGGTCCTACCCTTCCTGGTTCCCTAATTTTAGGGCCTTGATAAATCGCCTTTTGAAACAGAAGAAATGTTCCCCTCGGGCCTGCACAACTGCATATTTTTTTCCCCTGACATATTGGAGCCTTAACTAATTTACTTTTTCATGGACGTAGTGGCATGAGGGCTGTTTTTTTTTGCGGGAAGCACTGTAGTTATTATTGGTACCATTTTGGTGTACATGCAACTTTTTGTTCACTTTTTATCCTATTTTTTGGGAAGCATGGTGACCAAAAACCAGCAATTCTGGCATAGTTTCTTACGTTTTTTTTTACGCCGTTTACCATGTGTTATAAATGACATGTTAACCTTATTCTGAGGGCCAGTACGGTTCCGGCGATACCAAATTTATAGCAATTTTTTATGTTTTACAATGTTTTGTACAATAAAATAACTTTTGTAAAAAGAAAGTCTTTTTTCTGTCGTCATGTTGTAAGAACCATAAATTTTTGATTTTTTTCGTAGGCAGAGTTGTATGAGGGCTTGTTTTTTGCGAGTCGAGCTATAGTTTTTATAGGTACCATTTTTGGATACATGTGACTTTTTGATCACTTTTGATTCTGCTTTTTGTAGGATAAAATTACCCCAAAAAAATTACAAATTCTTGCATTGCTTTTTACGGTTTTTTTTACGCTGTTTGCGGCGTGAACTAAATAACATAATATTTTTATAGTTCAGGCCATTACGGACGCGGCGATACCAAATATGTATGGGTTATTTCGTTTTTTTCAATAATAAAGGACTTGATAAGGAAAAAGGGCAATTGTGTATTACTTTATTACTTGAAACTTTTATTATATTTTTTACAAAATTTTTGACCCTTTTTTTTTTACACTTTTTTTTACACTTTTCTTTAGTTCCACTAGGGGACTTGACTCCAACTGTCAGATTATTTTTCTAATACATTGCACTACCTATTTATTGCAATGTATTCGATCTGTCAGTCATTCAGTGACAGCAAGCCAATCGCTTTCGATCGCTGCATCTAAGAGGCTAATGGCAGGGATCGGAGCTAGCTCCGGTTTCTCCCGTTACCGGCGGATGTCAGCTGTAACATACAGCTGACATCCACCGCTGATGACCCCGGCTGAGCTCCTGAGCAGGTGCAATCTTGCTGTTGGCACGGAAGACTTTTAGGCTCCGCTTCCGGTCGGGGCCTGAAAGTCTTCCATACTAGGCATACTGGGAGGCCAGTGTTAGGCCTCTGGTTGCCTTTGCAGCCACCGGCACCCCAGCAGTTTCATTGCTGGGGTGCCGATGAGCTACAAACACCTAAAATGCAGCGACCGCTTTTGACCGCTGCATTTTTAGGGGTTAATGGTGGGGTTCGGAGCAAACTTTGGTCCTCACCATTACCCCAGGGTGTCAGTTGTAACATGCAGCCGAAACACAGGGATGGTGGCACCGACTCAGCTTCTGAGCAGGTGTCCACCATTTGTAGTATGGATAGGGGGTAACTTGTTGTAACTGGAATACCCCCTTAATGTACTGGCATATATCTATATACTGATATTACACAGGCAGTTGTTAGGACATACCTAAGTATGCCCTAACAAAAGGAAATATGCACCAAAGCACCGCTTTGGTGCTTAGACCAGCCATCAGTGTCTAGTACACGCCGTTGAAACAAGAAATCCACGCCGGAATCCTGCAGCATAATATGTGCTGACCGGCAGTTAGATAGATCAAACGCCGGAATCCTTCAGCATAATATGTGCTGACCGGCATTGAGACAGATCAAGGCAATTTAAACTCCTGAGGACGCTTCTCTTTTTATTTTGAGGCGCACAAACACGTTGGGAATCTTGCTTGTTTATGGAAACTAGACAAACTATTATTTATTTACTACGTTTGTGGAGCTGTGTAGTGATGGGCTGATCATGTTCTAACTGTTAGGGCTGATTCAGACGTGCGTAGCGTTTTTGCGCACGCAAAACACGCTGTGTTTTGCCTGTGCAAAAGCAACTTGCCTGCTCCGTGAGGCAGCATCATATGATGCGTGGCTGCGTGCTTTTCGCTCAGCCGCCATCATTATGACACGCCATTCGGATGTTTGTAAACAGAAAAGCACGTGGTGCTTTTCTGTTTACATTCATACTTTTGACAGCTGGTGCGCGAAACAGGCAGTTTGCACGGAAGTGCTTCCGTGCGACCTGCGTGGTTTTCACGCACCCATTGACTTCAATGGGTGCGTGAGGCGCGAAATTCGCGGAGATATTGACCATGTCGCGCTTTTTGCGCAGCGGACAAACGCTGCGCAAAAAGTACGGACTGTCTGTACTGCCCCATAGACTTGTATTGGTCTGTGCGTGGCGCGTGAAAACCACGCGGCCCGCACGGACGCAATACACGTTCGTGTGAATCCACCCTTATACACTTTCAATTGAGTGTTTTCAGTAGTTGGCCACCGTTCACACTCCACAAAGTATCTATGATCTGTGTTGCCAACGCCTGTATTCAGATCCTTGGCAATTAGTGCCCTATTTTTTACATTACGTTTAGACAGGCAGTGTATTTTGGTTTTCTTATAAGGCCCATACTGAGTAAAAGCTCTCAGAAGGTTGCAATTTCAGTTGGATTGGTTGGATGCCATGCTTGGGTTCTGGCATAATGGGATGTCAGATTTTTGTCTAAGAACTATCCTGTTGCGCATATAAATTTGTTTGCGCAACCATGAGGTTAACTAAAGCATCAGAATTTTTTTTTTAATCAATTTTCTGAAACCCAGTTGTATTTATTTTTATGCCAGGGGTAGAGATAATCTCTGTTTTTTCAGGTGTGTAGGTGGTAGGCGGTAACCATATGGGGTCACTTGTTCTGGTCTCATTTGGATCACTAGCCCTGCTTAGTTACTGAGGGGGTTCCTCGTCGTAAGTGGAGGAGGATAACAAAAACTGTGATTCACCCTCATTGGTGCTTTCATTATCGGAACATATAATGGCTTCTTGAAAAAAAAAAAGGGGGCTGTAGGTAGGGGGAAGAAAAAAAAGACAGGTGCTAAGGTAATAATGTTTGGATGATTCTTGAAACAAGAAGATAGTAGTGAAGGTGTAAGGGTATGTTGACACGCCCTATTTACGGATGTAATTCAGGCGTTTTACGCCTCGAGTTACGGCCGAAAAAAAGGCTCCAAACCGTTTGCAAACATCTGCCCATTGAATTCAATGGGTCTTACGGTGTTCTGTGCAGACGGGCTTTTTTTTACGCGCCGCTATCAAAAGACGGCGCGTAAAAAGACGGCCGCCTCAAAGAAGTGCATGTCACTTCTTGAGACGTAATTGGAGCTGTTTTTCATTGACTCCATTGAAAAACAGCTCCAAGTACGTCCGTAATGGACGCCGTGAAAAACGCCTGCACATACAAAAACATCTGAAATTCAGGAGCTGTTTTCGCCTGAAAACAGCTCCGTAATTTCAGACGTAATTGGCGTTGCCGTGTGAACTAACCCTTAGAGATAATAGTAAGTCAAGAGGTGGTGATGGTACTCACCCTCTGAGGTTGTGCAGGATGGTTGGCACCACGTCTATTTTAAGACATAGGGGGTCTCATGGACTCCATGTAGGAACAGTATGCAGGCCTCTGGAGTGGGCACCGGTGGCTGGTATACACCAGGTCATTGGGTGGAACACTAAAGCCAGTGGGTTTCGGAAAAGGGGATCACTCCTTCTCGTGGCGCTCCTGTAATGCTTGTAGATAGCCTTTGTAGTTCGCTGCTGGGAAGTAACTCCACAATCCTTAAGTTTTTTTGATAAAAGATAATTTATTTCTTGGAGATAAAATTTACCAAATAAATAAAATAATATGACAACATGCGACACATTTCAACCTAGAACCTAGGTCTTCTTCAGGCATAATAATTATAGAGGTTTCTACAGTGCTTAAATACTCTCATCTCGATTCGTTTTAGCTAGGTCAAATGCTACGGGTCCAAGTTCAAAGGGGAGTGGTTTCTTCCCTCGATCCCATATCACTGTATTTTTTTCCCCTTTTCTGTTTTTCCTGGAATTAAAAAGGTGTACCTTCCGGGAACGGCGATAAATTAGTAATCTGGTTTGGAATCTGGTGTTTTTACTTTGATGCAGTTTAATATGGGATTTTTTAATAAGTAAATTAAAGAATTGTGCCATATAAAACTCTGTATTCATTGCAACAAACATTTTCCTCCTCTTTTGAATGGTGGAGGGAAAAATTGTTTTTTTCTTTTTTATATTTTTTTTAACTTCTGTTCTCTACAGTGTCCCTATTGTCAAGAGGACTGGTCTTTATTTATTAAACAGCATTTTGGTTTTATTATTGACGTTTGCTCGGCTGAAAGCGTTACCCTTGCTATGACCACAGAACTCTGAGCGGTGGATGGTCCATATCAGCCTACATCATGAGTTTGTGCTCACCTGACCTTATTACTCCAAATCTGATTGGATAATCTATCTCCCTGTCTACGGTGGCCAGCGTGGTTCAAAGCTTAGAGGTTCGGGGGGTTTGAGGACTGGTATCTGGTGACAGAGGGCAAAGGAGAACTTTGTGCTGGATAAAGTGATCGGTTTCATTTTACATCTACTCTTGGCATCATTTGCAGATCTGCATGGATTGTAAGTATATAGATTGTTTTACGTTCTATCGAATCACACTTTACCTGGTTTCTTAAAATCTTATGGTTAATGTAATCTTGTAATTAACACAGTGTTTTTAGGTTATAGTGCAATCCATCTGCATTTATTGCAGTAATGAAATGGTTGGAAATTTCTATGTTGTTTCAATATGCCTCAAAGAGAAAAAGAAATAAACAAAATAAATCATTACTCTAGTAATTTCATCACAGCATTCAATAGCGGTAATGGTTTGATTAGAAACACCCGTAATAAACATTGAGGGATTTTATTAAATGATCCAGTTTTGAATAAAATTATTTAAAAAAAAAACAAGGATCACCTTCAGGTGAGGAAAAACCATAAAAAACATAGTGGCCCCTAGCAGATTAAAGAACGAACAACCCCCTGAAAGAATTAGCCTCTTCCCATCCATGTGGGTGTTTTTAGATGTGGAAAGAAGAAATGTCTTTGTTGTGCGAGTATTGACCACGGAAGAAAATCTATCATATCGAATACAACTAAGGAAGAGTTCAAAATCAAATCATTTATGAACTGTAGCACAGACTATGTGATCTATGTTGTTGAATGTGAATGCGGCATCCAATATGTGTCTAAGACCACACAATCACACTGTTGTAGTTTAAATAATCATTGATTCAATGCAAAAATATGGTATAAAAAACATAGCCTTTCAAGACACCTGCACAGATATCACAACACATCTTTTACGGGACTAAAAATCTCTCCAATTGAAAATATAGCCAAGACAGCACATAACCACATTGCAAAATTAACTGAAGAAGAATTGTTTTGGACAGAGGCGTAGCTACGGTTTTAGCACAGGGGGATGACGACAATGACATATCTGAGTGGGCCAACCTAACGCATGTTTAGAATTGAAGAGGTCATTCTAATTATATATCAACCTTCATCCCTGTATATTACCCCATTCATCCCTGTATATTGCCCCATCATCCCTGCATATACCAGCCATCATCCCTGTTTATATCAGCCATCATTCCTGTATATACCAGCCATCATTCCTGTATATAACCCACATCATCACTATAAATAGCAGCCTGGTTGGTATATATAGGGATTAATGGGGTTTATATATAGGAATGATGGCTGGTATATGCAGGGCTGATGGTGGTTATATATGGGGATGATGGTGGTTATTTGCAGGGATGATGGTGAGTCCAGCCATCATACCTGCATTAACCCCCATCATTCCTGTATATATCAGCCATTATCCCTGTATACAAACCCCATCATCCCTGTGTCCATTCATTATTGGGGAGGGAGGGGTGCTTGCTCACCCTCTCTTCTAACACGCAAGCTTCTTCTGCTCCTCCCTGGTGGGCAGTGTTAGATGTGTGCTCTGCTCTAGCAGACGTGCCTAGCATGCAGGACATCTGCTAGATTGAAGACTATTGTGGCGTCAGGGCGACTTCTAGCTTTTCTGCTGCCTGAAGCGAAAAATTACATGGCACCCCCAGATTTTGATTGACATCCCCCTGGCATGCCCAGGGTGCGTGCCGAGGTAGTACAAGGCAATGGCGCATCCGAGAAAGTTGGAGGAGACTGGTAGTGATGTATAACAGCCAGGGGGATGTCAATCAAGCATGGAAAGGTGGGTTTGGACGCAGGACTATGTTACTATTCAGGATAGCGGCACCGCCCCATGATCCTTTAATGAGTAATTAGCATATAGTGTGTGCCATTGATTTTATTTTTCTGCATCTGAAAAAAACATACAGGGGAATTCTTGGAAATATTGTCAGGTCATGTATTACTGCATGGTGGCAGTTCAAGGGGTTAAAACTACCAGACAGGTTCCCATTAAATATACAATGAATTGAAAACAAATCCATCTGCCATGCAATTTTGTTATTAGAAATACACCGTGTTCCAAATTATTATGCACATTGGATTTAAGTGTCATAAACATTTAATTATTAGTTTTTCAATTAAACTCATGGATGGTATTGTGTCTTAGGGCTCTTTGGATCATTGTAATCAATCTCAGACACCTGTGATAATTAGTTTTCCAGGTGTGCCCAATCAAAGGAAAACTACTTAAGAAGGACGTTCCACATTATTAAGCAGGGCACAGGTTTCAAGCAATATGGGAAAGAAAAAGGATCTCCCTGCTGCCGAAAAGCGTGAAATAGTGCAATACCTTGGACAAGGTATGAAAACATTGGATTTTTCAAGAAAACGTAAGCGTGATCATCGTACTGTGAAAAGATTTGTGGCTGATTCAGAGCACAGACGGGTTCGTTCAGATAAAGGCATAATGAGAAAGGTTTCTGCCAGACAAATTGATAGGATTAGGAGAGCAGCTGCTAAAATGCCATTGCAAAGCAGCAAACAGGTATTTTAAGCCGCTGGTGCCTCTGGAGTCCCACGAACCTCAAGGTGTAGGGTCCTCCAGAGGTTTTCAAGTGTGCATAAAGCTATTATTTGGCCACCCCTAAACAATGCTCACAAGCAGAAACGGTTGCAGTGGGCTCAGAAATACATGAAGACTAATTTTCAAACCGTGTTGTTTACTGATGAGTGCCGTGCAACCCTGGGTGGTCCAGATGGATGAAGTAGTGGATGGTTGGTGAATGGCCACCATGTCCCAACAAGGCTGCGACGTCAGCAAGGAGGTGACGAAGTCATGTTTTGGGCTGGAATCATGGGGAGAGAGCTGGTAGGCCCCTTTAGGGTCCCTGACGGTGTGAAAATGACCTCTGCAAAGTACGTAGAGTTTATGACTGACCACTTTCTTCCGTGGTACAAAAAGAAGAACCATGCATTCCGTAGCAAAATTATCTTCATGCATGACAATGCACCATCTCATGCTGCAAATAATACCTCTGTGTTATTGGCTGCTATGGGCATAAAAGGAGAGAAACTCATGGTGTGGCCCCCATGTTCCCCTGACCTCAACCCTATTGAGAATCTTTGGAGCATCCTCAAGCAAAATATCTATGAGGGTGGGAGGCAGTTCACATCAAAACAGAAGCTCTGGGAGGTTATTCTGACATCCTGCAAAGATATTCAAGCAGAAACTGTCCAAATACTCACAAATTCAATGGATGCAAGAATTGTGAAGGTGATATCAAAGAAGGGGTCCTATGTTAACATGTAACTTGGCCTGTTACGTTTTTTTTGATTGAAAGAGCTTGTGATTTCTGTAAATATGACCTCCTGATGCTGCAAATTCAACAAATGTCCATTTTAGTTCTATTTACAACCTTTAAAATGTTTTGATCTCTGTTGTGCATAATAATGTGAAACAGTGCATTTTGAGTTTTTTACTTCTAAAATAAAATCTGTTGTTATCATTAGGAGATTTGTTCAATAAAATTTGCATTATACTCCAACGGTTGATGGCTTGAAGATTATACTGACTGTCGTTTGCATCGACTATTTAGGAAAATCAGCGAAAAATAACATTTGCATTATAATTTGGAACGCGGTGTATATCCTATATAATTACAGCTCCAGAACCAAGCTCTAACATATCTATACGGCACGAGAACCAAGCTCAATACATATATACCGCAACAGAACCAAGCTCAATACATATATACAGCACCAGAACTGAGCTCAATACATATATACAACACCAGAACCAAGCTCAGTACATAAATACAGCAACAGAACAAAGCTCTATACATCTACCCAACACCAGAACCAAGCTCAGTACATCTATGCAGTACCAGAACAAAGCTCAGTACATATATACAGCACCAGAACAAGGCTCAGTACGTATATACAGCCCCAGAACCAAGCTCAGTACATATATACAACACCAGAACCAAGCTCAATACATATATACAGCTCCAGAACCAAGCTCAGTACATAAATACAGCACCAGAACCAAGCTCATACATATATCCAACACCAGAACCAAACTTAGTACATAAATACAGCACCAGAACAAAGCTCAGTACATATATACAGCCCCAGAACCAAGCTCAGTACATACATACAGCTCCAGAACCAAGCTCAGCAAATAAATACAACACCAGCAGAAATACAGCTCAATTTAGAGCAACCCCTGCCGTATAGGTTTGTACGGTTTAAAACTACTGCTCCCAGCATGACCCAAACAATAATAAGGATATGCTGGGAGTTGCTGTTTCACAAAAAAAAAATCATACCACCCATCATCTCGCTGCAGATCATACATTGACTAAATTACTGATTAGAGGCAGCATAAACATTTATATCAAGTGACTCACCTGTGACGTCTTTTCAGATTCTAGTTGTTCTTTTTCTCTTTTCTTCTCCATCTGGTCCAGACCTCTAAGGTGACTTCTCCCGACCACAGCCCATTTCTGTAGTTTTCCGCTCAGATGTCTTCAGCTTCTCATTTTTCAAACATTTCTGCACCTATAAACGAATTCTCATGGTGCCACACACTAGGCCCCTAAATATAATCGCGCCATACACTGCACCTCCAATTATAATAGCACAATACACTGTGTCCCTGATTATAATAGTACAATACAATGCACTGTATCCCTGATTATAATAGCACAATACACTGTATCCCTGATTATAATAGCACAATACACTGTGTCCCTGATTATAATAGCACAATACACTGTGTTCCACACAGTGCTCCCTGTAGATAGTGCCCCCAGATAGTCCCCTGCAGATAGTGCCCCCTATAGATTTACCTTCAGATATTACCCACATATAGCCCCCCCTGTAGATAGTGCCCCACATATAGCCCCCTGTATATAGTGCCCAACGTATCTGTAGATAGTGTCCCACATATAGCGCCCCCTGTAGATAGTGCCCCACATATAGCCCCCTGTATATAATGGCCAACGTATCTGTAAATAGTGTCCCACATATAGCCTCCCATGTAGATTGTGCCCCACATATAGCTCCCCACCATAGATAATGCCACTCACACTCTTAAGTGAAAAATAAACAACTTTACATACTCACCTTGATCCCGTCCCTGCACCATCCTGTGTCAATGCAGGCCTTCTCTGCTCTCTATTCTGTGCAGGTCTGCTGGGGCTGAATGACGCAAGCGGCATCATCGTGACATCATCGTGACATCATCATGACATCATCGTGCCGCTTGCATCATTGAAAGCCGTTGTTTGGCATGGCAGAATGACTTGCCCCACCAATCAGCGCCTTTCAACAAAGGAAGCAGCGCGATGACATCAATGCGCCACTAGCATTGATGAAAGGCGCTGATTGGCTGGGCAAGTCATTCTGCCCAGCCAATCAGCGTCATTGTTAGGCACTGAATGGTCGGGCACAGAACGTGCCCTTCAATTCATCGCTTATGCATGTAATTGTATCTGCGTCCTATAGATGCAGGTACAGTTAATGTAGGGGGGGTGGCAGCGGTTGGTTTTAGTTGCGCCGCCGCCCCTTCAGAGAGGCAGCAGGCCGCCCTGTGTGCCGTGGCCGCGGCGGTCATAGCAGGGGCAGCGGGAGCAGCGGTCATGGCGGCGGCGGTCTTAGTGGGCCAGACGATCTCAGTGGGCCTGGGCCCCCCCTCCCCGCTAGCTACGCTACTGGTTTTGGATTTTGAAACTCAAAACAGTGAGTCCCGACGACCTCAATAAAAATATCGAACCATAGAAATTTCCAAACAATTCATTACTGCAGTAAATGCAGATGAATTGCACTACAACAACAAAAAAAATATAGAATAAACTGCGTTAATTACAAGATTACATTTACCATAAGAGTTTAAGAAACCAGGTAAAAGTGTGATACATCGATGGAACATAAAACAATCGATTTACTTACTATCCATGCAGATCTGCAAATGATTCTGAGAGTAGATGTAAAATGTAATCGATCACTTTATTGAGCACAATATTCTCCTTTGCACTCCAGTCATCAACTCCCTCGAACCTCTAAGCTTTGGCAAACCGTAGACAGGGAGATAGATTATCCAATCAGAATTGGAGTAATAAGGTCAAGTGAGCACAAACTCATGACGTAAGTTACAATAAATACAGAGTTTTATATGACACAATTCTTTAATCTACTTAATAGAAAGCCCCAACTTAAACTGCATCAAAGTAAAAACACCCGATTCCAAACCAGATTATTCATTTATCTCCGTTCCCGCAAGGTACACCTTTTTAATTCTAGAAAAGACAGAAAAGGGAAAAAAAATAGAGCGATATGGTGTCGAGGGAAGAAACCACTCCCCTTTTGAACTTGGACCCATAGCATTTGACCTAGCCAAAACAAATCGAGATGAGAGTATTTAAGCACTGTAGAAACCTTTATATTTTATTTTACCTGAAGAAGACCTAGGTTCTAGGTTGCAACCTGTCGTATGTTGGCATGTTATTTTATTTATTTGGTAAATTTTATCTCCAAGAATAAATTATCTTTTATCAAAAAACAGTAAGGATTGTGGAGTTACTTCCCAGCAACGAACTACAAAGGCTATCTACAAGCAGTACAGGAGCGCCACGAGAAGGAGCGATCCCCTTTTCCGAAACCCATTGGATATTATCGGAACATAAAAAGGCATATGCCGCCTCCACACTAAATAGACGAGACATTCTGGGTATATAACAAGACTGGGTGCACTAACCCTGATGTACAAAAGTAAATTCCCGAATTAGCAAAACTTTTTTTTATTTTTTATTTTTGTCTCTTTTTTTTTTTTTATGAACACAAAACGAAAGAATAATTAAAAAAATTACTCCTCAAAAAATATGGTAGTAGAAGCCTGACAAGGAAACTGACGTGCAAAAGTAGCATACAAAATGACTAATAAATTACTAAACTAACCTAAATTACTAAAACTTTTAGTTGTTGTTTTTTTTGTTATTATGAAGATACAAAGAATAAACAAACAAAAACAAAACTACTACTCAAATATATGGGAGGAGTGGGTGAGTTTGGGCTAGTGATGTTGGGCACTAAAGGGTAGGCAGTAAAGGGTGGGCCGTAAAGGGTGCTGGTGGGCACTAAAGAGTGCAGGTGGGCACTAAAGGGTGTTGGTGGACACTATAGGGGCACTAAAGGGTGGGCAGTAAATTGTGCTGGTGGGCAGTAAAGGGTGCTGGTGGGCAGTATAGATGGCTGAGAGGCACTAAAGTGGGCTGGAAATAACTAAAGAGGGCTGGTGGGTACTAAGGATGGCTGGTGGGGACTAAAGGGGGCAGATATGCACCAAGTTGAGCTATTTAGATGTGTTTTCTGTCACAGTATGCTTAATGGTGTAACTACCGCTGTAGCAGCCTGTCTATCCTAGTTACACCCCTGGCTACACCACTCTGATCTCTTCACAGATCGCACACAAATGAGGAGATGTAATGTCCGTGGCTGCGGGCTGTCAGCTTCAACCTTCCCCTGACAGCCGCAGCCACGAGTCGGCAAGCGCTGGCCCCAGCCTCCTCCTCAGGAGACGCCAGCGCTCGCATCCACTCACCTCTGCCGGATCCCGTAGGGTACGCGCGCACGCTCGTGCCCGCTCTTAAAGGGGCAGCGTATGGACGAACCTTGGACCGGATGGACGAACCTTGACCGTGAGTACCCTGGACTATAAGAGGGGTCCAGCCCCCTAGTTCTATGCCTGAGCGTTGTTGTGTATCCCTTTGTCTGTCTATGCAAATGGTCCCCTAGTGTTCCTGCTCCCAGTGTTCCTGTTTCCGTTCCTGTACCTGTATCCCGATCTTGTGCCGTGCTTGCTATAGCCATGCTGTGCTGGATACCACGTTTGCCTGCTTCTCCACGCCCGACGTCCGCCCGCTGCCTAGTTCCTGCCAAACTACTGTCCGTGCTGCCACAGGTACACTATATACCATAGACTGTGACCTGCGCCCTGTTCGCCAGCTGCCCTACCTCCAAGGCGGTATGGCCCAGTGGGTCCACCGACCCTTCGTGACAGGAGATCAGAGACGGTGACAGGAGCTCTCACCCGTTTGACCAATCACAGCATTCTATGATGTGGCAGTCTCTAAAGACTAACCAAACACTGTGATTGCCGGCATGGAGGCATGCTGATTGGTCCCCAGCCCGGTAACAGAGCTCGTCAGCTGTCAATGACAGCTGTCATCACTGTGTTGTGACGATCTGCTTTCACACAGTAACAGTTTGTTTCTGCTTTGCAATAGTACAGGTCTGCTTTAGTGTGCGGCGTGTGCCGTACTATTCTGGCGCAGGTCCGCAACAGGTTAATTTCTCTATATATGTACAGTTTTTGGTGAAAGCTTTTACTTTTTGCTTTTGTTGGGTATCCAGGTCCACAATACTTTTAATTCAAAATGTTAGACTTTGCCCCAGGTACAAAAAAGTACTTTCAGTTTTTACTTACAAGGAGATAAAAGAAAAGTATAGCAAAGTGGATGTGCAGTCCAGGTTTTCTCCTCTCCCCTTGTGAATATATATGGTCTTTCTTTTTTTCTGGTACCATCACTCCACCCATTTGGCCAAATTGTTTTTAAATAGCAGGAGACTGCATAAGGGTTTCTACCTATTTGTTCTCAATTTGGCCACTGGGACTACAAGAAAAGGTGAGCTTTTTCAATCTCACTTTTTAGTGGTTTTGTGTGGTGGTCTTTGTTGATGTAGTGCTGTATCTGTGGGAGGACGTGGCCCAGAGCCAAGGTAGCTTAGACTGGCATTAAGGGTGCTGCTAGCCTCCTGGGTTGTTCCCTCTATGGGCAGGGCCAGCGTTAGGGAGTGAGGGCAAACTGGGCAATTGCCCAGGGCCCACAACCTCTCAGTGCCCCCTGCTGACTATAGCAGCCATAGCGGCTGCTACAGAGCCCGTGGCATGAGGGGCACATAACTTTTATGGGCCGAGCAACACGAGCCCTCTCAGGCTAAGTGGCGTTGCTAGCACCGGTGGGGGACCCCGGTGCTAGCTACTAACACATTCAATTGTATCTGCATCTCAGGATGCAGATACAATTGAATACTATAGGCCACGTTAGACCTGCAGCCTATAAGACGCTGGGACAGAATCCCTGCACAGGCCGACATGAGAACATCACTGGATCATGCTAGCCTATGCAAGGGTTCCATCTGGAGGCTATGGAGCAGCTCAGTCTGTTGCGGGAACGGGGCTGGGTAAGTAAAAAAAATTCTGTGGCACTATCTACAAGACGGGGGCTGTGTGTGGCGCCATCTACAAGAGGGGGACTGTGTGACACTATCTACAAGAGTGGGGCTTTGTGGCGTTATCTACAAGAGGGGGGCTTTGTGGCGCTATCTACAAGAGAGGGGCTGTGTGGTGCTATCTCCAAGTGGGGGGCTGTGTGGCACTATCTACAAGAGGGTGGCTGTGTGGCATTATCTACAAGATTATGGCTGTGTGGCTTTATCTACAAGAGGGGAGCTGTGTGGCGCTATGTATAAGAGGGGGGCTGTGTGGCGCTATCTACAGGGGCACAAAGGGGGCTGTGTGTGGTGCTATCTACAGGGGATGCTGTGGTGCTATCGATAGGGGACACAGTGGCACTATATACATTGGCACTGAGACACTATCTACAGGGGGCACAAAGGGGGCATTATTACTGTGTGGGGGCACAAAAGGGACACGGATACTGATGGGGCACTTTTATTGTATCAAGCACTAAGGGATCATTATTACCATCTGTGGCACTGTGGATTACGAGTTTGTTTAGTGGATAGGGAATTGGTGAGGAGGATGATATAAAAGCGAGAAACCAACATGTCTGTGTGTCAAATTCTGCAGAGACGATTCATGGCTGGAATAAGTCGTAATAGTGGTCTGGGCCGGATGGAGAAAAAAAGGGAATGTGAACGACTCTAATCAGAGAAAACATCACCTGTGAGTGACTGGATTTAAATGTACTGCAATCACAGTACAGAGCTCTTGAGTATAACTGCCATCTACCACTAAATGATCACTATATGGTGGTAATATTGGTCTTTGTATAGTGCTTTATATTCAGTAACGGTATAAGGGTATTATTCAGTCACTATGTGGTTATAGTGTGGCGGTATTATTTGGACCTTATATTGTGTTATTATTGATAATATTGGTTTTATAATAGTGAGTTGTGTTCAGTAACAGTATGCAGGTAATATTTAATCTGGTATAGTGGTATGATTTAATAATTATGAATGTATATAGATAATTTTTTTGTGTGGAGGGGGGACATATGCTTTGGAGCTGGCAACACTCCTGGATACGATAGGAATCAGCAATGCAGTTCACACCGCCTTCTGAATTGACTGCATTATTGATACAATAACTCAGCAGTTGGGGCCCAACTTTTAACTTTGCCCAGGGCCACACTTTGTCTAAACCCGGCCCTTTTTATGGGTACTGTGTTGCAGCGGCACTGGTTGCCATGCAATACTGCACTTGATACAGTAGGGATCCACTTAAAAAAGGTGTAGGAGCAAGTTGGCTTATACAGTTTGATCAAAATGTAAAATAAGAACCTAATTTTCGAATGTGCAGTCCAGGTTTTCTTCTCTCCCCTTGTGAATTTACAGTATTTAGTTTGTGCTTTTCTGACAGAAATCAGAACTTAAAACCAGTTTAGCTATGTTCACACAGCACAGATTTTTAGAAAATCTGTGGCAGAATTCTGCTACTGAAACTTGGATTTCTGCTCCCGATTGGCCATCAGATCCAAACACGGATTAGCCCCATTGTAGTTCATTAGAGCTACTCCATTGTTTTTCAGTGCGGAATCTGCATTGAAAAGCAATAATAAACATGCTGTGGACTTCTCACCACTCCCCGACATTTGACATACATGAAGGCAGGCATAAGTGTATGTTCACACGCAAACTCAAAAACCTTTTTCCCCTAAAGTAATATAAACAATAAAAAAAATAAACATAATTGGTGTCACCGCATCCGTATAAGTCAGAACTATTAAAATATAACAATAAAAAAAAAATCCAAAATTGCTGTTTTTTGGTCACCTTAGCTTCTCAAAAAAATTAAAATAATTCACATGTAAGTCACATGTACCTCAAAATGGTATTAATAAAAACCACGGCTCGTCCCACAAAAATCAAGCTCTCACACAGCTTCATTGATGGAAAAATAAAAAAAGTTATCTGTTATATTTTGTAAAAGTAGTTAAACATAAAAAAAAATACTGTATACAAATTTGCAATTTACTTAATCTTATTGACGCGCATATTAAAGTTACCATATCAAAAACAAAAACCAATTGGGGAATTGCTGTTTTTTTCCATTCCATCCCACAAAATAATTTTCAAACGTTTCCCAGGACATTATATGGTACATTAAATGGGGCCATTGAAATACAACTCATCCTGCAAAAAAAAGCTCTAATGCCGCTACATAGATAAAAAAAACACAAAAGTTATGGCTTCCATTTTTTCCATGGTGTAGTAACAGGGGTCGACATCCTTTTTTGTATGGCTTGCCGATAAAAAAAAAAAAGTTAATGGTGAAGTACTCAGTATGCCATGTTAACATGAAAGTCATATAAGACAAACTGTTACCACGTATGTTACATAAACCAATTAATAAGTTATTTAAAGTATAGATTTAATATAGTATAGAGCAGGGGTCTCAAACTTGGCCGGGTAAGTGGGCCACATATAGAAAAAATGGGAAGTTGACGGGCCGCATTACTTTCAAATTTGATACAATACAAAATTATTGTTAATCAATTAGTTATTTGAACTACTATAACACTATATTACTATAATAATAATAATACTACATTACTATAATAATACCACTAGGTTTAAAATTTGAGAGAATTCTCCACGTGCTTATTTCAACAATCCAGTTTTTCAGTTTAAGTGTCACTAAATGCAGTCTGGCGGCTCAGTTGGCAGTGTTTGGCAGACACACATGTCAAGATTGGGATTGGGCAGCCCCTTTTTAGATAGTGCTACAGAGTCCTCTGTAGATAGTGCCACAGAGTCCTCTGTAGATAATGTCACAGTGCCCTCTGTAGATAATGCCACAGTGCCCTCTGTAGATAATGCCACAGTGCCCTCTGTAGATAATGCCACAGTGCCCTATGTAGATAATGCAACACACCCCTAGATAATGCCACTGTGTCCTCTATAGATACTGCCACACCCCCATTTGTACATAATGCCACAGTGCCCTCTGTAGATGCTGCCACAGTGCCCTCTGTAGATTCTGCCACAGTGCCCTCTGTAGATTCTGCCACAGTGCCCTCTGTAGATGCTGCCACAGTGCCCTCTGTAGATTCTACCACAGTGCCCTCCGTAGATGCTACCACAGTGCCCTCCGTAGATGCTGCCACAGTGCCCTCCGTAGATGCTGCCACAGTGGCCTCCGTAGATGCTGCCACAGTGGCCTCCGTAGATGCTATCATATATGGACAGCGATGTCAGGGAATTCCACAGAGTCCCGGAGCAGAGCCTATACTAGCGCTCCGCCCGGGACTCCGCTCTGGGGAAGACCCTGACAACACTGTTCATATATGGACAGCGATGTCAGGGAATTCCACAGAGTCCCGGAGCAGAGCCTATACTAGCGCCCTGCACGTGACTCCGGCTCTGGGGAAGCCCCAGACATCGCTGTCCATATGTGGACAGCGATGTCAGGGAATTCCACAGATTCCCAGAGCAGAGCCTATACTAGCGCTCTGCCCAGGACTCCGCTCTGGGGAAGACCCTGACATCGCATGTCCATATATTGACAGCGATGTCAGGGGATTCCACAGTGTCCCGGAGCAGAGCCTATACTAGCGCTCTGCCCGGGACTTTGGGGAAGACCCTGACAACACTGTCCATATATGGACAGCAATGTCAGGGAATTCCACACGGAGCAGAGCCTATACTAGCCTATACTCTTCACGGGACTCCGGCTCTGGGGAGGCCCCAGACATCACTGTCCATATGTGGACAGCGATGTCAGAGAATTCCACAGAGTCCCGAAGCCTTTACTAGCGGCTCTGTGTCCCGCGGGCCGCAGATGACAGCCCCAGGGGCCGCATGCGGCTCGCGGTCCGCGTGCTTGGGACCCCTGGTATAGAGTATAAATTACCCATTCACATGCATTGCCGGCAGAATGTCAGCTGATTCTGTTAGGATTTAGGCGCGTAATCCGTGCTTCAATCCAGAAAGAATCCTCAGCATGCGGATATGGTTCATACTTACATCATGGTTATTGTTCATTATCGAAACCATGACGCATCACCAGATCCATTGCACAGAGCCTCCAATGCAGCAAAGCCTCAAACACAGATGTCAAAAGAGCCCTTGAATCTTAAACAGAAAATCTCATACAAAAAAAACTCAACTAAATCCAAATGGCTCTGTGCACATGTGTTTGTGATGTCCGTCTCGCATTTACATCGGGAATCCTCTCTATGTACACGCTAAGCTTGTCAATAGGGCTCCATTAACCAAAAGAAGGCCAAAAGACTGTCCTTTCAGCCTCTGTCGGGCTTGTATACTTCAGTTTACCTTTTTTTCTAAGATAGGAATAGTGTAGTAGGCTAAGCTTTTCCATCCTGCTGGATGCCACGCAGTATACATTTTTTTTTTAATGTGGGAGCCAATAGGTGATGTATGCCACTCGATGGCTTACATCAGAGGTATACATTTAACATATACGTCATGGGCTTTTACAATAGCCTTTCATGATGTATACATTAAATGGATACCATCAAATTCTACGGGTAACAGACGCATTAAACGGATGCCTAACAGTAGCATCCGTCACTCATAGACTATAATGGTATCTGTTTAACGTATAATTCATGAACAGGGTCGTAAGAGTTTATGAAGTTTATATTTAATGTATACCATTAAAGTCTACGGTAATGGATGCCACTGTTAGGCATCTGTCACCGCCTGCTTTTAACATATATGTCGAAAGCTTTTTCCTGGCGTATACGATAAACGTAGGACAAAACAGTGATGTAAAATAACTTATGTTTTAAAATTTATATATTTTGCTTCAGTAAAAACAGACAGATAAACAGAGATAGATTATTGTGGCACGATTCCATCACTGGAATTAGAAATCAACAAGAATATTTTTGTGTATGTATACAAATAAACAGATTTACCCCAATATCTTCTTCAAGCTTCTTTGCAATACTGTTCCAATTTTTGACATCATAATTTGTCTTGTAATAACCAGTTACATCAATATTTAACATAATCCATTCCTCATCAGTTGTAGTTTTCATTTCTGCGACATTTTCTGAGAATGAATAATAAAGCTACATTTTGAATGTTAATTTGCCAACTGATAATGTTGAAAGGAATCAGTAAAAGCAGATAAAGTGAAGTGTATACATTTACATTTATAGATTACACATGGCAATCCTGTTGCTTTTTTGCCGTCGCCGCTGCTGCAGTTTCAGTGAGTGGAAGTTTATAAATCCCATTTGTCTCAAGATGACAATCCATTTCTATTTTCAAGCCAGCCCGACGATCAGCTGATCACCACGGATCTGGCATCGAAAACCCTCAGCAAGCAGCTGTTCTCATCAGCGTGAGTTCGGTTTGCTGCGGCTATCTGGTCTAACCCAAAGAGGGAGGTCCCGAGCGGAGTACCCCCTCTATGACATCCCTATTCCCTAATAGGGTATATGGACAAGGGTTGTCGTAATGAGACAACCCCTTTAAACATCTGAATTAACTAAATGTGTAACTTAAAAGAGTTGTCCTATCGTATGTACAATAAAAAAAACCTAATGAGTGCAATTAAAAGTTCTGCAACTTTCTAAGGCTTTGTTCACATCTGCGTCGGGGGTTCTGTTCATGGGTTCCGTTTGACTTTTCCGTCAGGGGAACCCATGAACGGAAACCATGGCTTTCCGTTTGCATTACCACTGATTTCAATGGTAAAGCTTCCGTTGCTAAGGGTTTCCGTTTTTCTCCATTCCCTAAGGTTTTAGATTTTTGGCGGAATCAATAGCTTAGTCAACTATGCTATTGATTCCGCCGAAAAAACTCAAACCTTACAGAATGGAGACAAACGGAAACCATTAGCAACAGAAGCGTTACCATTGAAATACATGGTAATGCGAACGGAAAGCTATTGTTTCCGTTTGGTTTCTATTCATGGCTTCCCCTGACGGAAAGGTCCAACGGAACCCATGAAAGGAACCCCGGTGCAGATGTGAATGAAGCCTAATATACTCTGTTTCAATCCCTCTCCATTTAAAAGATCTTTGTCACTGAATGAAAACATTCTTGTTTAGATCCAGAGGCTAAAAATCCATATAGACTAATGTATCTTAAAGCTGAGCGTTTGTTACAATGAATCAAGTGTAGACGATCCTCTGTGACCCAAACACATCTGTGGCACAAATCCCTAGAGGATTTGCTACAATGAATAAGTAAAAGCTATCAAACGTTGAGTTCATGTTGCTCAGATCACAGAGGATTGCTTAGACTGTTTGCATTTTTTAAGTAGGCCTTTTTATGCTCTCAATGTAAATAATAATGCGGAAATAGTGGCGTATAATGTGTACACTTGGTCAATTAAGTATTTGCACCAAAAATAATTACTGCTTGTGCCGCATATGCCACCTTGATTTGTGTTAGCCAAGTGGTCTTGGTTATGGGCAGGTACTTTTTAGCCATATTTATGAAATGCTGTTTTTTAGCCAGCAGACAGACAAATATAAGACACAAAACTAAACCAAAAGCAATATACCTTCTCCAATGTAAAATGCAATATATTTAACAAATGGTGTACGACATTAGATACATTTGTAGCAAAATAAACTGCTAAAAAGTGCCAATGTCTTAGGTAGCGCAATGATGGTAAAGTTGGCCATACACAACTAGATCCTGTCACCAAAACATCTTTGACCAATCCAGACATGGAATCCACAAAACGTCTGAAGGTGTCCTGTGGTATCTGGCCCCAAGACGTTCGCAGCAGATCCTTCAAGTCCTGTAAGTTGTGAGGTGGGGCCCCTATGGATCAGACTTATTTTTTTTAGCACATCCACAGATGCACCATTGGATTGAGACCTGGGGGATTTGGAGGCCAAGATAACACCTTGAGCAATTGCTGAATAATTTTTTCAAACTATTCCTGAACAATGTTTGTAGTTTGGCAGGGTGCATTATCCTGCTGAAAGAGGCCGCTGCCATTAGGGTATACCATTGCCATGAAGGGTGTACTTGGTCTGCAACAAAGTTCAGGTAGGTGGCAGGACAAAGTGACATCCACATAAATGCCAGGACCCAAGGTTTCCCAGCAGAACATTGCCCATCACACCCCCTCTGCTGGCTTGCATTCTTACCATAGTGCATGATGGTGACATCTCTTCCCCAGGTGAGTGACGCACACACACCAGGCCATCCACATGATGTGGACGAAAAAAAAGTGATACAGCAGAAAAAGCCATATTCTTCCCTTGCTACATGCACCAGTATTGACTTGCATATGCCCATTGTAGGTGCTTTCGGCGGTGGTCAGCATGGGCACTTTGACCAGCCTGCGGATATGCAGCCCCAAACGCAGCAGGTTGTGTTTACTGACACATTTCTAGCGTAGCCAGTATTACTTTTTTTGAGCAATTTGTGCTGCAGCAGCTCTTCTGTTGGAATCAACCAGACGGGCTAGCCTTTGCTTCCCACGAAAATTAAAGAGCCTTGGATCATCCGTTGTCTTTCCTTGGACCACTTTTGGTAGGTGCTAACCACTGCATACTGGAAACACCCCAAAAGACCTGCTATTTTTGTGATGCTCTGACCCTGTCATGTATCCATCACAATTTTGCCCTTGCCAAAGTTTCTCAGATCCTTACGCTTGCCCATTTTTCCTGTTTCGAACATATCAACTTCAAGAACTGACTGGTTACTTGCTGCCTAATATACTAATAAATTCCACCCCTTGACAGGTGTCATTGTTAGTAGAAAATAAAGTCATTCACTTCACCTGTCAGTGGTATTAATGTTATGGCTGATCGGCGTAAACAGGATAGTTCATCAGTATATGATCGGTGGTGGTCCGACACCCAGACTCCGCACCGATTAGCCGCTCCGGCTGCCTCCGGGCGCGTTTGTTTTGAACGGTGTGCAGTAGTTGGAAACTGAAACAGATGGCTCCGGTCACGGAATAGCGTTATACTCCTATTCAAGTGAATAGGAGCTGAGATGCAGTTCTGCAGAACAGCCGCTTTGCAGTGGTCGGAGCCCTCTGCTTCCGGCTCCAACTACTGCATATGGTTCAAAACATCCGGCGCCCGAAGACAGATAGAGTGGCTGATTGGTGCAGGGTCCGGGTGTCGGACCCGCATCGATCATATACTGATGACCTATCCTGTGGATAGGTCATCAGTTGTCCGGTTGTGGAAAAACCCTTTAAGGTCATATTAAAATTAACAATGTTTTTTTCTTTTCAATAACATGCACTTTTGGAGATTCCACTAAAAAGCTGCAGGTTTTTTCAAGACAAATCTAATGTCAATGTGTGACTTGAATCTATTGGGCAGATAAACATGTCTCAGTAAATAAAAAATGGCCTGTCTAAAAAATGCACTAAGGACATTTGGTGATGTCCCTTTTTAAAGTGGACGTGCTTAATTATGCAGTTGCAAAAATGACAGTAGGTATGCCATAGAAAGTCTTTTGTTTTTGACCACTGGCCGTGCGGAGATCCGAGCACTGTCTGAACAAGAGTCTACAAACGGTGAGCTGGAGGATTCCTCCCCCCCTTCCCTATATGTTTTCTAGCTTATGCCATAGAAAATAATAATAGTTGCTTACTTGTCTTAGCATCCAGCCAAATTGTTGGCTGCTGTACTCCATTCTTCATCCAAGAAATAGGAATAATCCATGTATGACTGTAGAAAAAAAAAAAAGATAAAGTGCTGAATTATATATATTATTATAATATGTATTTATTATATATATATTTTTTTATTTTAACCTTTACCACATATGTATAACATATACACTTACATTACAAATCTTGCCCAGTTTAATGTGTATTCAAATAAGCTCATGAACAAAAAGAAAAATAAGGGGTGGCTTTAAAAAATCTTTTTATGTTAGAAGGATGCCCTGATAATAATCTGGCAGAAAGTGTTCACTATTCCAGAATAGCCACCACTGGAGAAATTAGGAATGACACAGTTCTCATTAAAATCAATGTGCTGTTTCTGTAATGAACAGATGTGGGGGGTCCTCCAGAGTGAGAGATACTCTATGTAGCTCTTTGTTATGACTACCTCAGTACAAAGTGACCAGTTGTAGTTTCTGATTATGGCCTCACGTCCAAGTTGAGTTAGGGAAATGTGACCCTAGACTTTATATTCATCTGCTCTTTTTCCATTTTCAGAGGAGAAGGATAAGCTAACTTTTTTTGTGCCCATATCTACAGTACTGTGCAAAAGTTTTAGGCAGTTGTGGAAAAATGCTGCAAAATAAGAATTCTTTCAAAAATAGAAGCACTAATTGTATTTTGTTCATTGATAAAACAAATATCTAAGTGAATAAACAGAAGAGAAATCTAAATCAAATCAATATTTGGTGTAACCACCCTTTGCCTCAAAAAAGAATCAATTCTTCTAGGTACACTTGATCAAAGTCATGGATTTTGTAGGATTATAGTCAGGTCTATGATTAACCAATTATACCAAACAGGTTATAATGATCATCATTTTCATATGTAGGTTGAAACACAGTCATTAACTGGAGCAGAATTAGCTGTGTAGGAGGCTTAAAACTAGATGAGGTACGGCCAAACTCTGCTACAAAGGTGAGGTTGTGGAAGACTGTTTCATGTCACAACTCCACCGTGGCAATACTAAGCACAGAAATAAGACACAAGGTAGTTATACTGCATCAGCAAGGTTTCTCCCAGGCAAAGATTTCAAAGCAGACTTGGGTTTCAATATGTGCTGTACAAGCTCTTTTGAAGAAGCACAAAGACATGGGAAACGTTAAGGACCATAGACACAGAAACTTAGTGCAGCAGATCAAAGACACATAATGCTTACTTCCCGTCAAAAGATGTCCAGAAGTGCCATTAGCTCAGAACTGTCAGAAACCAGTGGGACCCAGGTATACCCATCTACTGTTCACAGAAGTCTGGCCAGAAGTGATCTTCATTGAAGTATTGCGGCCAAAAAGCCATAACTTCAACATGGAAACAAGGCCAAGTGACTCAATTATGCACGAAAACTTAGGAACTGGGATGCAGAAAAATGGCAGCAGGTGCTCTGGACTGATAAGTCAAAATTTCAAATATTTGGCTGTAACAGAAGGCAGTTTGTTTGCCGAAGACCTGCAAAGCGGTACAAAAAGGAGTATCTGCAGGTAACAGTGAAGCATGATGGAAGTTCCTTGCAGGTTTGAGGCTGCATTTCAGCAATTGGAGTTGGGGTTTGGTCACAGTTAATTGTGTCCTCAATGATAAGAATAACAGGCAGATACTCATCCATCATGCAATACCATCAGGGAGGCATCTGATTGGCTCCAAATTTATTCTGGACAACGACCCTGAACATACAGCCAATGTCATTAAGAACCAACTTCAGCATAAAGAAAAAGAAGAAGGGGACCTGGAAGTGATGATATGGTCCCCACAGAGACCTGATCTCAACATCATCGAGTCTGTCAGGGATTACATGAAGAGACAGAAGGATTTGAGGAAGCCTATATCCACAGAAGATCTGTGGCTAGTTCTCCAAGATGTTTGGAACAACCTCCCTGCTGAGTTCCGTCAAAAACTGTTTGCAAGTGTACCTAGAAGAATTTATGCTGTTTTGAAGGCAAAGGGTGTTCACACCAAATATTGATTTCATTTAGATTTCTCTTCTGTGCATTCACTTTGTATTTTGTTAATTAATTTAAAAAAAAAAACGATTAACTCTTCTATCTTAGGCACTATATATATATATATATATATATATATATATATATATATATATATATATATATATATATATATGATTAGGTCCAGAATTATTTGGACAGTGACACAATCTTCATGATTTGGGCTCTGCTGCCACCACATTGGATTTGAAATGAAACAACTGTGATGCAATTGAAGTGTAGACTTTCAGGTTTAATTCAAGGGTTTGAACAAAAATATCCTGTGAGTCGTTTAGGAATTGCAACCATTTTTCTACACAACCTCCTCATTTCAGAGGCTCAAAAGGAACAAATGAACATTACCATAAATATATATATATATTTTTTAATACTTTGTAGAGAATCCTTTGCAAGAAATGACTGCCTGAAGTCTGGAAGAAATGGACATCACCAAACGCTAGGTTTCCTCCTTTGTGATGCTTTGCCAGGCATTTACTGCAGCTGTCTTCAGTTGTTGCTTGTTTGTGTGTCTTTCTGCCTTAAGTTTTGTCTTCAGCAAGTGAAATGCATGCTCGATTGGGTTGAGATCTGGTGATTTACTTGGCCATTGCAGAATATTCCACTTCTTTGCCTTAAAAAACTCCTGGGTTGCTTTCTCACTATGTTTTGGGTTATTGTCCATCTGTTCTGTGAAGCGATGTCCAAACAACCTTGCTGCATTTGGTTGAATCGGAGCAGAAAGTGTAGCCTCCATGGCCGCGGACCGTGGATCCCCCCCCCCGATGGCCGCAGCCATGGATCTGTGATCGCTGGCTCGCCTCTCCTTCCTAGGAGATGCCAGCGCTCACTTCCGCTCCGGTCTGCTGTGCACATGTGAAAATCATCATCATCAACTGCCCATGATTTCCTGGACTATAAGAAGGGCACTGCCCTTCTGATCCTTGCCTGAGCATTGTTAGTGTATCCCATGTCAGTCTTGCAAATGGTCCCTTAGTGTTTTCACGTTCCTGTTGTTACCCGTGCCCTGCTACCTGTATCCTCTATCCGGTGCTGTGTTCTTGTTCCTGAGCCTATTAGTGTTGGAGTAGTGTCCTACTGCACCTGCTGTCGTTTGCCACGTCCAGTGTCGTCTGAAATGAACAGTGTCCTTTGCCACATCTGGTGTTATCCGCCATGTCTGGTGCAACCTGCTGCACCCACCTCCATCTGTGCTGAAGCCTCGGCCACTGTCTGGACTATCTCAGGTACCCTTGTGTTACGAACTGCTAGAGACTCTTGTATAGACTATAACTAGGCCAGCTGCCTCTCCGCTATGGTGCAGCGGCCTAGTGGGTCCATATACCCTGTGATCGTGACAGAAAGTATACCCCCTGAACACTTCAGAGTTCATCCGGATGCTTCTGTCTTCAGTCACATCATCAATAAACACTAGTGACCTAGTGCCTTTGGCAGCCATGCATGCCCATGCTATCATACTGCCTCCACCATGTTTTACAGAGGATGTGGTGGGCTTTGGATCACAAGCCTTCTCCATACTTTCTTCCTCCCATCATTCTGGTACAGGTTGATCTTAGTTTCATCTGTCCAAAGAAGGCTGTTCCAGAACTGGACTGGCTTCTTTAGATGTTGTTTGGCAAATCTGACCTTTCTATTTTTGAGGCTGATTAATGGTTTGCACCTTTTGGTGAACCCTGTGTATTTGCACTCATGAAGTCTTCTCTTTATGGTAGACTTAGATACTGATAGACCTACTTCCAGGAGAGTGTTCTTAACTTGGGAGATGTT
Organism: Rhinoderma darwinii; assembly: GCF_050947455.1. Lineage (NCBI taxonomy): Eukaryota > Metazoa > Chordata > Amphibia > Anura > Rhinodermatidae > Rhinoderma > Rhinoderma darwinii. The sequence continues at coordinate 513,669,713 of NC_134687.1, forward strand.
GTGAAGGGGTATTTCTTCACCATGGAAAGGATTATGCGATCATCCACCACTGTAATCTTCCATGAACGTCCAGGCCTCTTTTTTTTTCAAGAATGTACCAAACTGCTGATTTGGCCACTCCTAACATTTGTTCTATCTCTCTGATGGATTTCTTCATTTTTTTCAGCCTAACGATGGTCTGTTTCACTTGCATTGAGAGCTCCTTTAACCGTATGTTGTGGGTTTACAGCAACAGCTTACAAATGCAAATGCCGCACCTGGAATCAACTCCAGACCTTTTACCTGCTTAATTGATGATGAAATAATGAGGTAAATAGCCTATGCAGCCCATTAGATAGCATTTGAGATAATTGTCTAATTACCTTTTGGTCCCTTGAAAAAGAGGCAGCTACATATTAAAGACATGTAATTCCTAAACCCTTCCTCAAATTAGGATGTGAATACCCTCAATTTAAAGCTTAGAGTCTGCACTTTAAGCCCATATTGATCATATAACTGCATATTCAATATTTTTTGCTAAACAGCTAAAATGACAAAACTTATGTCACTGTCCAAATAATTCTGGACCTAAGTTTATAAATATATACTACCGTTCAAAAGTTTGGGGTCACCCAGACAATTTTGTGTTTTCCATGAAAACTCACACTTATATTTATCAAATGAGTTGCAAAATGACTAGAAAATATAGTCAAGACATTGACAAGGTTAGAAATAATAATTTTCTCCTTCAAACTTTGCTTTCGTCAAAGAATACTCCATTTGCAGCAATTACTGCATTGCAGACCTTTGGCATTCTAGCTGTTAATTTGCTGAGGTAATCGGGAGAAATTTAACCACATGCTTCCAGAAGCCCCTCCCACAAGGTGGATTGGCTTGATGGGCACTTCTTGCGTATGATGGGCACTTCTTGCGTACCATACGGTCAAGCTGCTCCCACAACAGCTCTATGGGGTTGAGATCTTGTGATTGCGCTGGCCACTCCATTACAGATAGAATACCAGCTGCCTGCTTCTTCCCTAAATAGTTCTTGTATAATTTTGCGGTGTGCTTTGGGTCATTGTCCTGTTGTAGGATGAAATTGGCTCCAATCAAGCGCTGTCCACAGGGTATGGCATGGCGTTGCAAAATGGAGTGATAGCCTTCCTTATTCAAAATCCCTTTTGCCTTGTTCAAATCTCCCACTTTACCAGCACCAAAGCAACCCCAGACCATCACATTACTTCCACCATGCTTGACAGATGGCGTCAGGCACTCTTCCAGCATCTTTTCATTTGTTCTGCATCTCACAAATGTTCTTCTGTGTGATCCAAACACCTCAAACTTTGATTCGTCTGTCCATAACACTTTTGTCCAATCTTCCTCTGTTCAATGTCTGTGTGCTTTTGCCCATATTAATCTTTTCCTTTTATTAGGCAGTCTCAGATATGGCTTTTTCTTTGCCACTCTTCTCTGAAGGCCAGCATCCCGGAGTCACCTCTTCACTGTAGACGTTGACACTGGCATTTTGCGGGTACTATTTAATGAAGCTGCCAGTTGAGGACCTGTGAGGCGTCTATTTCTCAAACTAGAGACTCTAATGTACTTGTCTTGTTGCTCAGTTGTGCAGCGGGGCCTCCCACTTCTCTTTCTACTCTGGTTAGAGCCTGTGTGTGCTGTCCTCTGAATAGAGTAGTACACACTGTTGTAGGAAATCTTCAGTTTCTTGGCAATTTCTCGCATGGAATAGCCTTCATTTCTAAGAACAAGAATAGACTGTCGAGTTTCACATGAAAGCTCTCTTTTTCTAGCCATTTGGAGAGTTTAATCGAACCCACAAATGTAATGCTCCAGATTCTCAACTAGCTCAAAGGAAGGTCAGTTTTATAGCTCCTCTAAACAGCAAAACTGTTTACAGCGGTGCTAATTGCACAAGGGTTTTTAAGTGTTTTCTAATTATCCATTAGCCTTCTAACACAGTTAGCAAACACAATGTACCATTAGAACACTGGAGTGATGGTTGCTGGAAATGGGTCTCTATACACTTATGTAGATATTGCATTAAAAACCAGACGTTTGCAGCTAGAATAGTCATTTATCACATTAACAATGTATAGAGTGTATTTCTGATTAATTTAATGTTATCTTCATTGAAAAAAACTGTGCCTTTCTTTAAAAAATAAGGAAATTTCTAAGTGACCTTAAACTTTTAAATGGTAGTGTATATACAAACCCTTTGTCTCTTGTTTTATTTCTTTATTAGGTTTTCTTTACATCATTCTGAGGGCAGCCATGTTGTCAAAGCTGCTGCTCTCAGCTGTGAACAACAGTTCAGAGATTTGCTTTACAGAAGCCACATTGAAATTAGAAGTATCAGAAAATGAAAATGAACTATTGACTTCTATGGGAGAGCGTTGTGGTCATGCTCTGTGACATGTGTCACAGTGCAAGGAGGGGGATGGGATAAACTGTTCCTATTACCTATTGTCAAAGCTGTAATCTTCTGTTACCTGCTTCCCACCTTTATAATGACATTGTTACATTTCAGTGTAATCCTGCCTGCGATGTTAATGATCTGACTGCTGAGAAGTGAGCTCTACAGAACAGGAAGTGTCAGATATTTTTTCTTAATATAGATGGCAACATGGGAAGTTAAAAAATAACAATATCAATATTTTTCAACACAATGTTTTGTTTTTTTAACTGGTTGCCGACACAGGACGAGTATGCTCGTCCTGAGCGGCGAGCACTTCGCGCATTAGGACGAGCATACTCGTCCTGTGTGACAGCCGTCCCTGCGCGTCTGTGCCTGCGATCGAGAGCGGGGCAACGGCTGTAATACACAGCCACGGCCCCGATCTGACAGCGGAGAGAAGAGAAACATCTTCTCTCCGCTGTTAACCCTTTGAACGCCGCGATGACAGCTGATCGCGGCGTTCAAGGTTAGGGGACTGCACATTGATCGCGTCACAGAAAATAACTGTGACGCGATCAAAGCCCACAACTCGTATGGCCAGACAGCCCAGGGTCCAGTGAAGGACCCCAGGGCTGTCTGAACATATTTCCTGTTGTTAGGGCATACTGAGGTATGCCCTAACAACTGCCTGTGTACAATCAGTAACAGGCTAATGTACTGGCATATAGATCTATGCCAGTACATTACAGTTACAAAATAAAAATCAAAATGGTAAATAAATAAATAAAAAGTAAATAAAATACACAGAAATACACATTTTTTATAATAAATCAACTTTTTAAAATATAAGTCCCAAAACATGAAATAATACAGACATATTTGGTATCGCCACGACCGTAACAACCTGTACTACAAATGTATACCATTATTTATTATGATCGGTGTATGGTGTAAAAAAAAAAATATTAAAACTGCTGCACAACTGCTTTTTTTCTGCATTTTAATCTAATTAAAAATTTATAGAAATTAAACGATAATGTATTTGTACCAAAAAAATGGTACGTACATAAAGTACAACTCGTCTCGCAAAAAACAAAGTCTCATACAACTACGTCGTACAAAAAATAAAAGCGCTATGAGCGTCGGGATGCAAAGAGGGAAATGTAAAAAAAATTGCTCTGTCCTCAAGGCCAAAATTGGCCGTGTCCTTAAGGGGTTAAATCAGATAATTTTTTTATTGAAGTTTCAAAATTATATAGTACAAAACATACTAAACAAACCCTATCCCAAACTCTCCCCCCAGGCGCCTTCACAAAATTCCAAATTAGATAGTATATGAAATAGAAATTGTACCAAATATCGAATACATTATTCACAAAATACAAGGTACATGGGACAGATCATTTTCCAAATGTCAAGTAGCTTAATTATGTACAAGCATGTATAATACAAAACAGATATAATATATGGCAGATATTTAATCCTCTCTATTTCCCCCCTTCTCCTTATCCCACATCTATATACATAACCCCAATACCGTGTAAAGGCTGGCGGTCATACAGAGTCCCTGAATAAATTTTACAATACAGATTCCATTACCCCTACCCATGGTCCCCAGCGCGTTTTGCGCTTTACATAGACAACCTTTTCCAATACAATCATTTTATTCACTTTTGCAATGAATTCGCTCCTAGTTGGCGGGGCGCCTTGTATCCAATGTAGGGCAATTAGATTTCTAGCTATATATAGCAACCTTACAATAGCCAACCGCTCCAAAGTAGAGGGTGGGGTGTCCATAATACATCCCAAAACGCATTCCATAGGAGTCCCTTGCAACACAATGTTTAACATAAAAACTTAATTCAAACTTAAATTAATTTTCTGACAATTCCCAAAGGCAAACGCCTTATTACCAGAGATAAAAGAAAATCACAGATTGAGCCAACTAAAACACATACCCCAGGTTCATTTGAGTGATTATATTCTCTGTTTTTTTTTCATATGAAAAAACACACATGTACACCTCCAATTATATAAATGCCTAAACTATCAAAACTAATTGTATTTACTATGTAGTGTTATACACTGGTATTTAGTACACTTTTTCTATAACTAATACTGCTACTTTGTATATTATGAACATACTTGGAATCACTGGTGATGTTTTCATGATTGCCTATCTTCAACAGTCCTTGACTTAGTGTTCCAGTAGACGTATTCAGTGTTACCAAGGGTATGCCTTTTTTCCATGTCCATGAGTCCATGATGTTTTTCAATGGCATTGGTAATTTAACTTCATCCTGATCATCTATAAACTTAGAACAGGAGCCATGTTGTTGTATATTCAACAATAGTTAATAGATTTTATATGATCTTTCAGATTACAAAATACTAAGTACTCAAGGCCAGATAAATGTTGTTAAGGGAAACAGGGGTTTGAGAATGTTGAAGGGTTAGCATGCCTGATCCTTAGCTTAACCAGTAGATAGCCAGAGTCTTTTGACAGCTGTTTATCTTTCTCTCTAAATAATATATAGAAATATATTTACTCTAGTTAGTAATGCAGACAGATGGGGCATCGGCGCTCCATTCAAGAAGAATGGAGCTCTAAAACCTAAGTAATATGTATAAGTAAATGTGCATATTTACCTCCTCTGCAGTATATAACAATTTTTGTATTGTTGGACATATACTTTCAATTCCCCCCATATCTTGCTACAGGGAGTATTTAGGAAGTGGTGGATGGAAATGGGAGGTGAAAGCCACTAGATGGTGGTGGCCTCTCGGCAACCTCTACTTTTGTCCTGCCTATAATCAGGCCCCACATTTCCCTTTTATGTCCTATTAAATCCAAGTATGAGGTAAGAGAGTTTAGGGAGAAAAGAATATGGTTCAGACATAGAAAGGTACAGGATGTGAAAGAAGTTTAGTGGGAGATTAAGTAGATTTTTTGTAATTGTTACATAATATATATATTTCCTGATCGTCCTAAGGCAGCACACTTAAGGGTTAAGATACTTCATCTGACCAGATAGAAGAGACATATTACTCAGCAGTAATCAATGAAACAATTAGGAGGTCCCAGGTAACCTTAAATAGAGCCCAAATCCCTTCAGAAAGCGTATTTTTTCTCTTCTATGAACATGGATAGTTGAAGACAGAAGACACCTATTACAAAATGCTTTATACAGAGGGGGTTCCTCTGTCCCTAAGCTGAGACCCATGAGGACATGGGGGGCTGTATACTGGTGGTTTCCTCAGTCCCTCGGCGTGGCTTCTAAAAATCTTACCTGGAGGTAATGAGAAGCCACGCTTCCAGTCTGGAGCGGCATACAGGTCTTACCTGTCCCTAAGCTTCTAGACGTGGATCCCATACACCTCCGGACAGGTGTCCCAAGATGGCCGCTACCGAGGTAAGGTGTACGCTGAATTCCGGTGGTTCAATAAAGGACCGCGAATCCGTGGCTACGGCGCTGGTGCAGCTGCTCGACCCTGGAGATTAAGGCACCCAAAACTTTTATTGTGTAATGTGAGAAGGTTTTTTTTGCTTCCTTAAGGCCTCTTACATATAAGATTGTAATTGCATGCCTTTTTTCCCAGATGGCAAGTCCTGCATCTCAAGGGAAACGTGAAAGGAAATCCAAGCAAAATATGTGTAAAGGTTGTCAGCAACCGTTGCCAGGGGATTGGGACCAGAGTTTCTGCTCATCTTGCAGACCTCCTGAACAATCCTTCCATGCTGAAGCCGTGGGGTTTCTGTCCTGGTTTAAAGATCACTTACGAATACCTTTCAGGAGATAAAGTCGGCTACTATGCCGAAAAAATCTAAAGGTAGAAAGCGGTCACCCTCTCCGCAATCCCCTTCCGAATATGATCTATCGGAGGAGGATCTGGATTCAGAGGACTCTGATGGGGAACCTTCAGATAATGTTTATCTGTTAGATAAAGACAAGGTCCCGCACTTGCTGAAAGCAGTCAAACTGACCGTGGAGACTGATAAAGATGTGTCTCATAAAACCAAAAAGGAACAACTTTATTATTTTCCGTTCAATAAAGACAGAGTCCTTCCCTCCCATCCTGTTATTACAGATTGGGTCCAGAAAGATTGGGCTAAGCCAGAGAGACGCATCGATCAAGGGGCAAGGTTTAAACACACTTACAAAACAGATCCCAAGTTCAGTTCTAACTGGGATGTTCCACCCAAAGTTGATCTTGCTGTCGTCAGATTGTCAAAGAAATCTGTGTTTCCTTGTGAGGAGTCCTCGCTCTTAAAGGACCCAATGGATCGCAGAGCTGATTCCATATTAAAAAAAGCCTACTCATCGTCGGTTGCGGCTGGTAAAGTGGCATCAGCTTTCATCCCGGTTGCCAGAGCCCTTCGTACATGGCTTAGTCAGCTCTCTCAAGATCTGGAGGAAGGCGTACCGATAGAGAAGATCTTGCAAAATATCCTTCTCATGAAAGCAGCTGCAGAGTTTTTGTTTGACGAGCCGCTGGATGTCTTGAAGTTTTCTTCCAGATCCCTGGCTCTCTCTAATATGGCGCGTAGAACCCTCTGGATCAAGCAATGGACAGGGGACGTGCCATCTAAAAATCATTTCTGCTCCCTACCATTCCATCCCTCCTCTCTCTTCGGCCCTCAGCTGGAAGACATCCTTAAATTAATTAATGATGAAAAAGGGGTTTCCTTCCCATGTCCTCCAATGAGGCCACCATTTAGAACCTTTCAAAACCATTCCAAAAGGTCCCCTAAGGGTCAGAATTATTTTGGGGAGGGGGGGGCTGGGGGGGTCTGACAGGCAGCATAGATTCAAACTCAAGTAAGAGGGTAATCCTCCGTTAAGAAGAAATCACTCCTTCAAAAAAATTCTAACTTATGACGCCAAGAGAGAGGAGTGTCCAGTACGTGGAAGACTAGGAGAGCTTGTTCACCTATGGCTAAAAACGTCCACAGACGCCTGGGTCAGATCCACCATCCAGAATGGCTACTCACTGGAACTAAACACCGTTCCAAGGAACAGATTCTGTATAAACAGAGGAAGAAATCCTATTGTTCTCAGGCTTATTCAGGACTTCATAAGGAAGGGAGCATTGGAGGAAGTCCCGTATCATCAGCGGGGTCGGGGAGTGTACTCCCCTATCTTTGCCGTTCCAAAAAAAGAAGACCAGTGGCGGTTAGTGATAAATTTGACATATCTGAACTAGTTCTTTGTAAAGAAAAAGTTCAAAATGGAATCTATACAATCAGTCAGAAATATTATCCAGGAAGGAGATTTTCTAGCCACTATCGATCTGCAAGATGCATCCCTTCATATCCCGGTCCTGAATAAACACAGGAAGTTTCTTCGGGTAGCAGTTCTTGTTCATCATCAAGTCCTAGATCTTCAGTTCACCTGCCTACTCTTTGGGATAGCATCAGCACCACGAGTGTTTACGAAGGTAGCAGTGGTACTCTCTGCAGTACAACGCATGAAAGGGATCTTCGGATGTCCGTACCTGGACGATTGGCTGGTGAGAGCTCCATCAGAAGACATGCTCATAAAACACCTGAAGGTCACTCTAGACATGCTCAGATCGCACAGTTTCATCATAAACCTCCAGAACTCTCATCTAACACCATGCACCAAGTTAAAGTACTTAGGCTTCATGATAGACACACAAAAAATGTCACTGACTTTGTCCAGCGACCGGATATGTTCTATCCATCAGGGGGTTCAGCGACTAACTTCATTGAGTCACTGCTCCATCCGTCAGGCCATGAGAGTGTTAGGCCTTCTAACATCGGCTATTGCGGCGGTACCCTGGGCAAGGGCACACATCCGAATTTTGCAATCCAACATACTAAAAAGCTGGGACAAGAGATTAGTGTCACTCGACACCTTAATATCAGTGCCTCCGGATGTGAAACGGGGCCTCCAGTGGTGGCTGGTACCATACCATCTTGATCGAGGCAGATCTCTGAAACTAGTTCATCGGATACTCCTCACTATGGATGCCTCAGGCTCAGGCTGGGGTGCACATGTGGGAACATCATGGGTGCAAAAGAAATGGTCCAAACACGACAGCTGCCTTTCATCCAACATGAAATAGCTCAGGGTGATCAGCCCTATTACACTTTCAGGCAGTACGCCATCATCACGATGTACAAATTCAGTTGGACAACCTCCCCGCAGTGTTTTATATAAACAAGCAGGTGGGCACCAGAAGCAATTCCCTCAGAAGGGAATGCAGTCAGATTATGCGGTGGGAAGAATACAATCTGAGATCAGTCTCCGCAGTCCACATTCGAGGAGTATCGAATCTGAAAGCGGATTGACTCAGCAGGAAATGGATTCGCCCAGGAGAGTGGAGCTTGAATCCGGAAGACTTCCTCGAAATCACCAGGAAGATGGGCAAACCGCAAAGAATGAAAAGTTAAGGAAGTTTTGCTCCCTCAACAGGTAGGATCACCCATATGCCATAGACAGTCTATCATTGAGTTGGGAGAAGACCTTCATATATCTCTTTCCCCCATCCCTCTAATTCCTCGGGTGTTGAGGAAAATCAGGGACGAGAAAGTGAAGGCCAAAGCGATCATTTCTCATTGGCCCAGAACGGAATGGTTTCCACTCGTGTTAAGACTCTCGAACGGCAACTTCTGGAGACTCCCATTATGTCCAGATCTCCTGCTACAGGAGGATTGGTTTCATCCCACGTTAGACAGGTTACAGTTGACGGCATGGAAACTGAACAACAGTCTCTAAAAATTAAGGGCTTCTCTGATGAAGTAGTTAATACCCTATTAGCCTCCAGGAAACCCAGTACGACAAAAATATATTCCCGAATATGGCTTATATTTTCAAAATGGTGTCAGGATAATGACAGGTTACCAGATACAGTGTCCTCAGTATTGCAGTTTCTGCAAGAGGGATACCAGAAAAGACTCAAGCCCAATACATTAAAAGTGCATTTAACAGCAAGCTCTGTCTTGTAGAGAATCTTATCTTAGGATTTTGCCCGAGTGCGTTATCCTTAGGACAATGCCAGGGTTCTTACAAAAAGTACCGTCTAGCTCCAACTTAAATCAAGAGAACGTTTTGCCAGTCCTATCAGTAGACTCAGCCTCTGATACCCCTATTGATTCTCAATGCTTAGACATAAGGATGTGCCTACTTGCTTATCTAGAAATAACGGCCCCCTTTAGACAATCCGAAGGGCTGTTTCTCCAATTTCAAAGGCCAAATAAGGGGAAAAAAGCCAGCAAAGCCTCACTAGCTAGATGGCTCAAAGAAATCATCAGGGGCTGCTACTCCCTGGAAGGCCTAGAGTCCCCTTTAGATATTCGGGCCCACTCAACCAGGTCCACATCCACATCGTGAGCAGAAAGATGCCATGTCCCCTTAGACCAGGTCTGCAAAGCAGCCACTTGGTCTTCTTCCTCGACCTTCATTAAACACTATAGGCTAGACTTATTTTCTTCTGAAGGTTCTGCCTTTGGCAGGAAAATACTAGTGGGAGCATCCAAAGCCTAAACCCCCCCCCCATATTCTCTTTGCTTGTTAAGTCCCTTAAGTTTGCTGCCTTAGGACGATCAGGAAGTGGAAAATTTACCTGAAATTTTCATTTCCTGGAGTCCGTAGACAGCACAAGTTTTCCACCCTATATATATACTGCTGCATACGTTACGCTTTCTGAAGGGATTTGGGCTCTATTTAAGGTTACCTCGGACCTCCTAATTGTTTAATTGATTACTGCTGAGTAATATGTCTCTTCTATCCGGTCAGATGAAGTATCTTAACCCTCAAGTGTGCTGCCTACGGACTCCACATATATAAAAGTTTAGTTAACTAAAGTTTAAACAACAGATTATCTTTATGTTGTTGCCTGAAGACAACTTGTATATTCAGAATATGTGTATTTATATTAAATTTAATTACACAACAGAGGTAGTAAATCATGTGCTTTATATCGAAAAATTGGGTTTTATGGCCAATCTTTAAACAGTGAAATGTTCTTAGCTCTTAGGACAGCTGCCTGGCATTGTGCACTATAGCGAAATTCTTTCTAGTTGCTAATACTTTCAGTTATTTCCTTGTTAGGTGTCCTATTATAAATCCTTCTAAAAGATTTATAAATTTCCAGTAAACAAATGTATACTTTTTAAATAACTATACTTTACAACATAGTATAGCTATTATCTAGTCATTATTATCTTAGAGTTATATTTAGTTATTATTTCTAGTTATTACCTGCTCCCAGTAAGATAAATAAAAACCTTCTAAATTAAAGACATTTAGGGCATCTCGATTCGATATGCCAAAAAGGTCGAATAAGTGGGGGTTCAACCAATAGGGAGTGCCCACTTGCTCATTCCAGGTGTAGAAGTGCCGTGCATGTATGGTCATACTCCATTAATGTCATATTTGAAGATTCGGAAACTTCTGGTTTTTTTTAATCTATCTTTCATTTACGATAATGGTGAGAGACTAGGAAAAGGTGTACCCCCTTCTGGGATTAGTAAAGGACTGACTGGTATGCCATAAATGTCTTTCTTGAAAAACATAAATGTAGTCGGTCATGTGTCATTTGGTATGCAATGCAATGTGTGATATACCTTAGTAAATGTTAATAAGCAACAGTCATATTGAATATTTCATGCATGTCGCACAGACAAAAAAATATAGAATAAGTACCATTTGTAAATGATTCCACAAACCATCCTGGTCAGCATTTGAGAATGAAAATTTCTTCAAGTACGACTGTGATGAGACAAATGGAAGGTCATTACTTCTTGAGGCGGTAAGCAGAGAGATCCATGTAGTATCAAAGAATCAGATGTGCCTGTCTAGTCTTATAGTGCCAAAAGTTCATAAATTCCAAAAATTATTTTCTAAACTCACGCTGATCGCTTTGAGGAAGAGTGTCTCCGTCAGGAAGGTTGAAGCCATTCGGATTAAAGCAGCTGCCTGTAGTGAAGAGGGAGTTCTGCTTTATTATCTGCAGCTATCACATTTTCTGTAACTGATGATCATATAATAAAATCATAAGAACTTGTATGGTAAAAAGTTTTTTAATCCACATAATAATTTTATTAAAGTTACAACTCTATTTCTATATAAATGCTATTACGTCTCTGGTCAGATATCTGCTTAGAATAAGAAGTGTATTTGCACGCCAGAAATCAGAGGCTGCCCCTCAAATTTCTGTGCGGTTTAGCTGCGGTCGTGTAGATCCACACAAGGATTAGCCCCATTGTCATTTCCCTCTGAAATAAGGAACATTTTTCTGCCGCACAAAGTTACGCGTGGAATTTTTGGTTGCATCTGAAATTGGTTGTGGAAACTTCATTCACATGCATGGGTTGCAGATTGTTGACAGATTTGAAGCAAATTTTGCAATTTCAAAATCCATACCAAGGGCCTAATTTATGCAGTCATGGTGCAAATGTTGCCATTGTAGAAAACTAGTTTATTAGTAGTTATACTGCATTTATCCTACTCCAGCAACTCTATATAGATGGCAGATTCCATTCATTGTAAGGTAATTCCTCCAACAATATATCAATCCTCTCTGAATTTGCTGGCCTAGGGTCACTTTCACACGGCAGCATTTTGGTCAGTACTTTGCATCAGTATTTGGAAGTCAAAACCAGGAGTGGGTCCTACACAGAGAAAAAGTATAGTGAAAGATTTGTACCTCATCTGTGTTTTGGATCCACTCCTGATTTTGGCTCACAAATACGGATGCAAAATACTGACCAAAATATTCCCATGTGAACGAGACCCAATCCTGATTTTTCTTTTGTAATTCAAATTGTGATTCAAATAACTTATACTATTAGTGCCACTGAATAGTAATATAGTATTTTTTTAAATGGAATTTCTACCTATTTAATCAGTATGTCTTGAAGGGCTACACCTTGGGCTCTGCATTGCCAACACCCAGGGTGCATTTGGGCTGTCAGTGAAGGATGAGGCATGCTTTCTTCTTCTATACTAATCCAAGAAGCCACAAAAAGCAGAGGGCACGGCTATAGGATTAACACACACAAGACCAATACACATACAGAGAGGAGAGAGCTGGTCCTGTTCATAGGCTCCGCAATGGATGACAAATGCCTAAATCTGGAGCACAAACTCTTGCACCAACAAAAATACAATTCTACCTAATGCATTTCTCTGCTGCTCAATTTTCATGGTCCTATGTAATTTTATTTTGGATTACATAATATGGTCTAATGTCAATGAATAATCTGTTGATACTACCTTTTGTTACTATATTTATCAGACATACTTTTAGAATTTTCAAAAATTAGATTTTTATCTGTGCCATAATTATTATGGGCATGTTCACATTGGACTCTGCACTGAAAAGCCATGGATTCGCTCTATTGAGCTTCAAATGAGATAATTCGAGGGTGGATTTGCATGTCCATGCACAACAGAAATCAGAGTTTCAGCAGCATACTTCTGCCGCAGATTATACTCAAAATTCACAGTAGATTGCCACAAAGTAAATTCCGACTGTGTGAATAAAGTCTAAAAGTGAATATGTTTTCTATGTTAAACTATTTATCTAGGCTCACACAGTGCAGTTTTGATGTATAGCTATAAAGCCAGGATCACACATCCAGTTTTTGGTGCAGTTTTCTTAGCCAAACACAGGAGTGGATATTAAGGAAAGGAGATGCATCAGTATTTTCTTTATATCTTTTCTTCCTTCTGGCTTTGGCCCAAGAAACTGAGGCAAAATTTGCACCAAAAACTCTATGAAAACTCTGAGTGTGATCCGGGCCTATCAATGAGTGGATCCTATGCATTGGAAAATTTTAATGGAAGGACTTATGTCTCTTCTTCTTGGATCGAATCCTAGTTTTGTCTAATAACAACATAAGCAAAATCTACAAAATGCTAACTTATTAATCAGATGATGTTACCTTGTTGTAGGAGAAGTCGTCAAATAATGGTTCTATAAGCTCCACATTATTAATTTCTTCTTCTTTAACTGATACAGCCCTTGCAGATGCCCGGGTGTCTCTTTCAAAAATGTTTAACAAGTTGTGCATCATAAATAGCTCATTCTGCAAACAATAATATGTAGTAAAAGTGCATATTTAAACATCTCATACTTGTCAATATGGACTAAAAAACAACGATATTATGCATATACTTTATTTCCAATTAGAATAAAGAAGGTGTTAATCTACAAAAACTAGTTCCAATAGGAACCAACCCGATTGCAGCTGTCATCACCACACATTTTCTGCAATAAGTAAGTAGTTCTGATATGTATTATCTAAGATCTTTATAATCCACGGACATCTAAATGTAAAAAATATAAATCAATTGGACAACTTGACAGATCTGCTTTAAAAGAACAGTAAACTGAATATGCTACCCTAGGGTAACTTCATCATAGTACAGTGACCGGTCCATTCTTCTATTAGCCACAGCAGCACACAAAAATATTCTACTGTTTGGCTAAAAGGAGCGATCAGACCTTACCTAGGGCAGCATATTCAACTCATGGATCCGCTTTAAAGATGTTATAACAGAATTTTGAAACAGCGGCCGTCCCACAGACCTATGTAATTCAATGTGGCCGTTCAAACAGCCGTGTGAAGGGTCCGTGCGAAAATAGGACATGTCCGTTCTTTTCGCGCATCACGCATCCCTCCATAGACTCCCAACTATAAGGGATGCGTGGCATCGCGTCCCGCAGCGCTGAGCACGGATGCACCTCGGACGTGAAAAACTGCAGTTTTTCAATATCCTAGATGCGCAGCGCACGTGTAAATAAGGCCTAACTTTGATGTTTTATATGACCAAACATGCATATTATTTCAGCAGAGCAAGGGAAGATAAGGAGGTGCCACACATCTCTTGCACTGCTTATCTTTGAGAGAAACAAAAGTATCGGATAGAAAAATAATATCCCCCCCCCCCAACAGTAAACGCTAGTCAAGCATCTGCAAGGACCTATAGATTTTAGATTGTTGAAAAGGGAAATGTGTTGCAACCTGTCTAGAGAAGTCTAATGCCTATGGCAATCTTAAATCCCTTATCCAAGTGTTTACAAACTGTATGACCTTGATAATAGATTTGATTTTGAGGTGGATCATGACGACTAGTATGCACAAAGGAGAAGGTTTATCAAAACTGTGTGCCTCGGAATAGCAGAGTAGTCGCTTATTTCAACCAATCAGGTCGCTGCTTTCATTTTCCAAGGGTCTTCTGGCATATGAATGGTGGAATCTGATTGGCTGTTTGGAGTAAACAACTAATTTACAGGGAATGATCATATGTTGTATACAAAGGCTGCTGTGGCTCTGTTCACACTTCTACAATGGTTTTCCCACTGTGTTGTTTTTTGTTTGTTTGTTTGTTTTTTGCCACAGTGGAAAGGTGATTGAATGAGATTTTACAAAAGTGCACTCACTCCTCATAGAAGTATGAGAATTTTTTTTTTACAATGTGGAAAATTATTTCCAGGGAATACAGCTTGTAAAACCACAAGTACATATTTCATCTGCGGTATGAATGATCATGTGGTTTTCAATGGAAGCAGTTGTAGTAACATTTCTACTTCTTTAACAAAACCGATCCACCATCGAAGCTGTGTTTGTCACTTGAGAAAGGCCTTATAGAGGTTATATTGGATTAGAGAAACATTGCAGCTTTTTCCTAGAAACAGTGGCACTCTTTTTCATGGGCTGTGTTTGGTATTACAACTCAAGTGAATAAGATTGAGTTGCAAAACCAAACACAACCCATGGACAAGAGGGGCGCTGTTTCTAAAAGAAATCCATGTTTTTTTCGAATCTCATATAACTCCTTTAAGCTTCCAGTTGTGTTTGACCTCCCATTAGGCTACACGCTTGCTTTTGACTATAAGGGAAAACTTTATCAAGAGTGAGCTTTGCCTATGTTACGGTGTATGACAATTAACACATTTGATATTAATTTAACTCTTAATAAGTTCAGTTATAAGGGTTAGGTAATAGAAGAAGGAGACAATGGTGACAGGGGCGTAATGATAGGTGGTGCAGAGGAGACCACTACTATAAATTAAGCATGATAGCTGGGGGCCCTGTCACAAATTTACATAAGCTACAAATTAGTACTATGAATAAGTGGCGTAACTACCGCTATAGCAGCCGTAGCGGCTGCTATGGGGCCCGCAGCATGAGGGGGCCCGTAACACCCGCCGGCACGGGCCCCCCCCCATGGCCGCAGGCTCCGCCACTGAAGGGGTTGTCCCTACAAAAGACATGCATCCCCTATCCACAGGATAGGGGATACATGTGTGATCGCTGGGAGGCCCTGCGATAAGGAGAACGGGGGACCGAAAGTCCCCCGAAGTTCTCCATGACAAACCTCGGACTTCCGGGGTCTGTCTGTCTGCAGCTCCATAGAAATGACTTGCGCACCAGTAGCGCTTGTGCGCATGCGTGACCAGCGCTCCTTTCATTTTTATTGAACTACACAGACGCCGGAAGTCCGAAGTTTGTTATGGAGAATTTCGGGGGACTTTTGGTCCCCCGTTCTCCTTATCGCTGCCAGCGATCACACATGTATCCCTTATCCTGTGGATAGGGGATACATTTCTTTTGTAGGACAAACTATAGGCCGTTTTTTGGGGGCGGGGGGGCTGTATGGCGTTATCTACAGGGGGGGGCTGTATGGCGTTATCTACAGGGGGGCTGTATGGCGTTATCTACAGGGGGGGCTGTATGGTGTTATCTACAGGGGGCTGTATGGCGTTATCTACAGGGGGGCCGTAAGGTGTTATCTACAGGGGGGCTGTAAGGCGTTATCTACAGGGGGCTGTGTATGGCGCTATCTACAGGGGGCTGTGTATAGTGCTATCTATAGGGGGCGCTGTGTGGTGGAATCTATAGGGAGGCACTATCTAAAAAAGGGGGGGTTGTGTGATACCCAGCGGAGGGGGGGCCCCAGTCAAAAGTTTGCTATGGGGCCCAGTCTTTCCTAGTTATGCCCCTGCTCTGAATAGTGCATATAGTCTAGTATATGAATACATAAAAATAAGAATATTATGTTGAAACACAATATTGAAGCTGTGAACTGAGGGAAA
Organism: Rhinoderma darwinii; assembly: GCF_050947455.1. Lineage (NCBI taxonomy): Eukaryota > Metazoa > Chordata > Amphibia > Anura > Rhinodermatidae > Rhinoderma > Rhinoderma darwinii. The sequence continues at coordinate 513,686,178 of NC_134687.1, forward strand.
GAAAAAATTGCACCATCTAGTGGACAGACTGCACATGAACTTTCAAATCTAACAAATATTTGTCAACTGGATTGTACCAAAATAGGCAAAGAACTTCTTCTAAATGAACTATAACCCTTGTTCTCAAATAGAAACTCCGTCCTGCTCAAATCATCCACGTCCAGTCATTACAATGTGCATTTTCTCCCGGTTATTCTCCCTTTTAGAGAGCAGATGAGATGAAGATTAAATACATCTTTTTGTTTACTTTTGGGGTTTAGGAGACTTAAAGATTATCAGAAATCCTTCAGCACTCCTCATAGATGTCTGTGGAGAGGGAAATGCTCTTTCTTTATAAATGGCACAGCTTGCTTCTTCGCAGTGCATGAGGAATAATTATTCCAGGCTCTCACATACCAGCAAATTCATTTCTATTTAGAGGTGAATTTTTTTTTTCTGAAACCTATATGAAGCTACATCCCGCCATGTTAAAGAGAACAAGAAAGAACCACCGTAATTGTCCATAAAAGCTGCCATAGTAAATGCCTTACAAGCAGCAAAGTATAAAAATATACCTGAGATTGTTTCCTACAAATTAATCCTAGGTTACTCTTGACGCATTCGGCGACCCCCTTTAACCATTTTTGTTGTGTTTTATTGCCCTCTGATGTAAAAGCTTCACATGATACATTTTCATGGTTGAATTCTCATTCTGTACCCAAAACGAGTCCAGTAATTTACATGAACGGCATTATTACCTCCTACTAATGGACCTGGACATAATGAACAATGAAGCTGAAGAACTTTTGTAACGGATGCCTCAAATGTTGTATTTATTTTTCTTCCACTCATGTGCTTATGTCTGTCAATGAAAAAATGTTTCGTGCACTAAAATATGTTGTTTGTTTCTACGGGATGTTAAATGTAGTTGATTTGTATATCAATGGCTCATCACAATGCTGTATTGTGGATTTATGTTGCACACATCTGTAATAAGGCGCCCATGCTATAACTCCATTTGCCTCCAATATTTTGGGGGGGCACAAAGAGTTTTTCTTATGGACTGAAATAGAATCTGAGAAAGCAAAAATTGTGGCATGTTCCAATGCATACTGCATTACAATGCCTCACAGAGGGACCATACAACAGACTTCCGATAGGTCTGTAATACAGAACCTTATGGACTATGTGCTACTGTATACTGTACCCTAATAAAAAACGGCATTTCTCCTGCCTATCCTTTACCCATGCCCCCTCAGATAAATTTTCAGAATGCGGCAGGCACAGCTGACAGTCTACTATGTGTGGTGCTTCCTGACTGTCTCCAGGTGGCAGATTTCAGCATTCCTAATACTTTGTTCCTACAGTAGAAAAGTTGCAGCTAGAGGAGTCTGGCGGCAGCTTATCTCCCTATTCCTAATGAACTAAACATGCACGTTCCTCTGATCCAAGTGTGCATATTTATGGGGAAGACAAGAGAAATAGACAAATCTCGTGTATGACCAGCTTTATGCTCACGGGATCATTTGACTGAAGTGCTATTATTTCTATTCGTCAGTATCTTACAAAAATTCAATAAGAATTAATGAAAAAAGTATGGAAATGTCATACTAAAGTGGTGTCCAGGAATTACTATACAGATGTAGCAGGCATTAATCTATGTCCATTTGCTGTTATCTTATTAAAATGCTTCTCCTTTTTCCTCCGGCATAATTTTACTGCTGCTAAAGTTGTTTCTTTCACAAACTAGAGCAAGTTATTATTGATGTATGCAGTAATTGATTTACTTTCAACAATAAAATATCAACAACTGTAGGTGCAGTTATTCTGTAGTGAGTCTGCTAGCTGCTTCAACCCCTTCCCGACAGTTGGGAGAAATATGTATGGAGCGGGCTAATAAAGGCCCCCAGGTTTGCCATTTTGGACCTCCTAGTAAGCATAGGAGAGCGGTAAAAGTACAATACACTGCAGTACGTAAATTTTGCAGTGTATTGTACCAGCGATCTAAAATGCGTTAGATCGCATGCTCTAGTCCGCTAGTGGACAGTAGTTTAAGTTTTAAGCACATATAAAAAAACATTAATAGTTATAAAAAAAACTATTTCCTCTTTTTTTCCATAAGAAAACCTAAACAATAAAAAATAAACATAATTGGTATCGCCGCGTCCGTAACAATTCACACTATTAAAATATAATGTTATTTATCTCACACTGTAAATGCCATTTAAAAACAAATACTGTGTTCTGGTCACTTCGGCTCCCCCAAAAAAATTGAATAAAAAGTAATCAAAAAGCTGTATGTACCCCAAAATAGTAGCAGTAAAAACTACAGCTCGCCCCACAAAAAACAAGCCCTCAAACAGCTCCATTGAGGGAAAAAAAAAAAAAAAAGTTATCTGTCTCAGAATATATCAACACAAATTATTTTTATTTTGTAAAAATAGTAAATATGCAAGCCCTCATATGTCGACCGAAAAATAAAAAAGTTATGGCTCTTGGAAGGCGAGGATGAAAAAAAAACGAAAATAAAAAAATCTAAAACTGGCTGCAGCTAGAAGGACTTATATAAGATTATAAGATTCCCCCTTGCTATATCTGTAGATCTAATGTTTGAAATATAGCTCAAACACCTCTATTATAAAAAAAAATATTAGAAACTATGTCATAGCTATTAGTATAAATCTCTGACCAATAAGCCCTGGGGACTATTGAGGAGGATCTGCCTATTATCTTATTACAAGCCTTGGTCTTTAACCAATGTGACCCAAGTTATTTACTAAATTTTATTAGCGCTATAACAAAATCTACCTTAACAACATAGCGCTAATTCACAGATAAATATGACGCTCAGAAATATCTCCCCCCTAAAGCAAATTAGACACATTATATCATGTGCCCCTGACACTCTTCAGGACCTAGACAAGTCAGATCCTGTAAAGGATCTGCCAGGCACAGCTTCTGTGTCAACGCCCATAGGTAATCAGTCTGCACCTGCTTCTATGTCTGTGAGACTGACTCCATCTTCCACCACTCAGGATGGCAGGTTTAGGAGTGGGAGAGCCTATCACAGCCTGGCCAGACTGAGCTAGCTTCCGCCCTCTGTCTATTTATACCTGCCTTTCCTGTTCCTCCTTGCTTGATTCTCCTCATTTGGTTTCCTGGCCCTGCTGCAGCTTCTGAACTATTTGACCCTGCTTCATATTGACCCTGGCTTACTGACTACTCTCCTGCTCTACGTTTGGTACCTCGTACACTCCTGGTTTGACTCGACTTGTTCACTACTCTCCTGCTCTGCGTTTGGTACCTCGTACACTCCTGGTTTGACACGGCTCGTTCACCTCTCTTGTTGCTCACGGTGTTGCCGTGGGCAACTGCCCCATTTCCCTTAGCTTCTGTGTACCCTTGTCTGTTTGTCTGTCGTGCAATTATTGAGCGTAGGGACCGTCGCCCAGTTGTACCCCGTCGCCTAGGGCGGGTCGTTGCAAGTAGGCAGGGACTGAGTGGCGGGTAGATTAGGGCTCACTTGTCTGTTTCCCTACCCCCATCATTACATAATCACAAGCCCATATACCTAGTCTACCCTGGTCCCTCACACTATTATGGACCCCCTTGAGACCCTGACTCAGCAAATGCAGGGTCTCTCCCTACAGGTCCAGGCCCTGGCTCAGAGGGTCAACCAGCCTGATGCTACCATGGTAGTGCCCCTCACCTCACCTCTTGAACCCCACCTCAAGTTGCCTGACCGGTTCTCAGGGGACCGGAAGACTTTTCTCTCCTTTCGGGAGAGTTGTAGGCTCTATTTTCGCTTAAAGCCCCACTCCTCAGGTTCTGAGAGCCAGCGGGTGGGTGTAATTATGTCCCGCTCCAGGAAGGGCCCCAAGAATGGGCCTTCTCCTTGGCTCCTGACGCCCCTGAACTTTCCTGCGTTGATCTTTTCTTTTCTGCTCTCGGACTCATTTATGACGAGACTGACAGGACTGCCTTTGCCGAGAGTCAGCTGGTGACCTTACGTCAGGGTAAGAGACCTGTTGAGGAGTATTGTTCTGACTTTAGGAAGTGGTGCGTAGCTTCTCGGTGGAATGACCCTGCCTAAAGGTGCCAGTTTAGGTTGGGTTTGTCGAACGTCCTGAAAGACCTGCTAGTTAGCTATCCCTCTTCTGACTCTCTAGACCAGGTTATGGCTTTAGCGGTACGACTTGACCGATGTCTCAGGGAACGACAACTTGAACGTTTTTGTGTTTTCCCCTCTGACTCCCCCATGATGCCTCCCGAGGTTCCGTTGCTTCGCTCTTCCACGGAAGACTCGGAGGTACCTATGCAACTCGGGGCCTCCGTGTCCCCCCGACAACGTAGAGAGTTCCGCAGGAAGAATGGTCTCTGCTTCTATTGTGGAGATGACAAGCATCAAGTGAACACCTGTCCTAGGCGTAAGAATAAGCAGCCGGAAAATTTCCGCGCCTAAGTGATCATCGGGGAGGTCACTTGGGCGCACAGGTATTTCCCATAAATATGAAACGTAATAAAATCTTGCTTCCCTTTCAGGTCTCTTTTGGTGGTAGGTCTGCTACCGGCAGTGCCTTCGTGGATTCAGGGTCTTCTGCTAATATCATGTCTGTGGAATTTGCTATGTCTCTAGCTATGCCTTTGATTGATTTGCCTAAACCTGTCCCGGTAGTGGGTATCGACTCCACTCCTCTTGCTAATGGTTATTTTACACAGCATACCCCTGTTTTTGAACTCCTTGTTGGCTCCATGCATTTGGAGCAGTGCTCTGTACTGTTGATGCAGGGATTATCGTCCGATTTGGTTTTAGGCCTTCCCTGGTTGCAGTTGCATAATCCCACGTTTGACTGGAATACTGGGGATCTTACCAAATGGGGTAATGAATGCTTGACGTCATGTTTTTCTGTTAATTCTATTTCTCCCCCTGAGGAGGTGAACACGCTACCTGAGTTTGTTCAGGACTTCGCTGATGTTTTCTCTAAGGAGGCCTCCGAAGTGTTACCTCCTCATAGATAATACGATTGCGCTATCGATTTGGTACGAGGAGCTAAGCTCCCTAAGGGTAGGATATTTAATCTCTCTTGTCCCGAACGTGAAGCCATGAGAGAGTATATCCAGGAATGCCTGGCCAAGGGTTACATTCGCCCCTCTACTTCTCCGGTAGGTGATGGCTTCTTCTTCGTAGGGAAGAAGGATTGTGGTCTTAGGCCATGCATTGACTACCGTAACTTGAATAAGGTCACTGTAAGGAACCAGTATCCCCTTCCTCTGATTCCTGATCTCTTTAATCAGGTTCAGGGGGCCCAAGGGTTCTCTAAGTTTGATCTACGGGGGGCGTATAACCTTATCCGCATCAAAGAGGGGGATGAGTGGAAGACTGCGTTTAACACGCCCGAAGGTCATTTCGAATACCTCGTCATGCCCTTTGGGTTGTGTAATGCTCCCGCGGTCTTCCAGAATTTCATAAATTAGATTTTAAGAGATTACCTGGGGGTATTTTTGGTAGTGTACCTTGATGACATACTTGTGTTTTCCAAGGACTGGTCCTCCCACATTGAGCATGTCAGGAAGGTGCTCCAGGTCCTTCGGGAAAACAAACTGTTTGCGAAGACCGAAAAATGTGTGTTTGGGGTGCAGGAGATACAATTTTTGGGTCAAATCCTCACTCCTCATGAATTCCGCATGGACCCCGCCAAGGTCCAGGCTGTGGCGGAATGGGTCCAACCTGCCTCCCTGAAGGCGTTACAGTGCTTCTTGGGGTTCGCCAATTATTACAGGAGATTTATTGCTAACTTCTCGGTCATCGCTAAGCCTCTTACGGACCTCACTAGCAAAGGTGCTGATCTCCTCCACTGGCCTCCTGAGGCTGTCCAGGCTTTTGAGGTCCTTAAGAAGTGCTTTATCTCGGCCCAGGTGCTGGTTCAGCCCAACCAAATGGAGCCATTTATCGTGGAGGTTGACGCGTCCGAGGTGGGAGAGGGGGCTGTCTTGTCCCAGGGTACCAGGTCACTCACCCATCTCCGTCCTTGTGCCTACTTCTCCAGGAAGTTTTCGCCCACTGAGAGTAACTATGATATTGGCAACCGCAAACTCTTAGCCATTAAATGGGCATTTGAAGAGTGGCGCCACTTCCTGGAGGAGGCTAGGCACCAGGTAACGGTCCTTACCGACCACAAGAATCTGGTTTTCCTAGAATCTGCCCGGAGGCTAAACCCGAGACAAGCTCGATGGGCGTTATTTTTTACCAGATTCAATTTTTTGGTTACCTATAGGGCTGGGTCTAAAAATATTAAGGCTGATGCACTGTCGCGTAGCTTCATGGCCAGCCCTCCTTCGGAGGAAGATCCTGCTTGTATTTTGCCTCCAGGTATAATCATTTCCTCTATTGATTCTGATTTAGTCTCTGAAATTGCGGCTGATCAAGTTTCAGCTCCCGGGAACCTTCCTGAGAACAAGCTGTTTGTTCCCCTGCAATTCCGGCTAAGGGTATTTAGGGAAAATCATGACTCCGCACTATCTGGTCATCCAGGCATCCTGGGTACCAAGCACCTCATTGCCAGAAACTATTGGTGGCCTGGGTTGCCTAAAGACGTTAAGGCCTACGTTGCCGCTTGTGAGGTTTGTGCTAGGTCCAAGACTCCCAAGTCCCGACCAGCGGGCTTACTACGTTCTTTGCCCATTCCCCAGAGACCTTGGACCCATAGCTCCATGGATTTTATCACCGATTTGCCTCCATCTCAAGGCAAGTCGGTGGTGTGGGTTGTAGTAGACCGCTTCAGTAAGATGTGCCACTTTGTGCCCCTCAAGAAACTACCCAATGCTAAGACGTTAGCTACCCTGTTTGTCAAACACATCCTGCGTCTCCATGGGGTCCCTGTCAATATTGTTTCTGACAGAGGGGTACAATTTGTTTCATTGTTTTGGAGAGCCTTCTGTAAAAAGTTGGAGATTGATCTGTCCTTCTCCTCTGCCTTCCATCCTGAAACTAATGGCCAAACTGAGAGGACTAATCAGTCTCTAGAACAGTATTTAAGGTGTTTTATCTCTGACTGTCAATATGATTGGGTCTCATTCATTCCCCTCGCCGAATTTTCCCTTAATAACCAGGTCAGTAATTCGTCAGGGGTCTCCCCCTTTTTCCGTAATTTTGGGTTTAATCCACGGTTCTCCTCCGTTTCACCTGGTAGTTCCAACAATCCCGAGGTAGAGGTCGTTCATCGGGAACTGTGCACAGATTGGGCCCAAGTTCAGAAGAACCTAGAGGCGTCCCAGAGCATACAAAAAACTCAGGCAGATAGAAGACTAACCCCTTGTTTATGGTCGGGGATCTGGTCTGGCTATCGTCAAAGAACTTGCGCCTTAAAGTCCCGTCCAAGAAGTTTGCTCCCTGGTTTATAGGGCCGTACAAGGTCATTGAAGTCCTCAATCCTGTCTCCTTCCGACTGGAGTTGCCCCCATCTTTTCGAGTACACGACGTGTTTCATGCCTCCCTCCTTAAACGCTGCTCCCCGTCCTTGGCTCCCTCGAGGAAACCTCCTGTCCCCGTTCTCACCCCTGAGGGGGTGGAATTCGAGGTGGCCAAGATTGTGGACAGCAAGATGGTCCAAGGCTCCCTCCAGTACCTGGTCCATTGGAGAGGATACGGGCCTGAGGAGAGGACTTGGGTACCCGCCCGGGATGTTCACGCTGGGGTATTGGTCAGGAGGTTCCACCTTCGTTTCCCCAATAAACCAGGTCCACCTAGAAAGGGTCCGGTGGCCCCTCATAAAAGCGGGGGTACTGTAAAGGATCTGCCAGGCACAGCTTCTGTGTCAACGCCCATAGGTAATCAGTCTGCACCTGCTTCTATGTCTGTGAGACTGACTCCATCTTCCACCACTCAGGATGGCAGGCTTAGGAGTGGGAGAGCCTATCACAGCCTGGCCAGACGGAGCTAGCTTCCGCCCTCTGTCTATTTATACCTGCCTTTCCTGTTTCTCCTTGCTTGTGATTCTTCTCGTTTGTTTTCCTGGCCCTGCTGCAGCTTCTGAACTATTTGACCCTGCTTCATATTGACCCTGGCTTACTGACTACTCTCCTGCTCTGCGTTTGGTACCTCGTACACTCCTGGTTTGACTCGACTTGTTCACTACTCTCCTGCTCTGCGTTTGGTACCTCGTACACTCCTGGTTTGACTCGGCTCGTTCACCACTCTTGTTGCTCACGGTGTTGCCGTGGGCAACTGCCCCATTTCCCTTAGATTCTGTGTACCCTTGTCTGTTTGTCTGTCGTGCAATTATTGAGCGTAGGGACCGTCGCCCAGTTGTACCCCGTCGCCTAGGGCGGGTCGTTGCAAGTAGGCAGGGACTGAGTGGCGTGTAGATTAGTGCTCACTTGTCTGTTTCCCTACCCCCATCATTACAGATCCTCTACATTTCCTATATCAAAACTCTTTGATGAACACAACTGCTTGATAAGCTCTACAAATATTGCTCAAGAGCTCAAAATACCCCTCAAAAATCTTACCTTTCTTTGAACGTCCTAATAAATATTAGCAAATTAGCAATCTTCCTACGCTCTCTTAGATGGTTTGAAGAAGTACTCTCTCTCAACTCTTATCCAGAAAAAACAATATTACAAATCTACTAACAACATTCCGTACCTCATGCACTCACTTTCCTTTGTTAGGTTGTGGGAGAACGTTTTGCGGAAAGTCTTTACAATTAAAGGATTGACTATATTACTCAATGCTCCATATAAAATTTCTACATATGTGAGAATTGAGGAGAATAGCTATAAAATATTAACTAGGTAGTATATAACTCCAGACAAAACTGCCTTATACATTACAAATAACATTAATACATGTTAGAAGAGCCTAGCGGAATCTGGTAGACACGTAATAAAATTAGGCCTTGGTGGACAGAAATGGTAACTGGTAAATGGTAACTCCATTTCCAAGACCAACCCCTCCTATCACCAGAAGTAGCCTTTCTTTCCCTTTTCCCTTTGGCGTAGGGAAAACCCCACCCATCCTTCCATTTGCTAGTGCAAACATATTTTTCTTTTAACCTGGCAACCATGGAAATTCTTTAGATATTTCATCTCTTTGAAATATTACATGATCTTTGAGATAAGGTCAACACTCATCCTCTGGGAACATACATTTAATATTAAATAGTGGATAACTGTCTTTTTATGTTATACTATGAAGAAACAAAATATTCCCCAATATTTTTGCTAGTATCTGCTGTTATTGTATAAGCTTACGCCCTTTTCTTTCCTTTTTTGGGGGGAAAACGATGACAGTGTACATTGGGAGAGATTAATCAATACTGATGCAAAGAAAAAGTGGAGAAGTTGTCCACAGTAACTAATCAGATCTCAGCTCTTATTTATCAGCGGCCCTTTAGAAAATATCAGAAGCAACCTGATTGGTTACTAATGGCAAATACTCCACTTTTCCTTTGCCCCAGTTTTGATACATCTATCCCACTGTATTCGCTTATGTCTGACATGTCCAGTTTTCCTCTTTATGTTCATTGTAACATTATGAAAACCTGAATAAAAAAGAAAGAAAAGAAACTGTCATAGCTAATAAGACAGGGCACTTCATCAAGTTTTTTGGAAAATACCCTATTTGCATACACATATTGCATGGTATTTGACACAGCTGTTCATAGTATTGTGTCCTGTACCAAAAAGTAACTATATGAGAAGCTAAAAATAACCCAATTCAATGAAAGAGATTAATGTAAAATACAATTACATCATAAAAAAAACTCTAATAACCTTACATGATATTATGTATGGAACCTGAAATGCCAAAATAAATTAAAAAGGAATGCTGTATATCATTGATACATGTGAGAGAGCGACAGATGCCTACTATATTCTAAGTACACTCTCATTGAGTTGAATGTATGATGCCTACCAATTTCAATTTGGGGTCAATAAAACTGGCACCTATGTATTCAAAGTAAGAGGCAAATCCTTCATTCAGCCATATGTCATTCCACCACTTCATGGTAACAAGATTTCCAAACCACTAGAAAAGAAAGAAATATAAAATGACAATTGCTTGTGTGATCAATAACTTGATTATTACTAATAGTGTATTAAAAACTATTTACTCTCTTCCCAAAATGATGTCATCCTTTCCTATACCAAACTGAACAAATGGTACGGTATGTGTCCACCTCTTTTCCTGGTTGCTTAGGATGAACACTCATCAGCATAAAGTGCAGAATTTCTTGCAAACTGAAATCACGTTTTTGAGTAGGAAACGATGTGACCACAATTCGGCTATTATGCTTGGCCATTGTGCATGTACTGTAATGTTTGTGTGACTAGCTAGAGTGGGAAGAACTAGAGCATATGTAAGGTGGGAATCTAAGACTTTTACAAGACGTACATTATATTTACTGCCATTAAACACATTTGTATGTGCAAACATTCCTATATTTGGCAGTACTAAAACCAGAAGTTTCATTTTTACTAAATTAGTTATTGGCTTTACTCAACTTATTCACCAATGCACTATAAAGGCATATTAAGCTGATCGAGGGGTTCCCTGATTGGACTATACACATCCAATTCAAAGTCACTGCTAGGAAAAAGGTATTCAGATACCAGTTACCCATGTTATATGAAAGGCAGTTGTATAAACTGGACAACTCCTGAAACTTACACTTGTTGCTGCATTAAAAGACAATCTTTAGTGTATATTTACCAAACATAAGATAGTACAATAATTCTGTAGTATATTGTCACACTTGCTAGAAGCGGGGGCTGTCCAAAAATAGAACAAGGCAGTTCTAGAACTTTAAATTCCTGGTTGCTTGTCACAGACTGTAGATTGCTTTATTTAGGACATTGTATACTCTGCAACATGGAGGTGCTCTTTTAGTCTTATAAATATATTGATAAGCATATGCCATAATATTTTGATTGGTGGGATTTCAAACTCTGAATATCAATTCCCCGCAGCTTTTCAAGTTCATGGGGCTGTGCTAAATTTCTCCGGTCAGCAGGTTGCAGAGAGGACCGCTGTGCAGGGAAAAACCGTCATTCTCAAGATTGGTGAGTGTTCCGACAGTCAATACCCCACCAATCAGAAAGTAATAGCATGCACAAACTATGGTGAGAAAACCCCTTTGAACTACATCCAAAGTTTCAATAAATAAAGGGCATAAGACGCTTTTTTTTTTTTTTTTTCAAAAAAGAGAATTACGATTTTAGTTAAAAAGTAATATTAGGTTATAACCTGAATTTTATGTAATCACCATCCATTCTAGATGTTAAGAAGTAAAAAAGAAATGAAGAAAGATTTGGGACTTTTACCACATGCCTGGTGTCCTATCTCATGAGCAACAATCAGGCATGTGAAAGCCTTAGAATTGCTGAACTTCTGCTTGGGATCATACATCAAGGAGGCTTCTTGAAAAGTAATTAATCCCCAGTTCTCCATTGCAGCAACACCAATGTCGGGCATTGCTACCAAATCTGAAAGAGAGGGAGGTATATTTTCATTATTTCATGAGCTATACTTTATTTAAATGCTTTGATGTAGTATGAAATTTACAATATATGGTGTTTAAAGGATGGAGACCAGAAACTATATAAGCTGCAAAACCAACATACGATGTTTATAGCTTACTAGAAGTTAAAAAAAGAGTCACCACGCATATGAATCCTGTCACTGACTTTGAAGGAATTATCTAATCAGAAACAATACCTTTCAGATAAGAGGCGAAAGGGAGAAGCAGCAACTAACAAGACATCCCTCCGCAACAGTTGCTGTATCTTCAGATGAATGGCCGTTCATGTAATACATGGATGGCTGGAGTCCATCAGAGCGGTAGCCGCCCTATGACGTCCATATACCATGATAGGGGAACTGTGAATTCCAGCTGTGAATAGACAGGGTAACTTCTCTGTTGTGTGCCATATAAAATAATACCATATCCACTTGCTAGTGCTAATCTATTCTGAACAGTTATGTTATATACATGTTATATACAGTGGTTATTCTGCAGATATTGCTGGGATCAGATCACTGGGAGGTAGAAGAAGGCATGCAGCAAATACTACAGTGTTTAGTATGACATAATAGGTAAACAACATGATCCCACAAACAGTGAACATGGGATGATAGCGGATGAGGCTGCTATCCTAAGCAAAACCGCTGCATTTGTTTGAATATTGTTGGAGAGCAGCACTTGTTAAAGTTTTCAGAGGGCGAAACTGAAGACAAATAATAAGGACTGAACACAATCTGTGATGGTAAAAGGCTATTGAGCTCAGCAAAGTTTTGTTAGACTTGTACAGGCAAAAAGACGTGAAACATTCATATAAGGCCTCGTTTACACGAGCGTGATATACGTGCGTGCGATGCGCGTGCTTTTCACGCACCTATATTAGTCTATGGGGGCATGCAGACAGTCCGTGAGTTTTGCTTAGCGTGAGTCCGCTGAAAAAAACTCACGACATGTCCTATCTTTGTGCGCTGTTCGCGCATCACGCACCCTTTGAAGTCAATGGGTGCATGAAAACCACGCATGCCGCACGGAAGCACTTCCGTGCAAACTGCATGATTCGCGCAACAGCTGTCAAACTCTGAATGTAAACAGAAAAGCACCACGTGCTTTTTTGTTTACAAACATCCAACAGGAGTGTCATAATGATGGCGGCTGCGCGAAAATCACGCTGATGACACACGGAGCTGTTATGTGCCTTTTGCGCACGCAAAACGCCGCGTTTTTTACGTGCGCAAAACGCACACGCTCGTGTAAGTCAGGCCTAACAGACAAACTGAATAACAAACCAAATCAGACCTCAGCTTTTCAACCTGCATTGCAATGCCGAACAGTACAAAATATTGCTATGACCCAAAAAAATCTTAAAAAGGTGCTAATAAATAGAGGGCCACTAAGTATATTAAGTTGTAGACTGCTTGTTGTCTAAAAATAAAGTAAGAGTTTATCAATTTCAGGACATGCCAGTACAACTAATGGTCCTAAACTCTATTTTGTCAGAGAACTGATTACACTAAATGGTTTTCATAGAACTGTAGCATCTCCAAGTAAGGCTGTATTCACTTCTGTGTTAGATGCTCTGTCAGGTGCCTCCGTCGCAGATCCGGTCAAAAATTACAGACAAAATAGCGCAGCATTCTGTGCTATTTTGTCCAGTAAAATGACAGACATTATCACGGAAAACCAACACAATGCATTAAAGTCAATGGGTAACGTCGGGTTCTGTTGCGACGGATCAGGAGCCTCTGTTTTTTTTTATTGTTCTGCTCCTATGCTGGAGCAGAACAATGGAAAGACTGAACGCAAATGTGAACAAATCCTTCGGCAGTAGCAGTGTTTCTATAATATACATGTTTAAAAAAAATACTTTAGCCTCTTTAAATGAATGTGGGGCTTATCCTGGTGAAATGGGGATAATAGTCTGTGTATTTTGGAAATCTTTTCTTGGGTGGCAAAGTAGCTGGTCCCTCTATGGAGTGTACAGAAATGCAATGAACCTCCTCATGATATTTTATTAAGAATGCATAATATTACATATCCGTTTTTACAGTAGCCTGCAAAAAACACGGTGAAAAATGAGAAAAGACAAAAGAAGAGCGGCTCAAAAACCTAATGAAGATATTGAACAGACTAGCAATCTGGTAAATTAGCCACTGCCAAGAGGACTGTTGCCTAGTGCAAGGACTCTGGTTTTGTATGAAATGGGCATGATTTAATTTAATCTAATAATACACAGTGGTCCCTCAAATAACAATGGCGTCACGTTACAATATTTTCAGCATACAATGGTATTTCCTGGGCCTCTGTAACTTGAAACCACGTTCAACATACAATGCCACTGAAAGTTCAGATCTGCAGCGCTTGTAATTGGCTGAAAGAGCCTTCCAATCGGCATGGGCATTTTACTGGTAAAACCCCTGTAATACTGAAAGTGTAGCTAAACATTCAACAAACTTCTGACATGTCATAGTGACATGTCAGAAGTTTTGGTTGGTGGGGGTCCGAGCACTGAGACCCCCACAAATTGCTAAAATTAAGTGGCAGAAGTGTTCGTGTGAGCGCTCAGCCACTTTGTTTCTGTTGGCTTTTTTTCCGGAAATCAGTGTAGCGGTGTATGGGCTCAATAGAAAGTCTTTGAGCCCATACTCCACTACATCGGCTTTCCGGAAAAAGCTGAACAGAAATTAAGCGTTGCAGCGCTCGCACAAGCAATTCTGCTGCTTCATTTAAGCGATTGGTGGAGGTCTCAGTGTTCGGACCCCAATCTATGACATGTCAGAAGTTTATTAAACGTTTAGTTACCCTGAAGTGCATGCACTGATTGGCTGTCTAGTAAGGGTATGTGCACACGACCTCTTTTCAGACGTAATCGAGGCGTTTTACGCCTCGAATTACGCCTGAAAAGACGGCTCCAATACGTCTGCAAACATCTGCCCATTGCCTGCAATGGGTCTTACGATGTTCTGTGCAGACGAGCTGTCATTTTACGGGTCGCTGTCAAAAGACGGCGCAAAATTACGGCCGCGTCAAAGAAGTGCAGGACACTTCTTAGGACGTAATTAGAGCCGTTTCATTGACTCCAATGAAAACAAGCTCCAATTACGTCCGTAAAAGACGCAGCGAAAAACGCGTGCACTTGTAAAAGCGTCTGAAATTCAGGAGCTGTATTTCAGACGTTTTCAGACGTATTTGGCGTTGTCGTGTGAACATACCCTAACACCTCTCTACGGTATGGTACAGTGTCCAGTGTACATGTCCTGTACTGCTCTATATGATGAGGCTGGGTCATCAGTAGATCATTGGAGCGGGTCCGATACCCGGACTCCCCACCAATAAGTCGCTCCGGTGACCTGCGGGCACCAGATGTTATGGCACATAATGCTATGTACGGAGCCCGCAAGAAGTTGGCTCCGTACATAGCATAGCGGCCGTGCTGCAGAACTGCAGGTTCGCTCCTATTCACTTGAATAGGAGCAGAGCTGCAATACTGCAGCTCGGCCGCTATTCCGTGCCCGGAGCGAAGTGCTTCCGGCATGTACGTCTGGTGCACAGAGGCACTGGACCAGCTGATCTGTGCGGGGTCCGTGTGTTGGACCCCCACAGATCATGTACTGATGACCTATCGAGTGGATAGTTCATCAATTATCAGAAGCTGGAAAACCCCTTTAATCTTCTTTTTTTCTTATTTTTGGTTGACATTTTGGGGCCTTCAGGGCCAATTACTAGTTTTCCATATATTTATGGCCTAAAGTTACAATATTTTCAACATACAACGGTCATCCATCATGGACCACTGTATTGTGTATATAAGAAAGCCAAAACATTGCTCACCTGTTTTTTGTAAAGGATATGTAACATTTAATAGATCTTCCATATAAGAAAGAATTGGTCCCACAATATCCAAAGCAAAGTTTGCATATCCATTCTTTATTACTTCCTTACGTGCCCAAACGCGTATCTAAGACAGCACGAGAAGAAAATCTTTAAGTCACAGTAAAAAAAAAAAGCTCCAAGTTGTTCCACAAACATAAGAAAGCAATAATAATTTAAATATCCAATTAATTGATAAGAAAGTGATTGGAAAAAATGAGAACGAACACCATTGAAAAAAAAAAGAAAATACAGGAGACATCTAGTGGCATCAATTTCACACAGAATTTGCATGGATAAAACAACTACAATTTAACAGTAACGAAATTACAAAGTTGATCTTTATCAGGTATACTATTAGGCCTCGAGCACAAATCCGTGGACCTTTACGGCCACAAATCACGGATCAGCAAAACATGGACCACACACGGATGGCTTCCTTGTGCGGTCCATAGTTTTAACGGACCAATGAATAAAATGGCCAAGACTGATCTGCAAAAACGGACAGGAATAGGACCTGTTCTATAGTTTGTGGAACGGACCCACGGATCTGCAAAAAAAAAAACTGAAGTGTGCATGGGCCCATAGAAATGAATGGTCAGTGTGCTATCCGTTAAAATAATGGATAGCACACTGAAGAATATCACTGAGGTGTGCTTGAGGCCTTAGATCAGCATAAGTTGTTTGAAATGCTAGTGTTCTTTTAACCCCTTATCAACCAGGCCTGTTTGGGCCTTAATAACCAAACAATTTTTTTCATATTTTCATCCTCAGATCCCAAGAGCCAAAACGTTTTTTTTTTTATCTTTCCTTCGATGTAGCTGTATGGGGGCTTGTTTTTTGCCGGATGAGTTGTATTTTTTAATGTCACCATTTTGGGGTTCATATAATTTATTAATTTACCTTTGATTGATTTTTTTTTGGAAGGAAATGCAAAAAAAAAAACAAAACCGGCAATTATGCCATTGTTTTCTTTTTAGAATGTTTACCATGCGGTAAAAATGACATGTTAACTTTATTCTACAGATCGGTATGAATGCAGCGATACTTTTTTAACATTTTAGCACTTTTGCACAACTAAAAACGTATTTTAGTTAAAAAAGTAATTTTTTTCGCCACATTCTGAGATCCATAACTTTTTAATTTTTTCGATGTAGCCGTATGAGGGCTCGTTTTTTGCAGGATGAGTTGTAGTTTTTATTGGTACCATTTTGGGATACACATAACTTATTAATTAACTTTTATAAAAAAATGTAAGGGGGAAAACAAAAAGAACAGCAATTCTGCCAATCTTTTTTGCATGTTTTTTTTACGTCATGCAGTATAACTAATAAGTTATGTATGTTCCACGGTTTGTTGCGGTTGTGGTGGTACCTAATATGTAGCTTTTTTTCTCAGTGATCCATTTTCAAAGACATCTAGTAATTTTTCATGAAAAAGGGTTTAATTTATTTAATTACAAGGGGTGTACTTTTTAATTTTTATTAAACTTTATTGAACTTTTTTTTTGTCCCACCAGGGGACTTAAAGCAGTGATTTTTTGATCGCTTGTATAATGCTTTGGTATACTTAGGGTATGTTCACACGATTAACAAAATACGTCTGAAAATACGGAGCTGTTTTACAGCTCCTGATTTTCAGACGTTTTTTGAGCAACGCACGTTTTTCGCGGGGTTTTCGCTGCGTTTTTTACGGCCGTTTTTGGAGCTGTTTTAAATAGAGTCTATGAGAAAACGGCTCCAAAAACGTCCCAAAAAGTGTCCTGCACTTCTTTGCCGTGGGCGTAATTTTACGAGCCGTCTTTTGACAGCGACATGTAAAATGACAGCTCGTCTGCACAGAACATCGTAAGACCCATTGCAAGCAATAGGCAGATGTTTGCCGACGTATTGGAGCCGTCTTTTCAGGCGTAACTCGAGGCGTAAAACGCCTCCATTACGTCTGAAAAGAGGTTGTGTGCACATACCCTTAGTGTTACAAAGCATTAATGTCTGTCAGTTGAAAACTGACAGGCAACCTATTAGGCCACACCTCTAGCATGGAATAAGGGGCAGTTACTGATGGAAAACCTGGGGGGGGCCGATGGGGTAACAGGGAGCACCCTCCCTCTATCAAACATCTTAGATGCCTCAGTCGCTATTGACTGCGGCATTTAAGGGATTAAACTGCCGCAATCAGAGTTCTCTTCAATTTTGGCAGTTGCGGCAGGAGCCTGACTGTGGATAGCAGCCATGCTACTGCCGCTTATCTTGTGGGTACAGTGGCATTACCCACGAGTTAAGAGTGACGGATCTATCTGTCACTCGTTGTTAAGTGGTTAAACAGAACAGTACAACAATTATTTTTTTGTTATGACTGTGCTATAGGTACAGAAACAGCTAATGAACCATTCAGAGTTTAAACAACAGCATAGATCTCAGCTTCCTGGACTCCTGTGAGCAGGGTTGATGTCAGCACCCACTGTTCCTGGGGGGTCCACTCGGTGGCAGCTATGGGGGCATTATACTATGTGGGAGGTAGCTATGAAGGCATTATACTGTGTGTGGAGAGCTATGGGGGCTTTATACTTTGTGGGGACACACTATGGGGCATTAAACTGTGCGGGGGCAACATACTGTGTGTGGAGACACTATGGGGGCATTATACACCGTGTTCCAAATTAATATGCACGTTGGATTTAAGTGTCATAAACATTTAATTATTAGTTTTTCAATTAAACTCATGGATGGTATTGTGTCTTAGGGTATGTGCACACACACTAATTAAGTCCGTGATTGACGGACGTATTTCAGCCGCAAGTCCCGGACCGAACACAGTGCAGGGAGCCGGGCTCCTAGCATCATAGTTATATACGATGCTAGGAGTCCCTGCCTCGCTGCAGGACAACTGTCCCATACTGTAATCATGTTTTCAGTACGGGACAGTAGTTCCACGGAGAGGCAGGGACTCCTAGCATCATACATAAGTATGATGCTAGGAGCCCGGCTCCCTGCACTGTGTTCGGTCCACTACTTGCGGCCGAAATACGTCCGTCAATTACGGACGTAATTAGTGTGTGTGCACATACCCTTAGGGCTCTTTGGATAATTGTAATCAATCTCAGACACCTGTGATAATTAGTTTTCCAGGTGTGCCCAATCAAAGGAAAACTACTTAAGAAGGACGTTCCACGTTATTAAGCAGGCCACAGGTTTCAAGCAATATGGGAAAGAAAAAGGATCTCCCTGCTGCCGAAAAGCGTGAAATAGTGCAATACCTTGGGCAAGGTATGAAAACATTGGATATTTTAAGAAAACTTAAGCATGATCATCGTACTGTGAAAAGATTTGTGGCTGATTCAGAGCACAGACGGGTTCGTTGAGATAAAGGCATAATGAGGAAGGTTTCTGGCAGACAAATTAATAGGATTAGGAGAGCAGCTGCTAAAATGCCATTGCAAAGCAGCAAACAGGTATTTGAAGCCGCTGGTGCTTCTGGAGTCCCGCGAACCTCAAGGTGTAGGATCCTCCAGACGTTTGCAAGTGTGCATAAAGCTATTATTCGGCCACCCCTAAACAATGCTCACAAGCAGAAACGGTTGCAGTGGGCTCAGAAATACATGAAGACTAATTTTCAAACAGTGTTGTTTACTGATGAGTGCCGTGCAACCCTGGATGGTCCAGATGGATGGAGTAGTAGATGGTTGGTGAATGGCCACCATGTCCCAACAAGGCTGCGACGTCAGCAAGGAGGTGGAGTCATGTTTTGGGCTGGAATCATGTGGAGAGAGCTGGTAGGCCCCTTTAGGGTCCCTGACGGTGTGAAAATGACCTCTGCAAAGTACGTAGAGTTTATGACTGACCACTTTCTTCTGTGGTACAAAAAGAACCGTGCCATCCGTAGCAAAATTATCTTCATGCATGACAATTCACCATCTCATGCTGCAAAGAATACCTCTGTGTCATTGACTGCTATGGGCATAAAAGGAGAGAAACTCATGGTGTGGCCCCCATGTTCCCCTGACCTCAACCCTATTGAGAACCTTTGGAGCATCCTCAAGCAAAATATCTATGAGGGTGAGAGGCAGTTCACATCAAAACAGAAGCTCTGGAAGGCTATTCTGACATCCTGCAAAGATATTCAAGCAGAAACTGTCCAAATACTCACAAATTCAATGGATGCAAGAATTGTGAAGGTGATATCAAAGAAGGGGTCCTATGTTAACATGTAACTTGGCCTGCTACATTTTTTTTGATTGAAAGAGCTTTTTATTTCTGTAAATATGACCTCCTGTTGCTGCAAATTCAACAAATTACCATTTTAGATCTCTTTACAACCTTTAAAATGTTTTGATCTCTGTTGTGCATAATAATTTGAAACAGTGCATTTTGAGTTTTTTACTTCTAAAAAAAAATCTGTTATCATTAGGAGATTTGTTCAATAAAATTCGCATTATACTCCAACGGTTGATGGCTTGAAGATTATACTGACTGTCATTTGCATCGACTATTTAGGAAAGTCAGCGAAAAATAAAATTTGCATAATAATTTGGAACGTGGTGTACTGTGTGTGGCAGCTATGGGAGCATTACACAGTGTGGGGAGGCACTGTAGTGGCATTATACTGTGTGGCGCAGCTATGGGGGCATTATACTATGTGCTGGGTGACTATGGGACATTATATTGTGTGGGAGTACTATGGGGCATTATTCTATGTGGGGGACACTGTTGGGCATTAATAGTGCTGTGCAGTCAAGTAAGAAAGTGATATGTGCATATATGATACTGTCTTGCATATTATTATTATGTGTATTATTTCCCTTTGTGTGTGTACTGTCAGTGGGCATGCTCCATACAGGAGCAACTGAGCCTGCCGTCTCAAAAAATGACTTCCCAAATCCCAAATAAGGCTGGGGCCACATGGGCAGTAATCGCAGCAGGCTAGCTGCTGCGAAATTACCAGCGACTAACCCACTGCGATCTACAGAAAGTACCATAGCTCATGAGATTTTAACAAATCTCATCCACGTGCTGCGTCAAACTTGTAGCACAAAGTGACCTACACTACGGGTTTTAAACCCCAGTACGCCAATTGTTCTTGTGGTTTTCACCCACTGATTTTAACCATTGCATTGCCCAGCGATTACTCCGATCCCGGCCGTTTCACACCTTAGGGCCTATTCACATGACCGCTGCATCATAACTCACTATGATGCAGTGAGTTTAATTTACACAGCCGTGGTCAGTCTAGGAAATACGGCCGACACATGGACCATGTTTCACAGATGGAACACTGTCGAGTGAATAGGTCCTTAGATGTTGCGGTCAATAGCCACTGTGGCATTTAGGTGGTTAAACAGAGGGAGTTAACACGCTATTTTAACACCACGGTAAATTACATAAAAAGAAAAGTGCTAAAAAATATCATAATTGCTTTTATTCCATCCCCCTTGTACCCCAGAAAAATTAAAATGAATAAAGATCTAAACCAAAATGGTTATATGAAAAATATCCCTTGTCCCGCAAAAAACAACAAAAAACAAGCCCACATACAGTTACATTGATTTAAAAATTAAAAAACAAAATGGCTCTTGGAATGTAGTGACACAAAAACACAATGTGTCCGAATAAAATGTGTTCATATTTAGTGTCTGTAGTTTCTGCCGTTTTACTACCGCGTGAGTTTCACTGCAAAGGGGCCCACTAAAACCTGGGGCCGGCCCTGTCTGTGAGTATAATTTGAAATGAGAAGCAGAGTTGTGTTTTACTTGAATGTTTCGATTTTGAGTTGGGCCTTCAAGGAGGCCCTGTCACTAGACAGACCTCCCTATATTAGAAAATCTAGGATGGCCTAATATTGGTATGATAGCTAGTACAATAGCACATAATAGGTGGCCCCCAGAACCCCCCAATTAGGGGAGTACGGTCAACACAAAGTACATGCTGTATGTAAAACACTGCATCCTTCTCGCTAATTGGCTGAGAGAAATCAATGGGATGATCCACTGAAAAATGTTAGTGGGCCAAGCAGTCCTTTCCTGCCAGTCATTGTGAAGAGCGCATACAACATAACGTGTATTCATTTTTGCCCTAGTGATTGGTACGGATGACTACAGCACTTAACTGGACACAGACCTTTTTTTAAGGCTATGTTTTAATGTACAGTTAGGTCCAGAATTATTTGGACAGTGACACAATCTTCATGATTTGGGCTCTGTGTACCACCACATTGGATTTGAAATGAAACAACTGAGATGCAATGGAAGTGTAGACTTTCAGGTTTAATTCAAGGGGTTAAACAAAAATATTCTGTGAAACGTTTAGGGATTGCAACCATTTTTCTACACAGCCTCCTCATTTCAGGGGCTCAAAAGTAATTGGACAAATTAACATGACCAGAAATAAAATGGTTTTTTTAATACTTTGTAGAGAATCCTTTGCAGGCAATGACTGTTTGAACTATGGAACCCAAATGCTGGATTTTCTCCTTTTTGATGCTTTGCCAGGCCTTTACTGCAGCTGTCTAGATTTGTTGCTTGTTTGTGGGTCTTTCTGCCTTAAATTTTGTCTTAATAAGTGAAATGCATGCTCGATCGGGTTGAGATCTGGTGATTGACTTGGCCATTGCAGAATATTCCACTTCTTTGCCTTAAAAAACTCCTGCGTTTTCTTTCGCAGTATGTTTTGGGTCATTGTCCATCTGTACTGTAAAGCGACGTCCAATCAACCTTGCTGCATTTGGTTGAATCTGAGCAGAAAGTATATCCCTGAACACTTCGGAATTCTTCCGGCTGCTTCTGTCTTCAGTCACATCATCAATAAACACTAGTGACCCAGTGCCTTTGGCAGCCATGCATGGCCATGCCATCACACTGCCTCCACCATGTTTTACAGAGGATGTGGTGTGCTTTGGATTATGAGCCGTTCCAAGCCTTCTCCATACTTTCTTCCTCCCATCATTCTGTTACAAGTAAATCTTAGTTTCATCTGTCCAAAGAATGCTGTTCCAGAACTGGGCTAGCTTCTTTAGATGTTGTTTAGCAAAGTTTAATCTGGCCTTTCTATTTTGGAGGCTGATTAATGGTTTGCACCTTGTGGTGAACCCTGCCCCAAGGAAAGGATTCTGCGATCATCCACCACTGATCGCAAGATCACCAGTACGCTCTTTTTCTTTTTTTTCAAGAATGTACCAAACTGTTGATTTGGCCACTCCATTTGTGCTATGTCTCTGATGGATTTCTTCTTTTTTTTTCAGCCTAACAATGGTCTGTTTCAAATGCATTGAGAGCTCCTTTGACCTCTTTTTGTGGGTTCACAGCAACAGCTTCCAAATGCAAATGCCACACCTGGAATCAACGCCAGACCTTTTACCTGCTTAATTGATGATGGATTTATGAGGGAAAAGCCCATGCAGCCCATCAAATAGCTTTTGAGATAATTGTGCAATTACCTTTGGTCCCTGGAAAAAGAGGCAGCTAGATATTAAAGAGATGTAATTCCTAAACCCTTCCTAAAATTAGGATGTGAATACCCTCAAACTAAAGCTGAGAGTCTGCGCTTTAAGCCCATATTGATTAAATAACTGTATATTCAATATGGTTTGAGAAACAGCTAAAATGCCAAAACTTGTGTCACTGTCCAAATAATTCTGGACCTAACTGTATATGAACAATATCCGGCCAGTTCCTTTATGCATGAGCCTAACACAACTGATGGAATATTTCTTTACCCAGCTTAGGAAGACAACTGTCACGACGAGGGGTGTGGACCCACTGGGCCGTACCGCGTAGCGGGTTATCAGCTGGCCAACTAGGTACAAAACAATGTCTATAGTCCAGAATGGGTACCTGAGGCAATGCAGAGAGTAGCGGAGACACAACTTGACTTTCACTGTAGAAGGGTAATAGATACAGCGGAAGACATGACTTGACTATCACTGTATCTGGCACAGTAGATACAGCGGAACACACGACTTGCCTCTCTCTGTAGATACGATAGCATGGGATACTGGGTACAGGCAGCAGGAATGGGCAACACTGGAAACTGGAAAACACTGGGAGACCATTTGCAAGACAAACTTAAGGTAGACAACAACGCTTAGGCAAGGATCAAGTGGGCAGAGCCCTTTTTATAGTCCAGTAACACTCTGGGCAAATTATTGAGTGATGACAGCTGGACGCGTACTGGCACTTTAAGGCCATGAACGTGCGGGCGCCCTGTGGGAAACAGTCCCAGGACCCGGAAGTGAGTGCCGGCGTCTCCCTGGAGGGAGATGTCGCCAAGAAGACAGATGTCCATGGCCGGGGCCGTCAGAGGGTAAGTCTGAGCGATGGCCCTCGGCCATAGACGTCACAGTATCCCCCCTCTTATGCCCCCTCATCTTGGGACCATAGCGGGAGAGAAATCTTTTAATGAGGACAGGGGCATTGATGTTCTCCTCTGGCTCCCAAGACCTCTCCTCTGGACCAAATCCCCTCCAATCCACCAAATAAAACATCCTTCCTCCCACTTTATTGGTGGCCAGGATCTCCATCACTTCGAAAGTCCCAGACGAACCACCAGGAGGGAGTTCTGGAATAGCGGTTCAGGACCACGGGCTTCAGCAAGGAGACATGGAAAGAATTAGGGATCTTGAAGGTAGGAGGCAGCCGAAGCTTGTACGACACAGGATTGATTTGTAGCAGAATCTCGAAGGGTCCGAGGAACCTGGGAGCAAACTTGCAAGACGGCACCCTCAGCCGGATATTCCTGGAAGACAGCCAAACCTTCGTACCTGGAAGAAACTGGGGAGGTTCTCGTCTTCTAGTGTCTGCCTTTCTCTTCATGCGGTCCACCGCCAGCAGAATAGAAGATCGTGTCTGTTGCCAAATCTGCAGAAAGTCCCTCAAGGTAGAGTCAGATGCAGGCACCTTCGGACATAGTAGCGAAAGGAAGAGGTATACAAGGATGTTGGCTGTAGATGATGAAGAACGGACTGGAGGTGGTGGACTCACTAGTATAGGAGAACTCAGTCCACGGGAGCAGCTGTATCCAGTCATCATCACGTCTGGAGACAAAGTGCCGCAGATAGTTCTCCATAATTTGGTTAACCCTTTCAACTTGTCCATTGGACTGAGGATGATAAGCCGAGGAGAAGTCCAACTTTACACTGAGGAGGCCGCAGAGTGCTCTCCAGAACTTCGAGGTGAACTGGACCCCTCAATATGCAGAGGCAAGCTGTGCAGACGGAAGATGTGTTGAACGAAGAGGTCAGCCAGTCGAGCAGCAGAAGGCAGACCATTCAGGGGAACACAATCCCCATAAATATATATATAGATACTACCATATAAGTACTGTAATAACATATGAGTACACCATAGGTACCATGCAAAAATATTTTTATTATATTTAATCACAAATAGTAAAAACAATGGCAAGCACGACCTAAAAAAATGACAAACAAGTTTAAAACAACATGGTGGTGTGGGGACTACAACATACAGAGCAGCTTATCACACCAGTACAGTACAAAAAAATAGCAGCGAATAACACAGAGTATCACATGAAATGGCAATAGATATTGCACAAAGAGACAAGAAATGTATACACTCAGTATATTACGGTTTATCAGTGCTGTCTCAAACAAAATTTGCCATTTTAGAAAATCGATCCACCACCACCCAGACCACACTCCATCCTGCAGAGAGGCAAATCTGTGACAAAGTCCATTGCAATATGTCACCAGGAAGCATCGGGCACAGGCAGTGGTTGGAGCAGACCGGCTGGTCTGGAGTGGGCAACTTTGTTTGCTGTGCACACCGTACAGGAGGAGACAAAGTCCATGACATCTCTGGGCAGCGTGGGCCACCAGAACTGATGGGCAATTAGGTCTCGGGTCTTACGGGCACCTGCGTGACCTGCCAGCTTGGAACTATGACCCCAGCGAAGGATTCGTCCTCTGTCTGCCAGACGTATAAAAGTCCTTCCCGGAAGAATGTCTCTAACTTGCAGAGGGTTAACAGACTAGATGCAGGAAGGATCGATAATATTCTGTGGGGACTCCACAGTGTCCTCTGTTTCAAATGACCTAGACAAGGCATCGGCCCTCACATTCTTGTCGGCAGTGGAGTTCGAACCGGAACCGAGCAAAGAACCGTCTGTAGATAGGTCAGGTTCTTTTGATCCGTGAAGACCATGATAGGATGAGCTGCGCCTTCTAGTACGTGTCTCCACTCCTGCAGTGCCAGCTTGATGGTCAGTATATCCCAATCCCCAATCGAGTAGTTGCGCTCTGCGGGAGAAAACACCTTAGAATAGTAGCCACATACCACAGTCTTGCCTTTCGAACCTCTCTGGAACAACAGTGCCCCAGCACCAACAGAGGAAGCGTCCACCTCCAATGAAAACTGTAGGGATACATCAGGATGGTGAAGAATAGAGGCTGACATGAAGGCCTTTTTTAAGGTTTTAAATGCGACTTCAACCTCCGGAGTCCATACCTTGGCATTCATACCCTTTTTAGTGAGGGTAGAGAAGGGAGCTGTTAATGAAGAGAAGTTGGGAATGAACAGCCGGTAGAAGTTGGCGAATCCCAGGAAGCGTTGTATGGCCCTTAGGCCTTGGGGGCGTGGCCATGCCAGGGCAGCCTTTACCTTCTCAGGGTCCATCTTGAGACCCTGATTAGAGATGATATAGCCCATGAAGGGTAGAGACTTCTTTTCAAACATGCACTTCTACAGTTTGGCATAAAGTTGATTCTCCCTTAATCGAAGCAACACCTGGCGGACATGACCCTGATGAGTCACAAGATCTGGGGAAAAAAATCAAAATGTCATCGAGATACACCACAACACAGAGGAGATCATGAAAAATGTCATTGACAAATTCTTGAAACACCACGGGGGCGTTACACAGGCCGAAGGGCATGACTAGATAGTCGTAGTGTCCATCACGTGTATTAAATGCAGTCTTCCACTCGTCACCCTGACGAATCCAGATTAGATTGTAAGCCCCCCGCAGGTCTAGCTTGGAAAAAAGTTTCCCCGTATGCGATCAAACAGTTCTGAAACAGTTCTGAAATCAAAGGCACCTGTTTTTCACTGTGATCTGGTTGAGGCCTCGGTAGTCAATGCAGCGTCGGAGGGATCCATCTTTCTTCTTGACAAAGAAAATCCCGGCTCCGGCCGGGGATGAGGATTTTCGTATGAAGCCCCTCACCAGATTCTCCTTAATGTAGGCTGACATAGACAGGGTCTCAGGCAAGGAGAGAGCGTACACCCTACCGCGAGGAGCGGACGAATCAGGAACCAAGTCGATAGGGCAATCATATGCTCGATGTGGTGGCAATGTCTCTGCTTCCTTCTTGTCGAAGACATCTGTGAACTGAGAGTAACAAGGAGGCAACCCTGCCAGTGACTGATGCGGAGGAGACTGAGGCGGATGAACATGCACCAGACAGCGGTCGAGAAACTTGGGACCCCACTGGAGAACCTCTCCAGAGTACCAATCCAGGACTGGGGCATGTAGACGGAGCCAAGGCAAACCCAGCAGCACGGGGTTGACAGCCTTGGGCAGGACAAACAGGGTAGATGAGTTCAGAGTGAAGGACTCCCACTTGGAGTCTTAACGGCTTGGTCACAAACAAAACTGGGTCAGGCAAAGGCAGTCCATCTACCGATGCAACGATCAACGGACTTTCCACAAGAACAGTGGGCAACTGAAGAAGATCCACAAGGTCTTGGCAGATGAAATTGGCTGCAGAGCCAGAGTCCAGGAAGGCAAAGACTGGATGAGGTCTCTCGCCAGCGACGATGGTCACAGGAATGAACAGTTTGGAGGAGAGTTCACTATTAAATGCAGCATCGCCAAGGGTTGTCTCTCCAACCAATCCTAGGCGTTGGGGTTTTTTGTCTTCTGGGGACACAGACGCACGACATGGCCAGCGAGGCCGCAATATAAACACACTCCAGAGGTGCGCCTGCGCTGTTTCTCTTGAACGGACATTTTAAGCCGATCCACCTGCATCAGAACCTCGGATGGAGCAGTAGAAGAAGGCAAGAGGGGTTGCTGGAAGTTGTGCGCCAGTCTAGGAAGCCGTCTCTCCTGTCGAATCTCTTGAGATCTCTCTCTGAGCCTTATGTCCACTCGAGTAGCAAGTAGAATCAGGTCGTCCAAGGCAGCTGGTAGATCTCGAGCAGCAAGTTTGTCCTTGATCTCGGGCGAAAGGCCATGCTAGAAGGATGCTACCCAGGCCTCATTGTTCCAGGAGAATTCTCCTGCCAGGGTCCGGAACTGGATGGTGTATTCACCCACGGAGGCGTCCCGCTGCCGAAGGCTAAAGATAGCAGTGGCTGCCAACGAAACTCGTCCAGGCTCCTCGAATACGGTACGGAACAACCGCACGAACCCCGGGAAGTCTCGGGTCCCTGTCGTTCCCAGATTGGATTCGCCCACGCCAGGGCCTTGCTGGCAAGTCGAAATATAATGAAGGCGATCCTGGCTCCATCCGAAGGGAATGCTTGGGCGTGTAGAGTGAAGTGGATATGGCATTGGTTCAGAAACCTCCTGCACGAACTTGCGTCTCCATGGAACCGAGATGGTAACGGCAGAGAGAACCGAGGATCCGAACCGGGGCTGCCAGGAGGTGTAGCAGGAGGGTCGAATAGTAGCAGTGAAGGAAGTAGCTAGCGCCCCTAGCTGCTGTGCCATTGAGTCTACTGCCACAAGGATTTGATCCCGTCATGCTCGCAGATCCTGCAGGTCCACCTGCACGGCTTGGGAGGGAGACATGCCCTTGAATTGACCAGCGGGGTCCATAGCCTGAGCGTACTGTCAGTACGCAGGGTGTGGACCCACTGGGCCGCACTGCGCAGCGGGTTAGCAACTGGCCATCTAGGTACAAAGTCTATAGTGTCACAGTGTCTATAGTCCAGAACGGGTATCTGAGGCAAAGAAGACAGTAGCATAGACACAACTTGACTTTCACTGTAGAAGGCTAGTAGATGCAGCGGAAGACACGACTTGACTCTCACTGTAGCTGGCACAGTAGATGCAGCGGAAGACACGACTTGACTCTCTCTGTAGATACGATAGCACGGGATACAGGGTACAGGCAGCAGGAACGGGTAACACTGGGAACTGGAAAACACTGGGAGACCATTTGCAAGACAAACTTAAGGTAGACAACAATGCTCAGGCAAGGATCAAGTGGGCAGAGCCCTTTCTATAGTCCAGCAGCACTCTGGGCTAATTATTGAGTGATGACAGCTGGACTCATATTGGCCCTTTAAGGCCGTGCGCGCCCTGCAGGAAACAGTCCTAGGACCCGGAAGGGACTGCTGGCGTCTCCCTGGAGGGAGATGTCGCAGAGAAGACAGATTTCCATGGCCGGGGCCGTCAGAGGGTGAACATCCAATCCGTTACAACATCCAATGTCACAGCTGATATTAGACTATGGTATCAGTATTGTTATCTGTTTCCCTTCAGCATTTTTATGCTACGCCAGAAGGAAAAAAAAATTGAGAGCCGAACATATGTGAACACTCATATTCACAGTAAGAACTGGCAGTTCATATTAATACATGTTGGGAACACTTCAGCTTTAAGCAGGAGAGACATCAAGATGACTGCCACCAGGGCCGGCCTTTTGGGTATGCAACACAGGGCGCATCACTCCCAACTGGTTGAAGGGGCGCTGCACTGGCTTCCTTCCCTGCTTGTGTTTCTGAAGCCTGTTTCCTTGTCTGCTCTTGCGAGTGGCTAACTACCACCATAGCAGTGGGCCCGCGGCATGAGGGGGCCGTGCCGCCCGCCGGCACCAGCCCTCCCATGCTCAGTGGAGCTGCTAGTAGCTGCTATGGCAGCTACAGTGGTAGTGACACCACATTCAATAGTATCTGCGTCCTTAAGATGCAGATATTATTGAACACTATGGCAGATCAAGGAGTAAACAAGCATTGTGCGGCAGCTCTGTTTGTTGCAGGAACGGGTCCTATTTGAGTATCATTTTTTTGTTTAATTTGTTTGGGGGCACTGTCTACAAGTTAGTGATGAGGGGTTGTATGGCACTGTCTTCAAGGGGAGGTGGGGGGCTGTATTACACGTTCTACAAGGGGAGGTGGGGGCTGTATGGTACTGTATACAAGCGGGAAGTGGGGGGGGGCTGTATGGCACGGTCTACGAAGGGGAGGGGCATTATACTGTATGGGGTCATTAAAGGGGCATTATACTGTGTACGGGCACTAAAGGGACATTATACCATTATACTGTGTGGGGGGAAATATACTGTGTGTGGGGGGCACTTAAGGGACATTATACTGTCTGGGGGGCACTAAAGAGGGCATTATACTGTGTGGGGGCACTAAAAAGTGCATTATACTGTGGGGGGGAGGCAATTTATTTTTATGAAGGTGATGGGGCTCCGACAGAAATTTTTGCATGGGGCGCCATCTATCCTAAGGCCAGCCATGACTGCCACTCCCCAGCACTGGGATGATGATACTTGAGCATGAGCTTGATTACTTTTTCTTAACAGAACACTCTTGGATGGAGCCAGAAGGACTATGGAAAAGGACATGATGTCTCCCTGCCGCAGTTTTACTTGAATCATTGAAAATATCTTTGTAGGATTGTTTTCAGGCAATTATAGAATAGAGAACATATAGAGAATAGAGAACATTCCTACAAAAGCCATATAGCATAAAATAGCTAATAGTAAACAATATCTATTTACACTTTAATGGTGACAAATAATAGCCTCAAAGTAATCGCTAGCTCAATATCATTAGAATAGTACCATACTATACAAAAATAAAATTCATTCTGCTATAAAAGCATTTGTTCCGTCTTTGAGAATGAGTTTTTGCGCTTATTTATAACATAACAATGAACATCTGCCTTCCACAGGGCTGTTTTATGTGAGTTTTTATTACTATGTTATTTAAACCAATTTACTCTCTGTAGGACAGACATGAATGCTTCTATTCCTTTGATGCATATGCCTTTCCTCTGTTTCATCTCTATACCCTCCAGAATATGCTGCTTTTTATGGCTTCACCTTACAACTGAAGTCAACTTGCAGAACAAACTGTACAAAAACAATAATTGTTTACTAGGCAGACATGTTTAGTGAAGACACTCAAGACTACTCACAGTGAGATTTGGAAGCCAATGGGTAGCTATTGGCAAAGTTGTAAAACAATTAATTGGCCTATACTACATCATTACCATGATATGCAAACAAAACTATGATTCTAATAGTTTAGACGGTAGTCAGAAAGTTATTGGATAGAATTGCATATAAACTTTTAATGTATTTATGTGTGTATAGATTTTCAAATCATTACTATGATATTTACCTTGGCCTTGCAGAGTTGACCATTTGCAGCAACATCATCTTAGTATTTGGTCTTGTCAGAATAACCAGATAATTTACTGTCCACCAAACCTCAAATGGTTGTTTTAATGGGTTTAATATCCAGAATCATATATTTTTTTTATCTCTCTGGTGTTCTGTTTTTGATTAGCTCTCATTATTGTTATGCTATATAATACTACTGTAATGGACACGGTCATGGACCACCGCCTCCCCTTAACTACTGATG
Source organism: Rhinoderma darwinii (assembly GCF_050947455.1). Classification (NCBI taxonomy): domain Eukaryota; kingdom Metazoa; phylum Chordata; class Amphibia; order Anura; family Rhinodermatidae; genus Rhinoderma; species Rhinoderma darwinii. The sequence goes on from NC_134687.1 coordinate 513,717,105, forward strand.
CCCGCGACCGCAGACCTTCCGCCTGTGGCCGACGTGTCCTTTCCCGGAGACGTCAGCGCATCCAGCCGCTCTGTCCGGTTATGTCCGCTAGGGGAGCGCACGTGCAAGCGTGTTACTGGTGTTAAATGCGCATGCGCATATGTAATTAATTAACTTCCCAGATCACTCTGGACTATAAAAAGGGCCCTGCCCTTTCACTCCTTGCCTGAGCGTTGTTGTCTACCCATGTTCATATTGCTAATGCTCCCAGTGTTCCCGTACCCTGCTACCTATATCCCATGCTGTGTTTGTACCTGAGCCTTTCTAGTGTTGGAGTCGTGTTGTGTCGCTGCCACAACTGCTGCTATACACCATGTCTGGTGTCACCTACCATGCCTGCTGTTACACCACTTCTGGTGAAATCTGCCACTCTTGGTATCATCCGCCACGTCTGGTGCTACATGCTACGTAAAGTCCCATCTGTGCCAAAGCCTCTGCTACCTTCTGGACTATTTCAGGTACCCTTGTGCTACGAACTTTGTATAGACTTTGCATAGACTGTGACTTAGTCAGGTGACACACCGCTATGGTGGAGCTGCCTAGTGGGTCCACATACCCCTGGATCGTGACAGTACGCTCAGGCAATGGAACCCACTGGCCAATCTAAGACCGCAGTTCAGGTGATACAAACGGATATGCGTGACCTACGTGACTCCTCGTAGCTGTAAACTCCATCATTGTCTGAGTGGATCGACCTCCTGCTTCTCTTCCAGAGGCTGCTGCCGTTCCACTGCCCGTTACTCCTCCTGTCTGTTCCTGATCCACAGTTTCACTGCCTCTTGCTCCTCGCTATGACGGTGACCCTAGAGCCTGTAGAGGGTTCATCTATCAATGTATCATTCCTTTTAGACTACGAGCTCATCTCTTCCCCTCTGATGAGGCCAAGGTAGCGTTCATTATTTCCCTTCTCGCTGGCAAGGCCCTGGCATGGGTGAACCCCATCTTGGAATGAGAGGGACCTGAATTCTTGGACCTAGCTTTATTCTTACAGACTTTTCGTACTGTGTTCGAGGAGCCGGGTCGAACCTCCTTTGCAGCGGCCACTCTGTTAAACCTCAAGCAAGGAGGGTCCACAGTAGTGGGTGGCGACCTTTTGGCAGGAACTGTCCTCGCACATCAAAGACTAGCTAGCAGCCAGCGATCTTCCCTCTACCCTGGATGCTCTTATTCTGTTGGCTACCCGGGTCGACATGAGGATCCTGGAATGTGCTCAGGAGGTTCAGCGGGAGACACGTTTCCACAGACTTGCACCCTCGTTCCAGAGACCACTATTGCCTCCTCCTGTTGCTCTACCTGAAGAACTACGCAGGTAGACAGAAACAAACGGTCTGAGCAGGAGAAACAGCGCAGACACTCTTCAGGTCTGTGTCTGTATTGCGGCCTTAAAGGCCATTTAGTGCGCCAATGTCCACCACAAAAGCCGGGAAACTCCAGCACCTAGGGTTGGTTGGAGAGATAACCCTAGGTGGGACGATGCCAAACGTCAAAGCCTCTCCCAAGTTATCTATTCCTGTGACCATTATCTTTGGGGAGACATCACACTCCTCCTATGCCTATCTGGATTCTGGAGCAGCTGCAAATTTTATCCAGCAGGATCTAGTGGATCATCTACATCCACCCTCAGTTCTTCTGGCTGTCGCCTCTGTGAATGGACTACCATTGCCCGACCCTATTGTGTCCATCACTAAACCATTGACACTACAAATCTGTTCTTCATGCGGAACAGATCACCTTCCCCGTGCTGCCTAAAGCTATCAACTCTGTTCTGATGGGCATGCCTCGACTTCGTCTACACGCTCCGGTTCTCTACTGGAATTCTGGAAAAGTCCTCCAATTGGGGCTCAGATACCTTAGCCGCTGACTGCCACAGGTTCATCCTGTTTTGCCTCCACTGCCTCAGTGACTCTATGATCTACCATCTCATTATGCTAGTTTTGCGGACATCTTCAGTAAGAAGGAAACAGAGACCCTTCTCCCTCATCTCATCTACCACTACCCTGTTGATTTACTTCTTGACGCTTCACCACCTCGAGGGTGAGTTTATCCTCCCTCCCTGCCAGAGACCCTATCCATGTCCGCCTACGTTAAGAAGAACCTTGAGAGGTTCATCTGCAAATCTTCCTGTCCGGCCGGAGCCAGATTCTTCTTCGTGAAGAAGAAGGATGGATCTCTTTGTCCGTGTATCGCCTACCGGGGTCGGAACCAAATTACGGTTAAAAAATAAGTATCCTCTGCCGCTCATCTCAGAACTTTTTGATGGAATTTGTGGGGCCAAGGTATTCACAATGCTGGATCTACGCGGATCATTTAACTTGACCCGTATCTGCAAAGGTGACGAATGGAAAACCGCATTTAACACTGGAGATGGCACATACAAATACCTTGTGATGCACTTTGGACTATGTAACGCCCCAGCTGTGTTCCAGGAGTTTGTGAATGACATTTTCCGAGACCTGCTGTATGTCTGTGTGGTGATCTATCTTGTCGACATCCTGATTTACTCACCTGATCTGATGACAAATCGGAAGCATGTTCGCCAAGTTCTGTCGCAGTTAAGGGGGAATCGCTTATATGCTAAAATTGAGAAATGTGTGTTTGAGAGAAACTCTCTGCGCTTCCTGGGCTACATTGTATCTGACCATGGTCTCAAGGTGGACCCAGAGAAGGGGAGATCAGTTTTAGAGTGGCAACATCCACAGGGCTTTCGCTCCATACAAAGACTTCTGGGATTCACAAACTTCTATTGGAAATTTATCCCGAACTTCTCATCTATGACTGCTCCTATCTTGGCCCTCACAAAGAAGGGGGTGAATGCCAATGTTTGGTCTCTGGAGCCAGAATCAGCGTTTACTAATCTCAAGAGTACTTTCACCTCAGCATCTGTTCTCCATTACGCTGAAGTGGACGCATCTTTCGTTGGTGCTGTAGCACTACTATGTCAAAAAATGCTAAGGGCTAGATGGTGGCCTGTGGCTTCTTTTCGAAATTATTCTCTCCCGCAGAACGCAACTATTCCATCGGGGACGGGAGTTGCTGTCCATCTAGTTGGCATTAGAGGAATGGAGACACTTGCCGGAGTGCGCTGTTCACCCTATTATCATTTATACGGACCACAAGAACCTTACGCACTTACAGTCAGCACAACGACTAAATCCTTGCCAAGCCAGGTGGTCGTTGTTCTTCGCTCGATTTCAATTCTTGCTCCACTTCTGTCCTGCTGATTTGAATGTGACGGCTGATGCCCTGTCTCGATCATTTGAGACTAATGACTGAGGAAATTCCTCAACATATTATAGATCCGTCTAGGATTATTGTCCCTAACCCATTGCAAATTAGAGACATTCCTCCTGGAAAGACTTTTGTTCGCCTTTCAGACAGGAAGCAAATTCTCTGCTGGGGACACAGCTTTAAACTGGCGGGGCACTCAGGTGTTCGAAAGACTCAGGACTTCATAGCTAGTCTGTACTGGTGGCCCACGCTGCCTAGAGATGTTGCAGACTATGTTTTTTCATGTACGAACTGTGCCTCGAACAAGTCTACCCGCTCCAAACCTACTGGTCTGCTCCTACCCCTGCCTGTCCATGATGCTCCTTGGCAGCATATCGCCATGGACTTTATTATAGACCTTCCCCCCTCAGCTGGATGTACTATGGTCTTGGTAGTAGTGGATAGTTTCTCTAAAATGGCACATTTTATTCCGTTGACTGGTCTTCCATCTGCTCCTCGCCTGGAAAATCTGTATATTCTACACATCTTCCGTCTGCACTGACTTCCTCTGCATATTGTCTCGGATTGGGGTTTACGTCCAAGTTCTGGAGAGCCCTGTGTAACCTGCTAGATGTTAAGCTGGACTTCTCTTCCGACTATCACCCACAGTCCAATGGTCAAGTGGAGAGGACCAATCAAATTTTGGAGAATTATCTTCGTCATTTCGTATCCGCCCAACACGACAATTGGGTACAACTTCTGCCTTGGGCAGAATTCTTGTACAACAATCACACAAGTGAATCTACTGCCTCGTCTTCTTTCTACATTGTGTACATCCAGCATCCTCGAGTTCCTCTTCCTGTGCCAGCCATGAGTCCAGCACCAGCAGGAAATTACTCATTTGGAGCTTTTATTCATATCTGGCAGCAAACGAAGTCTGCGATCCTCCAGGCAGTGGACTGCATGAAAAAACATGCCGATAAAAGAAGAAAAGTTCCTAAAAGGAGATTGGTCCAGTCGTGTGGAGAAGGAGAGACAAAATTCCTGAGAAAGTTCTCTAACACCTGGTTTATCCGTTTCACTTGTCCATTAGATTGAGGTTAGAAGGCAAATGAAAAGACCACCTTAACTTTTATTAAGATGCATAGTGCTCTCCAGAACCTTTAAGTAAACAGTACTCCTCTGTCTGATACAATATGATAAGATATTCTGGGAAAGCGAAAAATGGGTTTGATGAAGAGAGTAGCCAGATATTTAGCTGAACGAAGGCCAGTGAGAGGAATAAAGTGTGCCATCTTTGAGAAACGGTCAACCACGACTCACAACACTGTGCACCCAAATTTTGATGAGCATCTACAAATGGTAGGTCTTTTTGGAGGCTCCCAGTATGCAATGGTTAGTAACAGTCAAAAGGGGTCCAAGGAGGGCAACCGGTGAACTGGCAACAGGGTCATGGTTGCCCAAGGCATGGGGGCTAAGGCTAGCCACTCTGGTCTTATCCCACAGAAAAGCTACTGTAGCACAAATTGATGAAAAAGTTCATGCTGGCTACGATAGAAACTTGTCAGAACACACAGTGCATTGCAGCATCAGAAATCGACCATGGGGCAATGAAAGAAGGTGGCACCAGAATGAACTATGGGAAGAAGGCAAGTCGGTGGAGGCAGTGTGATGCTGTGGGCAATGTTCTGCTGGGAAACCTTGGATCATAGCATTAATGTGGATGTTACTTTAACCCGTTAGTGACCGGCCCATAGTGTTTTTACGTCGGTCACTAACGGGCCTTATTCCGATGCCATAGACTTTTTACGTCGCGGCATCGGAATAAGTAAACAGAGCAGGGAGCTGTCAAATCTCCCTGCTCTCAGCTGCCAGAGGCAGCTGAGGGCTGGGGGCTTCCCTGCTCTGCCGTGTGAGATCGATATTATTATTGATCTCACCCGTTTAACCCCTCAGATGCGGTGCTCAATAGCGAGAACCGCATCTGAGTGGTTTTGGAGAGAGGGAGGGAGCTCCCTCTCTCTCCCACCGACACCCGGCGATACGATCGCCGAGTGTTTGTGTCTCCCATGGCAGCCGGGGGTCTAATAAAGGCCCCCAGGTATGCCTGGAGCGAATGCCTGCTAGATCATGCCGCAGGCAAGTTTAATAAAGTTAATAAAAAAAAATGTGAAAAAAAATGAAAAACCCACTTTTTCCCCTTACAAAATGCTTTACTGTTAAAAAACCAAAATAAAGTTAAAAAGTTACACATATTTGGTATCGCCGCATCCGTAACGACCCCAACTATAAAGCTATTACATCAATTAACCCGCATGGTGAACGCCGTAAAAAAAATAAAAAAAAACCACGGAAAATTGCTGCTTTCTGTGAATCCTGACATTAAAAAAATGTGATTAAAAATTGATCGAAAAGTCGCATCTACTCCAAAATGGTACCAATAAAAACTACAAGTCTTCCCGCAAAAAAAAAGCCCTCATACAACTGCATCGGCGAAAAAATAAAAACGTTACGGCTCTTCAAATATGGAGACACAAAAACAAATAATTTTGAAAAAAAAGCGTTTTTATTGTGTAAAAGTAGTAAAAAATACAAAAACTATACAAATTTGGTATCGTTGCAATCGTAACAACCCACTGAATAAACTTATTGTGTTATTTATACCACATGGTAAATGGCGTCGATTTAGGACGCAAAAAAGAGTGGCGAAATGTCAGATTTTTTTCTATCCCCCCCCAAAAAAAAGTTAATAAAAGTTAATCAATAAATAATATGTACCTCAAAATGGTGCTATTAAAAAATACAACTTGTCCCGCAAAAAACAAGACCTTATACAGCTATGTCGACGCAAAAATAAAAAAGTTATAGCTCTTGGAATGCGACGATGGAAAAACTTAAAAAATAGCCTGGTCATTAAGGTCTAAAATAGGCTGGTCATTAAGGGGTTAAAACATACCACCTACCTAAACATTGGTGCTGTCCAAGTATACACCCTCATGGCAACTGTATTCCCTAATGGCAGTGGCCTCTTTCAGGGACACTGCAAAAATTATTCACAAGTGGTTTGAGGAACATGAAAAAAGGGTTCAAGGTGTTGACTTGGCTCCAAATTCCCCTGATCTGAATCCAATCCAGCATCTGTGGGATGGGCTGTTAAAACAAATCTGATCCATGGAGGCCTCATCTCACAACTTACCGGACTTACAAGGATCTGCTGTTAACGTCTTTGTGCCAGATACCACAGGACACCTTCAAAGGTCTTGTGGAGTTCATACTTGGATGGGTAGGAGCGGTTTAAACATCACAAGGGGGAACTAAACAATATTAGGCAGGTGGTTTTAATGTTATGGCGGATCGGTGTATATATGATATGTAGCAATGTGTAAAAACCTATCTCTTCCCTCTCCCCCTTTCCATAATTGTAGCCTCACAACCATTGACTGCAGCCAGTGACATGACACATGAGCATAGTCTATCTTAGAATTCTGTCTGAACTCAGATGTTTACACACATTCAGTACTCGAGAAGACAAATATATCATACAAAATACCTATCAGTATAAGGGTCTGTTCACATAGTATGTTCGTGAAACTGCTTTATGGGTTATCCGGGTGTCCTATGGGTCCAACACATGCCAAAAATATGGCATAACGTTGCATACGTCTGGATTACACGATCAGCGAATATGACAAGAAATTTTTCCAGTGCATATGCCGAAAGTACACTTCAGAAGCAGTGTGAATAGACCCTAACATCACTCTGCATTGATCTGTTCATAGAAACAATAAGAAATTGCAAACAGAAAAAAAAAAAAAAGGTTCTGTTTAAAGCTACTTTAAACATTTGGCTGCATTGCTACTAAACAGCAAACCATGTCCTGTACGCAGGGGCGTAGCTAATGGCTTCTGGTGCAAAAGTTCAGCTTGGGCCCCCGCAACTTCTTTCTACGGCCGATGTCCACGGCCTTCCCATAAAGTTCTCTTAAGGGATCGATGTAGCGCTAGCAGCCAGGGGCATTGTTAGGGTCTTAAAATATCAGCGGCACAATCTCCAAGACATATATGTTTTGCCCCCCCAAAAAAATATATATATCGGAGACAGCATATCTATTAAACAGCGACCCCTATAGCTACGCCTCTGGATAGAATTAGATACATCTGCTTAGCAGACAGTATCACACTTGATAGTTTTAGGTATAGCTGCTCAGCAAACAGTATCACACATGATGGGCTTAGATATAGCAGTTTAGTAGACAATATCACATATGATAGGCTACGATACAGCAGCTCAGCAGACAATATCACACATGATGGGATTAGATAGAATGGCTCAGCAGAATGTATTAGGGTATGTTCACACGTAGTCAACAAAAACGTCTGAAAATCCAGAGCTGTTTTCAAGGGAAAACAGACCCTGCTTTTCAGACGTTTTTTTACCAACTCGCATTTTTCGCTGCGTTTTCTCAGCGTTTTTTACATCCGTTTTTGGAGCTGTTTTCATTGGAGTCTATGAGAAAACAGCTCCAAAAACGTCCAAAGAAGTGTCCTGCACTTCTTTTGACGAGGCTGTATTTTTACGCGTCGTCGTTTGACAGCTGTCAAACGACGACGCGTAAATAACAGGTCGTCTGCACAGTACGTCGGCAAACCCATTCAAATGAATGGGCAGATGTTTGCCGACGTATTGTAGCCGTATTTTCAGACGTAAAACGAGGCATAATACGCCTCGTATACGTCTGAAATTTGGCCGTGTGAACATACCCTTACACATTATATGCTTGGATACAGGGCCCCAGCAGCCAGTATCCATATATTTACCCTCTTTGCTACTCAGTCGGTTATTTTTGAGCTCTGGACGCAGCGCAGAATCCTCTTTGGCTCTGGGCGCAGTGCTGGGTCCTGAGGCCGTTTAGCATCAGGACATTACGTACACTGCGCATAAAACGTTTTGATGCTGAACAACGTCAGGACCCAGTGATGCGCTCGGAGCTGCAGGGGACCCGATTCAGTAGCGAGAATGGTAAGTATATGAAAGAGTTACTTTAGTAACAGGGACTCATGTAGTTTCACCTATTGAAAACGACATAGGCCCTAGTTACTACATAGGCCATTTGACTTCAGGGCTCGGTCGCAAAAGGAGATATGATCGCTAATAAGAAACCTACATAATTTTGAATGGAGAATTAGGTATGAATGGACAAGAAGACATTTTATAACTCAAAATTAGTTGAATAGCGCAAAGTATTATAGTAAAATATAGTAAAGTAATAATATTATACATTATATTAAGTAATCTGTTGTGTCGTTCAAAAGGTAAGCTAAGCTTTACAAAGCGTTCATGAACAAAAATGTGAAGTATCACACAAGTGGTCTGGAGTGCGAATTTATGCTTAAAGTGTTACTTCATAAATGATCAAAGTGATTGAACAGAAATGTTCTTGAAAGGTTACTACAGTACATCAAAATGCACATATCTGACAATGTTATAATTTAGCTGCTAAAAGCTTTATTAAATGGTTAAGTAGATTAGTTTTACCTCATTGCCCCTTTCAGTTGTTCTGACATAATCAAAGTCGCATACTACAAAAGCAGTTATATAGGTTGACATTTTCAGAGTAGTGTGAAATGTTGTAACAGTCCATTTAGTTCCATCTACATCTTCCCTTTCGGACACAGCTAGAGAAAATGAATTAATTTTAGTACAGACATATTCAAACTAAACAGATTTGTTTCAGATACAAAATGCAGACTTTCATGCAGCCTTGAAACATTGATTTATATTGAAGATGAAAACTCAACTGTAACCACAAACATAAAGGAAGATAAAAGTTCATTTCAGGTCTGTAAGTCTCTGGTAGACTGGCCTTTATATGTAATGGCTTGTATAGTATTCCATTGTAAGAAATCTACAGTGTACAATCAGAGGACTCTGGCAAAGAGCAGATTACACCTAAAAAGTCACAAATCACAGAAAATACGATAAAAATCTACTTAAATCGGTTTTCCGGTACATTTACATTGATGGCCTAACCTTAGGATAGTTCATCAATATCAGATCGGTAGGGGTCAGACTTCCGGCACTCCCACCAATTAGCTGACTAAAGAGGCCGTGGTGATGAACGCTATGGCCTCTTCGAAGTTTGCCAGGCACAGCACCGTACACATGTTCTTTTTAACCTGCCAGTAAGTATAGCCTAGAAGGTTACAAAATATCTATTCCCTTTCTTTCACAGCTACCAATCTAGTAAGCCTCGAATTTAAAGAGGCTCTGTCACCAGATTTTGCAACCCCTATCTCGTATTGCAGCAGATCGGCGCTGCAATGTAGACAAGAGTAACGTTTTGTTTTTTTTAAAACGAGAATTTTTGGCCAAGTTATGACCATTTTTATATTTATGCAAATGAGGCTTTCTAAAGTACAACTGGGTGTGTTTAAAGTTAAAGTACAACTGGGTGTGTATTGTGTATGTACATCTGGGCGTTTTTACTTCTTTTACTAGCTGGGCGTTGTGAATAGAAGTGTATGATGCTGACGAATTAGCATCATCCACTTCTCTTCGTTACCACCCAGCTTCTGGCAGTGCACAGACACACAGCGTGTTCTCGAGAGATCACGCTGTGACGTCACTCACTTCCTGCCCCAGGTCCTGCATCGTGTCAGACGAGCGAGGACACATCGGCACCAGAGGCTACATTTGATTCTGCAGCAGCATCAGCGTTTGCAGGTAAGTAGCTACATCGACTTACCTGCAAACGCCGATGCTGCTGCAGAATCAAATGTAGCCTCTGGTGCCGATGTGTCCTCGCTCGTCCGACACGATGCAGGACCTGGGGCAGGAAGTGAGTGACGTCACGGCGTGATCTCTCGAGAACACGCTGTGTGTCTGTGCACTGCCAGAAGCTGGGCGTTGTGAAGAGAAGTGGATGATGCCGATTCGTCAGCATCATACACTTCTATTCACAATGCCCAGCTAGTAAAAGAAGTAAAAACGCCCCGATGTACACACATAATACACGCCCAGTTGTACTTTAACTTTAAACACGCCCAGTTGTACTTTAGAAAGCCTCATTTGCATAAATATAAAAATGGTTATAACTTGGCCAAAAATGCTCGTTTTTAAAAAAACAAAACGTTACTCTTATCTACATTGCAGCGCCGATCTGCTGCAATAGGAGATAGGGGTTGCAAAATCTGGTGACAGAGCCTCTTTAAGATCAATCTAGTTGGTCACATGATATTTCAGATTTAGCTGTTCAGCTGAAAACTGTATTGACATTGTGCTGCCTATAGAGAATGGGAAAAGCAGCTTGGCAGCAGTTAGCTTATATGGGTCCCAAGGTTTTAAACTAGAAAATGATGGGCCCCATAGCAAACTTTTGAAAGGACCTATACCACAGATCAATTACCAAGGCAGGGTTACCACTACTATATAATATTGCAACTCAGTGCCCAAATAATATTGCAAAAGTGTGTCTAAATAATGTTCAATACAGTGCTCAAATAATAGTGCCATTCAATGTCTTAGAACACTAACAGAACAGAAACATAAAATAAATACACATACAGACACTCATAACATACAAGCACACACACAGGCAATACATATGTACAAACACTCAATACATACATTAAAGGGGTTGTGTGTAAATTTTTTACATTTTCTCCTTAGGATAGGTCATTAATATGAGATCGCCCGGGGTCCGACTCCTGGCACCCCAACAATCAGCTGACTGAACGGTCCGCAGCATCCATCGTGGCGTCCTTTTCAAAGTTTACAGGCTTAGAACCCTACAAATCTGGAGTGGCTGTGACTGGATTGCAGTTCCGGTTCCATTTAAGTAAATGGGACTGAGCTGCAATGCGAAGTACAGCCGCTACCGATGTGTATGGTGCTAAGCCTGTAAACTGTGAAAAGGACACCTTGATACATGCCACGGACACTTCAGGCAGCCGAACGCCGCAACCCCTTCAGTCAGCTGATCGGCACGGTGCCGAGAGTAGGACTCCCAACTATCTTATATTGGTGACCTATCCTAAGGATAGGCCATCAATAAAAAATGTCCAGACAATACCTTTAACAAATGCATAGTCACGACATATAGGCACACACATAATCACTAGACACACGCACTCACACAAACTGTTTTTCTTACTAACACAGAAAGTAATGCAGCAGTTTACTATAAGGGGAGACAATTAATAATCTAAAATTTATGGTCTAACAGTAGTAAACTAAAATAACACAAGTCATGTAATCCCGTGAGTAAAATACCCATATGATAAATTAAAGATATGATTTAATGTATTGAGAATCTTGGCTTGGTCTATGGGCAGATTCCATTACAGTAGACATGTGCCCCCGACCACACTTATTTATATCTGATGGATCCTAAATTTTATATGTGAATATTAATTCTACAATGGCACCACTCTAATGCATTACTGTCATGCCCATGGCCGCGGGCCATCAGGCTCACTCACTTCCTGACGGCCGCAGGCATGGATCTGTGAGCGCTGGCCCCCCATCTCCTCCTCAGGAGACGCCAGCACTCACTTCCGTTTCTCTCGGCCAGGTCCCGTAGGGTGCGCGCGCACGCTTGTTCCCGCTCTTGAAAGGCCTGCGTGCGCAACTGAGTTAAAGTGACAAAGTTCCCAGTGTTTCCCGTTCCTGTTACCTGTATCCCATGCTATCCTGGTCAAGTGCCGTATTGAGTTGGAGTGGTGCTGTGCTGTGTACCACGCTGTCTACCTGCTGCCAAAGTCCCTTCCGAGCCTGCCTCGCTACTGTCTGAAGCTACCACAGGTACACCTATACGAACTATAGACTTTGACCTGTGGCCTGTTGGCCAGCTGTCATTTCGTTAAGGCGGTACGGCCCAGTGGGTCCACGTACCCAACGTGACAATTACATTCTTGTTATATTGGAGTGTCATGCAGTACTTATTGTTTCTAGTCAGGATTCAAATACAAATAGCATTTACATTATGGCTGGGTTCACACGACCTATTTTCAGACGTAAACGAGGTGTATTATGCCTCGTTTTACGTCTGAAAATAGGGCTACAATACGTTGGCAAACATCTGCCCATTCATTTGAATGGGTTTGCCGACGTACTGTGCAGACAACCTGTCATTTACGCGTCGTCGTTTGACAGCTGTCAAACGACGACGCGTAAATTGACTGCCTCGGCAAAGAAGTGCAGGACACTTCTTTGATACGTAATTTGAGCCGTTCTTCATTGAAGTCAATGAAGACCAGCTCAAGATTTACGAGCGTCAAAGACGCCTCGCATAATACGAGGAGGAGCTTTTACGGCTGAAACGAGGCAGCTGTTTTCTCCTGAAAACAGTCTGTCTTTTCAGACGTAAAAGCAAGCTAGCGTGTGCACATACCCTTACATTGCAATAGTACTCAAGGCTTATAACATTTGAGCAACTTTACTAGTTTTTTCTTCTTCTTTTTTTAGTTTTGAGTGAATTAGTCATTTATTAATGTGCACTAGTTTCTGAATTCACAATTGTGTCTCATAAACAGGAACACTATTCTAAAGCTTGAGAAAATATCTTATTGAAAATAAAGGAACATTGCTAAAATGTGAACATACAATGTTGTTATTCTTGTATATTACTGCTTGTTGAATAGCTTTATTATACAGTAGGCTATAACACTGTGTGCAGTTTACTTCCAATTTGTTCGCTATGTATAAAATAAACCCATCCCAAAATTTTATTTTCGGTGGTTCAGTAGTAGATCATCCTTGATGAATACCTTGTGTAAATAGAGCCTTAGTATAAATTCAAATGAAGCTCTACTTTTGGTGGAGTTTTCATTCAGACGAACACATTGTAGCTATGTTTAACAGTCTATATTTTAAATATACACCCGAGCCCCCCATGGTTCTACAAAACCAAATGTACAACTCCATAGGAATCAATGGTGCTGTAACTTCTGTAGAATCGGGTATGAGTATTACGTTGAAAGAACAGACATTTAGCCCCTTCATGTCAGCCATATGGCTATATATGTTCCAACTGCCGATGCCCCTGCAGTTGTCACGTATATAAACGTTGGCAGCATGGAACAGGCTTTAATGTGTGCAGCACTGCTTTAATGTGTGCTGCACAATATCTCTGGCCGGGGACTCCTGTCTCGGGAAAGACCTTGACGTCACTGTCCATTTATGGACAGTTAATTAAGGGCTTTGAGATACCGCAATATACCCCCCCTGTAGATAGCGCAAGATTCCCCCTGTAGATAGCGCCACACCCCACTGAAGATAGTGCTGATGCTCTGGCCGGGGATTCTGCTCCTAGAGGGAGCCTCTGACATTACTGTCCATATACTGTATTGTCCAATCCCATGTGGAAGCGCCAGGGACCAGAGACCTCAAGTCTTCAAGCCTTTCTACAGGCATTCAGGCAATCCCATGTGGAAGCGCCAGGGACCAGAGACCTCAAGTCTTCAAGCCTTTCTACAGGCATTCAGGACTGTGTTCGTGGAACCTGGTCAAATTTTGTCACCATCTGCTACCATTCTGAACATTCGCGAGGGCAGTTCCAACGTGGGCCAGTACGCAATACCATTCTGGACTCTGGCAGCAGAAGTTTCCTAGAATAACAGGGCTCTGGTTGTAACCTTCTGGCAGGGGTTCTTTGGTCGAATTAAGAACGAGTTGGCAGGTCATGAGTTGTCTTCTTCGCTGGATGCACTCATCTCGCTGGCCACGAGAATTGACATCTGATTCAGGGAGCATATCCAGGAGCGTGCTTAGAAAGTGGTATGTAAAAGAAGGGTTTACAAGTTGGCTTCATCCTTTCAAAGACCTCTGCTCACCACAATTTGTGAAGAACCCATGCAAGTCGAGAGGTTCAAAATCTCAGATCAAGAGCGCCAGTATAGGCGAAAAGGCAACCTCTGCCTGTATTGTGGGAAAAAATATCATTTTGGGCGCAACTGTACAGTGAAGTCGGGAAACTCCAGCACCTAGGTCCAGTAGGAGGGGGCAAACCTAGGTGGAGAGGGCCCCTCTCCAAAATGTACTATGTCTGTGAAATTGACTTGTGGTCATACATCAGCTACTGTAAAAGCCTTTCTTGACTCTGAGGCCACAGAAAACTTCATCAATCAAGACTAGATGACCCGTCTTAACCTGCAGGTTGACCGTCCGGAGAGACCCTTGTCAATGACATCCGTAGATGGCAAGGCCATTCTCAATCCCATCCTGTTTGTCACACAGCCTTTGTTTATGCAGGTAGGGGCTCTTCACTCTGAATGGATTTCCTTCTATGGTATTCAGTGGGGAACAAGCTGCGGTACCAAGTGCCTGGCACACATCGAATCTGCATCTGCATCACCTGTGCCACAGAACCTGTCGGGACTGCCTCCATGCTACTCGGCCTATGACATCTTCTGTAAAAGAGAGGCAGAGACATCGCCACATCGATTCTATGACTGTCCTGTTGATCTCCTGCTAGAGTCCACTCCTCCTCGAGGTCGAGTCTATCCACTGTCCCTTCCAGAGAGTCTTGCCATGTATGAATACATCAAGAAAACCTAGAAATGTGTTCATCAGGAAGTCTTCTTCACCGGCCGTAGACGGTTTCTTCCTCGTCCAAAAGAAGGATGGATCTCTTTGCCTATTCATAGACTATCGTAGTCTTAACAAGATTACTATAAAGAACAGGTACCCACTTCCGTTGATCACAGAACTCTGATAGGATCCGTGGAGCCAAGATCTTCACTAAACTGGATCTGCGCAGAGAATACAAGTGACGAGTGAAAGACGGCCTTTATTACCCATGATGGCCACTATGAGTATCTCATCATGCCATTCGGTCTCTGTAATTCTCCTGCCGTTTTTCAAAAGTTTGTCAACGACATTTTTCGGGATCTGTTATATGTCAATGTGGTGGTCTATCTAGACGACATCCGGATTTTCTCACCAGATTTGACTACAAATGATGAATGATGATGTAATTTAAAGTCTACCATCCAGACTTGTTTTTATGTGATTCTCCGTAATGTAATATATATATATATATATATATATATATATATAAAAAGAAAATGTAGATCGGGAGTTTATAAAATGTAACTTTTACTCTGTTCTCATATAAAATTTCTTAGAAAAAAATGAACGTGTACAGACAATACATATGAATATCAAGGATATATAGTATAATGGATTTTCAGCATTTGTTCATGACATAAATCCCATATCATGAATAGATATAGACAGCAGTTCTTGCGTGTTTATAATGAATGGAGAGTGTTTATCAAATTTTATTGTGATCCTTCCTTATAAGTAACCAACAGGTATTAAAAGAACGGGGCTCAATGCCCCCCTACCCGTATGGATGTCATCCGTTTCTTGGTTACTTTTAGGCTTGATGTCCAGGGATCAGGAAACCTCTTTAAATATAGGAAGGATCTCCCATGGAGCATCTCACAATGTTCAAAAAATAGTCCTCCCGACACGCTTCCTCACGGCCAAGCGATTCTTCAGGGGAGATGGGCCATAGCCAGCTAAATCCAAGTTTTAGGAGCACTGGAACAAATTGAATGGCTGTCTATTTAGAGATATACTTGCAGTGGCAAGGGACCACTCAGATGGTTCTGTACTTTTTAAGTTGGCGCCTGTTCCTAGCGTCTTGGATTTTGCTGGCTATGGCCCATCTCCCCTTAAAGGGAACCTGTCACCAGCATTTCACCTATTGAACTTTACTTCTCCCTCACTAGCTGCTGCTATAAAAAGTTCATTGCCATTATCCCCTCTCCTAAACTGCTCCTCCTACTGTAAATAACGGTCTGCAAACGCTTTGCGCCTTTTATCGTAATAATCCGGTGTCCCTTTGTGCGCACACACCAGAAGAGGATATCAATGCACAAGCGCGGGATGTTGTGTGCTGGGGGAAGGCGAGGAGCTGGAAAAACTCGGAAAGACTTGAGGAATGAAGATTTGACTCTTTTCAAAACGAAGATTTGACTCTTTTCAAATGAAGATCTGACTCTTTTATGCTCATTAGCATACGGTGTGGGAACACTAGAAAGCTAAATACTAAAGCTACAGAGCCGACTAAGAAGATAATTATAGGTTATATAGAAATGATTTTTCACCTACTACCACCAGGTATAGTCGGTTTAATAGGTGAAATGCTGGTGACAGGTTCCCTTTAAGAATCGCTTGGCCGTGAGGAATCGCGTTGGGAGGACTATTTTTTGAACATTGTGAGATGCTCCATGGGAGATGCTTCCTATATTTAAAGAGGTTTCCTGATCCCTGGACATCAAGCCTAAAAGTAACCAAGAAATGGATGACATCCATACGGGTAGGGGGGCATTGAGCCCCGTTCTTTTAATACCTGTTGGTTACTTATAAGGAAGGATCACAATAAAATTTGATGAACACTCTCCATTCATTATAAACACGCAAGAACTGCTGTCTATATCTATTCATGATATGGGATTTATGCCATGAACAAATGCTGAAAATCCATTATACTATATATCGTTGATATTCATATGTATTGTCTGTACATGTTCGTTTTTTTCTAAGAAATTTTATGAGAACACCGTAAAAGTTACATTTTATAAACTCCGGATCTACATTTTCAGATTTGACTACAAACTAGAAACATGTTCGTCAGGCCTTTCAATAGTCATGGGAGAATAAGCTCTATGCAAAATTGTAGAAATGTGTCTTCCCTTTCCTTTCTAGATTATATATCAGCTCTTACCAAGAAGGGAGTGAATGCCAAGAATTGGAACCCGGAGGGTGAGTGAGCTTTTCTTAAACTCAAAGAGTGTCTTTCTGCCACCCCTATATTGCAGCATATGGACGTCTCCAAGCAATTCTTCCTTGAGGTGGATGCCTCTTCTGTTGGTGTAGGTCCTGACGCAAAAAGCTCCTAATGGTAAGACTGTAACCTGCGGCTTCTTTTCCAAGTTGTTTTCTCCTGCTGAGAAGAATTACTCTATGGGAGATCGGGAGTTTCTGGACATTAAATTGGCATTGGAAGAGTGGAGACAACTGCTAGAAGGGGACGTAAATCCTGTAATTATCTTCAGACCACAAAAATGTGGTCTATCTACAGACCACTCAGCAGTTGAACCTGTGACCGGCCAGATGGGCGCTCATCTTTGCCAGATTTGATTTTCTGTTGCATTTCCATCCTGAAGAGAAGAATACTAAGGCTGATGTCCTGTCTCGGTCATTTGATGTTTCCGATCAACTTGAATTTCCGCAACATCATATCGACCCTTCTCGCATCGTTCCGGTGGCTCCAGTCCTACTGAAGGATATCCCTCCCGTTAAAACCTTTGTTTCCTCGGTCAGAAGAAGGAGAGTGCTTTCCTGTGACATAACTGTCCAGTCATGCCGTAGTGTGTAAAACTCGAGAGCTAATTTCTCGTCAGTTCTGGTGGCCATCCATGGTCAAGGATGTTCAGGACTATGTCGCTTCTTGTGCCTTCTGAGCCCGGAACAAGACCTCCAAGTCCAGACCAGCTGGCCTTCTGATACCTCTCTCAGTTCCTCACTCTCCATGGCAACATATTGCGATTGACTTCGTGACAGATCTGCCCCTTTCAGTCGGTTGCAATACCATCTGTGTGGTGGTAGATTCTTCTCCAAAATAGCACACCTTGTTCCTCTGTCTGGTCTGCCTTCTGCTCCGTGTCTTGCCAAACTCTTTATACAGCACATAGTTCGTCTGCATGGTATGTCCCATCATATTGTCTCGGACCGTGGTGTACAGTGCACATCTAGATTTTGGAGAGCATTCTGTGGCCTACTGGAGGTCAAGTTAGACTTCTCCTCTGCCTACCACTCACAGTCCAATGGCCAAGTGGAGAGGGTTAACCAGATCTTAGAGAACTTTCTTCGCCATTTTGGGTCTGCCCAATGCGACAACTGGGTGAATCTTCTTCCCTGGGCAGAATTCTCATACGACAACCACTCCAGACAACCCACACACTTCTCTCCATTTTTCAATGTGTACGGACAGCATCCTCAGATCATTCTTCCTGGGTCCCTTTCCACAGAGATTTCTGCTACCAACTCCACATTTAGGAATTTCTTGCAAATCTGGCAACAAACCAAATCAGCTATCATCAAGGCTGTTTCTCACATGAAGAAATGTGCATATAGGAAGAGGAGACCTCCTCCACATTATGCTCACAGAGGCAAAGGATGGCTGTCTTCTAAAAACGTCCATCTGAAGGTACCCTCCTACAAATTCGCTCCTTGCTAACTGGGTTCATTCGAAGTCCTATAGAGAATCGCTCTGGTGAGTTAGAAATCCAAAAGGGAAGGAGGTAGACTGAGTTTCTAATTACTTTCATTTATCACTACTTAAACCCGTGGTGTTAAACAAGTATTCTAGAACGTCAACTGTCACATCTGTTCCTGCTTCTGTTGATACTAGATCTGAAGTTGAAATTAAGGACATTCTTGACTACAAAAGAATTGGGAAGAAGATGTTTTATCTCGTAGATTAAAGTGATTTGGTCCTGAGGCGAGATCTTGGGAGCCGTCTGAGAACATCAATGCCCCAGTGCACCTCAAGGAAGTTCCATTTTGGTGCTGGACCGAAAAAGAGGGGGCGTAAGGGGGGGTACTGTAATGCTAGAGACGGGTCCTGCTCCTGCCAGCGGTCACTGCCGCCTGGTCCTGTACCTTCCTCGGCAGCCTCTCCTCCCACGAGGTCGCCGACGTCTTCTGCCTTCTCCTGCCCGCAGCCGCTGTATTTCTAGTTTCAAAAGTCACTCAATCATCCCTGCTGCTCTCTAAGACTATTTAAGGCACCTTCGCCATCTCCCAGGTGCCTGAGCAATATTGGAAATACCTAGTGTTATCATGTGAAGCTTCCTGTATGCACCTGATCCTGTCTCCTATTGCTACCAGTTATCAGCCTGTATCCAGTTGTCTGTGACCAGCGAGTATCCTGTCTGCTGTTGCTATACACTACCAGCCTGTGTTCAGTAAACTGTTACCAGTCTGCATCCAGTAATCTGCTACCCGCCTGCATCCGATAATCTGCTATCAACCTGCATCCAGTAATCCGGCACCTGCCTGTATTCAGCAATCCGCTACCAACCGACATCTAGTAATCCACTACAAGCCTGCATCCAGTAATCCGCTACAAGCAATGTATCCAGTAATCTGCTGCCTGTCTGTGTCTGGTTTTGTGCTATGTGCCTGTGTCCAGCTGCCAGCTACCTGCCTATCTTCTGCTGTCTGCTATCCACCTGTCATCCGTGATCTGCAGCCTCCATCCATCAAGGTACCATCTACCTGTGCCTGTCTTGCATCTGTCAGGTCAGCATCTACTCTGTCGGGACCACCTCAAGAGGCAGCGACATGGCAGTCTCCCCACAGTGAAGACCAGTTAAAGGGTGAAGACCAGGGAGGCTGCTTAGACAACGCCCTTAGAGGTGGCCCTAAGCAAATCTGGTGGAGTACCCCAGCGGGTCCACAAAACTGCTGGCCGTTACAGAAAGCTAACAATTACTCTGTACAATACACTCATCTGAATAAGGCTTTAGGGACTGTAAAGGTTAATGTTATAGGACCATGATGTCTGCAGCTAAACACATAAGACATTTTACCTGTGGCCACTTTTCAACATTTATCACCTATACACAGGATTAGTTTAAATGACTGATCGCTGTGGCCCTACCACTGGGGCCCCCACTTCTGGGACGCCGCAAACACTAGCACAAAGGTCCCGAGTTATACTCGATTATCTCCGTCAGTGGTCATGCAGTGAAGAGAAACATGGGGCTTCGGACCCCCATTATAGTGATTGATGATAGTCACAGCAGTGGGGCCACCTGTGACACTACCCCTTTGATTCACCTTAATCATTCAGCCACAGTTTTGCGTTTACAATGTTTATGTTAAATATGATATGACTTTGGAAATAAATGCAACAACGTAGGGACATACCTATTGCTGCCATATTAGATAAAGCCACATAGCTAGAATTGTGCACAATTGTAGTTTTAAAAGTTGCTTTAAGTGCAGGTTCATCAAAGCTTGGGTAAACTGTCCTAGCAGATGTCGGCTCCAGTTCTGATGCAACTAGGACCCTGTGGACAGAAACTGTGATAGTGAGATCATGGCCTCAATAATCATGTGTATGAAATGTTTTATACAAAATGTAGATAAAATAACATGAAACAAAAAGACAAGAAAAATAGAAAACACTTTTTACAATCAGATAGTGAGCGTTATAAATTTAGCAGACCAAACAATGGTTGTGTTATTTTATACTCTATTTGTATACCGTTCTCTTAGGAAGGTTGCAAATTACTTTAAGCACTTCTTTTTTACGTAAACTGAATCTTCAGTGTACAACAGTGTACAATAACTTATTTATTGTATAATAAGAAGTTATGCAACTTATACTTTGTGTACTCACCATTATCAATGCTGTCAGTGAGCTGTAACATTCTTATTTACATTTAGAGGATGGAAACCCATTCCTATCATGTACAACTGATTTAAAGAGGCTCTGTCACCAGACTATAACTTGACTATCTTCTACATAATCTGATCGGCGCTGTAATGTAGATAACAGCAGTGGTTTTTATTTTGAAAAACGATCATTTTTGAGCAAGTTATGAGCTAGTTTAGATTTATGCTAATGAGTTTCTCAATGGACAACTGGGCGTGTTTTTACTTTTTACCAACTGGGTGTTGTACAGAGGAGTGTATGAGGCTGACCAATCAGTGACTAATCAGTGTCCTGCACTTCTCATTGTTCCAGCCCAGCTTCTTTCACTGCACAATCACACTGTGCTGTGGATCATGCTGGGCTGGAACAATGAGAAGTGCAGGACGCTGATTGATCACTGATTGGTCAGCGTCATACACTCCTCTGTACAACACCCAGTTGGTAAAAAGTAAAAACACGCCCAGTTGTCCATTGAGAAACTCATTAGCATAAATCTAAACTAGCTCATAACTTGCTCAAAAATGATCGTTTTTCAAAATAAAAACCACTGCTCTTATCTACATTACAGCGCCAATCACATTATGTAGAAGATAGTCAAGTTGTAATCTGGTGACAGAGCCTCTTTAAGTACATGGCGCAGTACCTCAGTAAAGACGTCGATGACATACTGTTGTGATAACATAACCGTTGTGACCTTCTCAAATCGCTAGAACTAAATGGCAGCTGTGCTACAAAAGTGGCACTCCCCTTCGTCACCTGTTGGCTCTGCTTTTTTCAGCTCAATGGTTGGCTATTGACAATAATGTGCTTTCCCATAGGTCCTGCCACTTCGTTCTAGTGATCAGTGGAGGTCAGAACGGTTGTACCCCCAATGATTGGACATTAATGGCATATCCTAGCAATATTCCATCAGTGTCTCTGTTGTAAGAAGCCGTGCACCTGTGTTAGTTGGACTTGATCAGGATGGGCTTGTAACCTATGGATGTAAAAAAAAAAAATTTATTAATTGACAGCAAGCAGAAACGTTAAAAATGGTGAGATAATGTGTATTAGAAAGTTGTATAATTCCTCATTATACAGTGAATAACTTTTACGAACATAAGACCGAAAAAACCCTTTAAAGCACATAACCAGTATAAAAATGTTGATGGATACTAAGGGTAACAAGGAGAGGCCAGAAAAATCGGGTTGTTCAGCTTGGAAAAAAGACGCCTCAGAGGTGATCTTATTAACATGTATAAATATATGTATGGTCAATACAAAGAACTAGCACATGATTTATTCATTTCAAGAACTGTACAAAATTACCAGCGGACATTCATTGCATGTGGAGAAAAGGTGATTCAGACATCAGTACAGGAAAGGGTTCTTTACAGTTAGGGTAATGAAACTACGAAATGCCCTACCCCATGAGGTGGTAATGGCAGATAATATGTCAGCATTCAAAAAAGGGCTAGATGATTATCTAATGATGAATTGCTTTGAGGGATATAAATAATTTAGCAATGAATAATGTATAATTTATCCAAGAAAAGTTGAAGTTGATGGACCTGTGTCTTTTTTCAACCTAAGTAACTATGTAACTGTAGGGAATGAAATCACCACAGCAGCCATGCTCCCATTTTTGGAATGCTTCCACTTCTTGACCACAAGCTTACACAATTTCATGTAAAGCATCTGCTCGGTTCAGTATCACAAAGGAGAATAGGAGTACGGTCGATATATGTATCTTGTTGATGAAAGAACATGTACTTTATTTCAACACATTCTTTCTAGCTGATAAATGATCACCACAAAATAAAAAAGAAATTAAGTAATACTGTAACTTTAAAAGGGAAATATACAACTGAGAAGGCATTTATCAACAATTGAATGTGCTTGTGTGTACAGTCTGTACCAAGAAAAGAGTAGATCTTTAATCCTTCCCAAATCTTTGAATAATTCACAGCAGTGTGAACATTTCTATCAGGTTATCTGCCCTGAGCCGTTCTGAAATAACAGCCATTGTGTGGGCACTTAACTCTTTCCATTTTGCACAATTTCTTATTTTGTCCAGAGCTATAATTTTAAGATTGTGCCCTGATTTCTAACGTTATTCTTTGTGAGTTAATGACTTTGCACCTTGTGGAGTTTTAATCCCATAACCCATTAACTATGGATTACTCTATATAATTTGTGCAACTCAAAGTAGATTGGGTTTTATTCTCATGGAGCACACTTTTCTAAAGTATAATTTTCACATTTTTGTTTAAAACTTTATTACTTTGTGACATTAAAACCATCTTTCCACATAAGTGGTTTCTTTGCATATCATAAATAAACACTTAGAGCACTATCTTCAATACTGGTGAAGGAATCCAGTGAATTATAGGCTGGAGTATTTACTGCAGGTGTCATCTCTACACAGGCCGATTTACTAAACCACTAATCCCTGTCCTGGGAATGTATGTTAGAAAGTCATACATCATTAGAAGCTATTTATAAGACAGAATCATTGAAGTCTTGAGAATCTTTTCTCGGGAAAATAGCTGTAAATGTTTCTTTTAGAAAGGATCACACAGATTGGTCGCCACACAGCCAACACTAGGATTTAATCCTAAAGAGAGGAGAAGTATATAGGAAAGCTTTAAGGCATGTTCACATTTTTGAAATGGGCAGATTCTTAAAAAAAAATAAAAAATTCAACGAGTTTTAATTGTTAAGGCCTTTCTTTCCCTAGCGTTTAGGGTCACTGATAACAATGTTAGTGACGATGCTTGATCTCTACAAGTTTACAAACTTACCATACTATCAATCTATGACAGAAAATGTATAGAACCATAGCATGCCTCTAAAGAGTGATGGGTTCATCAGCATACGCAAGATATATATGGCCTGTATCTGATTACCAAGAAGTAAGGCTCTGTTCGCAATATTGTTTCTCGCTTTCCGTAAGGGGCTTCAATATTGTTGATGGCAAGAATAGAACAGTCTGCAGCACTTTTCCTGCTGTCAAAAATAAAGAAAACCAGACAGAAACCTTACAGAAACCATTTTAAGCCAATTAATTTGTGGGAATCCATTCCGAAATGGGTTCATCATAGCTATTATGGCTCGTGTGAAAAGCCTGGCTAATATTTACAACTCTAGCAAATGGGGAGATTTTAGCTAGTATGGTTGCCACCTCCACACTTGCAAACAACAACTATCATCATCCTCATAACAGAAACTACACACACAAATGTTTACTAATGGTCCAGTGTTGTAGCCTATAAAGTGGCACACTAAAGTGGCACTATAAATTGCTACACTAAAACCGTAATACACATTTATGAAGACTGACAGTCTGAAGAACAGGTCTACTGTGCGCTACTTTTGCCAGCACAGTACTGAGGGGAGATGTTCATAAGTATGAGCTGAAAACTGTTTAATGCAATTATATGAGAAAACTGACAGAATTCATTGATAAATCTCCCCCACTATATGCCAACAGAGGGTAGTAATTGGGGTTTGGAAACAGTGTCCCTATGTCTGAAAGCTCAGCAGGCCTCCACCACATATGTGAACAGTAGTGTTAGACCAGTGGTTCTCAGCCTGCTCGTTGGGTACATGCCGCAGGCTCTCGGGGGTATGCCAATAGCACTAAAAGAAATCTAAGACTGTCCTAGCATCCAGCAAAGTTTAATTGCTGGTTGCTAGGCCACTTACGTGTGAGGCGACGTGTTTGCAGACTAAGCACCTCAGCTCTTAAAGGGGTTATCCACCTTCTGACAACTGATGACCTATCCACCGGACCAGCTGATCTGTGCGGGGCCCGGGTGTTGGACCCGCACCAATGACATACTGATGACGTATCCGGTGGATAGGTCATCAGTTGTTAAAAGCTGGAAAACCCCTTTAATGCCCGCCTATGGTGCCATTCCTATATCGAACACACTGTGATATTATAAGTGCAAAATGACAAATTCGCCCCTGCTACACTATCAATACATATTCATACAATGTTGAACTGTTTTAGAAGATTTCATTATCTTATTTCAAAATCTTCTTGCATGTTAGCCTTGCAAAAAAAAATTATATTAGTTAACGGGGTTGTCTCATCAGACAATTCCTTTTTCAATTGAAGACAAGTCTGGCTTCTCAACCCACTGACGAAAAGCTAATATCGCCACTTTAATATGATCTTGTCTATTTATACAGATTCTGAAACTTGTTAGTTTATGCAAATGTCATAATAAATTCAGATACGTACCTTATTGTTTGTTTTGATATTGTAACCTTTTGTGCTAGAACATTCCAGCATCTCTAATGTCACTGGCTTTATTAAAATCCAGACAATATTTTATACCGTGATGTCTAAATACTCTAAAAACACTGTCATTTCATCTTTTACATTTTCTAAAACCCTAGTGTGTATATATATATATATATATATATATATATATATATATATAGAGAGAGAGATTTTTTTTTTCTCTGCAAGCAATGAACTTTTCTTTTACTATCAACACCCTTACCTTGGTTAGCAAAATGTCCATGGCTAATTGTAAGAGGTCATGTAATAAAACTCTCTCTGAACTTTTTAAGCAATATCAGCTTAACGCCCTTCATTTTTCTCACTTAAAAAAGTTCTGATATTAACAATACGTTTCCCACTAAGGGCTTATTCAGACGAACGTGATATACGTCCGTGCAACGCATGTGATTTTCACGCGCCTCGCACTGACCTATATTAGTCTATGGGGCAGTGCAGACAGTCCGTGATTTTTACGCAGCGTGAGTCCGGTGCGTAAAACTCACGACATGTCCGTTCTTTGTGCGTATTCCGCGCATCACGCACCCATTGAAGTCAATGGGTGCGTGAAAATCACGCGCACCACACGGAAGCACTTCCGTGGGACGCGCGTGATTCGCGCAACAGCAGTGAAAAGTATGAATGAAAACAGAAAAGCACCACGTGCTTTTCTGTTTACAAACATACAAACAGAGTGTCATAATGATGGCGGCTGCGCGAAAATCACGCAGCCGCGCACTATATGATCATGACACACGGAGCTGTTAAGTGCCCTTTGCGCACGCAAAACGGTGCGTTTTTTTTGCGTGCGCAAAACGCTCACGCTCGTCTGAATCCGGCCTAATGGTTTAAAACATTTGACCCAGAAGCCTTTTGAAATGTTCCTTTTTCATTTGTTCGTAGAAATAATTAGAATTTGTAAAATCTCATTGAATAGCTTCAATTGAAATACAGATATTTTTTTTGTGGAGTTACATGAACGTTTAAAGTCTCTTCAAAAGGTATTCTCAGAATAGCAATTCCATTGGATATCCCAATCCTGAAACCCTGGGGCGGGGGTAGTGAGGGAGAAGAAGGCTTTGCAAAATCATTCTGTATTATCATATTTTGAAGATAAAGAAACAGCCAAGTGAGCATCCAGCCACTTGAAAATCTGGGGACCAGGCACCCTGCCTGTCGGGATCAGTGGGGGAACCAATGGTCAGACCCCCACAATAAGATTTGTATGACAGACAGTATGCTGTAAATGTCTTTTGCCTGCTCTTTAATATAACATCTTTATAATACTATAAGGCAGAACAAATGTGCATATCAAGTTGTTCTGACTTGCCCACTACTACATTGCCCAATGTTTACACTGCTGGGCAAAAGGTGGGTATGACTACAGTGTACCTATTCTATTAGGTCCTGCCACATCTTCCATCACATCCAAAAGGCGATCTGTTGAAATGTCTAATATAGGTCAAGAAATTCAAGATTGTTGCTTGTATATATTAAAATGTCTTCATCTTTATCTGACAGCGGGGCCAGGTACCCTATAGTTGAATGCAGCATTGGATTCAACTGTATCTGCGTCCTGAGGATGCAGATAAAGTTGACACCTGGACATACCACCGGCCACCAGAGACAGCGGGACACCGCCCGGAATCCGGGACTGTCCCGCTAAATCCGGGACCATTGAGAGGTATGCCGTTAAGCCCTCAAAGAGGTAGGGCTTAACAGGAGAAGAAAAAAAGATCAGGGGGCCTTCATTAGGGGCTCCCCCTCTTTCTAATGGCTTAGATGCATTGGACGATATTGATCAAGGCTTCTTAGTGGTTAAATGGCCAGGATCAGAGTGATCTCTGTTCACGACCGTAGTGAATGAAGCAGACTCCGTGCGTAAGCCCGCTCCATACTTCAACCCCCACACCAGGACGTACAGGCACGTCCTGGTGCGTCAAGGGTTTAAAGGGCTTTTATCACAATCAATATTTATCACCTATCTACAAGATACAGCTTCTATGTATATGGGATACAGTGGAAACACCCCAAAAGTGACCCCATTTTGGAAACTACACCTCTCGTGGAACTTATCTTAGGGTATAGTTAACATTTTGACGCCACAGGTTCTTTGCAGAAACTATTGGAAGTAGGCCGTGAAAATGAAAATCGACATATTTTTCAATAAAATGTAGGTGTAGCAAATTTTCATTTCCACAACAACTAAAGGAGAAAAAGCACCCTAACATTTGTAGAGCAGTTTCTCCCATATGCAACAATACCCCATATGTGGCCATAAATAGCTGTTTGGACACACAGCAGGGCTCAGAAGGGAAGAAACGCCATTTGACTTTTGGAGATCAAATTTAGCAGGCATAGTTTACGGAAGCCATGTCACATTTTCAAAGCCCCTGTGGGGACAAAAGAGCGGAAACCACTCCCACAAGTGACCCCATTTTGGAAACTACACCCCTCAAGGAGATTATTTAGAGGCATAGTGGGCATTTTTTTTAAACCCACAGGTTTTTTGCAGAAATTATTGGAAGTAGGCCGTGAAAATAAACTAAAGGAGAAAATGCACCCCAACATTTGTAGAGCAGTTTCTCCTGAGTACAACAATACCCCATATGTGGTCATAAACTACTGTTTGGACACATGGCAGGGCTCAGGGAGGCAATGTCACATTTGCAAAGCCCCTGAGGGGACAAAACGGTGGAAACTCCCCACAAGTGACCCTAATTTGGAAACTACACCCATCAAGGAAATCATCTAAGGGCATAGCTAGCATTTTGATTCTTCTGAGCATGGCAATACCCCATATGTGGTTATAAACTTCTATTTGAACACATGGCAGGGCTCTGAACGGAAGGAGCGCTATTGGGCATTCAGATTATGCTGGATTGGTTTGCGCCACCATGTTGCATTTGCAAAGCCCCTGAGGGACCAAAGCAGTGGAAACACCCCAAAAGTGACCCCATTTAGAAAACTACACCCCTCAAGGAACTTATCTAAGGGTATAGTTAGCATTTTTGGCCCCACAGGTTTTTTGCAGAAATTATTGAAAGTAGGCCGGGAAAATGAAAATCTAAATTTTTTTCCAATAAAATTTAGGTTTAGCAAAAAAAAAATTATTTCCACAAAGACTAAAGGAGAAAAGGCACCACAAAATTTGTAAAGCAAACTCTCCTGAACACGGCAATATCCCATATTTGGTTATAAACTGCTATTTGGACACACGGCAGGGCTTAGAAGGGAAGGAGCGCCATTTGGCATTCAGATTTTGCTGTTCTGGTTTGCGGCGCCATGACCCATTTGCAAAGCCCTTGAGGGA
Organism: Rhinoderma darwinii; assembly: GCF_050947455.1. NCBI lineage: Eukaryota > Metazoa > Chordata > Amphibia > Anura > Rhinodermatidae > Rhinoderma > Rhinoderma darwinii. The sequence continues at coordinate 513,745,395 of NC_134687.1, forward strand.
CCAAAACAGTGAAAACACTCCAAATGTGACCCCACTTAGGAAACTTCACCCCTCGAGAAACTTATCTAAGGCTATTGTAATGGATTTGCCTGACACAGCTTCTTTGTCGACGCCCGTGGTTAATCAGCCTGCATCTGTGCCTAGGTTTGTTAGAGTGACTCGATCTGCTACCACTCAGGCTGGGAGGCTGAGGAGTGGGAGAACCTATCACAGCCTCGCCAGACAGAGCTAGCTCCCGCCCTCTGCCTATTTATACCTTCATTTCCTGCTCCTCCTTTGCCTGTGATTTTTTCCTGTTTCCTGGCTCTGCTGCTCCTGCTATTATTATTGACCTTACTTCATTTTGACCCTGGCTTTACTGTCTACGCTCCTGCTCTGCCTTTGGTACCTCGTACACTCCTGGTTTGACTCAGTTTGTTCACTTCTCCTGCTGCTCACGGTGTTGCCGTGGGCAACTGCCCCATTTCCTTTAGCTTCTGTATACCCTTGTCTGTTTGTCTGTCGTACACATATTGAGCGTAGGGACCGTCGCCCAGTTGTACGCCGTCGCCTAGGACGGGCCGTGCAAGTAGGCAGGGACTGAGTGGCGGGTAGATTAGGGCTCACCTGTCCGTCTCCCTACCCCGTCATTACATAATCACAGGCCCATAAACCTTTTCTACCCTGGTCCCTGACACAACTATGGACCCCCTTGAGACCCTGGTTCAGCAAATCCAGGGCCTCTCCCTACAGGTCCAAGCCCTGGCTCAGAGGGGCAACCAGCGTGATGCTACCCTGGTAGTGCCCCCCACCTCAACTCTTGAACCCCACCTCAAGTTGCCTGACCGGTTCTCAGGGGACCGGAAGACTTTTTTCTCCTTTCGGGAGAGTTGTAGGCTCTATTTCCGTCTAAGGCCCCACTCCTCAGGTTCTGAGAGCCAGCGAGTGGGTATAATTATGTCCCGCTCCAGGAAGGGCCCCAAGAATGGGCCTTCTCCTTGGCTCCTGACGCCCCTGAACTTTCCTCTGTTGATCTTTTTTTTTCTGCTCTCGGGCTCATATATGACGAGACTGACAAGACTGCTTTTGCCGAGAGTCAGCTGGTGACCTTACGTCAGGGTAAGAGACCCGTTGAGGAGTACTGTTCTGACTTTAGGAAGTGGTGTGTAGCTTCTCGGTGGAATGACCCTGCCTTGAGGTGCCAGTTTAGATTGGGTCTGTCGAACGCCCTGAAAGACCTGTTTGTTAGCTATCCCTCTTCAGACTCTCTAGATCAGGTTATGACTTTAGCGGTACGTCTTGACTGACGTCTCAGGGAACGATGACTCAAACGTTTTTGTGCTTTCTCCTCTGGCTCCCCCATGATGGCTCCCGAGGTTCCGTTGCTTCGTTCTTCCACGGAAAACTCGGATGAACCAATGCAACTCGGGGCCTCCGTGATTACCCAATAACGTAGAGAGCTCCGTAGGAAGAATGGTCTATGCTTCTACTGTGGGGATGACAAGCATCAAGTGAACAACTGTCCTAGGCGTAAGAATAAGCAGCCGGAAGAACTTCCGCGCCTAAGTGACCATCGGGGAGGTCACTTGGGCGCACAGGTATTTCCCGTTAATATGAAGCCTAATAAAATCTTGCTTCCCTTTCAGGTCTCTTTTGGTGGTAGGTCTGCCACCGGCAGTGCCTTCGTGGACTTGGGGTCTTCTGCTAATATTATGTCTGTGGAATTTGCTATGTCTCTAGCTATGCCTTTAATTGATTTTCCTAAACCTGTCCCGGTAGTGGGTATCAACTCCACTCCACTTGCTAATGGTTATTTTACACAGCATACCCCTGTTTTTGAACTCATTGTGGGCTCCATTCATTTGGAGCAGTGTTCTGTGTTGGTGATGCAGGGATTATCGTTCGATTTGGTTTTAGGCCTTCCTTGGTTGCAGATGCACAATCCCACGTTTAACTGGAATACTGGGGATCTTACTAAATGGGGTAATGAATGCATGACTTCCTGTTTTTCTATTAATTTGGTTTCTCTCGCTGAGGAGGTGAACACTCAACCTGAGTTTATTCAGTTTAAATAGAGAGTACGATTGCGCAATCAATTTGGTACCAGGAACTAAGCTCCCTAAAGGTAGGATATTTAATCTCTCTTGTCCTGAATGTGAAGCCATGAGAGAATATATCCAGGGAAGCCTGGCCAAGGGTTACATTCGCCCCTCTACTTCTCCGGTAGGTGCTGGCTGCTTCTTCGTAGGGAAGAAGGGTGGTGGTCTTAGGCCATGCATCGATTACCGGAACTTGAATAAGGTCACTGTAAGGAACCAATATCCCCTTCCTTTGATTCCTGATCTCTTCAATCAGGTTCAGGGGGCCCAATGTTTCTCTAAGTTTGATCTTCGTGGGGCTTATAACCTTATCCGAATCAGGGAAGGGGATGAGTGGAAGACTGAGTTTAACACGCCCGAAGGTCATTTCGAATACCTCATCATGCCCTTTGGGTTGTGTAATGCTCCCCTGGTCTTCCAGAATTTCATAAATTAGGTTTTAAGAGACAACCTGGGGGTATTTCTTGTAGTGTACTTTGATGATATACTTGTGTTTTCCAAGGACTGGTCCTCCCACATTGAGCATGTCAGGAAGGTGCTCCAGGCCCTTAGGGAAAACAAACTCTTTGCTAAAACTGAAAAATGTGTGTTTGGGGTGCAGGAGATACCATTTTTGAGTCAAATCCTCACTCCTAACGAATTCCGCATGGACCCTGCCAAGGTTCAGGCTGTGGCGGAATGGGTCCAACCTGTCTCCCTGAAGGCTTTACAGTGCTTCCTGGGGTTCGCTAATTATTAGAGGAGATTTATTGCTAACTTCTCGGTCATCGCTAAGCCTCTTACGGACCTTACTTGCAAGGGTGCTGATCTCCTCCACTGGCCTCCGGAAGCGGTTCAGGCATTTGAGGTCCTTAAGAGGTGCTTTGTCTCTGCCCCAGTGCTGATTCAGCCTAACCAAATGGTGCCATTCATCATGGAGGTTGATGCCTCCGAGGTGGGAGTGGGTGCTGTCTTGTCCCAGGGTACCAGGGGTCTTACTCATCTCTGTCCCTGTGCCTACTTCTCCAGGAAGTTCTCCCCCACTGAGAGTGACTATGACGTTGGCAACCGTGAACTCTTAGCCATTAAATGGGCATTTGAAGAGTGGCGCCACTTCCTGGAGGGGGCTAGGCACCAGGTAACGGTCCTTACCGACCACAAGAATCTGGTTTTCCTAGAATCTGCCCGGAGGCTAAACCCAAGACAAGCTCGCTGGGCGTTGTTTTTTACTAGACTCAACTTTGTGGTCACCTATAGGGCTGGGTCTAAAAATATTAAAGCTGATGCACTGTCGCGTAGCTTCATGGCCAGCCCTCCTCCTGAGGAGGATCCTGCTTGTGTTTTGCCCCCAGGTATAATCATATCCTCTGTTGATTCTGACTTAGCCTCCGAAATTGCGACTGATCAAGGTTCAGCTCCCGAGAACCTTCCTGAGAACAAGCTGTTTGTTACCCTGCAATTCCGGCTAAGGGTACTCAGGGAGAATCATGACTCTGCACTATCCGGCCATCCAGGCATCCTGGGTACCAAACACCTCATTTCTAGAACCTATTGGTGGCCTGGGTTGCTTAAAGACATTAAGGCCTACGTCGCCGATTGTGAAACTTGTGCTAGGTCCAAGACTCCCAGGTCCCGACCAGTGGGCTTACTATGTTCTTTGCCCATTCCCCAGAGACCTTGGACCCATATCTCCATGGATTTTATCACTAATCTGCCTCCATCCCAAGGCAAGACGGTGGTGTGGGTTGTAGTAGACCGCTTCAGCAAGATGTCCCACTTTGTACCCCTCAAGAAACTACCCAATGCCAAGACGTTAGCTACCTTGTTTGTCAAACACATCCTGCGTCTCCATGGGGTTCCTGTCAATATTGTTTCTGACAGAGGGGTACAATTTGTTTCATTGTTTTGGAGAGCCTTCTGTAAGAAGTGGGACATTGATCTGTCCTTCTCCTCGGCCTTCCATCCTGAAACTAATGGGCAAACTGAGAGGACTAATCAGTCTCTAGAACAAAATTTAAGGTGTTTTATTTCTGACTGTCAAGATGATTGGGTCTCCTTCATTCCCCTCGCCGGATTGTCCCTTAATAACCGGGTCAGTAACTCGTCGGGGGTCTCCCCCTTTTTCTGTAATTTTGGGTTTAATCCACGGTTCTCCTCCGTTTCACCTGGTGGTTCCAACAATCCCGAGGTAGATGTCGTTCATCGGGAACTGTGCACAGTCTGGGCCCAGGTTCAGAAGAACCTAGAGGCGTCCCAGAGCATCCAAAAGACTCAGGCAGATAAGAGACGTTCTACTAACCCCTTGTTTGTGGTCGGGGATCTGGTGTGGCTGTCCTCAAAAAATTTGCGCCTTAAAGTCCCGTCAAAAAAATTTGCTCCCTGGTATATAGGGCCGTACAAGATCATTGAGGTCCTTAACCCGGTCTCCTTCCGGCTGGAGTTACCCCCGTCCTTTCAGATACACAACGTGTTCCATGCCTCCCTCCTGAAAAGATGCTCCCCATCCTTGGCTACCTCGAGGAAACCTCCGGTCCCTGTTCTCACTCCTGAAGGGGTAGAATTCGAGGTGGCCAAGATTGTGGACAGCAGGATCGTCCAGGACTCCCTCCAGTACCTTGTCGATTGGAGAGGTTACGGGCCTGAGGAGAGGTCTTGGGTACCCGCCCGGGATGTTCACGCCGGGTTATTGCTCAGGAAGTTCCATCTTCGGTTCCCCAACAAGCCAGGTCCACCTAGGAAGGGTCCAGTGGCCCCTCATAAAAGGGGGGTAATGTAATGGATTTGCCTGACACAGCTTCTTTGTCGATGCCCGTGGTTAATCAGCCTGTATCTGTGCCTAGGTCTGTTAGAGTGACTCGATCTGCTACCACTCAGGCTGGGAGGCTGAGGAGTGGGAGAACCTATCACAGCCTGGCCAGACAGAGCTAGCTCCCGCCCTCTGCTTATTTATACCTTCATTTCCTGCTCCTCCTTTGCCTGTGATTTTTTCCTGTTTCCTGGCTCTGCTGCTCCTGCTATTATTATTGACCTTGCTTCATTTTGACCCTGGCTTTCCTGACTAGGCTCCTGCTCTGCCTTTGGTACCTCGTACACTCCTGGTTTGAATCAGCTCGTTCACTACTCCTGTTGCTCACGGTGTTGCCGTGGGCAACTGCCCCATTTCCCTTAGCTTCTGTGTACCCTTGTCTGTCGTACACATATTGAGCGTAGGGACCGTCGCCCAGCTGTACGCCGTCGCCGGGCCGTGCAAGTAGGCAGGGACTAAGTGGCGGGTAGATTAGGGCTCACCTGTCTGTCTCCCTACCCCGTCATTACAGGTATAGTTAACACTTTGACCCCATGTTTTTTGTTGAATTTGAATTAGGCCGTATTTACTGGTATTTCAATTTGTAACGTGGGGGCATGTGTAAGTTGTGAAAAACAAATCAGAGTATAACAAAAGGCTACATAAATAATACAATTAATAATTCACAGATGTGTGGTAAGCCTTGAAACAATCCTTTTTTGAACAGGCCAGGTTTTTCGGGGCAGGTGTCGGACTGATAAGTGGTGTCCCTTCTTATGCCCCTTTCGCTACACAATCTGCACCTTTTTTGGGATCTTCCCTACTTTGCAGTTTGGGGAACGATGCCGGGAAAGTGTTGCCCTAGTACAATACGGGCGCCCTCGCTTTCAGCAGATGTGCTTGAGCCCTCCCCTTCCTGGTTTCCAAACACAAGTGCCTTAATAATCACGTCTTGAAAATTAAGGAATGACCCTGTTCGGCCTGCACATTGGAATAGCACGTAAGCGTTATACAATGCCATCTGTACCATGTGCACGGACAACTTTTTGTACCACACCCTTGTTTTTCGCATGGCACTATCTGGCTTCAGCATTTGATCTAAGAGATCAAAGTCTCCCATGTACTTATTATAGCCCACGATGCAATCTGGCTTGGGGGTCATTGTAGTGCTACCTCCCACAGGGACATGGGTGCTGCCGTTCCCATGTATTGTGGTCAAGAGAAGGACATCCCCCTTGTCCTCATACTTGACGAACAACATGTTCTCATAGCATAATGCCCTGCGCTCACCACTTCTGACATGTTGGCCAAGCTTTTTTTTTTTGGCAAGGCCGCTCTGTTTATTGCGCACACTGCATTATTTCTGTGGGAGAGGCACTTAAATTGTAGAATGCTGGTGTAAAAGTTGGTAACCCTGGTCCAGCCGTGGATACCTATAGATCCCACACTAATTTCCCACTAACCCCCAGGATGGGGGGACATTCTGGGGGTTCAATCCTGGAGTCCTTGCCTTTATAAACCCATAACCTGTAGGTGTACCCTGAGCTACTCCTGCACAGTTGGTACATTTTTATCCCATACCTCGCCCTCTTACTGGGCAGGTATTGGCGGAATTTTAGCCTCCCCTTAAAATGTACAAGGGACTCATCTATTGCAATGTTCTATTTTTGGGGGTATATGGTACTTGAAATTTGCTGCAGAAATTATTAATGACTGGCTTGATTTTGAATAGGCGGTCATATGTGGGGTCATCACAAAGCAGGCACTTCATTATCATTATAATGCAAAAATTTAGGAATAGCTTCAAAGCGTGTCTGGGGCATTGCCATGCGTTAAATTGGGGAGTTATACAAAATATGTGTACTCCAGTATTGCCTGATCTATGGCTTCTTTACTAGCCTGATATGCAGCACAAGGCTCCAAAATTTGAGCATCTCCGCTGCATCTACAGGGGTCCACTTGAAGGGTCTAGCATATGATGACGTGGGGTTCTGGGCAATAAATTGCTGGGCATATAAATTGGTCTGGGCCACCATTAAATTTGCAAAATTCTCGCCAAAAAAACATTTTATTTCTGTGAGGCCTTCAGTCTCAAAATGAGTACCTGATCTGCCTATGAATTCAAGTCTCTGACGCTCATAATTCTCAGGGGTGGGGGGGGGGTTCCACACGGGATCACTTAACCGGGGGGGTTGCCTCAGCTGAAGTCCTGGGTCTTTGTGGGGGTTCCTCATCACCAGATAATGAGGAGGATGAGGACAAGATGTATGGGGATCTATGCCTCCTCTGCTGAATAGACCCTTTGGGATTATCGGGACATTTTTATTAGGGGGGTGTGTAGTGCTTGAACACATGTAACACTGACTTTACTTTTACATAGGGGGTTGTGTGTGTTGTGCTTTTTCACGTATATTTCAAAATTGATGACTAAAAAGAAAAAAAAAAGAGAAGAAAGAAGGAAAGTAAAACTTCAGTAAAAAAAAAAGGCAATATAAAACTGTAAAGCATTTCCTGCGTACCTGACACTAAGGCTATGTTCACACGGAGTATTTTGGGGGAGGAATATCTGCCTCAAAATTCCGTTTGGAACTTTGAGGCAGATATTCCTCTCCCTGCACGCCGATTTTCGCGGCAGTTATCGCGCCGTTTTTCGCCCGCGGCCATTGAGCGCCGCGGGCATAAAACAGCGAGAAATACGCTTTCTCCTGCCTCCCATTGAAGTCAATGGGAGGTCGAAGGCGGAAGCGCCCGAAGATAGGGCATGTCGCTTCTTTTTCCCGCGAGGCAGTTTTACTGCTCGCGGGAAAAAGACGCCGACGCCTCCCATTGAAATCAATGGGAGGCGTTCTCGGGCCGTTTTTGCCGAGTTTTGCGACGCGGTTTCCGCGTCAAAAAACTCGGCAAAATACCCCGTGTGAACATAGCCTTACTTACAAAAACTTTGTGATGAATCTGGAGAAAAAGTGGAATGATCCAGCGCTGAGTCCAGTCAAAGTTTAAAAAGGAATCAATGTTCCCATCTTTATTGGGGTGAATGAATAAAATAGTGTAGAGACGCAATCCCAGAGGAAAGTGAGTAGGCAATAGTGCCCTGGCCTACGCGTTTCGAACAGCTCCTGTGCTCTTAATCATGGCAAAGAAATGTGATGAATCTGTAATGCTATATATTAGGCCTCATGCACATGAACGTATTTTTTTCCTCCCGTAAATACTGGTGTAAATACGGGTCCTTGGTCACACGTATTCGACCCATATTGCACCAGTATTTACGGACCCGTGCCCGTAAATACAGGTCTGGTGTCACCAGTATTCCACCCGTATTTACGGGCACGTTTTCGCTGCAAAATTGCACTGCACTAATCGGCAGCCTCTTCTCTCTATCAGTGCAGTGCAGGATAAAGAGAAGGGGCAACCGTTGTCTTGGTGACGCGTCCCTCTTTCGACATCTAGCCCGACCTCCCTGGATGACGCGGCAGTCCATGTGACCGCTGCAGCCTGTGATTGGATGCAGCGGTCACATGGGCTGAAACGTCATCCCGGGAGGCTGGACTGGAGGAAGAAGCAGGGAGTTCTGGGTAAGTATGAACTTCTATTTTTTTTACACGTTGATCTATATTGTGACCGGAAGTCACTGTCCAGGGTGCTGAAAGAGTTACTGCCGATCGTTAAACTCTGTCAGCACCCTAGACAGTGACTATCCACTGACGTCGCCTAGCAACGCTCCCGTAATTACGGGTGCACACACGTAGTCACCCGTAATTACGGTAGACCCATAGACTTCTATGGGCCTGCCCGTGCCGTTATTACGGCCTGAAATAGGACATATTCTATATTTTTCCACGGCACGGGCACCTTCCCGTAAGCATACGGGAAGGTACCCGTGGCCAATAGAAGTCTATGGGCCCGTAATTACGGCCCGTGATTATGGGCGTTTTTATGTTCGTGTGAATGTGGCCTTAGTGCTAAAAAAACTGTAGTATAAAAATTATACTACAGTAAATTTAGACAAGCTATAAAATTACGCTATGTAAAATTTAGTGAACGAACTTCAGTAAAAAAAAACAACTGAATGTCCGTCACTAACTGAGGCTAAATCTGTAACACTATATATTAGTGCTAAAAAAACTGTAGTATAAAAATTATACTGCAGTAAATTTAAACTAAAACTATAAAGCTGCAGCAACCACTGACACTAAATGTAACAATATATATTTTAGAAAAAAAAACCTGTAGTATAAGAAATATACTACAGTATATTTACACTAACTTTAGAAAAATTGTATCGCTAAAACTACCTAAAATGTTATGCAATTTTTTTTATTATAAAGCAGACGCTAACCTATACGTCCGCTACCCTAACGCCCTATATATGCAGGTACCAGCTACACCAAAACTACCGCTACCCTAACGTCCTACCTATACAGGTACTAGCTATACCTAAACTACCGCTACCATAACGTCCTACCTATGCTAAACCTAACTATATTTTATTTAACTTTTTTTTTTTTTACTTTTTACAGTTTTATATATTAAAAAAAAAAAACGACCTGCGGCAACAAATGACTACAGAGGCAGATTATAGACTCAGCACTTAGTGGCCGCAGTGCGCACACAAAAAGATGGTGCAGTACAAAAAAAAACAGGTCCAAAATCAAAATCTTGTGCCAAAAAATTAGCACGATCAGATCAGTTATGGCAGTCACTGATCAGCACTCAGAGGCTGTAAGGCGCACACACACGGAGATGGTGCTGGCAGAAAAATGAAAAAATAATAAACCTGTGTCAAAAAAATACTACAGATTCTGATCAGGGATGTTGGTCAATGATCAGCACTCAGTGGCCACAGGGCGCACACATGGAGATCGTGCAAAAATGAAAAAAGATGTCCTGTGCCAAAAATTGCTGATCAATGGCGGTCATGGATCAGCGGCCGCAGGACATTCACGGGGGGAGGACGACGACAGGAAGAGGGACTGGGAAAGGGAAATGTAGGAATCACTGGTGCTGCTACTGCTGCTGCAAAAAATAAAAATAAAATCAGCAGCAGCACATATGATGATGATCACAGTGAGTGATCACACAGCAGGATGCAGAAGAGGACGATTGGATGCACAGAAGGCCTCAGCAACGGTAAGTATCGGCTCACAGACGGTAAGACCAACTCTGCTCAATGTTCCTAATCGGAATGAGGTGGGCAGAGCTGGTGCAGAGTATTTGAATAACTCGCCATCGCTGCGATAGGTCGGTTTATGCAGACCGACCACTGGTAGCAATCAAGTGGGTGGCACCTCCGCCACACAAGAACATGGCAAAGATTGGTGCTGTCCTAAATAGCACCAATCCCCACCAGATCACTGTGCCGCGATTTGCCAGTCTGAATTGACCGACCAATCGCAGTGATTGCCGATGCCGGGGGGAGGGTGGCTCTGTCGGTTACTTTGTCTTTAGACACGGTGACCACTTAACCCTTAAACATACCTATATGTTGGATTGCGTTAAATAGCCCGGGGTGCTTCCACCTGGCCCCTTTCCCCACCGCGCCCGGCGCTCTGCAACCACTGCCAGGCCGGACATGCTCCACTCGCCCGGCCCCCCCTCCACTTCCGGTGGCATGGCGGCGGGAGGGGAATCACTTTCTAGTAGCGCTCCTTTACGGAGCGGGGAGTTTACTGCATCGTTGCGGGCGGCGGCTGTTCAGGCCTGCTCACCTCGCCGCTCCCAGTGGTCTCGCCCGGCGGCAAGGCTCAGTCCGGAAGTCGTCCCACGGGTCCGGCGCCGCAGGAGGAGCCCCTCTAGGGACGCTGCAGGCCAATCATCTGGGATAGATGCCCCCCCATGGCCGCATCCTGGCTGGAATCCTCAGCCGCGGCGGGGCTCGGCGGTTAACAGGGGGTCGCAGCTTGGGCTCCCAGTCCCACCCCCTCCTTCTGATGCCAGGCCAGGTGGGATGTCGACGGCTGCCCCGCATGGTGATGTTCCGACCAGGGTGCTGGCTTCTTCGCAGTCTTCCGAGAGGACTCCTCGTTCTTCAGCAGCGGTGAAACGGAACATTCGGTCCGAAGTCTGGGTCCCCTCGGTCGGGCAGCAGATTGCCGGGCCATCTACTCGCAGTCTGGGATCCCCGTCTCGAAGATGCCAATGTGATCACCAGCTGTCAGCGGTGGATGAGATGGAAGATGGTGAGTTGGAAGAGCCTGATCTTGGTCAGGAGTTTCCGGCTGGCGGCAGCACAGCGCCTGGGCAGCCTGGTGAGTGTTTAACACCTTTGTCATATCCTGCAATTTTTATGTCGGGTGTAGTGGGTGGGGGGGGGGTCGGCGAGTGCGGAGTAATCGGGCGTTGTTAGTGGCGCCGCAGGGCGTGACGGTTTAGCCGATTTAGTGGGTTGTTTGCGCGAGTTAGTCGGGTGCTTGGATAGGGCGTCTGCGGCAGCAGTTCCGGTGGCGTCCCCGGTAGTAGTCTGGGTCACAGACAGTCGCGTCGCGTCAGTCGCGGCCCATTGGCGGAGTCCAGGGAGGTGGTTGCGGTGTCAGTTCAAACTGAGGCGAAAAAGGACGGGGATATGATTCGCCTTGACGATCGTGCTCGTGGCAAAGTGTACATATGTTTTTAGGGCCCTTAGGGGCTCACCTTAAGCAAGAGGTCCGTGAGCGGATTTGGAAGGATGCATACGTAGACATTTTTCTCTTCTGCCGCTTGCAAAGTTTAATTTGGACAAAAGCAAGCGGGACGAGAGTAAAAAGGAGGAGGAACGTCAGCGGTATAGACCGATCCCGCAGACGTTCGTGAATTGGCTTCAGGGTTTTGCCATTTTGGTAAGTGTGATCGGGAAAAAGGTCCCGGAAAACTGTTCGGCGCTGTTCTGCTATTTGGATGCCATCGGTGAGGCTCATAGAGCGTATGGCGGTCAGGCGTGGTTGCGTTACGACTAACAATTTCGCCAGCGTAAGGCGGTCCGGCCATCAATTAGGACCTGTGGGTGACGTCACGCTGTGTGTCAGCAGTGAAAGAAGCTGGCTGGGACTGATGACGTCACCCACAGGTCCTTCAACCTTGGCGTCGGAAGAGAGAAGACACATCAGCTCCAGGCGTCAGAGGCTACAGTGCGGGGTATGTGCAGGTAAGCATAGCAAACTCCCTAGAGACGGGCATATTAACCTTTTGGACGCCTGGAGCCGATGTATCTTCTTTGTCCGACGACAATGTTGAAGGACCTGTGGGTGACGTCACGCTGTATTTCTACAGTGAAAGAAGCTGGGTGGGAATGATGAGAAGTGTATGATGCTGATTCGTCAGCGTCATACACTTCTATTCACAACGCCCAGTTGGTAAAAACACAATACACGCCCAGTTGGTAAAAACACAATACACGCCCAGTTGGTGAAACGAGAAAAGACGCCCAGTTGTCCATTGAAAAGCTCATTTGCATAAATATAAAATTGCTCATAACTTGGGCAAAAATGATCGTTTTAAAAAAAAACAAAAAACTTTGCTGTTATCTACATTGCAGCGCCGATCATCTTCAATAGGAAATAGGGCTTTGATAATCTGGTGAAAGAGCCTCTTTAAGCAGGTCAATTGTCACATGCCACACTGGTTCAAATAAAGGTTGTAATCACAAATACAAATTTCTGATAAGCTTATTTGCATAGGTATATACACTTTTTACAGATCCACCATTGACAATAGGTGAAGGACCCTGTCACTTCCTGGACAATGACCTCTGCACAGGTCACAGTGCATGCCTAGAACACTCCATAGAAGTCAATGGGTCCTCTCAGGTTGACAGGTTGCTATGGTCTATGGTCCATGTGGCTGCTGTAAAGCAGATCTCTAAATGCTGTTAACAGCAGCCCAGGCAAGATGACTGCCCCCATAATCATGTTTTAAAAATAGAATTAAAAAAACCTACAATCAATCAGAAAAAAAGATTATGTTTAACTATCTGGTTTATAAAATATATATATATTTGGTGACAACCTGGGAGAAAACTTAGCTCACAGGATTGCCATCTCCAGCGTGAGATGGTCGGCACCAGGGCCGGCCTTAGTATAGATGGCGCCCTGTGCGAAATGATCTTGACACCGCACCCCCATTATTAAAAAAAAATGGCCCATAAAAAAATTATAATGCCCCTTTAGTGCCCCCATACAGTATAATAATAATATTATAATATATTACAACCCCTTCAAGGACACAGTATTTTGTCCTCTAATTGTGCCCACAGTATTATTCCCCCTGTAGTACCTCTACACAGTATAATGTCCGGTAGTGGCCCCCACATAGTATAGTGCCCCCTGTAGATTTTGCCATACAGCCTCCCTGTAGATCGTGCCATACAGACCGCCCCCACCTCACCCCTTGTAGACAGTGCCATACAGTCCCCCCACCTCCCCCTTGTAGACCGTGCCATACATTCCCCCACCTCCCCCTTGTAGACAGTGCCATACAGTCCCCCACCCCCAAACAAAAACAAAAATTGTACTCTCCTAGGCCCCGTTCCCATGTCGAACTGAGCTGCTCCACGGCGGGATCTTGTAGCCTGGTACAGAATTTCCCAACCTTTTCGGACTCGAGGCAGCAATGGAAAAATAACATTTCCTCACGGCACCCCTACCAAAAATTGTTTTGGGAAAGACAGAAAACAGCTTAAAAAAAAAGCACAAAACTTGTAGGGTATGTTCACACTGCGTTTTTTGTAAGGCAAAAAAAACCTGCCTTAAAATTCCTTCAGGAACTGACAGCGTTGTTTTACATTAGCTTCAACGGCTTAAGAAAAAAAACACAAAAAAAAGGTCAAAGACGCAGGAAAAAAACAGCAAACCAGCGCTGCAGGTATGTATGACCTGATGTGTGTTTTTATGCTTGAGAAAGGTCCTGCTCGACTGAAATGTCACACTGGTGAATAAATTGCTGATACTTTTTGGAAGTTCTGCCTCTGTCCATTTTTTGTCTGCCATATATGGACAGTGACATCAGGGGAAACTCCTGCAGCTGCATCCCCGTCCACAGTGTTGCCGACGCTGCGACCGGGGAATCCACTCCAGGAGAAGCTCCTGTCGTCTGTGTCCATTTATGGACAATGAGGTCATTGGCTTCTCCTGGAGTGGAATCCCCGGTCACAGCATCTGCGACGCTGTGGACGGGGATTCTGCTGCAGGAGTTTCCCCTGATGTCACTATCCATATATGGACAGAGACATCAAGGAGCGCAATCCCCCGTCACACGGGGATTCTGCTCTTTCAGGGAGCTACAGCGGCGCTATTAGATAGCAGAGCAGGGAGATACCACCCTCATGGCCGGTGTCGCCGCTAGCAGCCGCTATGGCTGATACAGCGGTAGCGACGGCCACTAAGTGAAGAAGTGCCCGGGCGGAAAGGCGATAGCGGAGTCGCCGAGCTCTTCTGAAACAAGCAGGGGAAGGGAGCCAGCACAGCGCCCACTTCCACCTGCTGGAGTGATGCGCCCTGTGCGAAGGCACAGCTCGCACACCCCTAAGGTCGGCCCTGTTCGGCACACATACAACAAAACTGTACAAAATAAACCCTAGGCCGTCAAGCCTCTAACTAATACATACAGTGTCACTCACTAAGAGACCCTGAGCCTTGTGCCCAGTACCTCAAAACATTCACAGCTTTAGGCCCCATGCACACGACAGTATTTTAATCTATCCCAAAATACTGACCGTAAATACGGATCAGTAGGCATCCGTATTTCATCAGTATATACGGAAGGGTGTCCGGAAATACGGTCTGTATTGCAGCCGTATATACGGATCCATACAAAAAAAGGGAGGCTGCAAATGATGTCATCAACATGTTGCCTAACAATGCTTCCGTAAATACGGACGGTTTATGGATGCACATCAGTAGCCGTCCGTATTTACGGAAGTTCCCATAGACTTCTATGGGAGAGTCCTTGCCATAATTACTGACAAGAATAGGACAGGTTCTATGATTTTTTCAGCACGGACACCCATCAGTAAAAATACTGAAAGGTGTCCATGGCCTATAGAAATGAATGGGTCCGTAATTACTGCCAGTATTTACTGATGAAAAATTCTGCCGTGTGCAAGGGGCCTTCTCCAGACTGAGAGCCCTGTGTGAACAGCACACACCTGATTTAAAGAGCCGTCTCAGGTGAAGCCTAACTAGGCTCATCAGACAACCCAAGACACGGACTCTCTGTATGGAGTGGAGGCCCACCCTTCTCCTTCACACTCCAGCAAAACAGGCCCTATTCCGGGATTTACACCCAAGCAACAGCGGAGAAAATCCTCTCTGCTGTACATGCTGCCTGGTTGCACTGTCCAGTAGCTGCACTGCTACTATATATATATATATATATATATATATATATATATATATATATATATATACATATATATATATATATATAGGTAACACATTCCCTTTAAGGTAAACATAACGATGAGTTAAAAGAGTACATGTGAACTCCTCACTTACCTGTCCACAAGGATGACAAATGTACCACTCCTGTATTGACAGATTGGAAGGCTGCACAAAACTCATTGATTCCTATGACAACTATACCTGGGTCACTCCCGCTTTGCATATTCACCAATTCTGCCTTTGACCCTCCTTCAAAATGACCACTTTTGTAACAGCATGTATAGGCAATTCATAGAAGAAATCCAACCACATTTTTAAAATGACTATTTACTAGTCCAAAAATGCTCAAATTTCTTGCCAACTGTTAATTAATATCAAAAACATTACAGACCCATTTGAATTATGAATGACAGAAATGCAATACGGTGTTGGACTGGAAACCCCTCGGCTCACCACACAAAATTAAGGCCCATACATTGTGAAAAAAAAAACATCAGATCGTTCATAAAACCAATGAAGAATTCCTTGGTCCTCTGCTTGGCCAGTTCAACTCTGAGATAAATTAGAGCACAATTGATTTATAATATCTACTTGAATTTGGAAAAAATGGACAATGAAAAGTGATTTATGGTAAATTTAGACCAACCATATATAGTCAAAAAAAAAGTTGTTCCACAGGAGACAGCATAGTAGTCTACATCTTACAAGCGGATAGCTTGTCTGTAGACAATTCTGTTTTTTGTGAAAACAATTTGACAACTTTGTGGGGTGCAAAAAGGTTCTAAACCACTAAAATTAAAAAACATCTCCTTCTGGAAAAAATTGTAATTAAAACAATAATAATAAATACCCTCTTGTGAACACCATTAGTATTCTACTCAGCTGTTTCTGCATTATATTAGTCTTGTACATTGGCTTAGATGATAATGGTTGCAACTAGCATGCCCAGCTTTCCAAAGACCCTGATAGTCATACAAATCTGTATTGGTATGCAGAGTTACATACGCCATACTTTGCCTGTATAAAGCCTCATGAATACGGGCATATTGCAGCTCTATACCACCTCCATAATATAGCATCCATAGCAACCAATGATGCAGGCGTCGCTGTGACATCATCGCGCCACTTGCGTCATTGAAAGGCACTGAATTGCAGAAAAAGGATCTGCCGTGCCTGCCATTCAGCGCCTTTCAATGACGCAAGCGGCGTGATTACGTCATCACGCCACTTGCGTCGTTCAGCTCCAGCAGACTTGGTCAGAAGAGACCAGGCCTTTCTAGAGGACGACGCGGGAACAGGATCAATTGAATATGTAAAGTTTTTTTGTTTTTTTTTAGCTAACAGTGTGAGTGACTGGGACTCTATCTACAAGAGGGCTCTACATGGGACTGGATGTGGGGCACTTTCTACAGGGGGATCTATGGGGGCCACTATCTACAGTGTGATCTATGGGGGCCACAATCTACATGGGGATCTATGGGGGTCACTATCTACAGGGGGATCTATGGGGGCCACTATCTACAGGGGGATCTATGTAGGTCACTTTCTCCCGGGGGCACTATCTACAGGGAGCAGAATCTACAGGGTGCTCTATGACGGCACCATCTGCAGGAGACTCTATAGGGGGTACTGTCTACAGTGGCTCTATGTGGGGTACTGTCTACAGGGGTCTCTATGAGAGGCACGACCTACAGGGGGCTCTATGGGGGGCACTATTTACAGGGGGCACTATCTACAGGGGGCACTGTGTGTGTGTGTGGGACACAGTGTATGGTGCTACTATAATCAGGGACACAGTGTATGGCGCTATGATATTTAGTGGTGCAGTGTATGGCGCTATTATATTTAGGGGAGTAGTGTGTGGACAAATAAGAATTGAATCTTCGTTTATAGCTGCGGAAATGTTTGAAAAGTGAGAAGCTGAAGACATCTGTGCGGAAAACTGCAAAAATTGGCCATGGCAGGGAGAAGTCATCATAGAGGTCTGGACCGGATGGAGAAGAAAAGAGAAAAATAATGACTAGTATCTGAGAAGATATTAAGGTTAGAGGTATGGGCAGCACGGCAGAACAGCAAAGCCTCCAGGGCAAACGGGTGCTGGCCTCCAGGAATCCGACTTGAAGATCCCATAGTATGCAGAAAATATCAAATAGATCCATCCATCTATTTGATATTTTCAACTTGGAGTACTGCCTCTTCCTCTTGTTCTTGTCTAGACGCTGAGAAGACATCACCTGTGAGTCACTCAATGTAAATGTTTATTCTGCCTCTAATCAGTTCTGTAGTCACTATATGATCTGCAGCAAGATGATGGGTGGTATGATTTTTTTTTCCATGAAATGTCAACTCCCAGCATATCCTTACCATTGTTCAGGCCATGCTGGGAGCTGTAGTTTTACACCGTACAAACCTATACTGCAGAGGTTGCACTAAATTTGCAAATGATCTCTCTACTGAGCTGTATTTGTGCTGGTGCTGTATTTATGTTCTGAGCTTGGTTCTGGTACTGTATATATGTAGTGAGCTGTGTTCTGGTGTTGTATTTATGTACTGAACTTGGTTGTGGTGCTGTATATAAGTAGTGAGCTTTGTTCTGGTGCTGTATTTATGTACTGAGTTTGGTTCTGGTACTGTATTTATGTACTGAGCTTGGTTTTGGTGTTGCATATATGTACTGAACTTGGTTGTGGTGCTGTAATTATATAGGATATATTTATAATAACAAAATTGCAGGGCAGATGGAGTTGTTGCAATTCATTGTATATTTACTGGGAACCTGTCAGGTAGTTTTAACCCCTGAACCGCCACCATGAGGTAATACATGACCTGACAATATTTTCAAACATTCCCCTGTATGTTTTATTGAGATGCAGCAAAATCTTTAAAATCAACTATTAAAATAGTGAAGGCTGTATGCTAATTATTCTTTAAAGGGTCATGGGGCGGTGCCGTCATCCTGAAGAGTCACACAGTCCTGACTTCAAACACACCTTTCCATGCTTGATTGACATCTTCCTGGCTGTTCTAATCACTACCAGTCTCCTCCAACTTTTTCAGATGCGCCATTGCCTTGTACTCCATGGGCATGCATCGTTCAACGAAGTGTACTCTGCCCGGCTTCATCGCTGCGCCGCGCATGCCAGGGGAATACAAGGCGACGGCGCATCTGCAAGACTTGAAGGAGGCTGCTAGTGATGTAGAACAGCCAAGGGGATGTCAATCAAGATCTTGCGGGTGCCATTTAATTTTTCACCCCCAAGCAGCAGAAAAGTTAGATTTGTCCCTGGCTGTGTGCATGGGGCCTAAGTTTCTGTTTGCATTGTAGTTCTAGCATTCTGATCATGAACTAATGTTTGCAACTGGGCAGCAGTGCAATGAATTTTAGAAAGGCAATAAAAATGAACTGGAAATGATAATGTGATTTCTTTTTTAAATAAAATATGTTACTGTCATCATTAAGCAATGCTACATCTAAGGGCTTATTCAGACGAACGTAGAATACGTCCGTGCAACGCGCGTGATTTTCACGCGCCTCACACGGACCTATGTTAGTCTATGGGGCCGTGCAGACAGTCAGTGATTTTTGCGCAGCGTGAGTCTGCTGCGTAAAACTCACGCCATGTCCTATATTTGTGCATTTTTTCGCGCATCATGCACCCATTGAAGTCAATGGATGCGTGAAAATCACGCGCACCACACAGAAGCACTACCCTGGGGCGCGCGTGATTCGCACAACAGCAGTACAAAGTATGATTGAAAACAGAAAAGCACCACGTGCTTTTCTGTTTACAAACATACAAACAGAGTGTCATAATGATGGCGGCTGCGCGAAAATCACACAGCCACGCTTCATATCGTGATGACACACGGAGCTGTTAAGTGCGTTTTGCGCACGCAAAACGCCATCTTTTTTGCGCGCGCAAAACGCACACGCTCGTGTAAATCCGGCCTAAGACTGTAATCTCAGGACACCTTCTAGAATAGCTCTTTAGGCTAGGGCTACACCACTTTGGCTTTCGCTGTGTCTCCCTACCTGCATCGTAGGTGTTGAAAGTCAATGTGGTCACTTTGCGAACTGTAAGTTGCTGTGACCGCGACTCCATATAGCCACAAGGAATCCAAACCCACTGGACTTCCTGCGACTCTAGTCTAGTCATGCTCATGCCAACTTCCGGTTCACAAAGCCACCATATTCACTTACATTACTGTGATGCACGCACCGCGACACAGTGATCTTTGGATGCACCATTTGATGTGGACATTGTTACCTTGTAGCCTTAATCTTAGGCTGGATTCTTACACAGTATTTACTTGCTTTTTCTGTGACATTTTTCACTGCTTTATCTTGAACTTATTTTTTCCCCCGAAATGCCAGATGTTACTTTAAAGTCTATTGTAAATCATGAGATAGCGTACATACGCTGCGTTTTGATTTGTGGCGTTTTTATACTGTTTTTGGGGTCAGTTTAGTTTTCTTCAAAATACTGCATGCTCTAGGTATGGTGTTTTTTTCTGGCGTTTTTCCCTTAGGCTCCTCTGTAGGACTTCAAAAACACAATAAATAAGTGACACTACATAAAAACGCCACCAAAAACGCAGGGAAAAACGCCATTAAAAAAACCTCATGTTATATTTTTAAAAAGCTGGCGTTTTTACACACGTTTTTTTCATGCAGTTTAATACGCCAGACACAAAACCCTGTGTGAGGGAGGTCTCAAAGCTGTAAGTTGCATTCATACTGTACAGTTTCAGTTAAAATAAATTATGACCACAGATCACACATTAGACTTATTCAACTGTCTGTCTCTTTACCAAAGCTGCTACAAGTAGTTATGGAGTAAAATAAGGACATTTCTTGATGTGGGTTAGTTGCGTGTACATAAAACGTATTCGGCTTACGGAAAGTCATATTTGGTGCTCACATTTCCTTGCAATCAAAAGCAAATTGAAACGATTCAGCCAGTGTGAAAGTTAGTCTATCCAACCTGCCTCTTAAACTTGCCATGCACAGTGTGAAATGACTCTTGCTAGAAATGCAGAATGGCATGACCATCAATTGCATTATTTCCAACTATTTAAAATCGCATCAGGGGGAATTCGAATGCAAAAATAAATATCATTACACTGAAAAATGATTTCCATTATATTATTCAGTGTGCAGTCTCAGCCTAATAATGAAGCAATTATTGTTCAGGAGCCTCTGACTGCTGATAAATAAGCGTAGAGATTTCAAATCTAAACCTCATGCTCCAGTTCTCCGCATACTCCGAGAATGCTGAATACTGACACCCCGAATACCAGGACCTGCTTCCGAAAAGGTTTATACAGTTTATAGTAAAAGTCTGAGACAAGAATTAGCAGGGAAATCAGCCACTTTTTCTCTGATAAGTTGCATGTATTAGACAAGCTCCGCTTGGTCTCCAGGGTGTATCAGTTGGTGGTATTGCGGAGAACAACTTTCTTGTAGCTGCTTGATTTTCTTCCATTCTTCATATCTGAAATTTACATTTGCCTATAAAATATCTACATTTAAAATTCATATAAAATGTTTGCTGAAAGTCAATTTAATTGGAAGATTTTGAGAATGAACTGCCCATTCACGGGGCAGGGGCAAATACTTTTTCACGGCATAGTATGCCAATACAGCATAGGTTTTAGGCCTTATTCACACGAACGTGTTAACGTGTTTTCACGCGCGTCGTACGGACCTATGTTAATGAATGGGGCCGTTCAGACTGTCAGTGAATTTCACGCAGTGTATGTGTGCTGCGTAAAACTCACGACATGTCCTATACTTGCCCGTGTTTCGCGCAGCACGCACCCATTGAAGTCAATGGGTGTGTGCAAATCGCGCACGGCACGTGGAAGCACTTCCGGGTGCCGCGCGTGATGCGCGCTACAGTAGTAAAAAGAATGAATGAAAACAGAAAATCACCACGTAGTAAAAAGAATGAATGAAAACAAAAGCACCACGTGCTTTTCTGTTTGTAAACATAAAACCAGAGTGTCATAATGATGCCCGCTGCACGAAAATCACGCAGCCACGCACCATACGCAGATGCCACACAGACCTTTTGCGCGCAGCAAAATGCAACGTTTGTGAATAAGGCATAAGGCCAGGTTTACACGAGCGTGTGCGTTTTGCGCACGCAAAAAACGTGGCATTTTGCGTGCGCAAAAGGCACTTAACAGTTCCGTGTGTCAGCCCCGTATGATGCGCGGCTGCGTGATTTTCGCGCAGCCGCCATTATTATGAGGGCGGATTCAGAGGAACGTGAGCATTTTGTGCGCGCACAAAACGCTGCGTTTTGCGCGCGTGGTAGCAGCGTGTCAGCTCCGTGTGTCCTGTTCATATGGATGCGCGGCTGTGTGCTTTTCGCGCAGCCGCCATCATTATGACACTCCGTTTGGATGTTTGTAAACAGAAAAGCACGTGGTGCTTTTCTGTTTACATTCATTCTTTTACTGCTGTTGCGCGAATAACGCTTGTCCCACGGAAGTGCTTCTGTGGGCCATGCGTGATTTTCACGCACCCATTGACTTCAATGGGTGCGTGATGCGCGAAAAACGCCTAAATATAGAACATGTCGTGAGTTTTAGGGCGGATTCAGACGAGCGTGATTTTCATCCGTGCAGGCCGCGTGGTATTCACGCGGGTCGCACGGACATAAACAGGTCTATGGGGCAGTGCAGACAGTCAGTGAGTTTTGCGCAGCGTGAGTCCGCTGCGTAAAACTCACATGTTCTATATTTAGGCGTTTTTCGCGCATCACGCACCCATTGAAGTCAATGGGTGCGTGAAAATCACGCATGCCCCACGGAAGCACTTCCGTGGGACAAGCGTTATTCGCGCAACAGCAGTAAAAGAATGAATGTAAACAGAAAAGCACCACGTGCTTTTCTGTTTACAAACATCCAAATGGAGTGTCATAATGATGGCACATAATGGCGCATCCATATGAACAGGACACACGGAGCTGACACGCTGCTGCCACGGGCACAAAACGCAGCGTTTTGTGCTCGCGCAAAACGCTCACGTTCGTCTGAATCCGCCCTTACACAGCGGACTCACGCTGCGCAAAACTCACAGACTGCCTGCACAGCCCCATTGACTTGATTAGGTCCGTGCGACCCGCGTGGATACCACGCGGACTGCACGGACGAAAATCACGTTCATCTGAATCCGCCCTGACACTCCGTTTGGATGTTTGTAAACAGAAAAGCACGTGGTGCTTTTCTGTTTTCATTCATAGTTTGACAGCTGTTGCGCAAATCACGCTCGTCCCACGGAAGTGTTGTCGTGAGGCATGCATGATTTTCACGCACCCATTGACTTCAATGGGTGCGTGATGCGCGAACAACGCACAAATATAGGACATGTCGTGAGTTTTTCGCAGCGTAAAAATCACGGACTGTCTGAAAGGCCCCATTGACTAACATAGGTCCATACGACACGCGTGAAAATCACACGCGTTGCACGGACGTAATACACGTTCATGTAAACAAGCCCTTACTCCTATCTTTTTCTTTTCAGTGATCTCAGGTTCTAAGGCTGGGTTCACACACCCTATTTGCGGACGTAATTCGTGCGTTTTAGCCCCGAACTACGTCCGAAAATACGACTCAAAGCGGTCATGTTTTTTAATGACGTAAAAAAGACGCATGTGCATTTCACTTCTTGAGACGTAATTGGAGCCGTTTTCCATTGACTCCATGGAAAACCAGCTCCAATTACGTCCGTAATGGACGCAGCGATAAACGCCTGCACATGCAATTACGTCTGAAATTCCGGAGCTGTTTTCTCCTGAAAACAGCTCCGTAATTTCAGCCGTAACGGAGGCTGCCACGTGAACATACCCTTAGGGTATGTGCACACGACCTCTTTTCAGACGTAATGGAGGCGTTTTACGCCTCGAATTACGCCTGAAAAAATGCGCCTAATACGCCTACAAACATCTGCCCATTGCTTTCAATGGGACTTACGATGTTCTGTTCCCACGAGCCTTTATTTTACGCTCCGCTGTCAAAAAACGGAGCGTAAAAAGACGCTCCGTAAAAAGAAGTAGTATGTCACTTCTTGAGGCGTTTTTTGGAGCTGATTTTCCATTGAACACTATGAAAAACGCCTCAAAAAACGTCTGAAAAGAAGCCTCAAAAGAAGCTCCAAATTTCATTCTCAGGGTATGTTCACACGAGGGCGTCCGTAACGGCTGAAATTACGGGGATGTTTCAGCCTGAAAACATCCCCGTAATTTCAGCCGTAACGGCATGTGCAGGCGCTTGAACGCCGCGTCCATTACGGACGTAATTGGCGCTGCTATTCATTGGAGTCAATGAATAACGGCTCCAATTACGGCCAAAGAAGTGACAGGTCACTTCTTTGACACGGGCATCAATTTACGCGCCGTCATTTGACAGCGGCGCGTAAATTACGCCTCGTGTGAACAGACAAACGTCTGCCCATTGCCTTCAATGGGCAGATGTTTGTCAGCGCTATTGAGGCGCTATTTTCGGACGTAATTCGGGGCAAAAACGCCCAAATTACGTCCGTAATTAGTGCGTGTGAACATAACCTCAGCTTCAAAAACGCCTGAAAATCAGAGGCTGTTTTCTCTGAAATCAGCTCCGTATTTTTCAGACGTTTTTTGTTAAGTGTGTGAACATACCCTTATGTTTGAAAGAAACGAGCAATACTTTCCTATGTCAGTGAAAAGTTAATGCATATTGTGCTCTCGCACGGTTTTAAAATTCAGTTTTAGAATTACGCCTGAAAAGACGGCTCCAATACATCTGCAAACATCTGCCCATTGCTTGCAATGGGTCTTACGATGTTCTGTTCAGATGAGGTGTAATTTTACGTGTCGCTGTCAAAAGATGGCGCGTAAAATTACGCCCACGTCAAAGAAGTGCAGGACACTTCTTGGGACGTTTTTGGAGCCGTTTTTCATTGACTCCAATGAAGAACAGCTCCAATTACGTCCGTAAAAGACGCCGCAAAAAAACGTGAGTACATGCAAAAACGTCTGAAATTCAGGAGCTGTTTTCACTTGAAAACAACTCCGTCATTTCAGACGTATTTTGTGTTTGCATGTGAACATACCCTAAGGCCGAATTCAGACGACCATAGTATACGTCTGTGTGATGGCTGTTAAAACAACGTCTGTCACACGGACGATGTGTTTCAATGGGGCCGTTCACATGGCCGTTGTTTCAATAGACCGCGTGAACTGTCCGTTGAAAAATAAAACATGTCCTATTTTCTTCCGTTTTTACGGAACCCTCGATAGACTCAAGTCTATGGAGATCCGTGAAAACGGGACCCGCACGGGTGCAACTAGGACGTGGAAAACTGCCATTTTTCACGTCCGAGTTTGCATTCAGTCATGTAAATCTGGCCTAAAGGTGAGCTGAGTAAACCTGCATGTTGATTTGTTTTATTGCAGCTCATCCCTACAGGTGGTCTCTATGGACGATATGAATATCACATGTCTACAGAGAACTATGGATGCATCCCAACCTAGCAGCCAAGTGTCAATCAGTGGCAGGTAAAGTAGACCCTAGGCCCTGGGCTGTTCCCTAAAATGGGTCTACCCCTCTTCCCCTCCGCCACGCTGTGTCTATTTCATACCTATGTATATCTGTGTATAATAAAATATATATATACTGTACCTGCGTGTATTACTGTATTTATAAATATACACAGGTACAATATATGTCCATATAGAATATGCACAAAACTGTACCTGTGTGTATTATATATAGGTACATACTGTACCTGTGTGTTTTAATTATGGATATATATTGTACCTCTGCGTATTTATATATAATACATACAGGCACACTGTGTGTGTTTGTGTGTGTGTGTATGTATATATATATATATATATATATATATATATATATAAATTCTTACACGCAGGTATATAATATACACAAGTGCCGTATTTATATATATATATATATATATATATATACATACACTACACAGGTACAGTATATAAGTATATACAAGTGAGGTCAGAAGAGTTGACTAGCCCTCCTCCCTCTCCCCTCTCTGCCTAAGGGAATACCTCATGTCCAGTGGGATTGAAGTCTTGCGTGCTCCTGGTGTCCTCGCTCCCATCCATGTTTGTTTCTGTGGGTTGCACGGGTCCCCCAGTGTGGGCTGTCATGGGTTTCTCATTCAGGCTGCAGTCAGGTCACAGTTCTGGGCCTGGGACTGGTGAGGGACTCCTGAGCCACACGGTAAGGAAGTCAGGTGGAGCTCCAGGGGGCCTTATAAGGGAAAGGGAGGATAGGCAAGATGGCTGCTTTGGCTCTGCTCTGCATCTTCAGTTCTAAAGGGGCAGAGTAAATATGGGCACTTTGGGGGGCCATATATGCTTAGTAGCATGTTTTCGATTTTGTGTCATATTGCACATGCGTTTTGTTTAAGTTTGGAAGTATGGAGAAAAATGCCAGAATAAACACAATAGATAGAGCATGCTACGTTTTGCTAAAAAATCCACTGACCCCAAAAACGCCACCAAACACCACAAACCTAAATATTGTGCATTATGACACTAAAATATAGAATTTTAACAAACATCTGGCTGCAGCATTTTAGTCAAACAAATACTTGCGGCAAAAAAACTGCGTTTAAAAGCGACCTAATGAGTTGTGCTAAATAACAAACTGAGCTCTCCTACATCTGCCAAATTCGGGGTTGCTAAATGACGCAATTACCCTTCCCTTACCTGCACACCCACAATGCTTGAGGACCAAATTTTAATACGAGTGCACATTTTGGAGTCAGTTTGTTCTATTAGTGTTTCCTCCTCTAGTTGAATTACTTTATCTGTATCAGTGACATCCCAGCACAGATACTAATCGATCAGGAACAAACTGCCAGACAATATAGCAAATAAATGTAATATATTTCTACATGCCTGGAAGATTGTCAGATGAAAACATAAATCACTGTAAAAACAAACAGAAATATTTTCCAAAAATAGTAAAAACGAATATAAACATTGCACAATATCCCCATCTCCCCATATTTAAATCAATTTGCAATCTCTTAGGCCCTGTTCACACTGAGTTTTTTTGCAGGCAGAAAAAATCTACCGCTTTGATTTGCGCACTGCGGGAAGAAAACTTTGCGAAAACCGCTTTCTCTGCTTCCCATTGTTTTCAATGGGAGGTCAGAGGTGGAACCGTGGCAAGAAAGAGCATGCTGCTTTTTTTTTACCACGAGCGGCTAAAAGCTGCCTTGAAAACGCTAAAAACGCTGCCTTGAAAAATCAATGGGAGGTGGTTTCGGGAGTTTTTGACACCTCAAAATCAGCGTAAAAAAACTCTGTGTGAACTGGGCCATAAAGAGAACCTTTCACCCCTCCTGACATGTCTATTTTAGTAAGGCCGGATTTAGACGAGCGTGTGCGCGCGCAAAAGGTACTCAACAGCTCCGAGTGTCAGCCACGTATGATGCATGGCTGCGTGATTTTCGCGCAGCCGCCGTCATTATGACACTCTGTTTGTATGTTTGTAAACAGAAAAGCACGTGGTGCTTTTCTGTTTTCATTCATAGTTTTTACTGCTGTTGCGCGAATCACGCACGTCACACGGAAGTGCTTCCGTGTGCTGCGCGTGATTTTCACGCACCCATTGACTTCAATGGGTGCGTGATGCGCGAACAACGCACAAATATCGGACATGTCGTGAGTTTTACGCAGCGGACACACGCTGCGTAAAAATCACGGACTGTCTGAACGGCCCCATTGACTAACATAGGTCCGTGCGACGCGCGTGAAAATCACGCGCGTTGCACTGACTTATTACACGGTCGTCTAAATAAGCCCTAAATACTTGTTTTTCACATGAAATAACAAATCTGGAACATATTTGTTTTTGGAATTCTGTGAAGTGCCATTCCTCTGTTATTCCTCCTAGAAATGTATGAATAACAAATAACGAATTGACAACTAGGTTTTACCATTCCCCGTGTCATGTGGGTGTGTCCTTTTATTATTCATCAGCTGAACATTGCCCTGTTTGCTCAGGGCAATGATCGAGAAGGAGCGTTCATACGAGAGCTCGTTCGCCTTATCATTGGCTAGTGTAAAAGGGCTTATACTTACCTAAATTGTTGAATATAGAATATTTTATTGAACATTGCTTGATTTAACCAAATTGGTAATAAATCCAAACCTTGTCATGCTCATGCACTAGTTCATTATAGCAGCAAACATTTTTGGAAATATAAACCTTTGTTCGGGTCAATGGTTCAAAACTGTTTAGTGTTAGGCCCAGTTCACAGAGTTTTTTTACCCTGATTTTCACATGGAAACCATGTGGAAACCAGCGCCAAAAAACAGTCTGATTTCAATGGGAGACAGAGGTGTTTTTTTCTGCGGCGGCAAAAAAAAGCTGCCTGCTCTTTTTTGCTGCGGTTATGCCTCTGACCTCCCATTGAAATCAATGGGAAACAGAGAAAGGGTTTTTCGCTGTGTTTTTGCCTGCGGCGCTCAATGGCTGCAGGCGAAAAACGCAGCGAGAAAATCTGACTCAAAATTCCTTTAGATTTTTCTGCCTATAAAAAAACACTGTGTGAACAGGGCCTTAGGCTTCATTCACATCTGCGTCGGGCTTCCGTTCATGGGTTCCGTCAGACCTTTCCATCAGGGGAAACTATGAATGGAAACCTTTAGCTTTCCATTTGCAAGACCATTGATTTCAATGGTAATGCTTCTGTTGTAAATGGTTTCCGTTTGTCTCCATTCCATAAGGTTTCAGTTTTTTGGGCGGAATCAATAGCACAGTCAACTGAGCTATTAATTCCGCAAAAAAAAAAACGGAAACCTTACAAAGCACCGATTACAGCTGAAGATACAGGGGGCTCAGCTGAGTGCTTCTGTACCTACGTTTAAGCGACGGTATTGTCTCAGAACCCTGACCCTCACCAATCAAAACTTCTGATATGTCTTTGTGACATATCAAAAGTTTTTGGAAACTTCAGTAACTCTTTAATAACAAAGTTAGAGATTACAGAAAAGCCATGAGAACTGAGATTGAAAGTTATAATTCTGATATAAAAAGTCATAATTCGGAGATAATTTCTATATACAACAACACATCACAGTTTACAAAATACACATTACCAAAAGACTTAACACTTGCAGACAAATATTTTCCTGGACCTTAAAGGGGTTGTCCTCTACCATATAACTGATGACCTATCCACCAGATAGGTTATCAGTGTATGATCGGTGTAGGTTCGACACCCGGACCCTGCACTGATCAACTGCTCCGGCTGCCTCCGGGCACCGGACATCCATGCCGGAAGCAGATGGATTCCTATTCAAGTGAATAGAAGCAGAGCTGCAGTTCTACTATGCAGTGTACGGAGCCAACAGCTTACGGCTCCGTATACTGCATACTGTGCAATATCATCTGATGCCAGCAAGCAGCCGGAGCAGCTGATTGGTGCGTGGTCCGGATAACAGACCTGCAACGATCATATACTGTCCGGTAGTGGACAACCCCTTTCATTTGTGAAAGTAAAAGCAGAATGACAAAGAAATATATTACATTTATTTGCTATATTGTCTGGCAGTTTGTTCCTGATCGATTAGTATCTGTGCTGGGATGTCACTGATACAGATAAAGTAATTCAACTAGAGGAGGAAACACTAATAGAACAAATTTAACGGGAGCAATTATAAGATGTTCGAGTCCATGAATGATTATATTTGGACAGTACAGCAAAGAGCTTGTTTGGTGGTAAAATGAATGTCAGAACGGACTAAAACATCTTTTTAGCAAAAAGCTGCAAAATGCGTAAGCATATATTACAAGTATTGTGGTCTAGCCATTGTATATTATTGCGAGCTAAGATTATACAGAAAGTTCAAAACCATTTCCATTCATCTTTTGAAAGTCAGTTACTGAAATGAATAACTGTCTCAAGGTGCAGCTTCTTAATGTGATTATCATTTTTATACCAGCAGACTGTAAATAAATGTGTTGATGTTCTATACCTGAATATTACTTAATGTATTCATAAGAGACCAATTAATAAGCATCGTATAAAGAGGGGTCTGCTTTGCTTTGCAGCTCCTTTTACTTTTTATTATAAAAGTGATAATATCATACACATGCAGTTTACATTCCATTTTTTTTTCTTCTTCCCTAGCATTTTCTATTTTATTTTTTAACGAAGACTTGAGAAGTTTTAGTGTTTTTGATGCCCTAAAAGCAATGTTTTTTTCTTGCAGGCTTTTTTCATGTAGGATATTCTTTTTTTTTCCAATCAATAATTTTTATTCCCAAAGTGTTAAGAAAAGCTAAGCCTCGAGAAGATGTTTATTGTCTAAGGAATATGTGAATATTAGTAAGAAAAATGTATGAAAAACTTCATGAAAAACAATATTAAATTTGTTTGCATAAACTGAAGAAATCATACACAAATATTATTTTACAATACATGTTCAGCAGATATAAGCACAAACCCACACATATCCTAGGACCGCATGTGCGTAGCTCTCCACTCATTTCTAGGGAACTTACGAAACAACTCCCTTCTCTGCACTGTGTGCGACTCAGAAACAGCTTTGAGTCATGACCATGATGGATGTAGTCACAGGTTGGACATTTTAAAGAGGAACAACTGCTCCTGGAATTCCTTGCTTGATTCTCAGTACTGGTGGTGAGTTTCCTGGTGTTTTTCCTCTTGTTCCCTGTGATTTGACTTAACTCCGCTTGACCGGATAATCTATGTACCCACCTCTGGCCTTACACTGAACTTGTACCCTGACACTTATTTTTGCACTTGACGTTGTCTACCCGTTAACGACCGGGATCGTTTAGACCACAATACTGATTAAACCCAACTATCTATCTAATCGCCAGTTGGGAATCCTACCGGCAAAGTCCAAAACTTCTTGCAGCGGTTAACCCCTTCCCGACATCCGCCGTATATATATATATATATATATATATGTCACTGTCGAGCAGGGGTTCCTGCAAAGCGCAGTACCATTACGTCGTGGTGATAGTGCGGGCTCAGGAGCTGAGCCCGCACCATCACTGCCAGGTGCAAGCTGTATGTTGCAGCTGACACCCTGATGTAACGACCAGGACCGGAACTAGCCTCCGATCCGGCTGTTTAACACCTCAAATGCTGCATTCAATAGAGATCACAGCACCTGAGGGGTTTTTAGCCACCGGCACCCAAGCAAAGTGAGCGCTGGGTTGCCGGTGGCTGCAATGGCAACCGGAGGCCTAATACTGGCCTCCTGGTCTGCCAGCAACGGAAGCCTCCTAGGCCCCCGCCCGGAGGCGGGGCCTAAAAGGCTTCCGGTACCAACAGAAGCTGAGCCGGCGTCATCAGCAGTGGGTGCCCGCTGTATGTTACAGCGGACACCCCACTGTAACAGCAGGAACCGGCTAGCTCCGATCCCTGCCATTAACCCCTTACATGCAGCGTTCGAAAGCAATCGCTGCATCTTAGTGGTTTGTAGCAAATCGGCAGCCTTGCCATGCGATGGCAGGGCTGCCGACTGCTACTATGGCAATCGGAGGCCAAACAATGGCCACATGTCTGCCATTACGCAAGCCGATTAGGCCCTGCCTGGAGGCGGAGCATGATCGGCTTACTGTCAGTGAACAACTGACAGTTCTAATACATTGCACTACATAGGTAGTGCAATGTATTAGAACATCAATTAAACAGTTCGACCTTCAAGTCCTCTAGTGGGACTAAATGAAAGTGTAAAAAAAAATAAAAATAAAAGTTGTAAAAAATAAAATAAACGTTTCAAGTAATAAAATAAAAGACAATAGACCCTTTTTACTTATAAAGTCATTTATTAATGAAAAAAATAATAAACCATGCATATTTGGTATTGCCGCGTCCGTAACGACCTGAACTATAAAAAAATTATGTTATTTGTGCCGCGCAATGAACTCCATAAAAAATAAATAAAATATACTGCCAGAATTTCTGTTTATTTGGTCACTTTATATTCCAAAAATTGAAATAAAAAGTGATAAAAAAGTCGCATGTATCCAAAAATGGTACCTATAAAAACTATAGCTTGTCTCGCAAAAAACAAGCCCCCATACAGCTCCGTCGACGAAAAAATTTAAAAGTTATGTCTCTTGCAACATGGTGACAGAAAAAAGACATTCTTTTTACAAAACTAATTTTATTGTGCAAAAAGTTGTAAAACAAAAAGTGCTATAAAATTGGTATCGCTGGAATCGTACTGATATGCAGAATAAAGTTAACATGTAATTTATGATGCGTGGAGAACGCAATATAAAAAGACTTTAAAAAATATATCAGAATTGCTGTTTTTTGGTCACCTTGCCTCTCAAAAAATAGGATAAAAAGTGATCAAAAAGTTGTATGTACCCCAAAATAGTACCATTGATAACTACAGCTTGTCCCACAAAAAACAGCCCTCATACCACTACGTATATGAAAAAATAGAATAATTTAAGGCTCTAATAAGTCAGGAAAGAAAAATATGCAGTTGTGCAGGCCCGAGGGGAACATTTCTTCTGTTTCAAGAGGAGATTTATTGAGGCCCTAAAATTAGGGAACCAGGAAGGGGAGGACCCAAACATATCTGCTGGAAGCGAGGGTGCCCGTATTATACCAGCAAAATTCCCCAAACTGCAAAGGTGCGGAGTGTGGACCAAAAGGGGGATAAGAAAGGACACCATTTATCAGTGCGACACTGGCCTGTGCATGAAGGATTGCTATACAGCGTAACACACATCAATGGATTATTTTACCCCATTATTATACCACCTGACTATGTCCCTGATGTACTCTGCCCAGCTTACATGTTTCCCCACATTATAAACTAAAATACCAGTAAAACTCCAAACAAAACTACTACCAAGCAAAATCCACGCTCCCTCCTTTCTGAGCCCTACAGTGTGCCCAAACAGCAGTTTACTTCCACATATATGGCATCGCCAAACCAGGGAGAACCCTTTTAACAATTTTTGGGTTGTGTGTCTCAAGTGGCACAAGCTGGGCACGACATGTTTGCCACTAAAATGGCATATTTGGGAAAAATTTCTATTTTTTTTTTGCCCCATCCACAGCGCAATCATTTATGGAAAAGACCTGTGGGGTGAAAATGCTCACTACACACCTTAATAAATGCCTTGAGGGGTGTAGTTTCCAAAATGGGGTCACTTCTCAGGGGTTTATTTTATTATTTCACATCCGAGCCTCTGCAATTGTGAACAAATACTTTGTAAGTCGCCAAATTAGGCCTCAATTTTGCATGGTACTCTTTCACTCCTGAGCCCTGTCGATCGCCCAGGCAAAAGATTAGGGCAACAAGTAGGGTGTTTCTAAAACCGGGTAGCACAGCATATTACTTAGAGAATTGTCTTTTCATGGTGACACAAGTTGGGCACCACATATTGGCATATCTATGTAAAAATTCCCATTTTCACTCTGCAACATCTAGTGCACAATAATTTCTGGAAAACACCTGTGGGGTTAACATGCTCACCACGCCCCTAGGTGAATACCTTGAGGAGTGTAGTTTCCAAAATGGTGTCACTTCTGGGGGGTTTTCACTGTTTTGGTCCCATTGGGTCTTTGCAAATGTGACATAGCACCCTGAAATCAATTCAGCAAAATCTGCACTCCAAATGCCAAATGGCACTCCTTCCCTTCTGAGCCCTTCCGTGTGCCCAAACAGCAGTTTATGACCCCATATGGGGTATTGCCGTACTCGGGAGAAATTGCTTTACAAAATTTGGGGATGCTTTTTCTCCTTTCATTTTTTGAGAAAATTTAAAATTTTGAGCTAAAACTACGGTCTTATTGGAAAAAAATAAAATGTTATTTTCACTGCCCAATTCTAATAAAATCTATGAAACACATGTGGTGTCAAAATGCTCACTACACCCCTAGATAAATTCCTCAAGGTGTGTATTTTCTCAAATGGAGTCACTTTTGGGGAGTTTTCACTGTGTTGGTCCCACAGGGGCGTTGCAAATGTGACATGGTGCCAAAAAAACAATCCAGCAAAATCTGTGCTTCAAGAGCCAAATAGTGCGCCTTCCCTTCCAAGCTCTGCCGTGTGCCCAAACAGCAGTTTATGACCACATATGGGGTATTTCCGTACTCTGGAGAAGTTGCTTTACAAATGTTGGGGTTCTTTTTTTCCTTTATTTGTTGATAAAATGAAAAATTTTGAGCTAAATAATCATATATTGTAATAGTTCAGACTTTTAAGGACGCGGTGATACCAGTTATGTGAATTTTTTTATTTATTTTTTTACATTGTGCTTGGGGAGAATAGGAAAAGAGTTTTTTTTTTCACTTTTCATATTTTTATATATAAAAAAAACTTTATTTTACTGTATTTAACTTTTTGCATTGCAGTATATCGTTATACTGACAGTCTCCTATGAAGCCCTGCCGGAAGCAGGGCTTCATAAGAGTACAAACATGGCAGACCTGGGGGCCCAAAGGCTGCCATGCCAACCATCGATACCCCGCGATTGCGTCGCGGGGAGGGGGGCATTGCAACGTTACGGGGGGGCCGCCCCTCTGTTTCTAGCCACTTCTAGGTCATCAATATCACATTGGTGGAGGCACCCCCTTCGATCAGCTGACTAATGGGGCTGCCGTGTTTATCGCACGGTATCTTCAGTGTTTACTAGGCACAGTGCCTGGGATTGCAGCTCAGTCCCATTCACTTAAAAACGAATGAAACTGAAATTCCAGGCACAGTCGCTATGTAAGTGTACAGTGCTGTGCCTAATCAGTGGGGATGCAGCGAGTTGGACCCCCACAGATCTGAAATTGATGACCTATGCTTAGGATAGGTCATCAATATAAAATGCCTGGACAACCATTTTAAGAATCAAATCATGTGCAAAACTTCAGGGAATTTTCTGCATATAGTAAGTTTAAAGATAACAATTATTTTAAACTAAGATTAAACTGAGACCTGTTAAATGCAATATAATCATCAGGGCAAAATGGCTTTATTACAGAGAGTAAATACAGCAATTCTGATCCCTACACTTCCAGCAGTGGAGTCATGGAACTAAACATATCAGCACACTGAGCACAAAGACACACACATACGCTGGGGCAGATTTAGTGTTCAAATTAAGCGGAAATTGTTGCGTACATGCCTTGCGCCACATTTATTATTAGCTGTTATAGATACTTTTTTACACGAGCAACAAGGGTGCTTGGTTTAGAAACGTGGTCTAAAAAAAAACGTGGTCTAAAAAAAATGGTGTGGTTCAAAATACACCATTGTGTGCCAAAATGTTGCCGCAAAAAGCTTAAACTAAGCAGACTAAGAGGTAGTATAAGGAAGAGAAAATACACACTCTGTTGAACACTCTCTGTTTAAAAACGTGATTAAGTGAAAGGTAGTGAGGTTTATTCTCTTACAGGGCACTTTATTTTACTCTTAGCCAAATAATAGTAACGTGATCCCCACTCTAACCACACAAATCGAAGGTCAGTCTCAATAAAAGTCTATTGGACTTACATCGAGGCTGATTTTCAGACCTTACAGCGTACGCTGTAGGATTCAGGGAGTGAAAGTAGGGATCTCGTGACCCAATGGCGGCCCGGAATGAAATGGCTAACAGTAAAACAAAGAAAAATAAGTGCCCGGTAAGGGAATAATTCTCACTACCTTTCACTGCAGTACTGTTGTTTTGATGCTGGCAGGGCTTGCTCTGGGTAGAATTATTATGTAAAGGACAACAGCTGCCATGATTTCTCTTACAGACATAGGGGAAGATTTACTATTGGCGCTGCGCCAGCTTTTTGGTCTAAGTTGGCGCAAATAATTTTCAACAGATTTATCAATGAATTGTGCCAAATAGAACAGATGCCCTGGACTCGCTCGGCATGGGGGGTGTAGCTCAGTGGGAAAGAGTGTGGTTTAAGTTGTGCCAAAAAAAGTCTAAAATAAAGTAAGTCATAATAATCTAGTGTCACACAAGCAGGACATAAACACCAGGAGCTTGGTCATGTGACTCCATGTGAGACTGGCTTACAGGCATTTCAGCTACAGAGAGTACAATACTAAATACCCTTTTGCACGGACTGATGATCGGGCGAACGAGCGCTCAAACGAATGCTCATTCCCGACCCCCGACCTGTGTGATCGGCTCTTTTTTGCGGGCATTCAAATCATTGGTTGTTGGCAGCACATCTCCCTGTATAAACAAGGGTGTGCTGCCAAAAATAATGAAAATGTATACGACCAAACTATCGCATTAACCATCATTTGGGCACATATAGTACAGATGATTGATCTTTGTAAATCGATCTAAAAGAGCGTCGATCAAATTGCTATATTCTTGATCAGTGTTTGTTACAGGCGGAAAATCTACCAGTGTAAAAAGTCCTTAAGTGACTCATTTCACTGTAGTTAACCCATCTGCATAAAATTTTTATCTGATCACCAGTGTATATCGTTTTAGTGGCCATGTGCAACATTGTGTCCTCATTCAGCATTGCTTCTCCTGTGTAACATCTGCCAGTCCACAGATGTCCTATTGCACACAGACATGTTAGAAAATATCTACAATAACAAATTATTCCAATCTTCAATAGTGCTTCCTATGACAAGCACTTACACAGCCTTCTTGTTTGGGCATAATACTAGGCTATAGTTTTAAGCCATACAAACAGTCATACGAGAGCACACATCCTGTTTAAAATATAACTATGTAAAAAGCCTGATGAAAATAAATATTTAGTATCTTAAAATATGATATATTAGACTGTCACTGAAATTATCTGTTTGTTATACATATCTTTACATGTGGGTATTCTACTGTAAATAAATACATTCTTTTAAGACTGTGGTCTTGGGTATTCTTTGTTTACCCGATAGCCTGTTCATGGCGTAATACGTAAAACAAAATAATAACTCACGCATTTCGCCCTTATATCAAGCTGAATGAAAACATTCCCATTCCCTTCATATGTGCTCTCCAAGACCAATGCTCAGAGGCAGAATAAAAGTAAAGTATAAGGTAACAGTCAAAGTATACTTAGTATTCTTTCACTTTTACCAATATTAGTTTATTTACTGTTTAACTTTCTGTCCAAAACACTTCCAGGAAACATTTAGAGGAAATCTAAATGTAACATTGTAAATGTCTGTCCGCCTCCTCTGTCCATCTGCTTTGTACTTCTGGAATCTGCCCAATATGAGAGCAGGTCACCCTGGCATTAGCTTTGCTTACATATGTGGCTTATACATTACTATGGGCAGCACAAGAAAGTCCTCTGCTTTTACTAAAGATCTTACACGATAAGTTATCACACAGTTAACAGCTAAAGGGAACATGCTGAGAAATGGTATTGAATTTGCATTGACTAAAGATGTATCTGAAATACCTATGAAACTTTGTTAGTCACTTACTTTTCTATGTCAAAGTCTTTGTATTGTGCTATGAAGAGTCCTGAGTAGTCAAAACTGAGGAAGCCCTGGTAGTGCAGCTCCAGCAGGTACTGGTTCCCGGCTACAAGCGGCCTCTCCAGCTCCAGCACCAGGTACTGATGGGGCTCAGAATTCCATAGGTTGGTAATGGCAATGTTGTGCCCATGTTCTGGGGAGCTGGCACTTGTATGTTGTAGGTGTGAGGACATCTCTTCTTCATAGAGGTTAGCTCCGTCTCTTTTATTTCGTTTGGGTCCTGCTTGCGACTTCTTGCTGTCCGTTTGCTCACTCTTGTAATTGAACCCCACTTTCAGTGGTGCTAGCTGTGCCCGACTAATGTTCAGATTGGAGCTATGCAGCAGCACAAGGTCTGTGCCCTCCACACAGCTGATAGTGATGTTCACCTGGCCAGACAGGCGGTAGTTGCCCTCAGCATCTTGCTCTGTCCTTGGCCACAGCTCCAGGTCGTAGTGTAGAGGCACCAGGTCAGTGGGCAGCCTCGGGTTGTCCCATATACCGGGTCGCCCTGTGGCTTGTGGAGGCGAGGTAACTAGAAAAGGGGGTGTCGTAGCGATGTCTGTGACTGACTGCTCCTCTGCCAGGTCCGCTCTTCTAGTTCTGGCATACAGAGCTCCCAGCACAATCAGTGCCAGGAGCAGGGCAGCTAGCAGCAGTGCCAGCAGGGCAGCAGACGTCCTGCTCAGGTAGAAACCAGAGGAAGACTTGGGTCCCATGCTGCAGAGTGCTGTACCCGTTTACAGAAGATGAGTCCTGGGCTCTGCTTGTAGAGTGAGTCCTGGGTGTGTCATGGGGTGGCAGGGGGGAGTGGAGGCGATTGCTCCATGGGTTTTGGGGCTGGGAGATGTGCAACAGGAGGAAGAGAGAAGCTGATAAACTCTGGATACACAAAGGGTTATATATATAAACTACATGAGCAGCAGCAACCACAGATACATCAGAGGGTGGGAAGGGGGAGAGAACTGCTGGAACTTCTAGAAGAATCACAATCAGAGAAACTGGGAGAGAAGCAAGTATGTTACAGAATAGCACTCCATACAATATATGTGTGATATAAAAGACACTTCATTACCTAACCCACAGGAAAGAGATGTAATATGAATAGGAGAAATGAAAATAATTACAGAGATAGGAAGACTGATAGCAAGAACAATGCAAGACGATGAATGGAAACTGCAGAACTGGGAAGCAAGATGACTAAGACTAGAAAACACGGGGACAGCTCTAATAACAGGACATACAACTATGAACTGAGTCATTACTATACCTAGCTGTGTGGGAGAACTCCAACTTTATCATTACTTTACGATGCCTGACATTTCTGCAGTTGGTTTATTTTTATTGCAGGTGTAGCATACTAAGTTGTTTACTTTGGTCAGAGGAAAACAATGCAGACGGAATTAGGGAAAACTCTTATTAAATCTAATTTAAGTCATTATTTACACAGTGCAGTTTTGGTGCAGTCATTGGGAATTTCACGATTATCGATTACATAATATAAATGATCAGAATTACTTACTTTACAACAAGGAGGCATCTCATATAAACCTGCTGGGCTCAAGGGAATATTAAAAATTGCACCTCAATTTTCAGCCCTGCCCCCTTCTTCATTTACACCCCTGCAGGTTGTTAGATTGCTAAGTACTAAAGGAAGCAATTCTTAAAGAGGCTCTGTCACCAGATTTTGCAACCCCTATCTGCTATTGCAGCAGATAGGCGCTGCAATGTAGATTACAGTAACGTTTTTATTTTTAAAAAACGAGTATTTTTGGCCAAGTTATGACCATTTTTGTAGTTATGCAAATGAGGCTTGCAAAAGTCCAAGTGGGTGTGTTTAAAAGTAAAAGTCCAAGTGGGCGTGTATTATGTGCGTACATCGGGGCGTTTTTAATACTTTTACTAGCTGGGCGCTCTGACGAGAAGTATCATCCACTTCTCTTCAGAACGCCCAGCTTCTGCCAGATCACGCTGTGACGTCACTCACAGGTCCTGCATCGTGTCAGACGAGCGAGGACACATCGGCAACAGAGGCTACAGATGATTCTGCAGCAGCATCGGCGTTAGCAGGTAAGTCGATGTAGCTACTTACCTGCAAACGCTGATGCTGCTGCAGAATCAACTGTAGCCTCTGGTGCCGATGTGTCCTCGCTCGTCTGACACGAT
Source organism: Rhinoderma darwinii (assembly GCF_050947455.1). Lineage (NCBI taxonomy): Eukaryota > Metazoa > Chordata > Amphibia > Anura > Rhinodermatidae > Rhinoderma > Rhinoderma darwinii. The sequence goes on from NC_134687.1 coordinate 513,784,213, forward strand.
GCAGGACCTGTGAGTGACGTCACAGCGTGATCTCTCGAGAACACGGCTGTGTCTGCACTGCCAGAAGCTGGGCGTTCTGAAGAGAAGTGGATGATACTTCTCATCAGAACGCCCAGCTAGTAAAAGTATTAAAAACGCCCCGATGTACGCACATAATACACGCCCACTTGGACTTTTACTTTAAACACGCCCACTTGGACTTTTGCAAGCCTCATTTGCATAACTACAAAAATGGTCATAACTTGGCCAAAAATGCTCGTTTTTTAAAAATAAAAACGTTACTGTAATCTACATTGCAGCGCCTATCTGCTGCAATAGGAGATAGGGGTTGCAAAATCTGGTGACAGAGCCTCTTTAAACTAACATCATATTACAATGTGATACAGAAATACCTTAGGATAATTATAAACTGACGGCGCAGTAAAATGTTCACTTTTAAAGAGCACAAAACAGGAGAAAGGCAACTTGGGTAAAATTTCTTATTCCATAAGGTTATGTAGTATTTTTTCATATACAGATGTAGACGTCTTTATCTTGACTTTTAACGCATTATATACACAGTGGCAAGATCCTTTATCTTAACTCTTTCAATGACTTTTCAATGACTTTTGTTGTGTGATATCATGCTGCAGCAAGTTATGAGTCAAGGTAAAGATGGCTACATCCCTATATGTCCGATCAGATGGTACAATGGTAGTAACTGCAAAAACTGAAGTTATATGCACTGGCGCACTTCATCATTCATTCATGCTAAGTTCTTACATAGAGATTTTGGCCTTCAAATAGGACAATTGCAATAACTAGATAGATGGTCTGAGCTGGTCATTCACAAATTCTTCTATTCCCTATAGATTACTTATCTGTCAGATTACCTTATACACACTACAGTAATGGTGATCAATAGTTATATTGGTAATCGTCATCAAAACTTTTTAAAGGGCTTGTTCTGGATGAGCTATAATACCAGACGCACTGTCTGGTATTATAGCTTATCCTAAACAAGCCCTTTAAAAAGTTTTGATGACGATTCCCCCCCCCCCCACTGTTTCTGGGGGGAAAAAAACAGACACTTTTTTTTCTAATCCCGGGAAACCCCTTTCAGGAGATTAGATGTATTTTTTTTAAAGCATTAGATTATTAGTAAATAACATGGAATTCACATGCTGGCCCTTATTTGGCCAACAGCTATCTCTTCTACTGTATAAACGTGAACATCTGGATTGCTGAACATGCATATTTGTTCCAATAGGCAGAAGACGTTAAACCAAACTCACATTTTTCTCAAGATCATCCAAAATGTATAAAATTGTACAGCCAGTTTTACAGTTAATATTAGGGGTAATGGCTCATAAGAGTTAATCAAATGAATGTATGGCCAGCTTTATCAAGGCTTACTGATGCTGGCTAGCAGCCAACACTTGATCAATTCCATACCAAATAATATGGGGTTGTCTAGTTTCATAACATATGCATGCAGTAACTTGCAAAAAGTTATTCCACGTACTATTAGACACCATGCTTTAAAATCCAAACCGCCCTTCCTACATTACACCACTCACTGCCCACAGTTCTTCACCAATGGTTTGCATTACAAATATGTACTGTATGTGAGTTCTGCTGCATTCAGCTACCAGCATGATAAAACACCTGTCACGTAGGGTTCGTGGACCCACTGGGCCGTACCGCCTTGGCGGTATGGCAGCTGGCCAACAGGGCGCAGGTCAGAGTCTATAGTTTATATAGGATACCTGTGGCAGCTCGGACAGTAGCAAGGCAGGCTAAGCACGGCTACAGCTAAGCACGGCACTAGATCAGGATACAGGTTACAGGATACAGGAACAGGGAACACTGGGAGCAGGAAACACTAGGGGACCATTTGCAAGACAGACTTGGAACACAACAACAAAGCTCAGGTGTGGGAGGATGGGGCTGGGACCTTCTTATAGCCCAGGGTGCTCTGGAGCAATTAGCTCAAATCACCAACATGCGTGCGCTCTGGCTTCTTAAGTCTGGACTGAGCTCGTGAGCGCACCCTGGTGGTCACTGTGGAGCAGGATGGCCGTATGTGCAGACATCTCTTGAGAGAAGGGCGTCGACTGGATGGAAGGAGTTTGTGGTCAGCGACCACAGACGTTACAACGCCATAATCCCACACATATGAAAACATGCACCGACACCCTAGAAAATCAATCTATCCATTCTACTTGTCAACTTTCCCAATTTGGTCAGACCCAATGTTTTGCCTCTGGCTTCTGTGTTCTGTGCTCCTCTATAAGCTTTTGTGTCTTGTGATTTTCTAGATCTCAGCCTTAATACTGGTGATCTTTCTGTTATCAACCCCATTTATTTTCATTGCTACCCCTGATGTTGGTGGTCCTTCCAGTGTCAGCCACAATGCTGGTTGACTTTAAATTGCCAGCCCTATTGCCATTATCTTTCTAGTAGCTCTGAACTTAAACTGGGGTTTTAAGGTTCCCTGAGAATTGTAGTGAGTCAAAATGGGTCCCCATGTGTCTAAAGTGTACTGCTGTTCAGGGTGATGCTAAAGGGCAGATTCAGCACCAAAAATCTGCAAGAATTTACAGTACAATGCATGAAGATGAGGTTTTCAAAAACCTGTTCCACGTGCAGTGGAAAAAAATCCATGAGGAATTCAGGGGATTCTGCAGATTTTCAAAGGGTGCAAACCAATGGGTTAAAATGACAGTCTGCCTTTGTTAGTACATGCGTTAGGTGTTGTATCTGATGTGTGCTATCTTTGTGGTTCATTTTCCATTACTCCTCCCTGGCTATATAAGAGGTGTGCTAGAACATTTGGTATGTCTTTTAGTATGTTTTGTCAATAAGTTATGTGTCCAACCTAAGATCTGTGTCCTTGAGGCTCTGTCTTCCTAAGTTACTATGTTGCTAAACAGGGGCGTAGCTAAAGGCTCATGGGCCCCAATGCAAAAGTTCTTATTGGGTCCCCCCCCCCCCGCAAACTTCTCATGGCCGACGGTCCGTAGCTTTCAGCTGCATCGCTGGGTCTCCTAAGTGACGCAACAATTCTGCACTAGCAGCCGGGGGCATCACTAAGGACTTAAAATGTCAGGGGAAATAGCCCCAATACATATGTGTCCCCCCCAAAAAAAATGTATGTATGTATATGAGACAGCATAGCATATCTATAGCACTACGACCCTATCAACTATAGATAGGATTAGATACAGTGGCTCAGCAGACCGTATCACACATGATAGGATTAGATACAGTGGCCCAGCAGACCGTATCACACATGATAGGATTAGATACAGAGGCTCAGCAGACCGTATCACACATGATAGGATTAGATATAAGGCCCAGCAGACAGTTTCACACATGATGGGATTAGATACACAGCTCAGCAGACAGTATCACACATTATAGGATTAGATACAGTGGCTCAGCAGTCAGTATTACATGATAGGATTAGAGATAGGGCCCAGCAGACAGTATCACACATGATAGGATTAGATACAGTGGCTCAGCAGACAGTATCACACATGATTGGATTAGATATATGGCCCAGCTTGCTGACATTGCGGCTCCAGCGCTGGACCCAGGAAAGGTAAGTATAAGAATTGTTTTGCTTCTTTGTGTGTTTGTGTTTTTTTACAAGTTCGGTTGTTGGACTACTTCGGATTCGAGGACGACTTCAATGACAGGGTTTTTTTATTCTCAATTAAATGGTTAATGGGGGTTGTTTTTTTTTATTTCAATAAAATATTTTTTCTATGTGCTTGTATTTTTTTATACTTTATTATTACCGCCTTAGTAATGGCCGCTTGCTGATTGACAACCTCCATTACTAAGGCGGGGCTTAATGTTAGCAGGTGCAGAGGCTAGCACTAACCCTCATTATTATCCCGGTACCCACCGCCACCAGGGGTACTGGGAAGAGCCGGGTACGAACCAGTACCCGACCATCTGTAGTGACGGTAAGGCACCGGGGTGGCTGCAGGCTGGTAGTATTAGGCTGGGGAAGGCCATAAACAGTGGCCCTTCCCACCCAGGTAATGCTGCCTGCTGCTGCTGTGTTGTATCTGGCTGGTTATGAAATTTGGGGGGGACCCCACATTGTTCTTTTCAATTATTTTTTTTCTTTTTATTTTTTAAATGACGTGGGGTCCCCCCCATTTTTTATAAACAGCCAGATACAATAAAGCAGCAGCAGGCAGCATTACCAGGATGGGAAGGGCCGCTGTTTCTGGCCTTTCCCAGCCTGATACCAGCCTGCGGCCGCCCCGGTGCCTGACCGTCACTACAGATGGTCAAGTACTGTATCGTACCCGGCTTTTCCCAGGACCCCTGGTGGCGGTGGGTACTGGGATAATAATGGGGGTTAGTGTTAGCCACTGCACCGTCTAACACTAAGCCCCGCCTTAGCAATGGATGCTGTCAATTAGCCGGCGGACATTTCTAAGGCGGTAGTAATATAGTTTTAAAAAAACCACAAAGACATAGAAAAAATATTTTATTGAAATAAAAAAAAAACACACAACCCTCATTAACCATTTTATTGATAATAAAAAAAGCCGTCATCGAAGTAGTCCTGGAATCCGACGTAGTCCAATGACCGAACCTGTAAGAAAACACACAAAAAAACGATTAGTAACACATGTGTTAGGCTTAGATATCGGGGGCCATGTGTGATACTGTCTGTGTGACCCTGTATCTAAGCCTACCACAAGGTAGGCTTAGATAAAGGGTCCAGCAGACAGTAATCTCATACAGTATAAGATTACTGTGTGCTGGGGCCTTGTATCTAAACCTACCATGTGGTAGGCTTAAATACAGGGCCCATCAGACAGGATCACACATGGGCCATGTATTTAAGCCTACCATGGAACTAGAAAGGGAGGTAAACACTGAAAAAATTACTTTTGGTGTAATCTATAGACCCCCCAATATAACTGAGGAGATGGAAGGTCAGCTATATAAACAGATGGAGCGGGCTGCACAGGCGGGTACTGTAGTGATAATGGGAGATTTTAATTTCCGGGATATTAATTGGTGTCATGGTTCGGCTTCAACTGCAAAGGGGAGACATTTCCTCAACCTGTTGCAGGAAAATTTTATGGGCCAGTGTGTGGAAGACCCGACTAGAGGTGAAGCTCTGTTGGATCTGGTCATTTCTAATAATGCAGATCTTGTTGGGAATGTCAATGTTCGTGAAAACCTCGGTAACAGTGATCACAATATAGTTACATTTTACCTATACTGTAAAAAACAAACGCAGGCTGGGAGGGCAAAAACATTTAATTTTAAGAAAGCCAATTTCCCCAGGATGAGGGCTGCAATTCAGGATATAGACTGGGAAGAACTAATGTCAAATAATAGAACAAATGATAAATGGGAGATTTTCAAATCTACTTTGAGTTATTATAGTGCAAAATTTATTCCTACAGGTAATAAGTATAAACGACTCAAATTAAACCCCACATGGCTTACACCTTCTGTGAAAGGGGCAATACATGACAAAAAAAGGGCATTTAAAAAATACAAATCTGAGGGTACAGCTGTAGCCTTTGTAAAATATAAAGAGCTTAATAAAATCTGTAAAAATGTAATAAAATTAGCAAAAATACAAAATGAAAGGCAGGTGGCCAGGGATAGTAAAACAAATCCCAAAAAATTCTTCAAGCATATAAATGCAAAAAAGCCAAGGTCTGAACATGTAGGACCCCTAGATAATGGTAATGGGGAGTTGATCACAGGGGATCAAGAGAAGGCAGAGTTACTAAATGGGTTCTTTAGCTCTGTATATACAACTGAAGAAAGAGCAGCTGATGTAGCCGGTGCCAGTGCTGTTAATATATCAGTTGATATACTGAATTGGATGAATGTAGAGATGGTCCAAGCTAAATTAAATAAAATAAATGTGCACAAGGCCCCGGGACCAGATGGGTTACACCCTAGAATTCTTAAAGAGCTTAGTTCAGTTATTTCTGTCCCCCTTTTCATAATATTCAGAGAATCTCTAGTGACTGGTATAGTGCCAAGGGACTGGCGCAGGGCAAATGTGGTGCCTATTTTCAAAAAGGGCTCTAGGTCTTCCCCGGGTAATTATAGACCAGTAAGCTTAACATCCATCGTGGGGAAAATGTTTGAGGGGCTATTGAGGGACTATATACAGGATTATGTGACAATAAATAGCATTATAAGTGACAGCCAGCACGGTTTTACTAAGGACAGAAGTTGTCAAACTAACCTAATCTGTTTTTATGAAGAGGTGAGCAGAAGTCTAGACAGAGGGGCCGCTGTGGATTTAGTGTTTTTGGACTTTGCAAAGGCATTTGACACTGTCCCCCATAGACGCCTAATGGGTAAATTAAGGACTATAGGTTTAGAAAATATAGTTTGTAATTGGATTGAGAATTGGCTCAAGGACCGTATCCAGAGAGTTGTGGTCAATGATTCCTTCTCTGAATGGTCACCGGTTATAAGTGGTGTACCCCAGGGTTCAGTGCTGGGACCACTATTATTCAACTTATTTATTAATGATATAGAGGAAGGGATTAATAGCACTATTTCTATTTTTGCAGATGACACCAAGCTATGTAATATAGTTCAGACTATGGAAGATGTTCATGAATTACAGGCAGATTTAAACAAACTAAGTGTTTGGGCGTCCACTTGGCAGATGAAGTTTAATGTAGATAAATGTAAAGTTATGCATCTGGGTACCAACAACCTGCATGCATCATATGTCCTAGGGGGCGCTACACTGGCGGATTCACTTGTTGAGAAGGATCTGGGTGTACTTGTAAATCATAAACTCAATAACAGCATGCAGTGTCAATCAGCTGCTTCAAAGGCCAGCAGGATATTGTCATGTATTAAAAGAGGCATGGACTCACGGGACAGGGATGTAATAATGCCACTTTACAAAGCATTAGTGAGGCCTCATCTAGAATATGCAGTTCAGTTCTGGGCTCCAGTTCATAGAAAGGAGGTGGTTCATAGAAAGGATGCCCTGGAGTTGGAAAAAATACAAAGAAGAGCAACGAAGCTAATAAGGGGCATGGAGAATTTAAGTTATGAGGAAAGATTGAAAGAATTAAACCTATTTAGCCTTGAAAAAAGACGACTAAGGGGGGACATGATTAACTTATATAAATATATTAATGGCACATACAAAAAATATGGTGAAATCCTGTTCCTTGTAAAACCCCCTCAAAAAACAAGGGGGCACTCCCTCCGTCTGGAGAAAAAAAGGTTCAAGCTGCAGAGGCGACAAGGCTTCTTTACAGTAAGAACGGTGAATTTATGGAATAGCCTACCGCAGGAGCTGGTCACAGCAGGGACAGTAGATGGCTTTAAAAAAGGGTTAGATAATTTCCTAGAACAAAAAAATATTAGCTCCTATGTGTAGAAATTTTTCCTTCCCTTTTCCCTTCCCTTGGTTGAACTTGATGGACATGTGTCTTTTTTCAGCCGTACTAACTATGTAACTATGTAACTATGTGATTGGCTTAGATACAGGGCCCAGCCGACAGCATCACACAATCTGTGATTCTGTCTCATGGGCCCTCTAAGCCTGCTACATCATAGGCTTAAAGGGGTTGTCGAGTCCCTAAATATTGATGGTCTATCCTCAGGATAGGCCATCAATAGCTGATGTGTCGGGGTCCGACTCCCGGGAGCACGCCAATCAGCTGTTTTGAAGGGGCCGCAGCACTCGTACGAGAGCTGCTTCCCCTTCATTTCACTTACTCGCTCACATTGTGAATCGCCGACACGGATTCACAGTGTGAGCAAGTGACTGGAATGAAGGGGAAGCAGCTCTTGTACGAGTGCTGCGGCCCCTTCAAAACAGCTGATTGTCCTGCTCCCGGGAGTCGGACCCCGACAATCAGCTTCAGCAGACAGGGATATTAATCTTAACCTCCTCTTCAGCCGCAGCAAAGGTTCTGTCCTGACACTATCCAGGATCACGATGTTGTGCGCGGCGCATAGCATTGTGACGTCATGCACTGCGCACAGCGCTGTGATGTCAGGACCTCCGCTGCGCTCCGGAACCAGGAAAGTAAGTACTGTCAGTTACTATAGTAACAGGGGCCCGTGGCCCGAGTTACTATAGTAACTTTTTATTGATGTGGTGCGGGGGGCCGCGGGCCCCCTGGCTTCGGGGGCCTGCTCGCAATTGCGACCGCTGCGACCCCTATAGCTACGCCACAGTTCCTAAAGCCCTGTGGTCTAGAGTACTCATGCTCCAGAGACTAAGTGAAGCTTTGTGTTCCTGAATTCTGTGAATCCTAGATATCTGTTTATCCTAAGTATCCCGAATGAGTCCAGCTCCTGGCTTGACTTCCTCGTCCTGAACATGGCATTCCTATCTGTGGTCACTATAGTCATTGTAACGTCTATGGCCGCGGACTGTTGTCCTGACTTACCCTCTGACGGCCATGGACGAGCGAGTTCCCAGTGGCATCTCCCTCCTGGGAGACGCCGGCACTCACTTCCTGGTCCGGACACTGTCTCCTGCAGGGCGCATGCACGGCCTTAACCCCTTAAGGACCGGGCCATTTTGCACGTTAATGACAAAGGATTATTTTTTGATTTTTCACGGTCGCATTCCAAGAGTCGTAACTTTTTTTTTATTCCGTCGACATAGCCGTATAAGGGCTTGTTTTTTGCGGGACGAGTTGTATTGTGTAATTGTACCATTTTTAGATGCTTATAATATATTGATTAACTTTTATTAACTTTATTTTAGGAGAGAATTGAAAATAAGCAGCTATTCCAGCATTCATTTTCACGGTATAAATTTACGCCGTTTACTATGCAGCATAAATAACATGTTAACTTTATTCTATGGGTCGGCACGATTACGGGGATACCAAATATGTAAAGGTTTTATATGTTTTCCTACGTTTGCACAATAAAAAGCCTTTTAGAAAAAAATTACTTGTTTTTTTTTTTCACAAACTTTATTTAACTGATTTACATTTTTTTTTTTTTAGTCCCACCAGGGGACTTCACTATGCGATCCGCTGATCGCATATATAATGCTTTGGTATACCAAAGCATTATTGCCTGTCAGTGTGAAACTGACAGGCAATCTATTATGCCATGCCTCTGGCACGGCATAATAGGCATACAGCCAGGGCAGGCCTGGGGGTCTTTGTTAGACACCCGGCTGCCATGGCAACCTGTTGGCAGCCTGAGATCGCATTCGCGGGCCGCCAATGGGTGACAGAGGGAGCTCCCTCCCTCTGTCAATAGATTTAAATGCCGCGGTCGCTATTGACTGCGGCATTTAACGGGTTAACCGGCTGAGATTGAAGATTTCTTCAATCTCGGCAGTTGCAGCGGGAGCCCAGCTGTCAGTCACAGCCGGGCTCCCACGGCGATTGCGCGGCCACAGCTTCTGTGCCCGCGCGATCTCCATCACGTACATGCACGTGGGAATGCGCGAACTGGCTGCATTCCCCGACGTGCATGTACGTGAAAATGCGGGAAGGGGTTAAAGAGCCAGTACACGCACATTTGCAGTATTACAGCAATTAGCCCAGAATGCTTCTGTACTGTAAAAGGGCCTCTACGCTCTCGATCTTTGCCTGAGCATTGTTGTGTTACCTTAAAGGAAGGGTGTCGCGAAAAAAAATATTTTTATATCAATTTGCTTTTAGTGTTTTATTAAAAAATGTTTTATTTATTTGTGTGTTTGTGTTTTACTTTTTTTATTTTTGCACTTTTTCTCGACACATTTTTTTTAACGACACATACAGACATGGAATACGGCACATACAGCCCTATAGAGAATGCGAATGGGACCCGTTCCATTCACTATGTTGTACACCGTCTGTGTGGGAACGGCGCATGTGCCGCTCCCACACAGTCCAAATGGAAGGTCTTCGGCCGAGCGACGTCCGGCGCCATTTTCTTGTGGACCGGAAGCCGCGACTGGACAGTAAGATTACTACTTCCGGTCGCGGCTTCCGGACTTGTGTTCTAATGCAAGCACTTGGAGCGGAGGGAGCAGACGGAGCGGCGGCGGCAGGAGCAGGTAAGTTATGTCTGTGTATGTATGTGTTTTAGTGTGTGATTACTACTGTATGTAAACCTACTACACTGTGTGTTAGCTCAAAAAATGGCGACACACAGTGTAGGAGGTTTGACCGTTCAATCCCCTCCTTTCTCCTGGCACTAGCCAGGATAAGGGAGGGGGGATTCTGTGAGCTCACTAGAGCGAGTGTGTTTTCTCAAATTTTGCAGCATAAAGTAATGTGGTTGCTTTACCACATGCCAATGCTGCAATTTTGGGAATTGCTCCATCTAGTGACCTGCACTGGGAAATGTTATAAATTAGAATCTAATTTATAATATTTCCTGACTCGTGAAAAAATTAGAACAATGTTTAATCATTTATACACTAACTGTTTAACTAAAAAAAATATTTTTCTAGCGTCACATTACTTTTAAGTTTGTCCTTGCAAATGGTCTAGTGTTTTCCAGTTCCCAGTGTTACCCGTTCATGCTGCCTGTACCCTATATCCCGTGCTACCGTGCTTCTGTGTTTTCAAGAGTTGCAGTCGTGTTGTGCCCTCCGCTGCATCTACACCGCATTCCAAATTATTATGCAAATGTTATTTTTCGCTGATTTTCCTAAATAGTCGATGCAAATGACAGTCAGTATAATCTTCAAGCCATCAACCGTTGGAGTATAATGCAAATTTTATTGAACAAATCTCCTAATGATAACAGATTTTTTTTTAGGAGTAAAAAACTCAAAATGCACTGTTTCAAATTATTATGCACAACCGAGATCAAAACATTTTAAAGGTTGTAAAGAGAACTAAAATGGTCATTTGTTGAATTTGCAGCATCAGGAGGTCATATTTACCGAAATCAAAAGCTCTTTCAATCAAAAAAAACTTAGCAGGCCAAGTTACATGTTAACATAGGTCCCCTTCTTTGATATCACCTTCACAATTCTTGCATCCATTGAATTTGTGAGTATTTGGACAGTTTCTGCCTGAATATCTTTGCAGGATGTCAGAATAGCCTCCCAGAGCTTCTGTTTTGATGTGAACTGCTTCATACCCTCAGAGATATTTTGCTTGAGGATGCTCCAAAGGTTCTCAATAGGGTTGAGGTCAGGGGAACATGGGGGCCACACCATGAGTTTCTCTCCTTTTATGCCCATAGCAGCCAATAACACAGAGGTATTCTTTGCAGCATGAGATGGTGCATTGTCATGCATGAAGATAATTTTGCTACGGAAGGCACGGTTCTTCTTTTTGTACCATGGAAGAAAGTGGTCAGTCAAACTCTAGGTACTTTGCAGAGGTCATTTTCAGACCGTCAGGGTCCCTAAAGGGGCCTACCAGCTCTCTCCCCATGATTCCAGCCCAAAACGTGACTCCGCCACCTCCTTGCTGATGTCGCAGCCTTGTTGGGACATGGTGGCCATTCACCAACCATCCACTGCCCCATCCATCTGGACCATCCAGGGTTGCACGGCACTTATCAGTAAACAACACGGTTTGAAAATTTAGTCTTCATGTATTTCTGAGCCCACTGCAACCGTTTCTGCTTGTGAGCATTGTTTAGGGGTGGCCAAATAATAGCTTTATGCACACTTGCAAACCTCTGGAGGACCCTACACCTTGAGGTTCGTGGGACTCCAGAGGCACCAGCGGCTTAAAATATCTGTTTGCTGCTTTGCAATGGCATTTTAGCAGCTGCTCTCCTAATCCTATTAATTTGTCTGGCAGAAACCTTCCTCATTATGCCTTTATCTGAACGAACCCGTCTGTGCTCTGAATCAGCCACATATCTTTTCACATTACGATGATCACGCTTAAGTTTTCTTGAAATATCCAATGTTTTCATACCTTGTCCAAAGTATTGCACTATTTCACGCTTTTCTGCAGCAGAGAGATCCTTTTTCTTTCCCATATTGCTTGAAACTTGTGGCCTGCTTAATAATGTGGAACATCCTTCTTAAGTCGTTTTCCTTTTATTGGGCACACCTGGCAAACTAATTATCACAGGAGTCTGAGATTGATTACAATTATCCAAACAGCCCTAAGACACAATACCATCCATGAGTTTAATTGAAAAACTAATAATTAAATGTTTATGACACTTAAATACAATGTGCATAATAATTTGGAACACGGTGTATTGTGTCGCACTCCGCCGGGTGTCTGTCTACTGTTGGAGCCTCACCTTAGCCTGAATCCACCGCTACTGTCTACATTGCCTCTCGTACCCTTTCTGAACTATAGACATTGCATTATACCTGTTTGGCCAGCTGCTATCCCGCTACGCGGTATGGCCCAGTGGGTCCACACCCCGCGCCGTTACAGTCATCATGTCTCTGCCCTCTTATTTTGGATAATCTTTTAATATTTTGCAACCTTTTTGCAGTTTAAAGATTATCCGCTTGGTGACACCCACTACCCCTCATGCTTGAAGACTGAAAAATTCCTTTCCTGATTCTGACCTCCCACTCCAGGGTCATTAAACTTTAAGCTAAGGGTATGTGCACATTGGATTAGCTGCGGATTTTCCGCAACAGATTTCATTGCAAAAATCTTCAGTGTAGAATAGTAGCCGCAAAGGGATGCGATTTTATCCACACCATGCGTAAAAAATATGCAGAAAAGGAGTACGGAAATTTACTGATTCTCAGTCTGCACCAAGCCAATTTCTATTGTGAAAATGCTGTGTAATTTCCGCACAGAAAATCCGGTTGGAAATTTTTCAGCTAATACGACTCGTGTATACCCAATAACTCAGGCCAAAAATGTACTTTAATTTCTTGTAAAAAAAAATATTTTTAAGGAACTCTCATTTTGTAATAGTGCATCACACCTATATTCTATTTATGCACTTGTCATTTCTAGGAATGTTCCTTCTATTAGTATCAAGTGCAGTGGCACAACAATTCTGTACATTTTCTACATTTCAAAAATACTTCCAATGACAGCGCATTCTTTGTGCGTACATATCTGAACACATTAATATAATAATTTGTGAATATTAACCATCTGATAAGTTTTCAACATGTTATTAAACCATTTCAACAGATACTTTGATGAATTGAAAACGCTTGTTTATACCATATTTGGCTAATGAATGGAAAATAGTTTCATATAAAGTCAGTTTTATAGTATATAGCTCTAATGAAGTAGATATATCATAATATAAATGTATATATTATAATAATATGTGTGTGTGTGTGTGTGTGTGTGTGTGTGTATGTATATATATATATATATATATATATACAGGGCTGGACTGGGACTTAAAATCAGCCTTGGCATTTTTAAGCACACAGGCCCACCGCAGGCCAAACGCAGCCGCCAGTGTTGGGCTGGAGTACATGGGACCACCTTTCAGCTATACAAGACATGGGGAGATTTATTAAAACAGGTGTAAATGAAAGAGGAATAGTTCCTGATAGCTCCAACTCCAACAAATCCACTGCTTTTCCACAAGAATAATGAACTTGCTCATTATTCGAGAGAATTTTCTTTTTCGGAGCGGAATAAAATTCAAGCAGACTTATTTCCGCTGCATGTGAATGGGGTATAAAATAGCCCATTCACATGTAATAGAAGTAGAATGTTAGTGGATTTGAAAGGGATTTAGGTGTGGAATCAGGGACTTAGTCCTAGTCAAACCCTGATTGCGTGATCATGGCCTAATACTAACGTATAAAGATTGCAAATTATACCAGTATACAATGCTAAAATATCACCATACTGTAACTAACTAGTATGATTTCAATTTTATATTCAGTCATATGCACACACACACATACACACACACTCACATGCTGGACACATGACACACAGATGCAACCCACAAGCTGGACACATGCTGAATTCATGCCACTCACAGCTAGGACACATGCGCGCGCACACCACTCACACCTAAGGATACATGCGCACGCACACCAGTAGAATACATGCCCCACTCACACCTAAGGCATATGCCACACATGCACCACTCACACCTAGGACACATGCGTATGCACACCACTACCACCTAGGATATATCCTCCACTCTCGCCACTCACACCTAAGATATATGCCGCACGTTGTCTACCCACACCAAGGACACATGAACACGCACTACTCACACCTGGCACAGATGCTGCACACACCAATCACATACTAGACACAAACCACTCACACGCTAGACACGTACCAGAAACAAGACACATACCGCACACACTATTTACACTAGACACATACCGCACACACCACACAAATGCTAAACACATACCTCACATAACACTTACACACTATACCACACATACCACTCACACTCAGATTGAAAACAACACGCACACTAATGCCACTAATACATTAGAAGAAGACACAAAACTCATACAAATTGCATATTGCACTCATACAATTGACATAGACTGTTAACACTATATTAACCAATCACACTACAAAAATCAAATTAACACTTCACTCACATTTCTATATTTACCTGCTTTCTTTTGTAGACTGCTGATTCTTGGGCACTGGCATGCAGGATGCTGGCAGTACATAGGCATCTATACATAAGATGCCCTCTCCACCACTAAGCCCCGCCCATGTGTCCATGAAGCCTCTCCCCTTTTACAAAGCCCTCCTATCTGTGGCTCAAAGTAACCATAACCTGATGCTCACCCTTTTAACCCTATAGCTCCTCATTGCAGAGTACACAGCAATAAAACTCGGAAAGATGTGGTTTTAAACACCAGGAGGCAGCAGTTGATGTAATGTTGGTGCTTGTGTTCACCACTGTCCACAGGGCTGATTCTAGCTTTTCTGCTGCCTGAGGTGAAAATGTTAGGCTGGGTTCACACACACTATTTAAGGACGTAATTCGGGCGTTTTAGCTCCGGATTACGTCCGAAAATGCGGCTCAAAAGCGTCGGCAAACATCTGCCCATTCATTTGAATGGGTCTTACGATGTTCTGTGCCGACGGTAATTTTTTTTACGCGCCACTATCAAAAGGCGGCGCGTAAAGAAAGACTCCCGCGTCAAAGAAGTGCATGTCACTTCTTCAGACGTAAATGGAGCCGTTTACCATGGACTCCATGGAAAAACAGCTCCAATTACGTCCGTAAGGTGCCTGCACATGCCATTACGGCTGAAATTACGGTGCTGTTTTCTCCTGAAAACAGCACCGTAATTTCAGCCGTAACGGACGCTGCCGTGTGAACATACCCTAAATGTCGCCCCTCAGATTTTGATTGACATCCCCCTGACTGTTCTACGTCACTAGCAGCCTTCCCCAACTCTTGCGGATGCGCTGTTGCCTTGTAGTAGCATGCCAGGCATGCAGGGCAAAGTACACCTCGCTGCACGGTGTGTGCCCAAGTGGTACAAGGCAATGGCGCATCAGAGAATGTTGGAGGAGACTGGTAGTGATGTATAACGACTCGAGGGATGTCAATCAGGCATGGAAAGGTGGGTTTGGACCCTTTAATGAGTAATTAGCATATAGTGTGTGCCAGTTTAAAAGTTGATTTTATAGATTTTCTGCATCTGAAAACAACATGCAGGGGAATGTTTGGAAATATTGTCCGGTCATGTATTACTGCCTGGTGGTGCTTCAAGGGGTTAAAACTACCTGACAGGTTCCCATTAAATATACAATGAATTGAAAACAATTCCATCTGCCCTGTAATTTTGTTATTATAAATATATTCTATATAATTACAGCTCCAGAACCAAGCTCTGACATATACGGTTTCAGAACCAAGCTCATACATACAGTACAAGAACCAAGCGCAGTACATATATACAGCACCAGAACAAAGCTCAGTACATAAATACAGCACCAGGACAAAGCTCAACACATAACTACAACACCAGAACAAAGCTCAGTACATATATACAACACCAGAACAAAGCTCAGTACATATATACAACACCAGAATCAAGCTCAGTACATGTATACAACACCAGGACCAAGCTCAGTACATATATACAGCACCAGAACAAAGCTCAGCACATATATACACGGCGTTCACCCTGCGGGTTAACGAAATACTTTTGTAGTTCAGGTTGTTATGGACGTAGTGATAACAATTATGTATAGTTTATTTTTTTTATTTACATTTTTTATAAAAAGGGACTGCTAAGGGAAAAAGGGGGATTTCTACTTTTATTACTTTCAAACTTTTATTTTTTTATTTTAATACAAATTATTTTAACTTTTTTACTTTGACCCACAAGGGGACTTGAGTGCAGGAGGTCCTGATCGCCATTCTAATACACTGCACTACATTCGACTTTGTCAGGACCCTCTAGGCCTCCGTAGATGGCATAGCCGGAGGCCATTGTTAGGCCTCCAGATGCCGTAGCAACCATCGCCGCCCGCGATAATGTCGCGCGATGTCAATGGTGCTTTAAACCCTAAGAAGCAGCAATCGCTATTGAACCCGGCTTCTAAGGGGTTAATTGGCAGGGACAACACGATCGGTCCCCGCTGAAGGAGCTGCGGCAACTGCTGTATGAGACAGCAGTTGTCACAGCTCATAAAAGTGCCGGGAAGGGGGGCGGAAGGGCGGTTATTCCCATGACCTACTATTAGGTCACGGAGCACGAACGCTAATGTCCGCGTGATCTAATAGTAGGTCATGGAGCATTAAGGGGTTAAGGAACCAGTCTTAAGATAAATATATACAGCACCAGAACCAAGCTCAGTACATACATACAACACCAGAACAAAGCTCAGTACATACATACAACACCAGAACAAAGCTCAGTACATAAATACAACACCAGGACCAAGCTCAGTACATAAATACAACACCAGGACCAAGCTCAGTACATAAATACAACACCAGGACCAAGCTCAGTACATAAATACAACACCAGAACCAAGCTCAGTACATAAATACAACACCAGAACCAAGCTCAGTACATATATACAACACCAGAACCAAGCTCAGTACATATATACAACACCAGAACCAAGCTCAGTACATATATACAGCTCCAGAATCAAGCTCAGTACATATATACAGCACCAGAACAAAGCTCAGTACAAATATACATCTCCAGAACCAGGCTCAGTACATATATATAGCTCCAGAACCAAGTTCAGTACATATATATATATAGCACCAGAACAAAGCTCAGTACATATATACAGCCCCAGAACCAAGGTAAGTTCATATATACAACACCACAACAAAGCTCAGTACATAAATACAGCACCAGCACAAATACAGCTAAATTTAGTGCAACCCCTGTTGCCCCCTCAGAGAGGCAGCAGGTCGCCGACACTGTCCGACACTGATTGTTTGGGCGGCCAGCAAGAGGCCCACTGTTTACCGGCCCATCTGGCATCTGCCAGAACTGCCAGATGGCCAGTCCAGCCGTGTATATGTGTATGTATGTATATATATATATATATATATATATATATATATATATATATATATATATATATATATATATATATATATATAAGTTTGGGAGTTTAAACTCTCCAAGAGAAAAGGGCCCCTTGGTGAGGGAGACATGTCATATTACTTTAAGGGCTATATCCACTTTTGCAACCAAATGCAAAGTCTTTTGTTTCTACAGCTCCTATGCAGACCTACGCATCTCCATGGTAACAAACAACAAATAAACAATCTTTAGTTTGATACTGCAGTCATACTTTTACATTTTTTCTTACACCCTGCTAACCTACTCTGAATGTATGTAGGGGACAGATGGAAGTGAATATGACTGCAGGATCAGACTGCGCAGAGCTTTTTTTCCTGTTGTCTGTTACCATGGAGATGCATAGGTCTTTATAGGAGCTGAAGAAACAAAACAATTGGACATTTTTAATCAAGACCTATTGCAAAGTTGCCTATTTTTTGTCCTCACGCACTGTAAATCTATAATTAACATTATGGGAGGTACAAAAAAAATTGCTGAATCATCGATTGCATGATTTTTGTTTCTCCCATATAGTTAAATGAAAAGTAGCTCCACATATGTGGCCAAATATGCATTAGGAACAGTGGATCATGCACTCCCATTCTTGGGATGTTTTGGTCCCTGTGTTCAAATTCACATCCATCAGACATTTATGGCATATCAAATTCATGAGCCATAAACGTTCATTGTTGGAAAATTAAATATCAGTTCACAGTAAAGTGTTGTTAAGAGTTAGTGATAAAACCTAAAGGACAAATTTAGCAATCCAAAGCACTGTGTAAATAAATATTCGCAACTTTTGTAAGCCACAAGATATAATTGCATTACAGTTAAAACACTTTCCAGACACTATATTTGTTTCTCCTATTCAGCAGAAAAGTAGTTAAAATATAACCTTGACCAACTAGCAGCTGGAAAATCATCCATGCACCCTATTGAGGATGAATATGTTCTTTTCCTGGAAAACAATCCACTCCCAAAAACAAATGTTCTAGAGACAAACCCAGGAGGACGAAATACTTCTGGAAATACTAAGATTCTGAACACCTTCATTACAGCTGTTTATCACAGAGAGAAAACCTTGTCCAAACTCACAGAATGAACTATTACAGTCACTGTGTAAAATATAAACTACAGATTAAAGGGGAAAGAAAAACTTTTAGTACTAATAGACACAAATGTCTCTATCAAGCACCAGGTTTCATGATTGTTTGTCCTACTATAGAGCAATATAAGAGTTTACACTGCAAACACCCTGTTGGACTTATCTTCATGTAATACGTCATCATGAATACTCTTTTTCTTGATTGAATTGCAAACAGATGTCAACCATCAGGTCAACATGAGGAAGATCTTTCCGTGATTAGTGGTCTTGATAGACAAAATATTCTGTAAGTATCTAGATACAAGCAAATGATTATAACAGTTTTCCTACTGTTAACGGGACATTTACCCAGTGTTGGTGTAACAGACCGTTCACGGCTGGTAAGGAGTGACGTTGCAGAACCGTGGCAATATAAAAATTTTACAGTCAGACTGGGTCATTTTGGCCTTGTAGGGGAATTTATTTTCAGAGCCTACACTCAAAATAATTTAACCACTACACACCAATAAAAAGCAAGTACATTCCGTGATGTTTATATAATTTCAAATAATGTCCATATTGTCAATAAGAATTGAAAGATTATTATTGAAATTACAAAAACGAAATTTGATTAAACCCATGCAGCAGGCAATCCCTCCACTTTCAGTTTTAGATTGGTCTGGAACTCATGAGCTCTGTTTTGGAGGCCCTCTGGTGAGCCAGTCTGACCCCACACATTTCATAGACCTTTGCGTTGCCTGGGCCTTATTAGTCTCCATTTTTACATACAATGGCGGATTATCATAAGGCGTTTTTGGGCGGCCGCCCGGGGCCCAGGGCTCACGGGGGGCCCATGGCCGCCCAAAGTACATTGTAGTTTCATCGCGTTTTTGCCGCTATTTTGCCACGAAACGCAGCAAAAACAGCGACGAAACTGCATTGTGTATGTCCTGCAAAAGGACCTTTAGACATAAGGTCACATGACCTCATCTCTGAAGTTCTCACTACTGCTTAGAGACCTGCTGGTCACATTACTGCAGGATCTTGAGCAGCAGCAGCAACATTCCACAGAGAAGACTGAGGAGAGCTGCTATGTAAGTATAAGGGGATGGATTTGTTTAAGGGGTCTGTATTTAGGGGGACTGTATTTAGGGGGTCTGGTGTGGGGTCTGTATTTAGGGGGCCTGATTTGGGGACTGTATTTAGGAGGTTTGGTGTCTATTAGTTTAAGGAGTCTGTATTTAGGGGGTCTGGTCTAGGGTCTGTATCAGTTTAAGGGGTTTAGGGTCTGTATATTTAGGGGTCTGTGTTAGTTTAAGGGGTCTGGGGTTGGTATTTAGGGGGTCTGTATTAGTTTGAGGTTTGGGGTCTGTATTTAGCGGGTCTGGTCTGGGGTCTGTATCAGTTTAAGGGGTTTAGGGTCTGTATATTTAGGGGTCTGTGTTAGTTTAAGGGGTCTGGGGTCGGTATTTAGGGGGTCTGTATTAGTTTGAGGTTTGGGGTCTGTATTTAGCGGGTCTGGTCTGGGGTCTGTATTAGTTTTATAGGGTCTATTTAGGGGGCCTGTTCTAGGGTCTGTATTAGTTTAGGGGTCTGTATTTAGAGGTCTGGTCTGGGGTCTGTATTAGAATAAGGGGTCTGGTCTAGGGTCTGTATTACTTAAGGGAGTCAGGTCTTTTGGTCATTATTAGTGTAGGGGTCAGGTCTGTGGTCTGTATTTAGGGGGTCTGTATTAGTTTGAGGTCTGGTGTCTGTATTTAGGGGGTCTGGTCTGGGGTCTGTATTTAGGGGTCTGGTCTGGGGTCTGTATTAGTTTATGGGGTCTGTATTTAGGGGTCTATATTAGTTTAGGGGTCTGTATTAGTTTAGGGGTCTGGTCTGTGGTCTGTATTAAGGGAGTCGGGTCTCGGGTCATTATTAGTGTAGGCGGTCAGGTCTGGGGTCTGTATTTAGGGGTCCAGTCTGAGGTCTGTATCTATTCAGGGTGCTTGTTCTGGGGTCTGTATTTGTTTAAGGGGGTCTGGTCTGGGGAGTGCAATACTTTAGAAGGTTTCGGGTCTGTATGTATTCTATGATGTAGCCTGGAGTCTAAATTTATTAGTCTGAGTAAAAGGGGTTATCCGGGCACATTGATAAGTCATCAGTATAAAAAACGGTCAGTACCCAGACTACCCCTTTAATGTATGGTCCTGGGCCTTGGTGTCTAAATTTGAGTGTTTCTATAGAGGCTGGAAATGGCTGCAGAAGTGATGGGCAAAGATGTCTCATCAGGAGAAGTCGCCATAACGGTCTGCGTCAGATGAAGAAGAAAAGAAAACGGCTCCCATCAGAGAAGCCGTCACTTGTGAGTCACTGGATCTATAGGGGATCTGTCACCTCTCCTGACATGTCTGTTGTAGGAAATCCTTGTATTCTACATATCTCTGTGTACCCAGGACTAATAGACAAATGCGTGTTACCATTCCCATTGTCAAGAGGATGTGTGATACACAGTGTGATACTGTCAGCGATGATTGGAGACTGTCAATATGTAGGGACACAGCCCTTTGACAAGGGGAATCGTAACACCCATTTGTCAGTGCTCGCACAGAAAGGTGGTGTTCACTATGGATACGGCAGAGCGGCGGTGGGGAAGGGGGGCCCAAGTTTGTGGAACAGCCCAGGGCCTATGGTCCACTTAATCCGCAAGTGTTTACACATGCAGAATTTAATGCACATTCATTTTTTTCCTATTATTCAGACTTAATAAAAAGTACAAAATAAGTACAAAATTAAGAATAAGTACAAAATTATCCTCTGTTTGCTTAGTTTGTGTAGAAAACAGATATATGAGCAAAGCCAAACTCAGACTGAAAAGCTACTATGCTGAAAAATGTAGATGACAAAGATTGATTTAGTGGAAAATAATAGATGCAGTGTTTTAGAAGCCTAATGCTGGATGTTGAAAGAAGACCATACAGCCACATTTAGTGATGTGCATGGTAGTGATGTAACACATTTGGGTTGTTCTGAGAAGACGGAATACATGTTTGCATTTGATATATGATCTAATCTACAGAGTCCATTATTTGTGTAAGCTATGGGAAGCACTTTTTTCCGCTGTAAAAAAATGAAAAATTAAAAAAGGTGTATATACAGTATTTCCTATACTAATACTCTGCAGTCAATTATTCTCTGATCTGAAATGGCAGACAATAGTAAATAGCACTATACGTTGCTTTCAGCAAGAGACAAAAGTTACTAGTTATTCTTGAGGTCTTTCAAGTTGCAAGTGAAAGTTTCTCACGAGCTACTTTTATTTATAAACCTACCAAGTCTATGAGAGCAACAATGTGATTTCTCACTTACTAAAAATACAGAAGGACTTTTTTTTGCTTTTTTTTTAAATTTATAACGATTACTTTACTTTTGTTTTTTTTTTCCATTTGTTTGTTGTCTATAACGTGCACTATCATTAGAAAAAAGTGCGGTTTTCTTAAAGCGGAATTCCAGCTGAGGCTTGAAAAATCGAAAAACAATATTTAAGCCACTACTCCATGGAAACTCTATATCTTTTCTGCGGTGTTGCCTGCTTAGTTCATTTTTAGTTCTGCTACATTAGGGCACCGCTGTGATCAATAAGTGTAACTGCATGGTAGTCTAAGCTGCAAGGTAAATCTGAGGTAGTCTAATGCAAACCTCCTGACTCATCATAGTAGTGTTATGAATAAATTGTCCATAAGGAATTAAAGAGGCTCTGTCACCAGATTCTCAAATCCCTATCTCCTATTGCATGTGATCGGCGCTGCAATGTAGATAACAGTAACGTTTTTTTTTTTTTAAAAACTTTCATTTTTGGCCAAAGTTCTGAGCTATTTTATATATATGCAAATGAGGTTTGAAATGGACAACTGGGCGTTTTTTTTTTGTATGTCCAACTGGGCGTGTATTGTGTTTTTAACTGGGCGTGTTTACGTGTATGACGCTGACCAATCAGTGACCAGTCAGCATGATACACTCCTCTACATTCATTTACACAGCAGCGATCTGCAGCCACATACACAGAGATTAACGTTACTGCAGTGTCCTGATCATCCAGCCTGGACGTCATGTGTATTCAGAATCCTGACACTTCTGAATATTTTTTGTCTGGGCGTCATACACGTAAACACGCCCAGTTAAAAACACAATACACGCCCAGTTGGACATAACGAAAAAAAAAAACACCCAGTTGTCCATTTCAAACCTCATTTGCATATATATAAAATAGCTCATAACTTGGCCAAAAATGAACGTTTAAAAAAACTAAAACGTTACTGTTATCTACATTGCAGCGCCGATAACATGCAATAGGAGATAGGGGTTTGAGAATCTGGTGACAGAGCCTCTTTAAAATAGTAGGCACAAAGGGCCTGATGTACTACCCCCTGTACCAGCACATCCGCAGTCCAAGAAAATGTGAACAGCGCTTGGAGAGGTGAGCCCTGTGAGCGACGCATTAAGTGAGTGAATTTGTTGTGATCGTCCACTGTTTTTAATCTTTACGGACATATATTCTCTATAATCTTATAGATTATTCATGACAGTGGTGCTCCAGTGACAGCTGGAAGTAACATATTACACTGCCTAACTAATATATAAATAAGGAATTTCCATTCCACAATTTCTTAGCCAATCATCAGTTGTGTCCGACAGAGTGTTCATTATATAAAATAAATCATGCGAAATTAGAATTATTTAGGATGGTTCTGTTCAATAAAAAATTTTTCTTAGTGCGGGAGATGATAGTAGAAAGAAATAATTTACTTAACTTAGGCCTAATGCACACGACCGTGCCGTTCCGAGCCGTGCTCCCATTATAAAGTATAGCAGCACGGCCCGTAAAATAAAAAAATAGAACATGTTCTATTTTTTTAACGGCACGGGCACCTTCCCGTGAGAAAACGGGAAGGTACCCATGGCTAACAGAAGTCTATGGGCCCGTTATTGCGGGTCGTAATTATGACCCACAATAACGTGTGTTTTTACGGTCGTGTGCATGAGGCCTAACCTAAAATACTTTGTAGTGCCTTTCTTTTTTCTTTCAAACTCATGTATTTTAACTTGAATTCACATACATGTATAACTATTCTGTTTTTTTGGAATCTATGTGATGTGTATCAAGTGACACTGAAAGTTTGCCACAGGCCACGCAGTTTCAAAACAGGTCACTTTGAAAGTGCAGCAGCCCATAGCATAATATACCTGAGGGGCAGGAGTCAGTTTGGATCAGTAGGGCACGCATTACATTAACTTATGAGTCAAAAATTCATACATTATACCGGTTAGTCAAATTCCCTTGTGATATTGATTTTATTACTTTTTGTTGACTGAAAAAATTTATAGTAAAGCTCCATCTTTGATTAAGATTGGTTATACAGTCTGCAAGCTTAAAATCTAGCATTTTTTTAGTATATCTATATTACCCTTTGTGCTGTTTTCACTTATCTGTAAAATCTCTTGTCTTTGGACCTTATTTTGCCTCAATTTTTATTTTAATTATGGCTATGGCTTGTGGCTATTGATCATAGTGATAGGAAAACTGGGCTCAATAACACATGAATACCTGATGTTGTGAATCTGATAAACTTAGCATGCCTTTTTGATCCTGTTTTTATAGCATTTATGGGACATTTTCTCTCATTGATGTAAAAAACCAAAACTTTTTCCTACAACTGTTCTTTAAGCTGGTTTCACACACAGCATTTTGCTGCGTTTTTATGGCGCTTTTAATTGCATATTTGTTTTAGCAATTTTATATGTGTTTTTTTAGTGTTTCCAGATGTTACCTTAAAGTTTATAGTAAAATATCAAAAACCACTACCCACAACTGCATTTTGGTTTGTGGCGTTTTTGAGGCAGCTTTGTGGTCAGTGGTATTTTTGCAAATGCAGCATGCTCTGGGTATGGCATATTTTCAGACGTTTTCCCATTGACTTCACTATAGGACATCAAAAACGCCAATGAATGAAAAACGCCACCAAAACCACCACTAAAAACGCATTAAAAACGCATGTTACATTTTAATAACGCTAGCGTTTCTTGAAGCATTTTTTGATGCAGTTTAAAATGTCAGAAAAATTCTGTGTGTGAAGGAGTCCTTAAGAACAAAAAGCTAGACTGATGGCCATGTGATTGGGTGGTGTTAGGTTGGATGGCACCCCATGTGGGACTTTACGTTAGTGACCCACCATATGGCATTATAAAGTGTTTGCCCAAATAACTCAAAACTTTGTACAATATAGTGCAAAATTGCCATTATATACCGTGCTTAAATTCTACCACTGTACAGTGCTCAAATAACATTGTTGTATTGTATACAAATAATATTGCTAAAAGGATTACCAAATAACAGGGCCATATTATGACCTAAATAGCAAAGACATTAAATGCCTAATACTACTATACACTGTCCAAACAATAAACTCTATGCCCAGGTAACAGTACAATACCATGAATAAATTCTGCCATAACAAACCTACATAATAAAACACAAAGTGTAATATTAGCTCAATATCATTCCTCAATAAATGCTGTCATACAGTGCGAAAATAGGTACCATTCAGTGCCAAAAGAGTACTAACATACATAGGGGTTAATAAACATATACAGTATCTGATGGTCTAGTTTACTTATAGGGTCGGTTGTATTATATCTGGTGCCCAGTGATCGATTACTCTCTTTTGAGAAAATGCAGTGGAATTTCCGCACAGAAAATCTGGTCGAAAAGTCTGCTAGTGTTTACGCTGTGCATGGACGTACCCAATTGGTTTGTAATGCACATGTGCACTAGAGATCCATTAAATCATATGGCTGGCTCAAGAGCAGCTCAGAAAATCCAGAGATCTTTCAACTAAATCTTGAAGGGGCATCTGTTCAACCTTCCGAAATATCTCTCTGTCATGTCATTTTTATATAACCAGACGTAGACTTTTATAAGGCCACTTAAGAAAGGATTTGCTGCCATGGGATTGGGATTTTACGATGCACTTGTCAGGGTATGTGCACACGTAGTGTTTTCAGCAATTTTTCGGGCCCTAAACGTCCCTAAAAACGGCTGAAAAATCAGAAGCAGAATGCCTCCAAACATCTGCCCATTGATTTCGATGGGAAAAACGGCGCTCTGTTCCGGAGGGGTGTTTTTTATGCACCCTTTTTTCAAAACGGCCGCGAAAAAGAAGTGCATATCACTTCTTGGGACATTTTTGGAGCTGTTTTTCATAGACTCCAAAAACGGCCGTAAAAAATGCAGTGAAAAAGCGAATTTGATTAAAAAAAGTCTGAAAATCAAGAGCTGTTTTCCCTTGAAAACAGCTCTGTATTTTCAGACGTTTTTTAGTAAGCGTGTGAACATAGCCTAAGCGTTGTCTATTCAGGTCATCATCTATAGAACAATGGCTTCTGTAAATATAAACTCTTTGTATTGATGGGGATTTTAATATAGTGTAAAGAAGGTGTATAACAACTGATCAGTGCAGTGGGGATGCAGTTTAAACGTTCTTACTAAAAAAATCATAATACATAATATAAGTATCAAAAGTTAATAAAGATAAAAGAGTAAAACACGGAAAACAATGCAGAAAACTCAGGAAAAACATGGTGAAATTTAGTTGATACAATGGCACATCTCATTAGCCTTCATAGGACATTTTAGTTTATTGGTACATTTCACAATAACTTCTGGCATAAAATGTTCTACTCAATTATATTGTTCATTGCCATTTTTACACTTTAAATGGCACTTCACCTATAGAAATAGGAAGATGGCAGCTAGCTGTAACTAAGAGACAAAGTTTGCCTTTGATCTAAACCAGGTCTCTGTGTATGGCGGTACAAGTGCCTTCATGTCATGTAGGCTGCACAAATTGCCTTCATTATTTTGTAGGAAGACCATTGAAAAGATACGGACCAAAAATCCTTTAAAGTAAATAAAATTCTGGTTTACAAAGAACATTCCCTCAAGACTAACAGTAAGTTCGGCTGAGCGTTCATGTGTTCTCAATAGGGAGAAGGAGTAAAGCCTCTGGCAGACTCCTCTGGCAGCGGCTTGTCTCCTTGCAAACAAAGGGATTGGGCATGTTGGAATCCAACAGCCCGATTCTTCTCTTCCCTGACATCTGCCATCGGAGGAGAGTTGGTACGCCGCCATTCCCATTAGATGTTTGGCCGGTTCCATCGACATACATCTAATGTGTTTGGTAACCTTAAACATTATGCCATGCAGTTAACATCATCTCTTAAAATACCTTTCAGTGGAATGCATACACTGCAGCTTCAAAACTCTTACAACGCCTCATACCCTAGTGTGCCATCCGAGTCCCGTCAGTGATCGGAGGAAAGATAGGACATGTTCTATCTTTTCTCGTATCGGAGACTCGGACCATTTTTCATGGACCCGATTCACCCGCTAAAGTAAATGGGTCCCTGAAGACTATCGGGTGCCACTCGGATGCCGTCAAAAATGGCCCGAGTGGCACAACGGTCGTGTGCAAGAAACCTTACTTAATGAGATACAAATCGCAAGCAAAGCTTTGTATGAGTGAAATCACTTGTGGCATGTTTGTTGCAGAAATTTCTGCGACTGTAACATTCATCTGAATGGGGCTTGCATTAATCCATGTGCTTGATGCTCCCCAAAAAAACATTTAGATGTATGGAACTGAATTTCAGTTGAAGAAAATTCTGCAACAAATCTGCCGTGTGTGACCATACCCTTATATGTTTCATGCTGGGAAGAAATACAGCAAATACAGAGATTCCAGCTGCAGTTGTGGTTTGTTACTGGCAATGTAGAGGGATTCCATTGACACATCTCTGTGGGCTATAATAAGCAGCTGAGAGTAATTTAATGAATACATCTACTCTGCTATTTATTATTTTGTTTTTCTGTATTTGTTATTGCCGGAGGAAGCTGCGATACCCATACATTTCCACTGCAGTGGTCGCTGCAGGGGAAATGTAGAATAACATGCCAGCCATTCCAGTCAGTCCCTGGAAGCTCTTTGTTAGCAGCACTTTGTTTTTACTTAGAGAAAAATAATCTACGGGGGGAACCCCTTTCCATTATGCCCATATGTCCTCATAGGATATACGGAAAGGGAATGTCGTGATAAGACCACCACTTATTAGCTTTTTTGTTTTTTTTAACTGACAACATTTCCGTTTTCCATTAAGCAGATTGGGATTTTGTTAGGGTATGTTCACACGGCCTATTTACGGACGTAATTCGGGCGTTTTTGCCCCGAATTACGTCTGAAAATAGCGCCTCAATAGCGCTGACAAACATCTGCCCATTGAAAGCAATGGGCAGACGTTTGTCTGTTCACACGAGGCGTATATTTACGCGCCGCTGTCAAATGACGGCGCGTAAATAGACGCCCGCGTCAAAGAAGTGACCTGTCACTTCTTTGGCCGTAATTGGAGCCGTTATTCATTGACTCCAATGAATAGCAGCGCTAATTACGGCCGTAATTGACGCGGCGTTCAAGTGCCTGCACATGCCGGTACGGCTGAAATTACGGGGATGTTTTCAGGCTGAAACATCCCCGTAATTTCAGCCGTAACGGACGCCCTCGTGTGAACATACCCTTATAGTTCTGCCTATTACTAGCTACAATTAATACATTAAAACATAAGATGATGGGAATAAAAATGATTAACATTTATTGTATTATTTACACACATTTGGTTTGTGTGTTGATAACCTTTAATTACATATAGATTTAAAAAAAACTGCATCTGTTTGGTATTTTATCCAGAATATGAAACAAAAAAGAAAAAAAAGGGGAATTCCAGAAACATCAAAGGCACTCTTGGGATTATAAGAATTATAGAAAAATATTTTATTGAGTTCTAAATAAATTTCAGAATATAACTATATAGAAAGGGAAAGGGGAAATACACACAATTTTTTTTTTTTTAAATCTCAGGGCCAGGAAACCACAAGAAATTGATTATTACATTCCTCCCATACATAAATCCTACATCATACAAGATGGATTATATACATATCTCCCCTAATACAAAGTGAGTTGCATATGATTAGGCAGAATTTGTTTATTTTATGTTTAAAAACCGCTGGGCTCCGTTCACACTTGCGGTTTCTACATATCTTTTGATTTTAATCTCAAACTGGCACAAACACTTATTCAAGATATTTGACAATGACAATAAGGAACAGATTTTCTATTATATGATGGTTCTCATCAAAAAGGTGCAGGCAGGATTAAAGAAAGGTAAAACTGCGGTATGCTATTTGCTCTTCTTTTTAAGTTGGATCTTATTTTAGGGATTAGGGGTAAATGGTAGTCTATTTTTGGACCATTAAGGTCAAAGTTAAACCCCCTCAGTCCCTAGATATACGTCATAAGACCATTTCCAAGTTGTTTTCATACGACTCCAATTCCAAATTGGTATATAGTTTTTTACCTCCAATCATCCGGAAACAGCAGGGAAGCCACGCGGAGGAGCGTAACATTCAAAAGGAGGCATCGACCATCAAAACGGTAGATTCAGAATTGTATAGCACCATATGCTTTCTTGCTTTCAATCCCGCCACGATGTAAATAGCAGAGGTCTTACTTTCAGGTGCGCAGAGTCGGCCAGAGAAGCACACGGAGAGGCATGAGATCCAGAAGAGAAGGACGCACACCGCCAGGAAGGTAAGTTCAGAGTTGCATGGTGTCATTTTCCATGTGTTTTTTTCGACACAGCCAGAGATTGCAAGACATGGTTCGACGTCACTACCTGCCAAGCCTGATTGATCAGCTGACACGTTTCATCCCTGATCGGGATTTCCTCAGAGCCATTCGGCAAATACAATAGAGTACGATGTATTTATAGTGTCAGCCTTAATAGGGACAAATCTATTCATTTGTTAACTCTATAATTAAAAGTGTAATACCGAGTACCAAATCCCTCCAAGATTCCATATTTAATAGGAAAATTGAAAATAATTATTTTTAATGTATCTATACTTGTCAGAAAATAAGTCAATTTGTGTAGATCACAGATTGTATCTTCATTGCTCGATGGCAGGGTCAATAATTGTACGGTTTATCTCTTTCCTTTTATTTTTTTGGGGAAAAGGGATATTCAGATTAAGTCTATACTTTATAAGCTAGAAGCAATTTCTCAGCTATATGATGCAAACGTATTTTATCAGATCAAAGTGTAAGCAATTGGACGAGAGAGGGGGAGAGAAAATAGAATGATTTTTATCTAATTATCCAATTTAGATTATTTAATTATATAGGAGTGGATATATGGAGACCAACTGAGACACTGGTAGGCAGCCATCCCATTAGAGATCCATATACTCGCTCCCAAATGATAAATGGGAGTGTACTTACTTTGGGAGATTTATATTAATTTATTTAGTTAATGGGTACCCTGAGATTAGAGAAACATATTAAATTTCATTTCATTATTGAGTCCCATAGGGTTCAATGTGCCACATGGTTTCCTTCTGCAGGAGGATACGATTACGATCGCCTCCTCTTCTATCTCCAAAAAGTTGGTAGATTCCCATGAATTTTAGGCCACTAAGTGATTGTTTATGATGTATTTTGAAGTGTACTGCCAATGGGTTTTTCATTTCTCCTTTGGTAATATCCGGAAGGTGTTCACTTATGCGTATGTGTAGTTCTCATTTGGTTTTCCCGATGTATTGTTTCCCACATGGGCAAATAATTGAATACACAACCATAGTTGAACGACAGTTGATAAAATTATAAACTTTAAATTCTCTTTTGTTTTCACTGTCAGAAAAAGTATCTGACTTGAGAACATATTTACAGCACCTACAAGAGCCACACATATACATTCCTTTCGGACGTTTTTGTTACCATGATTCATTCTCCAGAGTTCTTTTTTTTAAAACTCAGAACTGACTAAGAGATCCTTCAATGTGGGGGCCTTTTTTTGGACCATGCTAGGTGTATCTCCAACTATTGAGCCTATTCTTTTATCCAATGTTAGATGTGGCCAGTTCTTTATCATTAAATTACGTAGCAGGTTCCAATGTGCTCCGTATCTCGAGATAAATCTAACCCTATTGTCACTGTTATTCTTTTTTTACTCTAATGAGGGTTTCTTTTCTATTATATCTAATAGCCCTATTGTATCCTTTCTTTAATAGTTTTCTAGGGTACCCCCTATTCTCAAAAACGGGATGATAAATCTCGAACTTCACTTTTAAAGTCTTTGAATTTGGTACAATTACGTCGAATCCGAAGGAATTCGCTTATTGGAATCCCCCTAATTTGAGAAAGGAGATGGTGACTGCTTGCTGCTAATAGGGTATTACCTGATGTCGGTTTGCGATAGGTAGTAGTTATTAGTTTATTTTCTTCCCTGTATATGTTAAGGTCAAGAAAACTGATGGTACTTTTACTATAAGAACCCTGAACATATGAACAGTGGTGTAACTATAGGGGTCGCAGCGGTCGCAATTGCGACCAGGCCCTGAAGCAAGAGAGCCTGCGGACCACATCAATAAAAAGTTACTATAGTAACTGGGGCCTATGTAATAAACTACACGGGCCCCTGTTACTATAGTAACTGACAGTACTTACCCTCTTCGTTCTGGAGCGCAGCGGAGGTTCTGACATCACAACACTGTGCGCGGCGCATGATGTCATGATGCTGTGTGCTGAGCACAACATCCGACCCTGGACCTCCGCTGTGGCCGAAGAAGAGGGTAAGTTTAATATCACTGTCTGCTGGAGCTGATAGGTCGGGGTCCGACTCCCGGGACCCCCGCCAATCAACTGTTTTGAAGGGGCAACATCACTTGTACGAATGCTACTTCCCCTTCATTCCGGTCACTTGCTCACACTGTGAATCGCCGACACGGACGTGTCGGTGATTCACAGTGCGAGCAAGTAAGGGAAATTAAGGAGAAGCAGCGCTCGTACAGAAGCGGGTTTTCGCCACATTTGTTGTCTCTGCACTCACCTACATAGCGCTCAATGAGCGTTGTATATAGATTAGAGGCAACAGCAGCTATTGGTTATATTGATCATGTGACTAGTGACATGATCGCCAGCATGCCTGTAGTAGAAGGCTGCTGCTTGGTCTAACTAGACCTAGCACAGCCCTAACAGTCACATTAGTCATTATAACAGGGCTGATTTCCCCTGTAACCTGGGGCTGCTGTACACCTACAGTGGAAAAGTATAGTGTAAAAAAAATAAAATGAAAGAATAAAGTCCCCCAAAGGTATTTTCTGAAATTTGAGGGACAGCCCATGATAAGAAAAAAATAAATAAATAAATGTAATAGAAATTACTCCTAAAATACCTCACCAAAGCAAGTTTTCCCTGCCAATCATCTTTCGTCACGCTAGTCCTGACCCAATTGCACTTGCATGGCCAGCTCTCCACTTGTTTTTCCATCTGCTTAAGATTGCTGAATGGAGCAGTCAGAGGATCCCCAGATATCAGAATACCACTTTAACCCCTTAACGACCGCCCACCGTCTTTTGACGTCAGGCGGTGCAGGTACTCAGTCTACAGCGACGCCTTTTGGCGTCGCTGTAGTAGAGTGGGTTTAACGGCAGCCTGGTCAAGTCTGCACTAAAAACCGGTAGTATGTAGCAGGTCCGGTTCTTAGTGCAGCCATCAGGACCTGCCGATTTAGTCGTAAGAGCAGGTGACCGCTGTGACAGCCAATCACAGCGGTCACATGCTGTTACTGCGTACAGAGCCGCCGGGAGTGTCTAAATGACAGCTCCTGCTCTAAGAACGAGCTGTTGCTAGCAGCTCTGTTCTTAGAGCAGTGATCAGGAGCCAATAGTATTGGTTCCTGATCTTTTGTGATCACTATGAGATCCAATCATAGTGATCACTACTGTAAAATAAAAGTAAAAACATGTATCTGTTTCTCCCCACTGTTCTAGCTGTGGAGAGAAACAGATACAAGTGTGTCAGTGTCCCCACACAAAATCACTTGTCCCTTACACAGTTTATTTTAAAAAAAAACTTTTTTTCAGTATTTTATAGTATATAGTATATACATATATATATAAATATATTTACTGTATATACTAAGAATTGTACTATAAACTACTTTCTTTTTAGGGTACGCTGTTAGACGGCGTGTACGCTGTTAGGCCTCATGCACACGACCGTAGCCGTGTGCACGGCCGTGATTTTCGGGTCGGCCGGCTGCGGACTGTCACCATTGTTTTCAATGAGCCCGGACCGCAGAACAGGGCCGTAATAAGACATGCCCGTTCTTTCTGCGGTCCGGGCTCCCGGGCCGTGCAAGGACCGCAAAAACTACGGTCGTGTGCATGGCCCCATAGAAAAAAATGGGGCCGCAATTCTCCCGTGGATTTTCGGGGGAATTGCGGCCGCAAAAACACGTTCGTGTGCATGGGGCTTTAGACGGCGTAGGGTGCTGTTCTGGGCTTGGGTTTACGGTTTGTGTTAGGCGTAGGGTTTAGGTTTAGGTTTTAAAAAAAAAAAAAAA
This sequence comes from Rhinoderma darwinii, assembly GCF_050947455.1. Classification (NCBI taxonomy): domain Eukaryota; kingdom Metazoa; phylum Chordata; class Amphibia; order Anura; family Rhinodermatidae; genus Rhinoderma; species Rhinoderma darwinii. The sequence continues at coordinate 513,817,212 of NC_134687.1, forward strand.
GTTTCATTCTTTTAGTGTTCTTAGTTGATTAGGCTTCATGCACACGACCGTGCTCGTAATTACGACTCGTAATTACGAGCACGGCCGACCGCGGGCAGCCGGCCGCTTTTGCGAGCCGTGCTGTCATTATAAAGTATAGCAGCACGGCCCGTAAAATAGAAAAATAGAACATGTTCTATTTTTTTAACGGCACGGGCACCTTCCCGTGAGAAAACGGGAAGGTACCCGTGGGTAACAGAAGTCTATGAACCTGTTATTACGGGTCGTAATTAAGACCCGCAATAACGGGTGTTTTTACGGTCGTGTGCATGAGGCCTTAGTTGATAAAAAAATAATTTAAACCGCTAGTTCCATTTATTATTTGCGGTTTAGACTGTATATTCATTATGGCTGCCAGAAGATACAGCGTTGAGGAAGCCTATCAGATGCTATGCTCCGATACGGATTCTGCATCTGAAGTTGAGCTTTTAGGGTATGTGCACACGTAGTGACCAAAAACGTCTGAAAATACGGAGCTGTTTTCAAGGGCAAACAGACCCTGATTTTCAGACGTTTTTTGGGCAACTCACGGTTTTCGCTGCGTTTTCGCTGCGTTTTTTACGTCTGCTTTTGGAGCTGTTTTCATTGGAGTCTATGAGAAAACGGCTCCAAAAACGTCCAAAGAAGTGTCCTGCACTTCTTTTGACGAGGCTGTATTTTTACGCGTCGTCGTTTGACAGCTGTCAAACGACGACGCGTAAATGACAGGTTGTCTGCACAGTACGTCGGCAAACCCATTCAAATGAATGGGCAGATGTTTGCCGACGTATTGTAGCCTTATTTTCAGACGTAAGACGAGGCATAATCCGCCTCGTTTACGTCTGAAAATAGGTAGTGTGAACCCAGCCTTACTTGAAAGCGACAGCGAAAGTGTCGCTTCAAGGGATTCTATGGATATGAGACCCAGCACCAGTGGTATGGGAGACGGCGCAGTTGCCACAACGTCCGTTCAAAGTGCAGCCCCTGAAATTGCACAACCCCACCAAACCGATTTAGTGTGGGAACCCACGAGATTATTTTCTACCACCATAAATGACTTTATTGCTACTCCTGGCATAAGTCCCAATGTCAGTAATTTTTCACCACTAAATTATTTTTATATTTTTATTACGGACCAAGTTTTGGAACATTTTGTGCAGGAAACAAATTTGTATGCCAGGCAGTACATTGCCAATAAGCCTTCGTCACCTAATGCCAGGTTGTGGAATCCCACAAATTTCAAAGGACGTCTCTCATTCCATCAATTCATACCCTCAAAAAGTGCAAAATACGGGGTAAAGATATACAAATTATGTGAAAGCACTACTGGCTACACATGTGCATTTAAGATCTACAAGGGTAAAGACAGTGAATTTAATCCACCAGGGTGCCCTCCAAATATTGGTACCACTGGTAAGATTGTGTGGGATTTAATTGGCCCTTTCCTACACAAGGGGTATCATGTATACACGGACAGTTTTTATACCAGTGTGCCATTGTTTAGCGCCCTTCATTGTGCCAACACCGGAGCCTGTGGCACAATACGCAGGAATCGCAAAGGTTTCCCACGTCAACTTGTGGATAAAAAACGACGAAAGGGGGAGTCATGCACTTTTCAAATTGAGAAGATGCTGGCTTTAAAATTTTGTGACCGCAAGGACGTCTACATGATCAGCACTGTCCATTCAAGTGCAACAGCAACTATTAGAGAACGTGGGGCCTCTGCAGATAGACAAAAGCCTGTGTGTGTCATCGGCTATAACAAATTCAGGTTGCGATGCAGAACGCATTTGTCCTGTACAAAAAATCAGCGGGCAGGGCGACATTCTTTGAATTTCAGGAGAAAGTGATTGAAGATCTCCTATTTCAATCTGCAGACCAGAGAGTAGTCCATGAGTCAGAGGATGTACACCGACTTGTTGAAAAACATTTTTTACACCCCATCCCTTCAACATCTAACCAAAAATACCCCAAAAACGGTGTCGGGTCTGCAGCAAACAAGGACAGCGAAGTGAGTCACGATATTATTGTTCCGCTTGTCCTTCCAACCCCGGTCTATGCATAAGTCCCTGTTTTGTCCTTATCAATACACTATGGGCTTTATTACAGTTTTGTTCGGGTTTTTGGTGGACCTCTTACACCCGACAATACTTCTAGAAATAGCGACATTAATTTGGGGAGTAGTGGTCCTTTACTGTATCTATACATACGGTGTGGGACACTGCCCCTTTATATATTCTACAGGTGATTGGTTGTTTTGTGCACATGGCGGTTCCTACCTTGCCGGGCAGGGGCTTGTTATTGTGTACCGCGTCACTTGGCACATTCGTCCCTTATATAGGGATTGATGGAGCTAAAGAGACGTTGTATGACCAGTCACTTTGAATAATAAAGTCATTACAGCCCTACAAATTTTCTTTCATCCTGTGAACATGCTCTAGTTTTCCACATAGCTGGATACATTCTTCCTCCTTTTTTTTTGGATATATTGCCTTTTTCCGCCAACAGTTTAATACATTTTCCCACTCTAACTTACTATATATCAGAGCGGGTTGATATACATAATGTCTATGGACTGACATGATTTCAGGACAGCTGCTTTCTTAGCACGACATAGTCATAGGGTGTAGAAACTGTTAGGGACATCTATTTCTCAATCTAGAAAAGTAGAATCCTCCCATTTTCAAAGCAAAATGTGTGTCCTGAAAGCCTCCAGGTGCTCCCTTCCTTTTGGGTCCTGCCGTGTGTCCAGGAAACACATTAGGGCCACAATGGGGATATTTTTGAAAACAGGAGAAACAGTTACTTAGTACACACCTAGATGAATACCTTAAGCGGTCTAGTTTTCAAAATGGGGTCATTTATGGGGAGTTTTTATCTTTTTGGCAGCTCAGTGCCTCTATAAATGTGTAATGGGACCTGAAACATTTTCAAGCAAAATGTGTGTCCTGAAAGTCTTCGGGTGCTACCTCCCTTTCGGGCCCTGCCATGTGTCCAGGCAACGCATTAGGGTCACAATGGGGGCATTTTTGAAAACAGGAGAAACAGGGTGATAGATTTTGGGGTGTGTTTCTTCATTCTGATGGTCGCTTTACAAAGAAATCGGTCTTCAAAGTGATACTTTTATATAAAAAGTGTTTTGTTTCTTTATTTCACCTGATATGCATTCAATTTAGCAGAAAACTGTGGGGTCAAAATACTCACTACACCCCTAGATAAATACCTTAAGGTGTCTAGTTTTCTAAATGGGGTCGTTTATGGGGAATTTCTATCGTTCTGGTAGTTCAAAACCTCTCCAAATGTACAGTGGGGCCTAAAACATTTTCAAGCAAAAATGAGACCTGAATGCCTCCGGTTGCTCCCTTCCTTTCGGGCCCTGCCGTGTGTCCAGGCAACGCATTAGGGTCACAATGTGGTCATTTTTGAAAACAGGAGAAACAGGGTGATAGATTTTGCGGTGCATTTCTTCATTCTCATGGTCGCTTTACAAAGAAATCGGTCTTCAAAGTGATACTTTTATGAAAAAAGTGAAATTATATTTTTTTTACGCCTGCTTTGCATGAATTCTTACAAAAAAACTGTGGGGTCAAAATACTTACAACACCCCTTAATAAATACCTTAAGGGATGTAGTTTTCAAAATGGTGTCACTTGTGGGGGTTTCCACCATTCTGAGACCTATAAGCCTCTGAAAACCTGGCTTGGTGCAGGAAAACCAAATGTACTTCAAAAGTTATAAAATCATTACTAAACTTGTAAGTCTTCTAAATTGCTCAAAAAAAATATTTTTTTTCAAAAGTGCTGCCAAAATAGAGTAAAGCGATGGAAATGTATATTTAATTAAAAAAAATGTACAGTATGTATGTACATATGTGACATATTGCAGTTAAAAATAGGGAAAAATGATAATTTTTACAAAATTTCTTCAATTTTTCTATTTTTTCATTAATTTCCGCAAATCTTATCAGTCTACTTTTACCACTAAAATAAAGTACAACATATGACGAAAAAACAATGTCATTACTTGGATATTCAAAACTTTCGCAGAGTTATTCTCTGATAAAGTCAGACATACCAGATTTAACAAATCTGGCTTGGTCATTAAGGTCTTTTCAGGCCCGGTCATTAAGGGGTTAAAGTATGTTCATATGCAGCTTTGACCACTCATATCCACAGGACATGTCATAAATGTCAGATAGATGCGGGTCTCCCCATCTCTAGAACGGGGCCCCCTAAGCCCCGTTCTACCTCTCTCTGCTTTGGCTGACTCGTGTGATTCCTGACCATGAAGTAGAAAACAGCATAGCTCACTGTGCTATGCTGTTTCCGTAACTCCCACAGTAGTGGATAGCAGTTACAGAAACAGCGTAGCATGCGAGCTACGCTGTGTTCGTAACTACGATTCAGTTCTATGGGACTTATGGAAACACCGGAGCTCAGCGAGCTACGCTGTTTTCTTCTTCATGGTCAGGAATCACGCGAGTCAGCCAGAGCACAGAGATGTAGAACTTTGATAAATAGTAGTACATTTTTCAGAGCTCATAGTGGGGATTGGGGCCTGTGAATTTTTCTTTGGGACCCTATGATTTCTGCATAATACCATGAAGGGGGCCCATGCTCTCTGCTATAAGGCATATGAGGTGAGGGTGTGAATTAAATAGCCCTATCCACATTTCCTATAGAGTAAGTGAACCTACACAAGCCTCTCCCTATCCACAATCACAGTAATGTTGGCAAACATATGAGCAGGAAAGTGTCAAAAGAAACGTGCCACCTTCTTCCTAAAAGGGGTAGGGGTAGGCAGAAATTCATGGGTACTCTTGCCCAGGGATGTGAGACATTAGAATTATTGTCTATTATTGCTTGACCAGCAATTCTGAGCATCCTAAACCAAGAAGCTGGAGTTTACACATCATTTACAACCTTCTTTTCTCATGGCCAAACTGGGGGTCTTGTATTATTTGTGTACTTAATCAGAGATTTTTTATAATACTATGTGCCACTTACATATATATGAATATAAAATAAGGTTGTTTTCTTGTGGCAAATGCTCTTTGGCATGACCATCATACTCTCTTTTGACTTCTCTGCAGTAAGATGCCTTCAGAGAATATTACTTTTATAACTATAAATCCAAGCTGTGATTGACGGCTCGGCTGATTTTAGAGAAATGCACAATGTGCATCAGTGGAATCACAAACAGGGCAGCACCTGCAATGTCACATGGCTGGAGATTTAGCTTTCGAACATGAATCATCATATTCCCAAACATTTGAAATATTGGTACTAATTTTGTGTGGTATTCTGGGGGGCCAGGCCCTGCTACCTATACAGAATAGTGATCACACTTTATACCAGAATTAACCAACTGTGGGATAGGAAACGTGCATTAAAGGCTTATTCCCAAAAACTTCAGAAATGTATGCCATATTCTCATGATCCGCCATAAGTGTCACCTCTGGGACATGTGCCTACCTGGAGATTAGGGGTCCCACAACCCCTGTCACACCTTAAATGGTGTGGTAGTCATGCATATGTGTGGTTCTCTGCATTCACTTCTATGGGAATTTCAGAAACAGACAAGTAAGCGGGCTCTCATAGAAGTGAATGGCCTCCTTATTTTAGATGGTACCATATGGTATATGGGTGAAACATTTTCAGACACAATATTGAATTATATGTCAAGTTTGCAATCAGTACAAATATCATTTCCAAATTGGGCTTTCAAAGAGAAATTGATTGAAAATTATAAAAAACAAAAAGAACGAAAAATGAGAACGTCACTAAAAATGTGATACAAGTCTGAACTTCCCTGTTGAGTGGTATGCATTAGATTATCTTAATCTATTCTTCTAAAGAGTCGGAACTGATACAGATGACTGGAACAACATGAGGAGCAGCAGCTGAACAACGTTCCATGGGGACTCTGGTATTTTTTGCTGGCAAGAATAGTGCTTCAGACTATTCTTGCTGTCAAACAATACCGGAATCCATTATAAAAAGCATAAATGCCAGTGTGAACAGAGCCTTAGCAATATAAAAAAGATAATGATTATGATAAATGAAAGTGAGATGACTGACATCTTTTTCACATAGTTTACTGCTTATTTGAACCGGGGTTTTCCAAGTTTTGAGTACAGGATATTCTGGAACGCCCTAATTATGTAAGTTATTTATTTGGGATTGCAAGTTGACAAGTACTAAATATGTTCTCTGGAACACGTAAGTGGTGATACAGGCTAAAAGAATATTAAGCAACAGTCATCTGTTTTCAATTGTATCGCTTAATGATTTGTTTTTCAGAAACATCTCCAGCAAAGGGAAATACATTGTATGTGTTATAGGCATGTGGCTATAGAGACAGGAAATTAAAATCATACCTGACTTTATTTTGTTCTGAGGCTGGTATATGGAAAAACAGACTGGGGAGTAGCAGCGGCATTGCTTGTCTTATAAGATATGCTGACTCCTAATAATAAATTACAGATTCTCAACTACAAAGAATAGTTAAGTCATCTTGTCCCCATATGGAATTTTTCTGTGCTTTTCATGTATTCTTATCTTCAGGTTTGTCATGATACAGCTGCACTTTAAACAAAAGCAAAATCCAGGAGGCTGAACATTTCTACCACCTACTCTATAAATTGGTTGCACTACCTATTCAAGGAATTCAGCAAGTAAGCCATAAACGCCCAGAAAAACGGCTGAAAAAAACGGCAGCTGAATGCCTCCAAACATCTGCCCATTGATTTCAATGGGAAAAACTGTGTTTCGTTCTGACGGGGCGTTTTTTTTACCCGGCCGTTTGAAAAAACGGCAAGTAAAAAAACGCTCCGTAAAAAAAACTGCATGTGACTTCTTGAGACATTTTTGGAGCCGTTTTTCATAGTGTCAATAGAAAAACAGCTCCAAAAAGGGCCGCAAAAAACGCATCAAAGAACGTTTGTTGCTTAAAAAACGGCTGAAAATCATTGAAAACCGCTCCGTATTTTAAAGCCGTTTTTCATTTAGCGTGTGAACATGCCCTAACAGATGCACTATAAAAAGTTACTAAACCTAGAACACAAAGTACTTTAGATATATGTATCAAAAGAATCACATTCGTGATAACAGCCTAATGTCATAGCTACATGTTATTCGATACAAAGTATGCTAGGCCACTGCAGTTTAAAGGGGTTGTCCACGACCGGACAACTGATGACCTATGCTTTGAATGGTATGCAGTAGTGCAGCTTGGCCACTATTCCATCACCGGAGCCATCTGCTTCCGGCCCCAACCCCTTTAAGTTGTTGCTAGAACTTTCCATTATTGTTATTCATTTTAAACAATGTAAAACAGAAGTACTCAAACCATGTACAAGGGTTGTTAAACCATATTAAGTATCAAGGATAGAAGTCCATCAAAAATGTAGGAAAGGGTACTTTACAGTTAGGGTATGTTCACACGTGCACGTCCGTTACGGCTGAAATTACGGAGCTGTTTTCAGGCGAAAACAGCTCCTGAATTTCAGACGTAATGGCATGTGCAGGCGTGTTTTGCAGCGTCCATTACAGACGTAATTGGAGCTGTTTTTCTATGGAGTTAATGGAAAACGGCTCCAATTACGTCCAAAGAAGTGACATGCACTTCTTTGACGCGGGCATCTTTTTTACGCGCCGTCTTTTGACAGCGGCGCGTAAAAAAACGACAGTCTGCACAGAACATCGTAAAACCCATTCAAATGAATGGGCAGATGTTTGCCAACGCTTTCAAGCAGTATTTTCGGCCGTAATTCCAGGCGCAAAACGCCTGAATTACGTCCGTAAATAGTGCGTGTGAACATACCCTAAGAGTAGTCAAACTTTGGAATGCCCTACCACAAGAGGAAATCATGACAGCACTAAAAAAAAAAGGGCCAGACATTTATCTCATGACTAATGGCATTGAGAGTCAGGGTATGTTCAGACGCAAACTCAAAAACGTCTGAAAATACGGAGCTGTTTTTAAGGGAAAACAGCTCCTGATTTTCAGACGCTTTTTAAGCCACTCGCAATTTTCGCTGCATTTTATACGGCTGTTTTTGGAGCATTTTTCAATAGTCAATGAAAAACAGCTCCAAAAACGTCCCAAGAAGTGTCCTGCACTTCTTTTTCACGGCCGTTTTTTTACGTGGCCGTTTTTCCAAACGGCCACGTAAAAAAAAACGGCCCATCGGAACAGAACGCCGTTTTTACCATTGAAATCAATGGGCAGATGTTTGAAGGCATTCTGCTTCCGATTTTTCGGCCGTTTTTCAGGCGTTTACGGCAAAATAGCCCGTGTGAACATACCCTCAGACAGCATGGGCCGGCTGCCCACGCTTCTAGTCCCCTGCAGCAGCTTGAACAACACATAAAGGTGAGCCTAAGCAGCCGGCGGCTTGTCAGTATTGTCTGGGTGAGCAGAGCAGTAATTCATAATGCCATGGCAGGGAGGGAGCCCAGGGTTTTTCACTACACCCAGCCGAAAACTGGATTAGAGGCAGGGGACTGAGAGTCCCGAGCCCAGGATTGCAAGTGGGTGGCTTCATTACACGTCAATGGTCTCAGCCAATAAACAACTGTTCTTTGTGACTTGTAATGAAGCCGCGGCGCCATCCAAGTTTCCGTGGCTCTGCAAGTGGGGCACTGACAAGTCTGACAGCAACTAAAAAGTGAACACACACTGAATTGCGTGCCTGCTACCCTCGCCCAGCCTGCAACCAGGAGTGCAGATTATCTAGCCAAGTAAGAAGTCAATTAAGAAACTATAAGGCTGGGTTCACACACCCCATTTACGGACGTAATTCGGGCGTTTTAACCTCGAATTACGTCCGAAAATACGGCACCAAAGCGTCGGCAAACATCTGCCCATTCATTTGAATGGGCTCTACGATGTTCTGTGCCGACGGTCATTTTTTTTAAAAAAGACGCTCGCGTCAAAGAAGTGCCTGTCACTTCTTGAGACGTGATTGGAGCCGTTTTCCATTGACTCCATGGAAAAACAGCTCCAATTACGTCCGTAATGGACGCAGCGAAAAGCGCCTGCACATGTCATTATGTCTGAAATTCCGGAGCTGTTTTCTCCTTAAAACAGCTCCGTCATTTCAGCTGTAACGGAGGCTGCCGTGTGAACATACCCTTAAGTGAATTGAGCCTTGGCGTAATTTGCCACATCAGATTGGACTGCAGCGAATCAACTGCAAAAAGTGCTTGCTTTACATAGAATTTTGATGTGGAATAGCCGCGGATGTCACCCTTTGCACTGTAAAAAAACAGATTTTGCTGAGAATTTGCTGTGGTGAAATCCTTAGCGCAAAATTACACCACGTGTGAATCCACCCTCAGGGTTCCCACAAACATAGAAGATATGTTGCGGCTATTTTGTCCTGATTTTCAGGCAAGAAATCCATAGTGGAAGACTGTAGCAAACAAGTGGATAAGAGTTAACAAATCTCATCCATATGCTGCTCAATACTAACAACACAGAAATCAGGTAAAATCTTCGGAAATATCTACAATACATGCAGTTTTACTTCCGCGTGTGACACACCGTAAAGGGGCCCTATCACCTGGGGGCCGAGCATTTAGGACACTCCCCATTGTTTTTATTAGGAAGCCTGTCAGAAAGACAAGTTTATATTGCAGTGCAGGGAGAAGACAGAAGTCGCTGTAGGTGAGAAGATTTTTATTTTTTATATTACTAACTTTATTTTTTTAATTTGCAGGTTCTGCTCGACCGTTTGCACTATGCGGCTGTTTTATTGTATCTGGCTGGTTATGAAAATGGGTGGGGGCCATGTCGTATTCGTGAATTTATTTATTTTTATAAATGACGTAGGGCCCCCTTCATTTTCATAACCAGCCAGATACAATAAAACAGCCACAGCCTAGCATTACCAGTGTGGGAAGGGCCACTGTTTTTGGCCCTTCCCAGCCTAGTAATACCAGCCTGCGACCACCCCGGTGCCCGCCCATCACTAGAGATGGTCAGGTACTGGATCGTACCCGACTCTTCCCGATACCCCAGGTGGCGGTGGATAATAATGAGGGGTGAGTAACAGCTTTTTTTTACTGACTAACACTAAGCCCCGCTTTAGTAATGGACGTCATCAAACAGACAACTGCCATTACTAAAGTGCTAATAAAGTGTTAAAAAAAACAGAGACATAAGAAAATTATTTTTTATTCAAATAAAATCTACCCAACACAACTCTCCTAAAATAAAAATAAAAAAGTAGATCATCAACGTAATCCAACGAATCTACGACGTAGTCCAAACGGTCCAGTGGAACCTGCAAATAAAAAAAATAAAAAAGTTAGTAATATGCCGCTGCTCCTTCATTCCTTGTTCCTACTGTGAATTGCCATGTAGTTACACGGCAGTTCACAGAAGGAGCAAGGAACGACAGAGCAGTGATGCTCGCCGCTGATCCTTCAAAACAGCCGCCAATCAGCTGCTTTGAAGGAACAGCGGTGAGTACCGTTGCTCTGTCGAGTGCTCCCCACACTAACCCCCCAAACATGCAACCGCGCCACACACAAAACCACGCACACACATTACCTGCATTTTTGGGGGGGTTTATGTGGGGGGGGGGGCACTCGACGAAGCAGCGGTGCTCGCCGCTGATTAGCGGCTGTGAATGATAAGCAGTGTTTGGATGCCGCTAATCCTTTATAGCCGCCAATCAGCTGTTTCAAAGGAACAGCAGCTAGCACTGCTGTTGCGTCGACCACCCCCCCCGAACACAGCGCCAGAACTAAGTTCAGTACATATATACAGCACCAGAACAAAGCTCATAAGATTATACAGCGACAGAATTAAGCTCAGTACATATACACAGCACCAGAACAAAGCTCAGTAAATAATTAAAGCAACAGAACAGAGCTCAGTACATATATACAGCACCAGAACAAAGCTCAGTACATAACCATAGCACCAGAACAAAGTTCAATACATAAATACAGTACCAGAACAAAGCTCATAACATAAATAAAGAAAACAGAACTAAGCTTAGTACATATATACAGCACCAGAACAAAGCTCAGTAAATAAATACAGCACCAGAACTAAGCTCAGTACTGATATACAACACCAGACCCAAGCTCAGTACATAAATACAGCACGAGGACCAAGCTCAGTCCAAAAATACAGCACCAGGACAAAGCGCAGTCCATAAATACAGAAGCAGAACCAAGCTCAGTACATACATACAGCACCTGAACAAAGCTCAGTAAATAAATACAGCACCAGAATTAAGCTCAGTACATACATACAGCAACAGACCCAAGCTCAGTAAATAAATACAGGACCAGAACTAAGCTCAGTACATAAATACAGAACCAGAACAAAGCTTATTACATAATTACAGCACCAGACCAAGCTCAGTACATAAATACAGAACCAGAACAAAGCTCAGTAAACAAATACAGCACCAGAACAAAGCTCAGTACATAAATACAGCACCAGATCCAAGCTCAAGACATAAATACCTGACCAGAACCAAAATCAGTACATACATTCCATAACATGGACTGAGAGGTGTTTGAGGGTTGTGAGAGGGAGGAATATCTACTCTTAAGTTTTTCTTTTCTTTATTTTTTCTTATTATTTATTTATTCTCTCTTTTTTGTTTTTATCATTTCCCTTTTTTCTACTGTTGAGTTGTATGGGTGTGAGGCACGCCCACGAAGGTTGAGTCTCTGTGTGGATGGCTACTACAGAAATGTTGATGTTCTCGAGTGTTTCCCTTTTGGATTGTTTGTTTTGTAAACTCAATAAATCTTTTAAAATATATTTTTTTAAAACACACACTGTGCCCCTAAATATAATAGTGCCATGCACTGAACCTCTAATTATAATAGAACCATACACTGTGTCCCTGATTATAATAGCATCATACACCATGTCCCACACACACACACACACACACACACACACACACACACACACACAGTGCCCCCTGTAGATAGTGCCCCTGTAGATAGTGCCCCCAATAGAGCCTCCTGTATATAGTGCCCTCATAGAACCCCCTGTAGATATTCCCCCTTATAGAGCCCCTGTAGATACTTCCCTACTTAGATCCACATGTAGATAGTGCCCTACATTGATCCCCCTGTAGATAGTGGTCCCACATACAACCACCTGTAGATAGTACGCGAAATACAGCCCTCTGTAGATAAAGCCCCGGGTAGATAGTGCCCCCATACATAGTGCTCCCTACAGAGCCTCCTGTAGATAGTGCCCCCCATAAAACCTCCTGTAGATACTGCTCCCAATAGAGCCCCCAGTAGATAGTGCCCCCCATAGAGCCCCTCTGGAGATAGTGCCCTACTAAGACCCACCTGTATATAGTGGCCCCACATACAGCTCCCTGTAGATAGTACCCGACATGCAGCCCCCTGTAGATGGAGCCACTCATTGTTAACTGAAAAAAAAAATGGCATATCGCCTAATCCCATTCCCACGCTAACCTCTAGCAATGCAGGCCTCGTCTCTTCTGACTAAGTCTGCAGGAGCTGAATGACGTCATTGTGCCGCTTGCTTCACTGAATGGCAGGGCAAGGAACATCCTTGTCCTGCTATTCAGTACCTTTCAGTGATGCAAGCGGCGCGATGACGTAATTGCACCGCTTGCGTCATTGAAAGACGCTGAATGGCAGGGCAAGGAACTAATATTCCTTGTCCTGCCAGCGCTAGTGATCTGTTTAATCGTATTGTAATTGTAAATCTTACAGAACCAACATAGGGTGGTTCCGAATCAATTACATAGGGTTGCAGTTTCATCAAATTTTATTTGAAATAATTGCACGACAACCAGAGCAGAGCTTAAACCTGGGTCAGGGATCTCAACCTCCATAAGAGTTCCCACCAAGTCAGGCTGCGCCAATGTGACTGCAGGCCCTGCAGCCTGTCTCAAAGTGTCGCTATGGGTCGCTGAGGGGCTACCCTCTACCACACAGCTTGCCCTGCTGGTATCTCCAGGGTCCACCAGCCACTTTGAAAGGTAATGGTCTGCACCGCCGTGGGTCACAGTGGCCGCTACGCTACTACCTTTTTTGGATCCCACAGGCTGCACATCTCAGATACCACAAGATCGCCAGATTCAGGTATTAGGAGGCTTCTAATTAGACCCAGCACAGCCCTATAAGTGAAAATTGTGACTATAAATTGGCTAATTCCCCCTGCTGTGAGATACCAGTTACAGTGGAAAAGAATAGTGCAAAACAAAATAAAATGAAATACCACAAAGATTTTTTTCTGACCTTTGAGGGAAAGGCCATGATAATAAAAAATACAAGTAAAAAAATAAATAAATTAAATAAAAATTATTAAAATTACAATATCCCCCGAAATGCTTGCCCTGACCTAATTACCCTAAAATAGACATGTAATATATTAAAATTTGTGGTAGACAATCAAACACAAATATAAAGTCTAGTTTAGGGTAATGCTATATTATTACCAGAAAAAAATCATCTAAAATGTAAAAAAGCATATTTTTTTACTATTTTTTTCAAACTTTAAGCCTAAAAGGTGTCACGGTGCAGGGTGTGGTACAGAGTCTATAGTCCAGAAAGGTTACCTGAGGCAATGTAGACAGTAGCAAGGCAGGCTTGGCTGGGACCAGGGGGCAGGAAGACGTCAGGCGTGGAGTATCAGAACAGGCGTGGAAATGCAGCACAGCACGACAACAGCGCAGCACGGCAGTAGACCAGGATAGTACTGGATAGCACGGGATACAGGATACAGGTACGGGGAACACTGGAAGACACTTAGGAGACCATTTGCAAGACAAACTTTGGGAAACAACAACAATGCTCAGGCGAGGATCAGAAGGGCGGTGGCCTTCTTATAGTCCAGGAAATCATGTGAGTTGATGATGATGATTTTCATGCGCGCGCTGGCCCTTTAAGAGCGCGCGCACCCTCCAGGAGACAGTCTCGATACCCGGAAGTGAGTGCCGGCGCCTCACAGGGGGATGACGCAGCACAGCAGCAGGATGTCCATGGCCGCGGTCGTCGAGGGGTAAGTTAGAACGACGGACCGCGGCCATAGACGTTACAAAATGGCTATACTATGTTGTATAAAAATTAAAAGAACAGACACCTGCATTGATCAGGAAATAAAAAATAAAAAAAAAATCACGTCGCTAGCCCAGTTTATTCCCTCATACAGTGCTATTGGAATGTTTCATATATACTTTTACACGGACCAATGATTTGGTGAACAAGCATGTACAAAATTACACCACATAAAAAACGCCCTAAAAAATGCATGTTACATGTTAAGGGTATGTTCACACAACCTATTTTCAGACACTTTTCGGACCGTAAATGCCCCGAAAAATTGCTAAAAATACGGGGGCTGAACGCCCCCAAACATCTGCCCATTGATTTCAATTGGAAAAACGGCGTGCCGTTCGCATGGGGCGTTTTTAAGCGGCCGTTTTAAAAACGCATGTCACTTCAGCCGTTTTTTAAAAACAGCTCCAAAAACGGACGTAAAAAACGGCTTAAAATCAGGGGCTGTTTTCCCTTGAAAACAGCTCCATATTATCAGCCATTTTTTGTTAAGCATAAGAACATACCCTAATTCCTATAGTGAATTTTCTCTTGCATTTTTAGAATGAATTCCAGATGTGCTCTGCTTCTCATAAGGTTAAACCATAGGATGTAGGATTCAGAAACTGTACATAAAGGAGAAAATAAGGCAAGCTGTGTACTCCTATTATAAATGCAATGCTGGTGGGAAATTTACTACACCAAAAAGAAAAACACGAAAATTAGAAATATATTACAAAAAAAAATTTCAAGATATATTAGAAATATATTACAAAACGTATTACAGATTTTTTTTTACTATAATCTTTTTATTATTTTATGTATTGCATAGCACTTTAAATAGTAGAACATTTAGGGCATGACCACACATGGCGGAATTCCTCCGCAACTGTCCGCATCAATGCCGCACCTAATCCGGGTTGCGGATTACGGCTGCGGATCTGCACAAAATGTGCAGTACATTGATGCGGACTAGCTGCTGCGGACTGCGGGAAAAGTGCTTCCCTTCTCCCTATCAGTGCAGGATAGAGAGAAGGGACAGCACTTTCCCTAGTGAAAGTAAAAGAAATTCATACTTACCGCCCGTTGTCTTTATGACGCGTCCCTCCTTCGGCATCCAGCCCGACCTCCCTGGATGACGCGCCAGTCCATGTGACCGCTGCAGCCTGTGCTTGGCCTGTGATTGGCTGCAGCCGTCACTTACACTGAAACGTCATCCTGGGAGGCCGGACTGGAGACAGAAACAGGGAGTTCTCGGTAAGTATGAACTTATATGTTTTTTTACAGATACATGTATATTGAGATCGGTAGTCACTGTCCCGGGTGCAGAAACAGTTACTGCCGATCGCGTAACTCTTTCAGCACCCTGGACAGTGACTATTTACTGACGTCTCCTAGCAACGCTCCCGTCATTACGGGAGCCCCATTGACTTCCTCAGTCTGGCTGTAGACCTAGAAATACATAGGTCCAGCCAGAATGAAGAAATGTCAAGTAAAAAAAGCAAGACGCATCCGCAGCACACATGACATGTGCATGACAGCTGCGGACTTCATTGCGGAACTTTGAATCTCCATTGAAGTCAATGGAGAAATTCCGCCATGAGTCCGCCACTGCTCCGCAACAGACAGAGCATGCTGCGGACACCAAATTCCGCTCCGCAGCCTATGCTCCGCAGCGGAATTGTACGCATCGTGTAAACGAACACTGCTAAATTAAAGTGAAAGTCAATGGAGAAACGGCTCCGCTGCGGATTAACGCTGCGGAGTGTCCGCAGCGGAATTTAAGTGCAATTCCGCCATGTGTGAACCCGCCCTTACAGGTAGTATAATCATGCAATCATCATACAGACAAATATAGAGCACAAGCTAGATACATTAGGAGATATAACCATACAAAGTTACAATATACAACAATAATGGCATAGATACAAGTCGGAAAATAGTAAAAGAGCTCCATGCTGGCCAGGAGGACGCAGTGGTGGAATTGAAGTTGAAGAAGTTGTAAGTCAGGTCAGAGGCGTAGCTAGGTTCTCCTGCACCCAGGGCAAAGCCTCAGCACCCCCACCCCCAAAACTCTTTCCCGACACTTTATTCCCACTCACCATGTTTGCTATCTCTACCAATCAATTAGGTGTAACTTTTTTTTTTTTCACTTTTTTTTAATGTAACTGAAGCATAAAGCCATTTGTACATTTTACAAGCAGTATAGTTCTATGTGCAGTCCTTGTTTCGCAATATCCGTGATATGCAGCCGTATAAATGGCAACGGATGTGTACTTAGGCCTCATGCCCACTAAAAAAAATTTCATCAGGGGGCTATCCATTGTTTGAACTGATAGCACCCTGATCCATTCATTTCAATGAGGCCATGCACACTTCCGTTGTTTTAACGGAACCGTGTGGCCGTTCCCTCAAAAATAGGGCAGGTCCTACTCCTGCCCGTTTTTGACGGAACAGTCTCGGCCTCTGCATTGATTTGGTCCGTGAAACAACGGACTGCCCACGGAAGCTATCCGTGTGCGGTCCGTGATTCACGAAACCGTCATTAGTGGCCGTTCAACGGCTGACGGAAGTGCGCATAAGTCCATACAGTCAAATCCTTCCTCCCCACTAAAACAATTTATACAGAATCCCCTCACCCCACACATAATATTTACAATCAAGTCCCCCCTGCCACACAAAAACTATTTATAAAGAACCCCTCCCCCACCCCACACACACATAACACTGACAGATCCAACTACTTGCACATACACAGCTGTACTTATCAGTCCGGAGCTCCGTGGAGGGATCTTCATGTTGTCAGCCAGCGGTCACACGTTGCAGGCAGGAGGAGAGCTGTGTGTAAGACTGCTCCTCCCCTGCCCTCTCTTCCTCCATCCTCCCTGCCTGTCTGCTAGGTAAATAGCTGGGGCCGAACACTTCAATGGTGTCCTCCTCACAGGCAGAGTGTATGGCCGGCTGCATTATATGACGTCACATGTGCAGGAGACGTCACATTAGATGACGTCACATGACGCTCTGCCTGTGCAGGAGAACATTGTGCATTATATTACACAGCTCCTGCTCCTGTACACTGCGCTGCCCCAGCTTTTAAATAATAATAATAATAAATTTAACAGCAATGGGTGGCCATGGCACTAAACGTCTATGGGGGTACCGGCCTGGAGGACACATGCCTCCAATCCCCTGGTCGGCCCCCCCCTTCCTTCCCTTGTAGTTGCGTCCGGGGCACATGCCCCGCCTGCCCCCCCTAGCTACGCCCCTGAGTCAGGTTGTGTGCGTATTGCAAAAAGGTATGTTTTCAGAGTACATTTCATTTAGAGTGTGGTGGAGTGGAACATGGCGTGACACATGGAACCCCAGAAAAGAGAAGAGACACAAGATAAGCTAGATACAGGAAGGTGATTAGGGTGGCAGAGAAGAGAAGTTTTCTGGCTGAGCAAAAGTTGCATGTGAGGTGGCACCTGAAAATCAGTGAAGAAATATCAGCAGGGACAGAGATAAACAGGGCCTTGTAGTTTAAGATTAGGCTTTTGAATTGGATTCTGTGTTATGGGTTGCGAGTGGCGGGCCTAAAGGCCCTATTACACGGGCCAATGATCAGGCAAATTAGTGTTCATATGAATCATTGCCCTGAATTACATGAAGGATGCAGAGAGTGGGGGTGAAAGTGTGTATGTGAAGTTTACATGACATAATGGATTCAAATTATGCTAAGCAGCATGCTTGGAGAGATGGGATCTTGACTGACTTTTACTTCAGGTGTGGAGCATATTGTAAATAGGGGAACTACAAGTTCTGTCTTGTACACGTTAAGCTTGAGGAAACAAGAACTCAGAAGATAGATAGGAACATGAGATAGAGTGGATACACATTATTGAGAGCCAAATGAGCTCAGGTGTAGATAAAAAACAGGAGGAGACAAAGGATCGAGCCTTGCAGCATTCCAATGTGGAGCGGACAAGGAGATGAGGTTGTAAGGGAGTGAGAAACACTTAGGGTATGTTCACACTGAGTTTTTTGCAGGCTGAAAATTCTGCCTCAATTTTGAGGCATATTTTGTTCTGCCTGCACGCCATCTGCCGCATTTTTCGCTGCGTTTTTCGCCCGTGGCCATTGAGTGCCGTGGGCAAAATCGCCGCAAAAAAACGCTTTCTCTACCTCCCACTGATGTCAATGGGAGGTCAGAGGCATAAATGGGAGGTGTTTTTGGACGTTTTTTGGTGCGTTTTCCGACGCGGTCTCCGCGTATCAAAATACGTGTCAAAAAAAATTCAGTGTGAACAGGGTCTAAAGGTTTGGTTAGAAAGATATGTTGAGACCTTGATCACCTAAGGAGGAGACAGAGTCTAGAGTAGTAGATAGCAGTCAATAATGTCAAAGGCAGAAAACAGGTCAAGCAGGATTACTAAAGAGTAGAGACATTTAGATTAAGTGGTCAAAAACTTGTTGATACTTCGGGTGAGAGGAGATTAAGTCGAATAGTTTGGTTAAAATCCAGAATTGTTGAGAGATAGTTGAACAGTCTAGATTGTTTATGTTGTTCAAGTAATTTGAATTGGTAAGGAGGAGTAATATAGGACGTTAGCAGCAATGGAACCGTGACTGCAAATATATAGTGACTCTAAATTATAGACCACAGTCAGAAGTACACCCAATTTAAGAACCTTTTAGGACCAAGTCACAACATAACATTTTATTAAATTATATATACATTTTCAGCTGTACAGGGTAAGTATAATGCTTTTAAATATATTTAGTTCTTTATGTGCATCTGGGGAATCTGTTGAAATGTTACTTTGTACAGAATATATTTGGAATAGCAAATGTGCTATCAACAGTAATCAAAGCAATTAGATAACACTCATTAAGCAGGTGTAGCGCCGAGGATTCTCATCACAGTAAAGATTTTAATTAATTTTTTGGAGAGCAATTCCAGGTGTAGCAGTAGTAAACCAATTTCCAATTTTGTTTGCAAATACAATTAGCAAATGTAATTGGATGAAATGTCTTATATTATCTATTTTAGATCCTGTTTTACAAATGTATGAAGAAAAATAAGTAAATCTAGCGTATGCTTTTTATCCCATATGTGAAGATGAAGACAGCTTTTAAAATTAATTTTATGGAGTTCTAATCGCTGAATTACGTTACCAGTGAACAAAGACAGTATAAACAGTCAACGGAATATGTTGGTGTTCATCACTTAGTTTATTGATATATACACCATACATTTGTTGTGGATTGTATTTCAGTATGTCATATGATTTAGACAAGATTCCTAAATATTACTCAACTCTTCAAAAAAAGGTATATTCTCGTCAGCAACTGGTTGCCCTTCAACAGACAACACTTGAAATACCAAATAACCAGAGGAGCTTTACTTTAGGGAAAGGTGAGCTTTTTCCATCTGTTCATTTTTTGTGGTATGGTGTGGTAATCTTTTATTGCTGTGGTGCTGTATCTTTGGGGTGGGGGGGGGGGGTCCAGAGCCTAGGTGGCTTAGACCGGCAGCATGGGTGCTGTTGGTCCACTGGGTTGCTCCCTCTGCAGGTGCTGTGTTGCAGCGGCATTGGTTGCCATGCGATATTACACTTGGTAGAGTAGGGACTCACTTGGAAGAGGTCATCGTGAAGTGGCAAGTGGGCTTATACAGTTTGATCAAAATGTTTACTATGAACCTCACGTTCGTACATTTTATTTTGCTAAGCCGCAATAGATATAGTATAGCAAGTGGATGTGCGGTCCAGGTTTTATTTTCTCCCTTGTGGGAGCTTTACTTTATACATCTATTGTGTCGCACCCCGCCGAGTGTCTGTCTGCTGTCGGAGCCTCATCTTAGCCTGAAACTCTTTGTTTTTATTAGAAAAATAGAAAAACATAACAACATAACTAATACATAACATAAATCACAACAATATATACAATATATACACAAAATACATTACAGCATTTTTTCCCATCCCTGGTCTTGGCCAATTTCCTCATCCATTTGCACTCATCCACATTCAACCTTTATCATATTCCCCCTCCTCCCAGCAGAATCCACTCACCCCCACTCACTCCCTTCCGTACTCATTCGAAACAATCAGCCGGAAATGTGTCAAACCCCCGGCATACATACCTATATACATGGTGAAACACCATACACCGCACACATTATACACACCCTAACATTTTTTTTTAATTTTGTTTTTATATATTTGTAATTTTTATTGTATTTTTTATATATATATATTTTTTTATTTTTTTATTTTTTAATATTAATATGCTGACCCTAACTCTATCTAAACTAACCCATTACCACACCAGGCCAACACCCCGCCCCATGTCCTCTCATGTCCGCTCAGTCCTGGCGTTGGCCTCCACCACCTCACCCTAAACCTCCCACTCAGACCCTCACCCCATGTCTTCTCATGTTCTGCATAGTCCGGGCCTGAGCGGGAAAATAAACTTTAAACACTCCCCCCAATTCCCCCACCCAACCTATCTAAACCCCTTTCACTATCCCTCACATATTCATAGTAACGAAACAACAAAACCACAACCCGAAAGCACCAAGTTCGGTTCCTGTAAGCCTTTATACTGCCTTTACGTATCAAAAAACAAAAACCTAAAGTGCACTAAACCATCCTACCACCAGAAGGAAGGAGAAAAGAGACCCACCCGACCCCCCCCAAGGTCAGGTCCCACCCACGCCGACACTTTCCCTATCGCTTCAACTATCGCTTTCCCCTATTGCTGTCCCTTCTCTTACCCTATGTTTAATCTAGCCCTAAACTTACCCTCCTTTCCCTATTATTCTCCCTATCGCTTCATTTTATGTGCCGAAACGAGGGCGAACCCCCCCCCCCAGACGAGCCGGATGAGCCCCCCCCTGAAGGCTGATACCCTAAGGCACCCTAAATGAAAGCCCTTCCATAAGTGAGAGGCTCTGGGTGCTCACAGTCTATCGACCTCCAAAGCACGCACCTTCACCAGGTCACCAATGATATTCCCTACGACCTCATCAACCTGGAGGATTTTGCTCTGCGTAGATACTAAACACTGTGCATTCCAAGTAAAGTGCCTAACTACTATGCTAACTAAAAAGGAAGTGTTACGGTCCCTACCACCTAGGTCTCTGAACATCCCATAAACCCACCCGGCATAGGAGAGGTTGGCTAAGCCGGGCCAGCCGATGGAGGTACCCACCCTTTTATATACCTCTGCATTAAAGGGGCAATGAAGCAGGAAATGCTCCATACTCTCCAGTGTATTGCTACACTCCTCCCGAGGACATCCTCTGTCATCAGTGTTTCTGTACTTCAGATTGCCCCTTACGTACAGTCTCCCGTGGAAGCAGCGCCAAGCCAGATCCCAAAACTTCTGGGGAATCCTCACTGAATTTAAAAGTTTTAATCCCTCCCCGAGGTCACTACTTGCGCAGTCTTTGAGTGCCAGGGGCTTCTGGAAGTGGGTCATCAGAACCCTTATGTCGAGAAATATTCTCTGCATGGTCCGATCTCCCACACCTCCAGACCCCACCGACGCACCATCTTCAAAACCAGTGCGGCATAAGATGCCCGTGGGGTGTACGCAGGTCTTTCACTTGGCCTCCTCTCTCCCATTCCTGGAAGAAGGGCTGAAACCACTCCCTGCAGGAGAGAATCCACCAAGGAGCCCTCTCTTGTCCGAGGTTTGCTAGATTAATCTTAATAAAAGTGTTCACTAGGAACACCACTGGGTTAACCATACCTAACCCTCCTAGTGTCCTTGGTAGATACGTGAATTCTCTCTTAATTAGGTTAAGTCTGCTCCCCCACAAAAGTTGGAAGAACAGGCTATAGACCCGAGCCCAGAGAGGTTCTGGCAAGATGCACACACTGCCAAGGTAGAGCAACATGGGCATCAGGTAAGCTTTGGCCAAATTAACCCTTTCTCTAAGGGTTAAGGACCAACCCTTCCATTGGCCGACCTTCTGGGCAACTAAGTTTAGCCTGCCATCCCAGTTTTTCTTGGGACAATCACCCGGGCCAAATTCCACTCCTAAGATCTTTGCAGACCCCTGAGGCTCAGGAAGGGTGTCCAGGGCACCAAAACTAGGATCTCCTCCTCCCAGCCAGAGACTCTCACACTTGTCACGGTTAATCTTGGACCCAGATGCCCGCGAGTAACATTCCACTTCTGACATCACCCACTCCGCCTCCCCTTGCGAGGAGACAAAGATGGAGACGTCATCCGCGTATGCAACCACCCTCTGAGTGGCTTCTGGCCCTTCCAAGCTGATCCCGATCCCCGCCAATGGTCCACGGTCAACCCTTCTAAGAAAAGGGTCAATCGCGAACACATATAGCAAGGGACTCAGAGGACAGCCCTGGCGGACACCAGACCCAACCTCAAAGGGGGTTCCAACCCAACCGTTAACCAGTGCAAAAGTCTCTACCCCAGCGTATAAGGTCTGGAGCCAATTGACAAACCCACCTGGCAGGCCATACCTCAGAAGGACCGACCATAGATACTCATGATTCACCCGGTCAAACGCTTTGGCCTGGTCCAAGGACAGGACGTACCCCTTCCACTGGCCAGAATTTCCCCGCTTCACTGCCTCTCTGACACTGAGGACAGCCCTAAATGTGCTGCGGCCTGGAACGGAACAATGCTGGACAGGTGAAAGGAGTCGGGGTGCAAATTTCACCAACCGATTAAACAGCACCTTGGCGAGAACCTTTCTGTCCGTATTGAGGAGCGCTATGGGACACCAATTCTCAATACGAGTCGAATCCTTACCCTTTGATAGAACAATCAAAGCTGACCTCCTCATTGACCTCGGCAGAGTGCCCGAGGATAGACACTCATTAAACACCGATGTCAAGAGGGGAACTAGGGTTCCTTTAAAGGTCTTATAGAATTCGGATGTTAAGCCATCCGGCCCTGGCAATTTTTTCAGACCTAGCCCGTCAATCGCCAGCATTACTTCCTCTTCTTTGATTCGATCTATCAAAACATTAAGAGAGGAATCCTCTCCTGGCTCGGGAACAGTTTCAGCCAGGAAAACCGACATCTCCTCTCGGTCTGGATCCTGCTTACCCAAAAGGTGAGAGTAGAAGGATCTAACGATCTCCAGAATCCCTGACTTGGATCTCCTCAGGGACCCTGTACTGTCTATTAGTCCAGTCACTATTTTACGACTCACTGACATCTTACAGTTCCTGTAGGGGTCGGGCGAGCGGTACCTCCCGAAATCCCTCTCAAGAACCAAAGATGCGTGCCTATCATACTGACACCTCTTGAGCAACGCTTTCACCCTGGAGATCTCCACCTGGCTACCTCCGGCCGAGACCAGACGTTCGAGTTTCCTCCTCAGTTCCTGATACAGGCGGTACCTACTCATGGACCTGATATCCACCAGGCGAGCCTCGCTAGCTATGCTATTTAAGGCCACGCTATCATAGCCCAGTCTATCTCTGGAATCTCCTCTATCATGGGGTCTAACGACAGTGTTAAAATCCCCTCCAAAGATGACCTGTCGACTAGAAAAAAGGAAAGGCTTAATCCTCATAAAGATACTTTTTCGGTCCCACTTTGTTTGGGGACCATAGATGTTAATTAGCCTTAATTCTTGTCCCTTCATGAGAACATCTAAAATCAGGCACCTCCCCATTTCTAATTCTATCATCCGTCTGCATTTTACCGGTGCGGTGAAAAGAACCGCCACACCGCTATATGGCTCAGCTGCAGGAGACCAGTAGGAGGGTCCATGTCGCCAATCCCTCCTGTCTTTTACGACATCTGCCAAAAGTGACAGTCTGGTCTCTTGCAAAAACAAAACGTCAGCTTCAACTCGGCTGAGAAAATCAAATTCTGCAAATTTAGCCATATCTGACTTAATGCTGGTGACATTAATGGAAGCCAGCGTCAAAGGTTCGGGTACCGCCATCCTGGATGATAAAATTAGACGGCTTTCTTCTTCCCTCCCCTGTCATGATCTGAAGAGGATCCTCCAGACCCTTTCTCTTTAGTTCTTTTTTTGGAGGTAGTGGAGTCCATCTCCTCCTGGCGGACCTCCCCCCTCACTCACACTCCCATCCTCGTCCCTTTGTCCCAGGTTGACCCCTGCCCCAGAGGCCTTTGTACCTCTCGGGGGAAGGGGCCCAGCACCCCCTGAGACCCCTACCTCACCCTCCTCCTCACTTTGCTGAGGAGCTGGAAGATCCATGAGGGCTTGGTAGCGGCTGGGGGAGAGCACCAGAGGGGTGCAGATTTTACCTTCCGGGGCTTGGCCAGATGACTTTGGCCCCCTCAAGATCTTATCCTGTGTGCCAGATGTTTTTTTAGGCTGTACCCTCTCTTCCTCACGAACACTTTCATATTGGGAGGATTGAGAGTCCTCAGCCACTTGCTCCCTCTGGATCCTCCTGACCTCCTCATCCAGTTCAGCATCCCCAAGGGCATCCGTCTCCAGGGCAGGCTCCGGGTTCAGGCCAGAGGTCCCCCCAGTTACCTGGGCTTCCCTCAGCTCCCTCTACTTTTGCCTCTTCTCCAGCCTTCGATGGTAGGAAGGCTTGAGCCCTTTCCTTGATGTCTTCACTTGCCCTTTTGCCCCGCCATCTCTGCATGCCTCCTCACCCACAGGATCCACCCCACTCTATTCTCCTGCAGGCTTGGCGACAGCATTGACCACGGAGCGAGGACACCTACTGAATGGGTGACCTAAGTCACCACACAGGTGACACCTAATCTGGTCACACGATGCAGCTAGATGACCTACCCCCCCACAGTGAGCGCATTTCTGCACCGTGCAGGCCGCACTCAAGTGTGAGGGGTCGCCACACCGGTGACACAGCCTCGGCTGTACCTGCTAGAAGACCAGGATGCGATCCCTCCCAAGGAAAGCAGAGGATGGAATGTGGCACACAGTTTGCCCCAGACGCTTAAGTTTCACCATAAACGTCCAGGCCCCCGACCAGATGCAAAACTCATCCAGATTTTTCCTGGGCATCTCCGCTACCTCTCCAAACCGACTTAACCAGATCATGATGTCAACACAAGAAAGTGACTCGTTACGGGTGAGAATGGTCACCTTCTTGAGACCATTCTGGCGGGATATTGCTTGTTCAGCAAAATCCCGCCAGCCGGGCTCGTCCTTCACCAGCTCATAATTCCCCCAGAAGACCTCCAGGCCTCCTGGTTGAACAAAGCTGATGTCAAACACAGCTGAGCCATGAGGGTGTATCAGGGCAAAGATATCACGTGCCCTGAAGCCCATCCCCAGCAGCAGCTCCACCACCGTTTTTCTTGGGGGACAGATCTCATTGCCACGCCACCGGAGACGGACCACATTCCTCCTGACCACAGCCTGCCCGGTTGTCGGGAGTGACCACTGATCCCCTCTTTTCTCTCGGAAGGCCTCCAACCCGTACCTATCTATCCAGAAAGATAGGTCCCTCTGCACACCCCCTACAATTAGGGACTGCTTCCCCTCCCTTAAGGCCTGCAGGAGGCGCTGTTGCAAGTGACCTTCCCCAGGGCCAGAGGATGAGGATGGGTGGGCCGGTGGTCCCCCCCCACTACCCCGGCATAAGTCCTGCTTAGGGCACTGGGGAGAGGAGCACCAGGCCCCCCCACATCACCGGCTGATACATTCACCTGCGATCCTACCATTTTCTTGGCCAAGCCAGGTTCTTTATTTTTTTGCTTTTCCGTTGCTTTCCCTGCCCTGACCCCAACCCCCACCTCTGCATCATCAGGTGCAGCTATGGAGGGGCCGCCAGATGACATGAGCGGCACCTCCACGCGACCCTCCGCATCATCGCTTGCCAGGGCAGGAAAATAAATTTCTTTACTTGCAGAAATATTTTTATTTTTATCTTTATTTTTACTTTCTTTATTAACTTTTTTGCCTTCGGTGACTTCATTTGCTTTTTCTTTTGCAGGGCTGCTTTGCAGCGGCCGTTCTGCACTTATTCTTGCCAGGCCACTCCCCTCCTCCGCTCCGGAGTGGCTGGCTCCGCCCCTTTCGGAGGCTCTGACTCCGCCCATATCCGAGGCATCGGGTGCCTGCAGACCTATCACGCCGGCCGGTCCCTGTGTGACAGGACCGGCCACGTTACAGGCACCCGACCCACGGGACCGCGCTGCAGCCGACTTCCGGTCCGTCCCCTCCTCCAATGCACGGCTCACACCGCCCACCTGTCTCCGGGGGTCGCCGTCAGCCGGGTCTGGGACCACGCCCCCTGCTGCGCTCCGGCTGCCACTTCACTGTGAGTAGCATCCGGCGCCATTTTGCCCGTCCTCGCTTCAATCTTCCCGCTTTCCCGCCCCGACTCGACTGCAGAAGCGGGGGCTAGGGGGCTTGCGGGACCTGCACTCTGGGCCAGAATCTCTTCTGACCTGGAGTGCAGGGGAGACCCATGAACATATACAAGCCTCACTTCTTGTTTTAACCGTCTCTCCTCCCTCTGCTTCTGTCTCAGCTTCTTTTTTCTCCGCTTCTCTGCTGCCGCACTTCGTGCTTCCTCCTCCGGGGGCAGATCCGGGCCGAAGCTGAAGTTCTCCAGAGACACGGGGGACTCCTGATCCCGGATCTGTGTTAGTATCCCGAGGGGATGCTCTCCCTCCGACCCGGAACTGGACTCTGGCAGGCGTGCCATGTTGGGAGAGATCTCCTCCCTCACCGTGAGCTCCCCTGACTCGCGTGGTGCCTCAGAGTCTGACTCACTGTCACTCCCACGGTGACCTCCATGCTGGTCTCCATGCTGGTCTCAGCTGCCTCTTCCTGCTGCTTCCCCCCTCTCTGGCTTGCATCAGTCATCGCCTGGAATCTGTCTTCATTTTTTAGCTTTTCGGCGAAGACTCCCCCTCCGGCCATTATCGTTCCCCTCCGCTCCTCCTTCACTTCCCTTACCAGGGCACGGACCTGTGCAGCGAACTTCACCTGCCTGCTGCCTGATGACTTGGCTGCCCTCTGCCGGGCCACGGTCAGGTCGCCGTGGATTCGCTGCAGGGACCTCCCCAGATCTTTGTACTCCTCCATGTGGGCCACCAGGCGGGAGCCAAACACGGCGGCGTCTTCTCCTGGCCTCAGTGACCCCCACTCGGACGGGTCCCTGCAGCCTTGTTGATCCATTCCCAGTTGTCCTTCTCCTCCTCTCCTCACGGCATGCTGCGATGCCCCAAACCTGGGAGAGGATGAGGCCACGCTGTTACTGCCTCGAGATGTCCTTCTCTCCCCCAGAGCTGGCTCCACTTTCCCTGCCGGCTGGGATGTCCCTCCACCTCCCACCGGTCTTTTCCGGAGGGTGGAGGATCCATCAGTTTTTTTGTCTCTAAAGTGATTACAACTGATGCAAAAACTGATGCAAAAATGTATCATTTGCCATCAGGCTTTTTCACGATTTTTACTGCAAAACCATGAGTTGTCACATAGGGATTGCTGTTGTTTCTATTCACACAACATGGTTTGGGTGTCGGCCATTGAAAACTGCCGTCTAGGTCTGTTTTTGACGGCTATTTTGCATCTGTTTTGTATCCATTCTGTGTCCGTGTTTTCCTCTTTTGACCCATTTTTAAAAACAGATGAATTTCATGTGTAGATAATGAAACATTGCCCTCTGTAGATAAGGCCGCAATGCCTTCTGTATATAATGCCACAGTACCCTCCGTAGATAATGTCACACAGCCCTCCTGTAGTTGGCACCACACAGCGCCCACTGTAGATGGCACCACACAGCACCCCCTGTAGATTGTGCCACACAGCGCCCCCCTGTAGATAGCGCCACCCCCTCTGTATATAGCGCTACCCCCTTCCCCTGTAGATAGGGCCGCACACCCCCTGTGGATAATGCTGCTGTAATGACAGGGGGGTAGGGAAACAGACAGTGAGCCCTAATCTACCCACCACTCGGTCCCTGCCTACTAGCAACGACCCGCCCTAGGCGACGGGGTACAACTGGGCGACGGTCCCTACGCTCAGTAGGTGCACGACAGACAAACAGACAAGGGGACACAAGCAAGGGAAATGGGGCAGTTGCCCACGGCAACACCGTGAGCAACAAGAGAGGTGAACGAGCCGAGTCAAACCAGGAATGTACGAGGTACCAAACGCAGAGCAGGAGAGTAGTCAGTAAGCCGGGGTCAGTATTAAGAAAGGACAAATAGCTAGGAGCTGCAGCAAGGCCAGGAAACCACACGAGAAGAGTCACAAGCAAAGGAGGAACAGGAAAGGCAGGTATAAATAGACAGAGGGCGGGAGCTAGCTCCGTCTGGCCAGGCTGCGATAGGCTCTCCCACTCCTAAGCCTGCCATCCTGAGTGGTGGAAGATGGAGTCCGTCTCAGAGACATAGAACCAGGTGCAGACTGATTACCCATGGGCATATACACAGAAGTTGTGCCTGGCAGATCCTTTACAGCTGCAGTGCCCTCTGTATATAATGCCACAGTACGCCCTGTAGCAAGTCACACAGCCCCCATCTAAATAGCCCTACAAGCACCCACTGTAGATGGCACCACACAGCGCCTCCTGTATATTGTGCCACACACCGCCCCCTGTAGATAGTGCCACTCCCACTGTATATAGCGCTACCCCCTTCCCCTATAGATAGTGCCACACCCCCCGTTGATAATGCCGCAGTGCCCTCTGTATATAATGCCACAGTACCCCCTGTAGATTTGGCATACAGCCCCCCTGTAGATTGTGCCACCCCCACTGTTTATAGCACCCCCTTTCCCTGTAGATAGCTCCACTGAAGCTCCCTCTAGCAGAGGACTCCCCGGCCACAGCATTGCAGACGCTGTGGTCAGGGATTCCCTCAAGGAGGAGCCCCTGATGTCATTGTCCATATATGGACAGTGACATCAGGGTTTTCTTCCTGAATGGAACTCCCGGCCACTGCATTGCCGATGTTGTGGCCGAGGATTCCCTCAAGGAGGACCCCCTGGCGCCACTGACCATATATGGACAGTGACGTCAGGGGTTACTCCCTGAACGGAATCCCCAGCCACAGCATTGTCAAATCTGTGGCTGGGGATTTCCTCAAGGAGGACTCCCTGACTCCACTGTCCATATATGGACAGTGATGTCAGTGGCTACTCCTTGAGCGGAATCCCCGTTTCCGACTCTGGCCGGGGATTTCGCTTCAGGAGGAGTCCCTGACGTCAATGTCCGTATATGGACAGTAACCTCAGGAGTTTCCTCTACGAGAGGAATCCCCGGCCAGATCATCGGCATTGGGGATTCCGCTCAATCTGTAGCCGCTGACGTCACTATTTATATATGGACAGAGACGTCATGGGCTTCCCTGAGCACAGGGCTTAAAGTAGTGCTGTGCCCGGGGAGTCCTCGGCGAGTGGAGGAGCTCCCTCTGCTCCTCTGCTCTGAACTAATTCTGAAGCAGGGAGCTGATGGTTCCGCAATTCAAATTGTTTTACGGTCGTGTGCATGGGGCCTAAGGCTCCATTCACATGACCGTATTTTTCATCAGTAATTAGCCATTCATTTCTATTGGCAACGGACACCTTTCAGTATTTTTACTGATAGGTTTCCATACTGAAAAAAATATAGAACCTGTCCTATTCTTGTCAGTATTTACGGAAGCGTTGCTATGCAACATGCTGATGACATCATTTGCACCCTCCCTTTTTTTTTACGGATCCGTATATACGGATGCAATACGGACTGTATTTACGGCCCTTCCGTATATACGGGTGAAATACGGATGCCTACGGATCCGTATTTATGGACAGTATTTCGGGATAGATGAAAATACGGTTGTGTGCATGGGGCCTGAGGGTGTTCTTGGTATGAAGTGTACCATACAACTCATGCTGTCTAAGGCCCCATGTACATGACCGTAAAAAAAACTCCGTAGTTGCGAACCGCAATACGGTCCGTAATTCTGGACCCGCCCGGTTCTATTGGCCGCAGACACCTTTACTTATCGCTACGGAAGGGTGTCCGTGCCGTAGAACCGTGCCAGGAGTTATGGAGCATGTCCTACTTTTCGATTTTTACGGGTCGCGCTCCCATACTTTATATGGGAGCACGGTACGAAAATGCGGCTCGCGGTAGTCGGCGGCCGGCCATGGCATCAGTGTTTGACAGGGGGAAAGAGCTTCCTCTGCCAGCCTATTTGCGCCCTGTGGCGTGATCGCGGGGCACCAATGGGTTACTATGGCAGTTTAGGGCCCAACAGAGGACCCATGTCTGCTATAAGCCTCTGTCTTTTAGGCATGGCCTAATAGGTTGCCTGTCAGTGTGAGGGTATGTTTACATGCTTAGCAAAAAACGGCTGAAAATACGGAGCTGTTTTCAAGGGAAAACAGCTCCTGAGTTTCAGACTTTTTTTAAGCCCGCTTTTGGAGCTGTTTTTCTATAGTCAATGAAAAACAGCTCCAAAAATGGCTCAAGAAGTGACATGCACTTCTTTTTCGCGGGCGTTTTTTTACGCGGCCGTTTTTCAGATGTTTGGAGGCGTTCTGCTTCCGATTTTCTGCAGATTTTCTGGCCGTTTACGGCCAGAAAAACGGCCGAAAATAAGCCGTATGAACATACCCTGAGGCTGGGTACACACGACCTATTTTCAGACGCAAACGAGGCGTATTATGCCTCGTTTTACGTCTGAAAATAGGGCTACAATAAGCCGGCAAACATCTGCCCATTCATTTGAATGGGTTCGCCGACGTACTGTGCAGACGACCTGTCATTTACGCGTCGTCATTTGACAGCTGTCAAACGACGACGCGTAAAATGACTGCCTCGACAAAGAAGTGCAGGACACTTCTTTGCAACGTAATTTGAGCCGTTCTTCATTGAAGTCAATGAAGAGAAGCTCAAGATTTACGAGCGTCAAAGACGCCTCGCATAATGCGAGGAGGAGCTTTTACGTCTGAAACGAGGCAGCTGTTTTCTCCTGAAAACAGTCTGTCTTTTCAGACGTAAAAGCCACTTCTCGTGTGCACATACCCTAAGGCCTCTGTCACATAACAGTATTTTGATCAGTATTTTGCATCATTATTTGGAAGCCAAAACCAGGAGTGGAACCTACACAGAGAAAAAGTATCTTAGAAAGATTAAGGGCATGACCACACATGGCGGAATTCCTCCGCAACTGTCCGCATCAATGCCGCACCTAATCCGGGTTGCGGATTACGGCTGCGGATCTGCACAAAATGTGCAGAAAATTGATGCGGACTAGCTGCTGCGGACTGCGGGAAAAGTGCTTCCCTTCTCCCTATCAGTGCAGGATAGAGAGAAGGGACAGCACTTTCCCTAGTGAAAGTAAAAGAAATTCATACTTACCGCCCGTTGTCTTGATGACGCGTCCCTCCTTCGGCATCCAGCCCGACCTCCCTGGATGACGCGCCAGTCCATGTGACCGCTGCAGCCTGTGCTTGGCCTGTGATTGGCTGCAGCCGTCACTTACACTGAAACGTCATCCTGGGAGGCCGGACTGGAGACAGAAACAGGGAGTTCTCGGTAAGTATGAACTTATATGTTTTTTTACAGATACATGTATATTGGGATCGGTAGTCACTGTCCCGGGTGCAGAAACAGTTACTGCCGATCGCTTAACTCTTTCAGCACCCTGGACAGTGACTATTTACTGACGTCTCCTAGCAACGCTCCCGTCATTACGGGAGCCCCATTGACTTCCTCAGTCTGGCTGTAGACCTAGAAATACATAGGTCCAGCCAGAATGAAGAAATGTCATGTTAAAAAACCAATACGCTCCGCACCACACATAACATGTGCATGACAGCTGCGGACTTCATTGCGGAACTTAGAATCTCCATTGAAGTCAATGGAGAAATTCCGCCATGAGTCCGCAACCAGTCCGCCACTGCTCCGCAACAGACAGAGCATGCTGCGGACACCACATTCCGCTCCGCAGCCTATGCTCCGCAGCGGAATTGTACGCATCGTGTAAACGAACACTGCTAAATTAAAGTGAAAGTCAATGGAGAAACGGCTCCGCTGCGGATTAACGCTGCGGAGTGTCCGCAGCGGAATTTAAGTGAAAATCCGCCATGTGTGAACCCGCCCTTACACATCTTCCATGTTTTGGACCTACTCCTGGTTTTGGCTTCCAAATATAAATTTAATTACTGACTAAAATACTGCCCTGTGAAAGGGGCCTTATAATGGCTGGCAATAATGCTATGTATTCCAAAGCATTATAGAAGTGATCTAAGATCGCTGATTCAAGTCTAGTGGCACAATAAAAAAGTGAAATTAAAGTTGAACAAAAACAAAGTCTCCCAGAAAAATAAATAAATAAACTCTGCTTTTCGTTAAAAATTATTTTAATGCTTTGCTACAGAAGGAAACATTGACTAGACATTTCCTTTAAACATGGCAGCCCTTTATTAAAAGTCCTCAATTACAGGTCTTTCACTCTATACATAACAGCTTTAAATATATATCTTGGTATTCTTAGCAGTTTTGCATTGTCGAACACAATTTTTTTATCATGATCCTCATGAGTTTTGTGAGCAGGTGGCTATAGAGGGTTGGGATTTTGGGGGAAAGGAATGGTTCTTTATTGTTTTGTCTCTATTGCCTGATGGCTGCATTATATTTTTACTGTGATTTGTAGCTAGGCAATGTCTTGCCGTGTGCAGGAGTGGATTGACCATGTACTTTACCTGGAATTTTGCAGGTGGGCTGGCTGCTCCACGGCTCAGGGGCCGCTTTCTTGCACAGTCCTGCATACATCTGTGTATGTGGGTACTGATCCGTGATATAAAGAAATCCCCACATACAAGAATATATGCATAAGACATATAGAAGACCCCTAGTGGTTGGCAGGGATATATCTAACACAACAACGGATATGCAAAAGCACAATGGTCCCAATTTCCCAACCACTAGTCATGGTATATTGGGACAATTAAAATGTCATGGACAATTAAAATGTAACTTTTATTAGTGTAACTTAAATAAAGGACGTACAACAAACAAAGAGTTAAAATTTATACAGAGACGGCCAGCACATCATTCGGAATCGGATGTGTGTATGCAGCGTATCGCTACAATGCAATGTGACTAACTCCGTCGGCAGCTGCAGACTGCCATTTAACCATCAGGCCACACAGAAGTAAAGTAGACTGCTTGGCCGCCAGTGAACATTAAAATTACAATAGCCCCCCCCCCCCCCGACATTTTTCACTGTGAAAGCAGCGTCCACAGGGGATAAGTTAGGGCTAGTTTATTGGGTTGCCAGGTAGGCCAAAAATCCTGTTTGAAGGTGTTCACACTGAGTTTTTTGCAGACAGAAAGTCTGCCTCAAAATTCAGTTTGGAATTTTGAGGCAGATTAAGCTCTGCCTGCACGCCGATTTTCACTTACTCTGCCACCCATTGATGTCAATGGGAGGTCAGAGACGTAAACGCCCGAAGATAGGGCATGTGGCTTATTTTTCCCGCGAGATGGTTTTTCCGCTCGCGGGGAAAAAACGCCTACACCTCCCTTTGAAATCAATGGGAGGCATTTTCGGCCATTTTTTGCATTGTGCATTGATGTCCTCTTCTGGGGTGTGCGCACAAAGGGACACTGGATTATTATGATAAAAGGCGCAAAATGTTTGCAGACCGTTATTTACAGTCGGAGGAGGAGTTTAGGAGCGGGGATAACGGTAATGAACTTTTGATAGCAGCGGCCAGTGCGGGATAAGTAAAGTTCAATAGGTGAAATGCTGGTGACAGGTTCCCTTTAAATGAGTAGACCAACTATCTCTTTTGCAAATTAGTTTTTATTATATCAAATCTAGTCTAGTGCTGGGGACATCATGGCAGAAATTTGCTAGTAAAAGGGTTAAACAAAAGGCAAAAAAAAAGAACAAGTGTCTTGATATTAACGTTTTACTTCATCATGTAGATTAAGTAGTGTGTTTATCACTCTTTGTATGGTTACTTTGGGATGGATTGAAAGGATACTTGCAGGAAGCATTTTCCTGTTCATCTCTTCAGCAGCTGCAGATAATGAGTACTTGGTGTTTGCTATGCCTTTCTGTCATATTGTATGTTTTTGTGAATAACACCAGCAATGGTACAAAACTGCAGAAGTTAGCATGGTCATTTGAAGTTTTTTAACCCATTCAGGACGCAGCCTGTTTTGGCCTTGTGGACACAGCCGATTTTTTCAAATCTGACATGTGTTGCTTTATGTGGTAATAACTTTGGCATGCTTTTACCTATCCAAGCGATTCTGAGATTGTTTTCTTGTGACATATTGTACTATATGGTAGTGGTAATGGAAGAATTTGGAAAAATTTGGTCGATAAATTCAGTATTTATTTGTGAAAAACATCAAAATTAAGAGAAAATTTGCAAAAATTTGCATTTTTCTAAATTTAAGTGCATCTACTTGTAAACCAGATAGTAACACCACACAAAGTAGTTACTAGTTAACATTTACCATACGTCTACTTTATGTTGGCATCGTTTTTTGAACATCTTTTTATTTTTCCAGGACATTACAAGGCTTACAACATAAGCAGTAATTTCTCACATTTTCAAGAAAATTTCCAAAACCTATTTTTTTAGGGACAAGTTCAGTATTGAAGTGGCTCTTGAGGGCCTTACATATTACTTCACCCCTTATAGTATTCAAAACAGCAATTAGAAAGTATCTTAACCCTATAGGTGTTTCACAGCAATTAAGCAATGTGAAGGTGAAATTTACACATTTCATATTATTTTTTACAAAATCCATTTTAATCAATTTTTCCCTGTAACACAGAAGGTTTTACTAGAGAAATGCAACTAATTATTTATTGCCCAGATTCTGCAGTTTTTAGAAATATGCCATATTTGGCCCTAGTGTGCTAATAGACTGAAACACAGGCCCCAGGAGCGAAGGAGCACCTAGTGGATTTTGGGGCCTCCTTTTTATCAGAATACATTTTAGGCACCATGTCAGGTTTGAAGAGGTCTTGTGGGGCCAAAACAGTGGAAAACCCCCAAAAGGACACCATCTGGCAAACTACACCCCTCAATTAATTTATATAGGGGTATAGTGAGCATTTTGACCCCACAGGTTATTTGCTGAATTTAGTGGAATTAGACCATGAAAATGAAAATCTAAATTTTTTCCAATAAAACGTAGAAATTATCAATATTTACAAGGCATAAATGAGAAAAAGCTCCCCAACATTTGAAAAGCAATTTCTCCTGATTACGGCATTACCCTATATTTGGAAATAAACTGCCGTTTGAACTCACAGCATGGCTCAGATGGGAAGGAGCAACATTTGGCTTTTGGAGCTCAAGTTTTGCTGGAATGGTTTTTGGGTGCCATGTCCCATTTGCAAATCCCCTGAGGGAGATAACAGTGGAAACCACCCAAAAGTGAGCCGATTTGGGAAATGACAGTCCTCAAGGAACTTATCGAGGGGTATAGTGAGCATTTTGAATCCAACAGGTTTTTTGCTGAATTTAGTGGAATTAGGCCGTGAAAATGGAAATTACGTTTTTTCTAATAAAATTTCATTTTAGATTAGATTTTCCCATTTTCACAATAAATAAAGGAGAAAAAGCCACGCAAAGTTGTAAATCAAACTCTTCTTAGCACAGCAATACCTCATATGTGGTAATAAACTGCTGTTTGGACACACAGCGGGGCTTAGAAGGGAAGGAGTGCTATTTGGCTTTTGGAGCTCAAATTTAGCTGGAATGATTTTCAGGTGTCATGTCGCATTTGCAAAGCCCCTGAGGGGCCAAAACAGTGGAAACACCCCAAAAGTGACCCTACTTGGGGAAACTACACCCCTTAAGGAATCTAGGGGTATAGTGAGCATTTAGACCTCACAGGTCCTTTTCAGAATTCTTTTAGAATTAGGCCGTGAAAATGATTATCAACATTTTTTCCAGAGTACGGCAATATCCCATTTTTTGCATTTTCAACTTTGTTTTTCACTTCCCGCCTTCCAAGAGTAATAACTTTTTTTTTTTTCCGTCAACAGACTGGTGTGAGGGCTTATTTTTTGAGGGAGGAGTTGTGGTTTCTATTGGCATCATTTCAAGTACCATATAATGTACTGGGAAACTGGAAAAAAAAATCTTTGCAGGCTGAATTTGGAAAAAACTGCGATTATTCCATTGTTTTTTGGGTTTCATCTTTACAGCTTTATTGTGCGATAAAAATTACAACTCAACTTTATTCTGCGGCTCAATAGGATTACGGCGATACCAAATTTATGTAGGTTTTTTTTATATTTTATGGCCGGGTTCCCAAGTAGCGTAAACGCTGTGGAATTTCCGCAGCATTTACAGTAGCAGCAAATTGGAAGAGAGTTAGACAATCTCATGCTCACGCTGCGAAAAAAAAAATGCAGTGTAAACGTTAATAAATTGACCTGCGGTGCGGAATTGAAATCTGCAGCATGTCAATTTATGTTGCGTTTTCGTTGATTTTCTGTTGCGGGTTTTTCTCATTGAATTCAATGGGAATTCAAAACCCGCAACAGAAAGTCAAGTGTTGTGACTCAGGAAAGAAAAAAAAATCATACTTACCCAGAATGCTCTCATTCTTCCTGCAGTCCGGCCTCTTGGGATGACGTTTCATTCCATGTGACCACTGCAGCCAATTACAGGCTGCAGAGTCACATGGCCTGCAACCTCACCTTAAGAGGCCGGACTACGCGTAGAATAGAGGGAGGGGGTAAGTATGGAGTTTTTTTTTTCCCCAGCGCTACATTCTGCATTGGAAATTCAGTTCGAGAAACCACACAACAATGTAGTAGTTTGTACATTTACAAAGAAAAAACTATTTGTTGGAAAAAAAAATAGTTTTGGTTCAACACATTCTGAGAGCCATAACTTTTTTTTTGTCGATTGAGCGGTGTGAGGGCTTATTTTTTGTAGGACGAGCTTTCATTTTTATTGGTACCATTTTTTGGTACATACAACTTTTTTAGCACTTTTTATGAAATTTTTTTGAGAGCTAAGGTGATCAAAAAAGAGCGATATTGGCGGTTTAAATTGTTTATTTTTTTAAGGCATTCACCGTGCGAGTTAAATAATGTTATATTGTAATAGTTAGTACTTTTGCGGACGCAGCGATACCAATTTTGTTTATTTATTTTTTATATTACTTTAGAGGAAAAATGGGAAAAAGTAGTTTTTTTTAACTTCTACTAATAACTTTAACTTTTTTTTTTACACATTTTATTAGTCCCCCTAGGGGACTTGAACCAGGATCGTTAGGTCGCTGGTACAATACACTGCAATACTAATGTATTGCAGTATATTGTAATTTTTACAGGCTTCTGTAACAGCGCGAACACTGTTCCTGTCCGTTAGTCACATGTGTCAGCTGTAATACACAGCTGACACCCGCAGCATATGGAGTGGGCTCAGCGCGTGAGCCCACTCCATACATCACCCCCGCAACACGACGTTCGCTTATGTCATGGTGCGCGAAGGGGTTAATGCGCAGCGGATGGTGCAAAGTGAAAGTTGCAATTTGCCACTGATATGCCATTTTAGTGTACAATATGTTGTGCCCAGTTTGTGCCACTGAAGACATACACCTCATAAAATATTAAGCGGGTTCTCCCAGGTATGGCAAAGCCATATATGTGGACGTAAACTGCATATTTTGTGTTTTCTGGAAGACATAACTTGTTTATTTTTTTCTCCACCAGAGCTGTGTGTGGGCTTATTTCTTGCAGGACAATCTGTCGTTTTCATTTGTACCATTTTGGGGTAAAATGCGATATTTTTTTTTTTTATCCCACTATTCTATTTTTTGGCAAGCAAGGTGACTAAGAATCAGCAATCTTGCCAAGGTTTTTTATTCTCTTTTTTTTTTACAGTGTTCACCGCGTGCTATAAATAACATTTTACTGTATTCTGCGGGTCGATAGGATTACAGCGATACCATATGTATATCGTTTTTTATGTTTTGCAGCGTTTGCACAATAAAATTCCTTTTTTTTTTTAAATTATTTCTTTTTTTGTCACCATATTCTGAGAGATATAACTTTTTTATTTTTCAGTCAAAAAAGCTGTGTAAGGATTTGGTTTTTGTGGGACGAGTTGTCGCTTTTATTGGTACTATTTTGGGGTACATGCGACTTTTTAATCATATTTTATATTTTGGGAGGTGTAGTGACCAAAAAATAGCGATTCTGCCATTGGTTTGTTTTGTTTTTGCAGTGTTCACCATGTGGGAAAAAGGGCGCCGATCTCCTGCAAACCCCTTAAATGTGTCGATCGCTATCGATCATCGCATTTAAGGGGTTAATTGCCTAAATCATCAGCGTTTCATCGCTGGCCGGCAACAGGGGAGTGTCAGCTGTTGGAGACAGCTGATCTCCCGTTTACAGGACACTGTAACCCCTCGCCAGTATGTACAGTTGCGTCCTCGTGCAGGTAGGGGTTAATGGAAAATATGTGCCCTTTATTTATTAGAAACATAATGAGCTACCGTATAGAATTATAAACATTTCATGAAGTTATATTGTTGAGATAAATCGTGTCACAAAATCCAAATTAATATTGCAATATGTGTGTAATGTCGGGGTAGGGAGACAGACAGGTGAGCCCTAATCTACCTGCCACTCAGTCCCTGCCTACTTGCACGGCCCGTCCTAGGCGACGGCGTACAACTGGGCGACGGTCCCTACGCTCAATAAGTGCACGACAGACCATCAGACAAGGGTACACAGAAGCAAAGGGAAATGGGGTAGTTGCCCCCGGCAACAATGTGAGCAACAAGAGTAGTGAATGAGCCGAGTCAAACCAGGAGTGTACGAGGTACCAAACGCAGAGCAGGAGAGTAGTCAGTAAAGCCAGGGTGAATTTGAAGCAGAGGTCAATAGTAGGAGCAGCAGAGCCAGGAAACCAGACAGAGAGCTGTTTCAGGCAAATCCTTTACAGTGTGAACCTGGAGGTAATATGTTTACTACAGAGTAAGTGTCATCAGTCACGCATGAATGACAGATGGGTGCAGATGTTTTCAAATTCAGTAATCCTTCTCTGGCTATACATAGGCCAAGAAAAAATGCTGACAATGACATACAAGGCAGTCCACAACCTGTCCCCCTATAGATCTCTGCCCTAATCTTCCGATTCTCACACATAATCTATGGTGTTCGCAAGACCTTCTTCTCAGGTCTCCTCTTGTCTGCTCCACCCATCATTGTCTCAAAATTCTCTCCCGCACATTCCACACACCCTGGAACTTGCTAGTCCAACATATCAGACTC
The DNA here is from genome assembly GCF_050947455.1 of Rhinoderma darwinii. NCBI lineage: Eukaryota > Metazoa > Chordata > Amphibia > Anura > Rhinodermatidae > Rhinoderma > Rhinoderma darwinii. Next base: position 513,856,484 of record NC_134687.1, read on the forward strand.
TCGCCCATCATGCAAACTTTCAAAAGCAACCTGAAAACCCATGTCTTCAGAAAGGGGGCAATCAGCAATAACCCTGTCTCCAATATGCAACTGTATGAGCAGCTTCTACCTTCACCTACTGTTTCTTTCTATTATAGAATGTAAACCCTTGCGGGCCGTGCACTTTCTTTCCTTCTGTATTTGGCTGTTATTTGGTAAGCTCATGTTTACTGTACTTATTTTTATTGCTTATTCATGTTATATATTTATACCCTTCTGTGTTTCATATGTATGTATTTTTTAGTTGGAAGTTAATGGCGCTGTAAAATTTATAATTATTTATGACTTTTTTTTAGTAGGGGGGGGGGGAGTCAATAAAACAAGAAAAGAAGCGTTACTCATCTGACAGATCCCCTGCTTTTTTTCAAAGCCTCTCCGGTCATCCTCAATTCTGTTTGTTCACATTTCTGCAGCAATATACACACGTGATCGCTGCCACTCAGTGGGTAAACAGCATGGGACCACTGAGGCCAGTGATTGGCTGCATCGATCAAGTGGATATACGAGCACGTCATTGCTGCAGTCATGTCAACAAACAGCGGTGGTTATAAACTTACCAAATTTGAACTCCACTAACCGTTAGCTTCAATTTGCCAAATGTCGACAAAGAGAACTCCCTCAATTGGCAGGAAATCTCCAATGGCCAGAAGGAAAGCTGCATTACGAGCTGCAGAGAATCCTCAGCAAATTCTTGCCCAACTGTAAGCTGATCAAATGGGTCATACTGCTGCTAGAGCTGCTGAAACTCCTCAGCAAATTCGGGCTCGACTTTCTCAGCAACAGATCAGACAAGTGGCTTTCAGAAGCGCAGAAACTCCTGCCGAGATCTAGGCCAGAAAGCTGATAGAGCACATCATGTTCAGCTTGCTAATTAGTGGGCTTTCATGCATGATGCCGCTTTCAATTATAATCCAACCATAGCCTATGGCCAACATAGATTGGTTGTGATTGGCAAAATGGAAATTCTATGCATTTTCTTAAAATTTACCAAGGAGGCACCAGGTATGTGCTGCCCTGGAGGCAAGGTACAGTTACCAGACTTGGAAACTCCTAGGGAGCAACTCAAGTCATTGCTTACAGGCAATAGCCTTGAATCAAGAGATTTTCTTAGCAAAATCTAAAGTTATAACACTTACTTTCACATGACTTCATTTGAATCAACTGAAGTCAGAGAGAGTGGTTTCATGCCCACATTTAAGATACAAGGGCAGATATCCCATCGCTTTTGCCAGTAGAGAATCAGGAACTTGCATTCCTGCAGATCTACTTTATGATGATCGGGTAGAGGCTAATGTCTGCCATGGATATTTCCCAGCTACCAAGCAGGAAACAATACTTAAAGGGGTTGTCTGGCACGGGACGTTTTTTTCATACTGATGACCTATCCACAGGATAAGTCATCAGTATATGAGTGGTTGGGGTCCAACACCCGGACCCCGCACCAATCAGCTGATCTGGCTTCCTCTGGGCACTGGTTGTTATGCACTGTATGCAGTGTTTGGTGCCGAAAGCAGATGGCTTCATACACTTGAATAGGAGCAGAGCTGCAGTACTGCAGCCCGACCGCTATACTGTGACCGGAGCCATCTGCTTCCGGCACAGACATCTGGTTTGTGCCCTGAGGCAGCAGCAGCTAATCGGTGCGGGGTCCGGGTGTCGGACCGCCACCAATCATATACTGATGACCTATTTGGGGACAACCCCTTTAAATTACAGGAGATGCTACATCAGCATAATCCTAATGTCAATCTGTTTTAGGGCCCATTTCTACGAGCGTGAATAACGTCCATGTGCTGCGTAAGGAAATCAATTGCTAATAACTAAAAGCCCGAAGGCAAAGGTAGCCCTAACTTGCCAACTACCTATGAACAATGATAAATAAAAGAAGAAAACTTCATTAATGCTATAGTAAGCAAATAGACAATTATTAAAATGAGCAATACCTGCCGCTAGAAGGTGAATTCCTAGGCAAGTTGCCTGTGAGATAGGTATCAATAGCACAATTTTATCTAGACCAATATATTAAATTGCAGTCAGCGGCTGCAGTACGCTGAATCTTCACTAACTAATATAGGCAATTGTATCTAGCGGCTGAGCATTGTATTAAAAATAGTAAGTCCCCCCGACATGTTTCGCTACATATGTAGCGTCTTCAGGGGTTTCCGATGCTAATGATGGCGCACTGCAAACATCCCCTTATTTTAAAAACTTGCAATGACAAAAACAAGAGTGTGTCCATATGGTTAGCCAATCGTAATTGTAAGCGGCGGTCGAGCCCCTTACTAACGTAATGGACATGTAAATTGACCTATCAGAGAGGATACCAGCTAGGAGGTCCTTAGTTAGAGAAGGCGCATGCGCACAAGTAAGGAAAAGACGAGCCAGCGTCTAAATATAGGGACGCCGGAGTACTTCGAAATTTTCAAGATAAGAATATTGCGCATTAGCTGGGACTTAGACCCTGAGAAGAGAATGTCTAACAACTGAAGTGCAGAGGTTAGATCTAAGTGAGAATAGTATCCACTTAGAGGATACTCAAAGTGATACCAGCTAGGGAGTCCTTAGTTAGAGATGGCAAATGCGCACAAGTGAGAAAAAGAGGAACCAACGTCTAAGTATAAAGACACCGAAGTACTTAGAAATTTTCAAGATAAGGATATTGCGCATGCGCTGGGACTTAGTACCTGAGAAGAAAATGTATAGCAAGTGCAGAGTAGAGGTTAAGGCTGGGTTCACACAACCTATTTTCAGGCGTAATGGAGGCGTTTTACGCCTCGAATTACACCTGAAAACACGGCTCCAATACGTCGGCAAACATCTGCCCATTCATTTCAATGGGTTTGCCAATGTACTGTGCCAACGACCTGTAATTTTACGCGTCACTGTCAAAAGACGGCGCGTACAATAACAGCCTCGTCAAAGAAGTGCAGGACACTTCTTGGGACGTAATTGGAGCTGTTTTTCATTGAATCCAATGAAGAACAGCTCCAAATTACGTCCGTAATTGACGCCTCGCAAAACGCGAGTACGAGCAATTACGTCTGAAATTCAGGAGCTGTTTTCTACTGAAAACAGCTCCATAATTTCAGCCGTAATTGACGTTATCATGTGCACATACCCTAAGGGCTTATTCAGACGAACGTATAATAGGTCCGTGCAACGCGCATGATTTTCACGTGCCTCGCACGGACCTATGTTAGTCTATGGGGCCGTGCAGACTGTCCGTGAGTTTCACGCAGCGTGTGTGTAAAACTCATGACATGTCCTATATTTGTGCGTTGTTCGTGCATCACGCACCCATTGAAGTCAATGGGTGCGTGAAAATCATGCGCAGCACAGGGAAGCACTTTCGTGTGACGCGCGTGATACACGCAACAGCAGTAAAAAGTATGAATGAACAGTAGTTAAATGAAAAAGGGGGAAATTATCCATCAAAGCTCATGTGTCGACATATGGTCTCACTGTACTCATAAAGAAAAAATAATACAATTCGAACATTAAACCCTTCCCCCTGCTTGCATTCTGGGCCCTAATGACCAAGCAATTTTTTCTTAGTTTTTCCATCATCACATTTGAAGAGCTATAACTTTTTTATTTTCACATAGACATGGCTGTATGAGGACTTGTTTTTTGTGGGATGAGTTGTATTTTTCAATGGCACCGTTTTGGGGTATGTAGAATTTTTTTATGAACTTTTATTAACTTTTTTTTGGGGGGAGATATAAAAAAAACCCAGCAATTTAGCCATTGTTCTATGCGTTTTACATTTACGCCGATTACTGTGCTGCGTAAATAACATGCTACCTTTGTTCTATGGGTCGGTACTATTACGGCGATACCAAATATGCATAGTTTTTTTTAATGTTTTACTACTTTTGCAGAATAAAAATACTTTTGAACTAAAATTATTTTATTTTGCATCGCCGCTTTCCAAGAGCCATAACTTTTTTATTTTTCCGTCAATGTCGCCATATGAGGGCTTGTTTTTTGCGGGACTTCATTGCTACCATTTTGGGGTACATGGGACTTATTGATTAATCTTTTATTATTATTTTGAGGGGAAATGGGAAAAAAATAACAATTTTGCTGTTTTTTTTTCCTTTTTTATAAGGGTATGTTCACACACAGTGTTTTCAGGCGTAATTCGGGTGTTTTACGCCTCGAATTACACCTGAAAAAACGGCTCCATTACGCCTACAAACATCTGCCCATTGCTTGCAATGGGTTTTACGGTGTTCTGTTCCCACGAGTCTTAATTTTACGCGTCGCTGTCAAAATCCGGCGCGTAAAATGATGGCTCGTCAAAAGAAGTGCAGGACACTTCTTAGGACGTTTTTGGAGGCGTTTTTCATTGACTCCATTGAAAAACCGCTCCAAAAATGGCCGTAAAAAACGCCCCGAAAAATGCGAGTTGTTAAAAAAACTTCTACAAATCAGGAGCTGTTTGCGCCTGAAAACAGCTCCGTATTTTCAAACGTTTTTGTTCACTGCGTGTGAACATACCCCCACGGGGTTCACCTTGCGGTTTAAATAATATGATAACTTTATTTTTTGTGCCATTACGATTGCGGGGATACCATATATGTGTAGTTTTTATTTTATTTTTACACTTTTACTAAATAAAACCATTTTTTAGGGAAAAAAAATGTTTTTGTTTTTTTTAATGTGTACCTTATTCATTTTTATTTCACATTAATTATTTTTTTCAGTCTCACTAGGAGACTTCACTATGCGATCTTTAGATCGCAGATATAATGCTTTGGTATACTTCGTGTACCAGAGCATTATTGTCTGTCAGTAAAGAACTGACAGGTATCTATCAGGACGTGCCTCTGGCATGTCCTAATAGGTATATAGCCAGGGCAGACCTGGGGGCCTTTGTTAGGACCCCGGCTGCCATGACACCCCATCAGATGCCCGCAATTGCATTTGCGAGCTGCCGATGGTGTCAGAGGGAGCTCACTCCCTCTGTAAACAACTCAAATGCAGTGGTCGCTAATGACCGCAGCATTTGAGAGGTTAAATGGCCGCGATCTAAGTAAACTCCGATCGCTACCGTTGGAGCAGGAGCCCGGCTGACATCAGACAGCCGAGCCCCGGCTCCAGCCTACATGGGAGACCCATGCAGGACGTTGATTAGGCTGCCGTGAAAAGGCGGCGGCCTAGAATAAAGCCTGCTAATGACAGCCGTAAATGTGTATTGGTGGTCATTAAGGGGGTTACTATAGTAGGATGATAATACTAAGTTATGAATATCATCAAAAGTGAGAGGGCAGATATGAAAGAAAAAATATATGCTATAGCATGATGAAGATCAGAAGAAAATCCATAGGTTACATGACCATTTAGGGTGGATTTACACGAACGTGATATACGTCCGTGCAACCCACGTGTTTTTCACGCGCGTTGCACGGACCTATGATAGTCTATGGGGCAGTGCAGACTGTCCGTGATTTTTGCGCAGCGTGAGTCTGCTGCGTAAAACTCACGACAGGTCCTATATTTCTGCGTTTGTCGCGCATCACCCACCCATTGAAGTCAATGGGTGCGTGAAAATCACGCATGCCACACGGAGGGACCTCCGTGGGACACGCGTTTTTTCACGCAACACTTGTTGACTGTATGTTAATGAGTTTGCGCAAACTTGTCCAAACAAGAACAAACCTGGAAGTGCTTTATAGCCCTGGTTTAGCCACCATAAACTCACTACAGCCCCAGAACTGCAGACATGCCAAGACACATGGATGTCGAGCAGTTGATCTGTCTTGTGCAGGAGAGGCCTGAGGTATGGGACACCCGTGCGGAGTCATACCATGACAGAACAGCAAAAGAAGTGGCATGGGACCAGATAGCCGAGGCGATGTTCACGCAGGATTGGGACAAAAGCAGCACACGCGACCATAAGCGTATTGGTGAGTACATGTCTTTAGATATATGTAATGTCATCCATATTCACTAGTGTGTCCGTGTGGTTACATTTCCCCACATGCCCAATGTTTCGGTTCTGTTGCAGCATTATCAACTTGTGTAATGTATGTTGTTGTGTGTAGGTCTATTCTAATAGTTTAAACTGTGCCTATGTGTGCAGTAACATAATGAGTAACCATTTTTTTTTTGTTCATTCTACAGTAGATGATGTCAAGACACGGTGGCGTAACACGAGGGATCAGTTCCGCAGAGAATATGGCTCCAGAGGGCGCAGCGGAGATGGTGAGTCCAAAAAAACACGATACATGTACACCGACCAGCTCATGTTCTTGAAAGACATAATGGAGATGCGACCGTAAGTAATCGCCCTATCACCTGAAAAATTTTACGTTGCTCAAATGTCATGTACTCAAAAGAGGCTGTGTGTTCCTTGTGGAAAATGGTGGATTCATGAAACTTTTCTATTCTAGAACTAGCGACAATCTAGATGACTCGCAAGAGGAGGCTGGGCCCGAGTCCTCCCACGCGTCAGAACACACCACTCCCCTGGTGCCTCTAACCCCGGATCACACAACAGAGGAACCTGCGCCACTAGCCTCCGCGCCAGAACGTGTGGCAATGGAGGACGTGGCACCACAGCCTGCAGCACCCCGACGCAGACGCCCAATCATCCCTTCCGCAGGTGCACAGGTGGACGCCAGGGTCCTGGACTACCTGCGGCGTGCCGCAGATGAGGACAGTTTTGACTTTTTCTGCCGCAGCATGGCACCATTATTGCGCAAGGTCCCGGAGCATAGGCTGGTGCGCCTACAGGCGGCAATGCTGTCCCTCATAGACAGTGCCACACCACCCAATAGTCCACGCCACTGCTTTGACGCTATAGAGCAGTGGGGTGCAGTACCGCTGGCTTCGGTGGAGTACAATATCCCAGGACCACCTCCATCGCACGTCAGCCTCAATATAGGCCATTGCCTAGCCACTTCTCCCCTGGTCCGATGGTTTGCCGGGAGAGACATTTTCCGACATACTCCCGACCCACCCAAACTTATCAGCCTCCGATACAGGCTCACGGCTACCAGCCCCAGCACCACTATGCTGTTCAGGAACATCCTCTGCAGGCCCGTGGACAGCATAGTGGTGCTGACATGTCCGCCTACACCTCGCCGCCGCAATCCTACCAAGAATTGTAGGCGTGAGCGGTGAAGGCCGTTGGATGTTCTTTTTGTGACACATCTGTGTTTGGTTATGTTTCGTTTCGCATCATGTTGGTGCAAAAGTGTGCTTGTTCTTCTCCTATGTTCTTATAGTTTGGGTTTGTGTGAGCACAACATAAACTCTCGATTTTTATTTTCAATTGAGTGTGGCCATTCTTTTGTACTCTCGTTTTGAGAAATGCTTTCGCTTCTCACTGTCTAATTTTATATTTACACAAGGTTTTACAGGGCCCAACATTGATCTACGGCATAATTGAGGTATTAGTTGATCTGTAAGGGTGTGGATTTAGTAGGCGAAAGGTGTTACTATGTGGTCGTGAACAACTATCATAATTCTCGCACAAAGGACAGCTGGGATTTGATCGCAAATCATTGGTATAGGCCAGGGGTCTCAAGCACGCTGGAATTCCCTGACATCGCAGTCCACATATGAACAGCGATGTCTGGGGCTTCCCCAGAGCCGGAGTCCCATGCAGAGCGCTAGTACAGGCTCTGCTCCGGGGCTCTGTGGAATTCCGTGACCTCGCTGTCCATATATGGACAGTGTGTCAGAGTCTTCCCCAGAGCGGAGTCCCGAGTAGAGCGCTAGTACAGGCTCTGCTCCGGGACTCTGTGGAATTCCCCAGAGCAGGAGCCCCAGTGATGTCAGGACCACAGCTGGAGTCCCAGGAAGAGCCTACTAGAGCTCTGCCGGGACTCCAGCTCTGGGGTTGCCCCTGACATCTCTGTCCATACTGTGGCAGCATCCACAGAGGGCACTACGGAAGCATCTACAGAGGGCACTGAGGCAGCATCTACAGAGGGCACAGTGGCACTATCTAAAAAGTGGCTGCCCAATCTTGACATGTGTGTCTGCCAAACGCTGCCAACTGATCCGCCGGATTGCATTTAGCGACACTTAAACTGGAAAACTGGATTGTTGAAATAAGCACGTGGAGAAATATCTCAAATTTTAAACCTAGCGGTATTATTATAGTAATGTAGTATTAATTTTATAGTAATGTAGTATTAGTATTATTATAGTAATATAGTGTTATAGTAGTTCAAATAAGTAATTTATTAACAATAATTTTGTGTTGTATCAAATTTGAATGTAATGCGGCCCGTCAACTTCCCATTTTTTCTATATGCGGCCCACTTACCCTGCCGAGTTTGAGACCCCTGGTATAGGCAATGATATTTTGTTACAATGACTTGTTTGCCGGATAAATGCTAACTCAAAATCCCTAAAGATTTAAGCTCGCAACCCACGTCAAGGGTCCTCATGTATTTTGAGTCCCTAACACAACTACCCCCCAACAAAAAATAAAGTACACGGGTCACTAAGGACCTTTGTAGACAATACTAATAACTACGCCACCCTTTAAATGGCATCGTGCTGCCATGGTACAGCTCCAGCAGGGCTGTCAAAATACTCGACAAATCGTTGACGCACTTGGAGTCCAGATGCTTGTGCCCGTCCTACTAGAATAGGCTGCACAATGTTGGTGGTGGGTGGATTTGTTAGCATATATTCGCCATCAAAACTGGCATCATGTATGCGGGTAAAGTTATGCAGAACTACACACGCTTGGATAACACGTGTCACATTCGGCTTGTCAGGGCAAAACCCTCATCTGCAACGATGACATATGGGATTGGTGGGCCGCTGGAGCCAGGGGGGATGGTAGGTTCCGGCAAAGCAAGTTGATTAGCCATAAGGCGTTGGCCCATTCTGGATGAGCGAAATATGCGTGCATCAGCAGAGCTTCCATACGACCCAATGTCTACTATGGTAAAACAGAAATTACTGTCCGCCAAGGCCAACAAGACGATCGAAAAATACTGCTTGTAGTTATAGTATCTGGAGCCAGAGTGGGTGGGGGGGTTCTTCACACGAATGTGCTTCCCATCTAGTGCACCAATGCAATTAGGAAATTGGGTGTCAGTAAAAAACTCTTCGGATAGTCTAAGCCGGTGCTGTGCTGTGGGCTGAGGCATCACCGTGCTCTTTAATCTCTGCCACAGTACGACACAGGTTGATGTCACAATGCAGGAAATAGTGGTCACTCCAAGAAGAAATTCAAAATGTAAAGAATGGTAACTATTGCCAGTGGCCAGAAATCTACATGAAGTCAGAAACACAAACAACAAAGCACACATGTTATGTAGGACATGAAGCACATATACCATTGTGTAAGCCGTATTTCAGAAACTCACATACCGCAAGGTCACAAGGAGCTAGTCCTCTGGGGAAATACAGCGCCGCATGTTTGTGTCCTGGTAGGTGATTCCTGTACGAATCTGAGCAAGCAGCATATCAAAAGTGCCGACAGACAGGCGGCAAAAGGAACGACATTTCTCAGCATGACGACGGAGGTCATCATACAGGGTATGAAAGTGGCCTTTGGAGGTGCGTTGGGCCACAAGAGGATGAACCCACATCCTACCAGTTCTACGTGGGTGTGCCTGTAGCATGGGATGCCGTTCGCCAAATCTGCTAGAAATCATCCACGCTAGCAGCACCCGGGCCAGCGAGGTAGACGGCATTAATGAAGAATAGACCGCAAAAAGCCAAAAAAACTGTGTGAAGAAACACTCTTTGTCAGCAAGGTCCAAAAAGGTGCATAACATGTGTACACAGCAAGCAGGTGTGTGGCAATGGTGCCTTTTTGTAGGCTGGGCTCTCCTTAAGGGCCGATTGACACGAACGTGAATTGCGTCCGTGCAGGCCGCGTGGTTTTCACGCGGCTCGCATGGACCAATAGAAGTATATGGGGCAGTATAGACAGTCCGTGCGTAAAAAGCGCGACATGTTCAATATCTCAGCGTTTTTCGCGTATCACGCACCCATTGAAGGCAATGGGTGCGTGAAAACCACGCATGCCGCACGGAAGCACTTCCGTGCGAACTGGCTGTTTCGCGCAACAGCTGTCAAAAGGATGAATGTAAACATAAAAGCACCACGTGGCGTGTCATAATGATGGCGGCTGCGCGAGAACCACGCAGCCGCGCATCATATGCTGCTGCCACACAGAGCTGTCAAGTGGCTTTTGCGCAGGCAAAACGCCACGTGTTTTGCGTGGGCAAAAACGCCACGTTCGTCTGAATAAGCCCTAACACCTCCTTCCGTTTTAACGCGTGGGAAAAACGTATGCCGTATGCACGTAAAAAACGCAGAAATGCGTGAAATACGCATGCCACACGCACCTGCCACGCGTGCAAAATGTAGCGTTCGTGTAAATCCGCCCTTATAGTTGACATATTAAAGAAAGGCCACCTAGGTGAATCCTTCAAGGGTGCTTCTTCCTGTAGAAGCTTTCGGTCTAGATTTCCGGCCCTGGGGCCCGATCATATACTGATGACCTATCTTGTGGACAACCCCTTTAAATTACAGGAGATGCTACATCAGCATAATCCTAATGTCAATCTGTTTTAGGGCCTATTCACACGAGCGTGAATAACGTCCGTGTGCTGCGCATGGAAATCACACACAGCACACGGACCCATTGATTTCACTGAAACGCACTGCATGTCCTATATTGGTGCATTTTCACGCACCTACGCTCCCATTGAAGTCAGTGGGTGGGTGAAAAACATCCGTGTGCGGTGCGTGATTTGTGCATCAATTCGTTTGAAAAAAAAAAGGGGTGCACACTGATGCATAACACAGCACACACGGAGCAGATTTACGCTAGTTTTTCACGCGCGTAAATCTGATACGCTTGTGTGAATGTAGCCTAAATGCCCTTTTACACCGGCCATTAAACGGCCTGGGCAGCGAGCGCCAATCAACGAGACATCGTTGTTCGGCGCTTGGTCGCTCCCGTCACACGGAGCTATGGATGAGGATGAGCAGTCGTTACTCCGATCGCTCGTCCCCATCCATTATTATAATGTCGGCAGCGTGTCTCCCTGTTTACACAGGGAGATGTGCTGCCGATAACGATAATCTTTTACTTTTTTAAAACGATACGACCAGCAGATGAACGAGCGTTTGCTCATTCATCTGCTGATCGTTCCCCTGTTTACACAGGACAATTATCGGCAACGAGCGTTCTATGAACACTCGTCTGCACGATAATCGTCCTGTGTAAAACCCCCTTAAAGGGAAGGTATCATGATTCATTTATTTTTTATCATATTGCTTTTAATATAATATTTAAACAATTTTTATTTAAGTGTGTTCTCATGTTTTACTTTTTAATGTATTCTTACTTTTACTTCTCTATGGGGGCTGCCATTTTTTTTATTTATCTCTGTATGTGTCGATTAACGACACATACAGAGATGCCATACATCCCCATAGAGAATGCGAACGGGAGCCGTTCCATTCTCAGTTGCGTGCGCCGTCTGTGTGGGAACGGCGCATGCGCCGCTTCCACACAGACCAAAACGAAGCACATTCGTAGAGCGAAATCCGGCGCCATTTTCATGTGGACCGGAAGCCACTGCCGGACAGTAAGATGACTACTTCCAGCCGCGGCTTACGGCCATATGTTCAACTAAGCGAAGGCGCAAGAAAGAGGAGCGATGAGTAATATTGGAACAACCTCGTTTTATCCACTGAAGGTTCCTGTATCCATCTGATTCCAGTCTGCTATTGCCATCAGTTATCAGTCTGTGTCCAGTTGTAAGTTACCAGCCTGTATCCAGTCTGCTATTGCTATCAGTAATCATCCTGTATCCAGTTGTCCATTACCAGCCTGTTTCTAGTCTGCTGTTGCCATCCCATTTGTTTATTTATTTATTTTTATTATTTCTCTATGTTACTTCCTAACATTTAAAATTGTATTTACAAAGATAATGCATTCAATCCATGAGTTGATTTCTAAAGTAAAATATATTTAGTCCATTTCCATCAGGAAGGCTTGAACATTATAACATCTCTTCACACATTCATTTTCACATACCTAGCACCAAGTGCATAATTAGCCCATACTAATTTATGCAAATTGTTTTTGCACTTGTAGATTTGCATAAACGTTAAGATGACTAGAAAAAATAAGAAAAGGTAAGAGCTGGATACATTTTTCCAATGGTATTTATTGTGTAACGTGTAATGGGAAAGTTCACAAAAGGAGTAATTAATACCCACTTTAGACATCTTTCATTCAGTAGGTCCCTTGACAAGAATTTAAATGTCAGAGACCCCACAACCGCTAGGTAAGTGCCCATAGGAATCAATGGATGCTGATCTAATTCATGGACACCAGCAAATCTCCAGAGCAAGAGTTCGGCCAGGGCTGCTCCTAGACTTTTTAGTGCTACTGATTGATTTTAACTATTCAGTGACAGCTGCAGTCCAAATGAATACATTGAGTTGAATGCAATCTTGTGGACTGCAGCTGTCACTCAAGAGTTAAAATCAATCAGCAGTACTACAAAAGTCTAGGCCTCACTCTTTATAGCGGCTCTCTGCTCTGACTAGTAGGGTACTGCCTCTATTAATTCAAAATGCAGTATTCAGGTATATGTTGTGGTTGTTTCAATGGGCATCTGTGTAATGTAGGGACACCAGAGGTCCTCCAGAACTATTTTTTGGCATCTACTCTGGTTTATTAACTCCATATTCTGTACAGTATTAGGACATATGTAGAGTGACTGTCCAAAAGGGATATCAACCCTTTTAATATTTACTTCTGGTGCTAGTTTAGCAATTTTGGTTAGATGAAGAAAATAAATATTGCTATTTATACGTAATCATTCTAAATGATGACATTTGTCCTTGTTATGAATGCGCGAAGAACATTTCCAGTAAAAAAAATGGTTGACGTTAAAGGGATCCTGTGCTTTTCATAAGTTGTGCTGATGAAAGCGCTTGAACCTGCACAATTTTTGTTAAAATCCCAGAACTAGTAGTAATATTAATAGCTCTGGTATTTTTATCATTGTACTCTACGGAGGATCGATGACACAAGTAATGGCCATAGTTCATACTCTCTGTTCCATGTCCTTATGGATTGCTATTTTTATGGTGCTTGTCTACACTGGCATGTCGATAGAGCACTTAGACTGCATAGTAGCATATAGTGAGCAAAGCTTACAAAGAGTATAGTGCCCTCACAGGTATAGACCCACGTTCACAAATTTTAATTCTATTCTGATTCTGCATAGATACTGCTCAAGAGCGGAATCAAGTTGCAGGTATGCTGGTGGAAGGGGTCCACATACTGTTTTTGCATAGGGGCCATCCCTCTCGTGCTTCTCTCCTCTGTCTTCATGCATTACAGCTATCTCACAGCAGTTGTAGATCAAGGATGTATTGTGATGACCCTGCCAAAGAGCACTGCAAATCCCATCTTCATTGAGCCTTATAAACATGACATATGGGAGACAGAGATTATGGTTATTTGCAGTCAAACTTTTATTTTCAGGTTTTGATTGCATAGCTCAATTTTATTTATAATTCTTCACACTACACATGAATTTGAGTAAATCATAATCTGAACATAAAACATTTCTGAGGAATGAATAAACTAGTATACATTTATATACCTAAGATGAGCAAAAGTCAAAGTGGGGAAGATTTACTATTCAAAATGCGCCAGAATTATTGCTTCAATTGAGGCGGAATTCTGCCGTACATGCTGTGTGCCACATTTATTAATGGTTTTAGACAATTTTTGCCACGCTCAAATAGGGGCATGGCTTAAAATGTGACACTGTGCTCTAAAAAATACACCAAAATGTTAGCGTAGAAATCTGGCGTGAATTACGCCAACCAATAGATGGTATAAGGAAGGGAAAAGTGTCCAGCATATCTACCAAGATGCGCCAAATTTATCACAAAGCACATTGATAATTTTTTTCTTTTACTGCCTTATATAAGTTTACACCGTCTAAAACTTAGCATTATAAAATCTGCCCTACTGCTGTGGTAAAATGAGAGCTGGATTCTGATTAATTGATGGCCCTGATTATGTCCAATGTCACTTTGGGCATTTATAATAAGATTGTCACAATACTTACCTCTCCTCGTACTAGTGTCATCTGAGTTGCAGCAGAAAACCTTCTGGGAGCTCAAAAAACACCACATTTAAAGTGATGCTTTTTACATGAACATTGCTCAGTTCTACAAGCCCTACTGTGCTGTGTTTCTGGTGTTTCTTATTAGTTCCGAAGGATCCTCTTTTACTGAACCCGCCTCAGAGATGTAGCTAGGCATTCCTTCACCCGAGGCAAAGATTCAGCCCCTTCTTACACGCACACCTAACAGATGTGTCCAACCTTAACTTTTCTTGTATTGCGTTAAAGTTATACAAACTGTCATGATACCAATTTTAATACAATCTTGCGCCATCCAGTAAAAAACCACATATGTTAACAAATGCATTTTTTTTTAACATTCTATGGGCAACAAATGGCTGACAGACGGTATCAGTCATAGGCATCCGTTGGAGGTATACATGTTTTTTATATGTTTGTTTCATTTTTGTGCCACATGTTTCGGGATATGTCAGGTTTGGACTTAGTTAAGGGTGGACACATCTGTAGAACTTAAAAGAACACTTAACCTAGAAATGAATGCTAAAAGTATACAGGAGATCAACTTGCTCACGCTGTTTGTCAGTCTGCAAGATCTTCTGCATGTTTCTAAAGCAAACAGTCTAGTAGAAATTCTGCAGAGAACAAAGGGGTTAATTTACTGCTGATCTGTCCCATTTTCAGCTGGTAACACTTGAGGGACTAGTGCTTAGCAAATTCTTTATATATTTCTTAGTATTAAGTGCAATATGAGACAAAATAGGATCATAAAAAAAGGAGATTCAAACCCCAGACCAGACAAGAAAAAAAAAAGACAAAATCAGAGCCTAGATTCGACCCAAAACTATTCTGACTATCTACTTACCCTCCTCACTCCCTCTTCAGCTCCCAGTGCCCTACACCGTCCAGCCGCAGGATGGTGAGTCGGCCACCGCACACTATGTCCTGATGCTGGATGGTGTCAGGAAGCAATGCAGAGGAGCCAGAAGTGATGAAGGTAAATATATAGGCCATTATCTACTGGATTATAGTTGATTTTCGAAAAAGTTTTTTTAAATGTGGAGGGGAACCTTGCTGTGCCCCCTGCACACTCTGCGCTCTGGGGAAAGTGCCTTTGTAGCCCCCTTCAAGCTACACCCCTGCTTAGCTTGATCCCGACCTTGCTCCAGTTGTTAACCATTGTTCAACCTGATATGTTTTGCCAGCCCGTGAGTGCAACTCCAGAGCGCCAGCCGCTGTTATCTGCCACACTCTGCCCCTGGCATTAGCAGTCCTGTTAGATCCCAGCATATTGCCCTACACAAACAGCTGCTGCGCCTATTCATGGAATGGATTGTGTGAATGCGAGAATGCTGTCAATGAATATACAGCCATTGACATTTAGACATTTGTACCTCTCAAGGTAAGTAAATGTATGGATATACAGGAAAGCGCTGCTGGTAAGAATTAATTAGCAATGGTAAATTCCTTGAATTATTTAATATAAGGAAACGCGTTTCGACATAGGACATGTGTCTTCGTCAGGCCTGATGCATCCACAGGCTAACTGAATAGGACTAAACATGGCACCAGTCATGTGACCTCCACATCCACACACATCATGTGACCCCTAACATTCAGTTAGAAATAGGGTTACATGACACACAATGTGTTGGGGCAACATAGAAGATGCATCCAGTTGCTAAGTGAATAGGACTAATTGTGGAATAATGATGAACAACTACTGCACTGTTCATGTAGTTACCATCTGACACACACACACACACACACACACACACACACACACACACACACACACACGAGACAGGGAGAGCAATGTCATACTTCTGCACAGACATTGACAGACATAAAAAGATTCTGCTGGAGGTAGGAATACTTTATTCTCCTCCGTAAAAGACTAGTAACCTGTTAGATACCTAGACATTATTTCCTGAATACCAGTGGTCACATGGTGTGGCTGGTGGGTCACATGACTGACGCCATCTTTAGTCCATTCAGTTATCCTATGGATGTATTACTATGGATTAATCTGTGGGCTGTACTTTTTTTTTTTTTTTTTAGACAGAGGCAACTGCACTGATATAAGTAAGGTATGTGAGCAGAATTTAAAAAACATGAATATTAAAAAACTGTGTGATTTCCTATTCTAAAAATGTATTCATAAAAAATTTAAAAAGCGGACAACCCCTTTAAATACTGGCAGAATGTTCAGTGACAGAAGAAAAAAGTAAATGAGATAAATTTTTTGAATTACGAATGTTCAAATCAACAAGGTAGGTGTTTACTGCCTGCTCTCACAGAGCTACACACAATTTAGTGTACTTATGGACACTTCATTTTGCTAAATCACAAAATGTAACAGATTTGGATGGTTTTTGGTTCATAAGAGGGCAAACACATTCTTTACATAAAATATCCTGAATTTTAGTCCACCGAAAATAGGGAGATCTAATCCTATCTATATATTAATAATATGACTACTGTTAAGAACACTCGGATGCTTGTGATAAAAAAAAATAGAGAATAGTACACAATTCCTTTTTTGAAAGGTAGTATAGAAATCCTTTATTAGCTTTATTTATGATTTTATTTATTCCCAAATTTTTTCATTTTTCTTTTGTTTTTGTTTTTTCAAATAGTTTTTATTTAATTTTTATTCAAATTGGGTACAGAAAGGAAAAGAAAAAAGAAAGAAAAGGGGGAGAGGGATTACGAAGAGTTCAATTTCGAAGGTTAAGTCTCAGACAATATCAAGTATACTGTACATCCCAATAGATTTCAGATTTGGAATCCGCAAAAGCATGAGGATTATACAAAATCATCTGATTCACTGAAACACAGAGACATGGTTAAAGTTGCATCATAAGTCCCCATAATACAAGAGCGAAGTATAAATTTTAAATAACACATGCATATTCTTCTACATAGTTGAAGAAGCTCAGAGATTAGCATTCATCTTTATCCTAAAGCAGTGGAAATGAAAAGAAAAAAACAAAAAGGGCGAAAGCATGCCTGCCATGAAGATCAACTAACTCGCTCTCATATAGTATTCTTTACCTTATTTGAATCAGTCGTCCCTCAATGATATTTATCTCGGGCTTCACACCATTACTTCCATCCCCTAGCAATTAGCCCCTTTTGTACGGTGGGCCAGCTAGTCGAGCACATCTATCTAAAGTGATATACCTTATTTGTTGCAGTGTCCTGTGGAAGAGTGGGGACAACGATGGAGTGCACACATCTCCCGACACCAGGAAGATCCTGAACAATGAGAATATTTCACAGGGGAGTAACCTCCAGGACGACTGACTCTTGAAACCAAATTGTCGACTGAAAGCAGTTTTCCATAAGGTTTAGCATGTTTCAAAGAATTGTTTGACCTTTTTCTTCTTTGTGCAAAGAAGCCTCCACCCAGTCCATTTTAAGAAGATAAGACAATTTGACCAGAAAAAGTTTAAAGGGTGGCGTCTGATTATGAAGCTATGTTTGTAAAACGGGTTGACACCTACCGCATAATGTTACAACTTAAACGCTTCTGGTGAAAGCCTATACGAGTCAGGTTCTAAAAATCCCCAAATGGCTAAAAGCAATACACTCAGGGCAAAGTTAGTTACATTTTGGGTGATAAAGAACCTGATCCAAGACCAAAACGTTTGGATATGGGGGTATTTTCAGTGGCAATAATATAGATTAGCATTCAGTCTTTCACATTTAAAGCAGTATGAAGTGGGATATATCCCTATCTTATAACCTTTAGACCGAGTCTATGGTCAATTTTGAAGTCTCATCTCCATGAGACAAGCTGTGGAAGGGAACTTAGGAGCCTGTTCTAATGCTGCCAGAATAGTTGTCGGTGTCAGCGTTTGATCGTCATGCGTCCATTTTGTCATCAGGGTTTGGAAATGGGAATAGTCAATAGGTATATGTATGGATTTATAATTTCTTGGTATTTGACCTCTAGAGGTGTATTGTCTGGAGCACAATTGTTGCAAATAAAGATTCCATTCCCGTTCAGGTAGGATCGGTATAACCGTCATCTGGTAGCTCTTAACTTAAAAATAATTAAATTGAGTCATTTGGACAGTTTGGAATTTAGAGCAGAGTTCTGGAAGTGTAAGCATCTGTTTACTATCAATATGTACTAGTAGTTTTAGAGATGTGACTTCCGTGGTATACCATCTACGTAATATAACATAGGGGTTTACATTATGAAATTTGGGGTTATCTATCACGGGTTGATAAAGGGACACAAAAGGAGATAGTCGAAAATGGCACTGAATTTTTTGC
The DNA here is from genome assembly GCF_050947455.1 of Rhinoderma darwinii. Taxonomy (NCBI): domain Eukaryota; kingdom Metazoa; phylum Chordata; class Amphibia; order Anura; family Rhinodermatidae; genus Rhinoderma; species Rhinoderma darwinii. The sequence goes on from NC_134687.1 coordinate 513,874,918, forward strand.
CACACTTTCCAAGTTTTGAGAAAAAAGGGAGCTAGACCTCATTTCCACCATTAGCTTTTTCATATGGAATTTGCAAGAGACTAGGTAAGGCGCAGTCGAAAACTAATCTATTATACAAGGAAGTGGAGGTGTTGTAATAAGTGTACTAGAGCCAATCAAAGATGATCCGCCAAGTTATAGAGTTTAAAGTGGCTCTGTCACCACATTATAAGTGGCCTATATTGTACATTATGTGATCGGCGCTGTAATGTAGATTACAGCAGTGTTTTTTTATTTAGAAAAACTATAATTTTTGATGGAGTTATGACCTATATTAGCTTTATGATAATGAGTTTCTCAATGGACAACTGGGCTTGTTTTACATTTTGGCCAAGTGGGCGTTGTACAAAGAAGTGTATGACGCTGACCAATCAGTGACCAATCAGCGTCATACACTTCTATCCATTCATTTACACTTAACATAGCGATATAGCTATATCGCTATGTGCAGCCACCTACACACACTATAACATTACTGCAGTGTCCTGACAATGAATATACATTAACTCCAGCCAGGACGTGATGTGTATTCAGAATCCTGACTACTTCTCTGCACTTCTCTGTGATTTACAGCACAGCACAGCGAGATCTCGCTGTAAATGACAGTTTACAGCATAATCTCGCGAGACTACGCCTGCTATGCTGTAAATCACAGAGAAGTGGTTAGGATTCTGAATACACATCACGTCCTGGCTGGAGGTAATGTATATTCATTGTCAGGACACTGCAGTAATGTTATAATGTGTGTATGAGGCTGCACATAGCTATATCGCTATCTGCAGTGTAAATGAATGGAGAGAAGTGTATGACGCTGATTGGTCACTGATTGGTCAGTGTCATACACTTCTCTCCACAACGCCCACTTGGTCAAAAAGTAAAACAAACCCAGTTGTCCATTGAGAAACTCATTAGCATAAAACTAATATAGGTCATAACTCCGTCAAAAATGATCGTTTTTCTAAATAAAAAACACTGCTGTAATCTACATTACAGCGCCGATCACTTCATGTACAATATAGGCCACTTATAATGTGGTGACAGAGACTCTTTAATATTGGGAAAATTAATGCCGCCATTTGTTCTTGGCTGCTGTTATATCTGGTATACGAGATATCTTTCCTCCTCATATAAAAATTTGATAAAGGAAATGTAAGGGAGTTAGAGGAGGTGGGAAATTCTACCATTCTAATCAAATTTGTCCTACCCCAGTAACAGAGAATGAAATGCTTCCATTTGAATAGTGTATTTTCCAACGTTTCTGTGTAGTGTGAGATATTAATTTTGTATAACTTCAATGCATGTTTAGTTATATTTATTCCCAGATATTTGAGGGAGTGAAAATTCAAATGAACAAGGAATTTTGAAAACAACAGTGGTATACAGTCCTGGCCAAAGGTTTTGAGACTGACAAAAATGTTGGTCTTCACAAAGTTTGCTGCTTCAGTTATTTGCATTAAAGGCTATGTAAACCTTTGTAAGGGATTTTTTTTTTCTAATTTGTTTATATTAAAAATTATTTTACATTTTTTAGATATAGCTGCCCTGTATTCTGCATACAGAGCAGCTGTATCTTACACTGGATTCTGTACCCGTCAAGTCCCCGGGACTGACGGGTTCAGTGAAAGTGGGTCCTGCATGGCTCTGACACACAGAATCCACCTGTTATCCATCACATCTAAGTTCATAACTTAGAGGTGATAGATTACAGGTGGATCGACATGCAGGACCCGCTGACACTGAACCCTTCAGGTCTGCGGCACTTGGATTCAGGTCTTAGCGAACAATATAACTGCTCTGTATGCAGAATACAGAGCAGCTGTATCTCAAAAAGTCAAAATAATTTTTAATAATAACTAATTATAATGTTTCGCCAAACACACTAATTCAACTTTTTATTAAAAAAAAAATCCCTTTTAAAAGGTGTACATAGCTACATAGAAAACTTTTGCTCTAGATTGTTATGAAGAATGATCAGATGAATTGCAATTAATTGCAAAGTCATTCCTTGCCGTGAAAATTAACTTCACAAAAAAACATTTCCATTACATTTCAGCCCTGCCAAAAAATGACTTGCTATCATAATTTCAGTGATCTTCTCACTAGCTCAGGAGAAAATGTTAACAAGGACAAGGCAGCTGATATCACTCTGTGATGCTGAATGAATTATAAGAGCAGGGGGATGGTGCTTGAAATCATTGTTTTCTTCTGTTAACCAGGGTTACCTCCAAGGAAACACGTGCAGTCATCATTGCTTTGCATCAAAAAGGCTTTACAGGCAAGGACATTGCTTCATATAAGATTGCCACTAAATCAACCATTTATCGGATCATCAAGAACTTCAAGGATAGAGGTTCAATTACCGTGAAGAAGGCTTTAGGGCGCCCACGAAAGCTCAGCAAGTGCCAGGACCAGCAGGCAGGTGTCTGTGCATCTGCATGCACAGTAAGGCAAAGGCTTTTGGAGGCTGGCCTGGTGTCAAGAAAGAAGGGCAGCAAAGAAGCCCATTCTCTCCAAGGAAAACATCAAGGACAGACTGACATTCTGCAGGAAGTACAGGGATTGGACTGCAGAGGACTGGGATAAAGTTATTTTCTCTGATGAAGCCCCCTTGAGACTGTTTAGGACATCTGGAAGAATGATTGTCCAGGGAATAAAAGGTGAGCGCTACTATGAGTCCTGTGTCATGCCAACAGTAAAGCATCCCGAGACCATTCATGTGTGGTGTTGCTTTTCATCCAAGGGAGTGGGTTTACTCCCAATTTTACTTCCATGAATAAAGAATCATATCTAAACATCCTCCAAGAGCAACTTCTCTCAACGATCCAGGAGCAATTTGGTGATAATGCTTTATGTAGAACCATGTCAGAAGGCAAAAATGATAACGAAGTGCCTCGGTGAACAAAACATTGAAATGTTGGGTCCATGGCCAGGAAACTCCCCAGATCTCAATCCCATTGCGAACCTGTGGTCAATCCTCAAAAAGCGTGTGGAGAAACAAAAACACAGAAATTGTCATAAACTCCAAGCATTGATTAGGCAAGAATGGGTTGCCACCAGTCGGGATTTGATCCAGAAGCTGATATCCAGCATGCCAGGTCGAATTGCAGAAGTCTTGAAAAAGAAGGGTCAACTCTGTAAATATTGAGTCTTTGCATAAACTTGGGTATTTGTCAATAAAAGTTTAAAAATGTGTGAAATGCTTATAATTGTACTTCAGTATAGAATAATCTGACTAAAAGATCTAAAAACACTGAAGCAGCCAACTTTGCGAAAACCAAAATTTGTCAGTCTCAAAACTTTTGGCCAGGACAGTAGAGGGACTCCTTAACCCCTTGCGTACCTTCGCCGCAATAGTACGTCGCTGGCCGCTTATTGCAGCGTAACTTCGCCGTAATATTGCGGAGAAGGAATAAACTGTCACTATGTGAAATCACATAGTGATAACACAGCGACGGCAGCTGTCATTGACAGCTAACCGTCTCTGCTACCGGCCTGGGGACCAATTAGCAGTCCCCAATGCCGGCGATTGCTGTGATTGGTCAGTCTCTGAAGACTGACCAATCACAGCCGTCTGTGACGTCATCTGCAGGAGAGAGCTCCTGTCACTTTCTCTGATCTCCTCATTTCTGTGAGATCCGTGAGGAGATCAGAGAAAGCGGTGTAAAAAAAAAACCACTATTTTTATTAACCCCTTCCCGAAAATGGGCGTATAGTAACGCCCTGAGGATGTAGCGGGCACAGGAGCTGTGCTCGCTCCATCTTCATCGGATGTCGGCTGTAATATACAGCCGACATCTCACTGCAACTACAGCGATCACTGTCCTCTCCGATCGCTGTAGTTTAACCCCTTAAATGCCGCTGTCAATAGCGACAGCGGCATTTAAGTGATTGATGCAGAGGGAGGGGGCACCCTCTGCACCCTTTTGCCCCCCCCCCCCGCAAAAAATCGCGGGGTTCTGATGGTTGCAATGGCAACCAGGAAGCCTAGCAACGGCTTCCTGGTTGCCAGGTACGGGAGCCTATTAGGTTCTGCCCAAGGCAGGACGTAATAGGCTCAACTGTCAGTTGTAAAGTGACAGTTACAATACACTGCACTACACAAGTACATACAGAAGTAGTGCAGTGTATTGTACAGGGAATCAGAAGATCAGATCTTCCAGCCCCCTAGTATGTGTAAAATAAAAAGTGAAAAAAAGTAAAAAAAAGTTTTAGATAAATAAATAAATAAAAGTTTTACGTAATAAAAACAATAATCGTCTTGTTTCCCTGATCAAGCCATTTATAATTAGAAAAAAAATGGAAAAAAAGACAAAAACTAGACATAATAGGTATCGCCGCGTTCGTATTGGCCTAACCTAAAAAAATATCATATTATTTATCCCGCACGGTGAACAACGTAAAAAAAATACCATAAAAAACAATGGCAGAATTTTCTTTTTTGGTCACCTTGTTTCCAAAAAAATGGAATAAAAAGAGATCAAAAAGTTGCGCGTAGCCAAACATGGTACCAATAAAAACTACAGTGTGTCACGCAAAAAACAAGCCCTCACAAAGCTCCGTCGACAAAAAAATAAAAAAGTTATGGCTCTCAGAACATGGTGACACTAAAACATTTTATTTAGAAAAAAGTGTTTTTATTTTGTAAAAGTAGTAAAACATATAAAAACTATAAGAAATTTGGTATTGTCATAATCGTATTGAACCGCAGAATAAAGTAAACATGTTGTTTATACTGCACAGAGAACGCCGGTAAAAAATTATTTAAAAAATAGTGAAAGAATTTCTGTTTTTTGGTCTCCTCACCTCACAAAAAATTGAATAAAAACTGATCAAATTATCGCATGTACCCCAAAATGATACTGATAAAAACGACAGCTCGTCCTATGAAAATCAAGCACTCACACAGCTCGTCAATGGGAAAATAAAAAGTTATGACTCTTGGAATGCAATAATGCAAAACGACGGCCCAGACTAATTTATATGTGCAGTTCATCACCTAAAACCCCACGTCATCATTTGCAGCCCCCACTGGTAGACCCTGTAAATGCAGCGAAACTATGACATTTTGGGGTCTGTGCTACATATGGGGCTAGTGAAGAAGTCAAAGATTAGGCAATGCTGGAGAGCGGATGTTTTGTACAACACCACAGACACCCTTTAGAAGTGCGACTCCTGCACCCAAAAATCCGGCCTGTGCATAAAGGATTGGTTCAAAGTGTACGTCACTATCCATGGATCATTTTATTATTCATTTTCCCCATTATTACATCATCCTATTATGACCTGTTGCACTCCGCCCAGCTTACATATACCCTGATGTACTCCACACAGCTTACATATACCCTGATGTACTCCGCCTAGCTTACATATACCCTGATGTACTCCGCACAGCTTACATATACCCTGATGTACTCCGCACAGCTTACATATACCCTGATGTACTCCACATAGCTTACATATACCCTGATGTACTCCTCAGAGCTTACATATACCCTGATGTACTCCACATAGCTTACATATACCCTGATACAATCCGCACAGCTAACATATACCCTAATGAACTCCGCCTAGCTTACATATACCCTGATGTACTCCGCCCAGCTTACATATACCCTGATGTACTCCACCCAGCTTACATATACCCTGATGTACTCCGCCCAGCTTACATATACCCTGATGTACTCCGCCCAGCTTACATATAGCCTGATGTACCCGAACAGTTTACATATACCCTGATGTACTCTGCACAGCTTACATATACCCTGATGTACTCCGCCCAGCTTACATATACTCTGATGTACTCCGCCCAGCTTACATATACCCTGATGTACTCCGCCCAGCTTACATATACCCTGATGTACTCTGCACAGCTTACATATACCCTGATGTACACCGCACAGCTTACATATACCCGGATGTACTCTGCACAGCTTACATATACCCTGATACAATCCACCCAGCTAACATATACCCTGATACACTCCGCCCAGCTTACATATACCCTGATGTAGTCCGCACAGCTTACATATGCCCCCACATTATAAACTGAAACACCAGTAAAACACTAAACAAAACTACTACCAAGCAAAATCTGCGCTCCAAAAGCCAAATGGCGCTCCTTCTGGGCCTGGCAGTGTGCCCAAACAGCAGTTTATGACCACATATGGGGTATTACCGTACTCTGTAGAACCGCTTAACAATTTATGGGGTGTATGTCTCCAGTGGTACAAGCTGGGCCCAACACATTGGGCACTGAAATAGCATATCTGTGGAAAATGGCAATTTTCAATCTGCAACATCCACTGTGCACTAATTTCTGCAAAACCTTTGGGGGTCAAAATGCTCACTACACTTCTAGATGAATTCGTAGAGGGATGTAGTTTCCTAACTGGGGTCACTTCTCGGGAGTTTTCACTGTACTGGTACCTCAGCGCAATGCAACATGGCGTCAAAAACACATTTTGTAAAATCTCCACTCCAAAAACGAAATTGCACTTTTTCCGTTTAGACCCTTGCCGTATGTCCAAATAGCCGTTTACAACCACATATGGGGTATTTCCCTACTCAGGAGAAATTGTGTAACACATTTTGGGGTGTCTTTTCTCCTGTATTCCTTGTGTAAATTAAAAATTATGAGCTAAATCTACAGGTTATTGGAAAAAAAAAAATTTCTCATTTTCACGGACCAATTCAAATAAAATCTATAAAACACATGAGGGCTCAAAATGCTCACTACACCTCTAATTTAATTCTTTCAGGGGTATAGTCTCCAAATTGGGATCACACCTGGGGAATTTCTACTGTACTGGTACTTCAGGGGCTCTGCAAATGCGACATGGCCCCCAGAAACCAATTCAGCAAAATCTGAGCTGCAAAATCCAAATGGTGCTTCGTCCCTTCTGAGCCCTGCCGTGGGTCCAAACAGCAGTTTATTACCACATATGGGGTATTACCGTAATCAGGAGAAATTGCTTTACAAATGTTGAGGTGCTTTTTCTCCTTTATTCCTTATAAAAATTAGAAAATTCTGTTGTTTTTTTTTTAGAAAAGTCTCTTTTCATCTTCACAGACTAATTCCAATAAATTCAGCAAAAAACCTGTGGGGTCAAAATGCTAACTATACCACTAGAAAAATTCCTTGAGGGGTATAGTTTCCAAAATGGGGTCACTTTTGGGGGGATTCCACTGTTTATGTCCCTCCAGGGCGTTGCAAACGTGACACGGCACCGAAAACCATTCCAGTAAAATCAGAGCTCCAAAATCCAAATGGCGCTCCTTCCCTTCTGAGCCCTGCTGTGGGTCCAAACAGCAGTTTATTACCACATATGGAGTATTTCCGTAATCGGGAGAAATTGCTTTACAAATGTTGAGGTGCTTTCTCTCCTTTATTTCTTGCAAAAATTAGAAATTTTTTAGTTTTTCCAGAAAAAAAGTAGATTTTCATTTTCACAGACTAACTCCAATAAATATAGAAAAATACCTGTGGGGTCAAAATGCTCACTATACCCCTAGATAAATTCCCTGAGGGGTGTAGTTGAAAAAATAGGGGTCACTTTTGGGGGTTTCCACTGTTTTGGCACCACAAGACCTCTTCAAACCTGACATGGTGCCTAAAATATATTCTGAAAAAAGGAGGCCCCGAAATCCAAGAGGTGCTCCTTTGCTTTTGAGGCCTGTGTTTCAGTCCAGTAGCGCACTAGGGCCACATGTGGGATATTTCTAAAAACTGCAGAATCTGGGCAATAAATATTGAGTTGCATTTCTCAGGTAAAACCTTCTGTGGTACAGAAAAAAATGTATTGCAAATGAATTTTGTAAAAAAAAAATGAAATTTGAAAATTTCAGCTCTACTTTCCTTCAATTCCTGTAAAACGCCTAAAGGGTTGAAACACTTTCTGAATGCTGTTTTGGATATTTTGAGGGGTGCCGTTTTCAAAATGGGGTGTTTTATGGGGGTTTCTAATATATAGGGCACTCAAAACCACTTCAGAACTAAACTCGTCCATGAAAAGATAGCTTTTTGAAATTTTCGTAAAAATATGAGAAATTGCTGCTAAAGTTCTAAGCCTTGTAACGTCCTAGAAAAATAAAAGGATGTTCAAAAAATGATGCAAACATAAAGTAGACATATGGGAAATGTTAATTAGTAACTATTTTGTGTGGTATTACTATCTGTTTTACAAGCAGATACATTTAAAATTGGAAAAATCATAATTTCTTCATATTTTCTCTAAATTTTGGTGTTTTTCACAAATAAGCAATGAATTTATCGACCAAATTTTGCACTAGCCTAAAGTACAATATGTCACGAGAAAACATTCTCAGAATCAATTGGATAGGTAAAAGCATTCCAGAGTTATTACCACATAAAGTGACACATGTCAGATTTGAAAAAATGGGTCTGGTCCTCAAGACCAAAATGAGCTGGGTACTCAAGGGGTTAATAACAGAGTTTCAGTTTTGCCAACGTTAAGGGAAAAACCTAGTTTATCCACACTTTCTGTAAAGGATCTGCCAGACACAGCTTCTGTGTATACGCCCATAGGTAATCAGTCTGCACCTGCTTCTATGTCTGTGAGACTGACTCCATCTTCCACAACTCAGGATGGCAGGCTTAGGAGTGGGAGAGCCTATCACAGCTTGGCCAGACGGAGCTAGCTCCCGCCCTCTGTCTATTTATACCTGCCTTTCCTGTTCCTCCTTGCTTGTGATTCTTCTCGTGTGGTTTCCTGGCCCTGCTGCAGCTTCTGAACTATTTGACCCTGCTTCATACTGACCCTGGCTTACTGACTACTCTCCTGCTCTGCGTTTGGTACCTCGTACACTCCTGGTTTGACTCGGCTTGTTCACTACTCTCCTGCTCAGCGTTTGGTACCTCGTACACTCCTGGTTTGACTCGGCTCGTTCCCCACTCTTGTTGCTCACGGTGTTGCCGTGGGCAACTGCCCCATTTCCCTTAGCTTTGTGTACCCTTGTCTGTTTGTCTGTCGTGCACTTACTGAGCGTAGGGACCGTCGCCAAGTTGTACCCCGTCGCCTAGGGCGGGTCGTTGCAAGTAGGCAGGGACTGAGTGGCGGGTAGATTAGGGCTCACTTGTCTGTTTCCCTACCCCCATCATTACACTTTCCCACTCCTAAATAAGTGCCTCAAGTGTATTTTTGGGGTTACTATAAATAGGATATCATCTGCAAAAGAAGCAATGTTCAGTGCCATGTCATTTACTTTAATACCTTGAAATGTGGAAGTTTGTGTAAAGGGACGCAAGAGATGGTCTATAGAGAGGTTAACATAAGAGGGGAGAGGAGGCATCCCTGTTTCATTCCGTTTGAAAAGGTCTATAGGGTACGTAACTTGACCATTTACCGCCATACAAGTCATCGCAATGGAATGAAGTAATTGAACATATCAGGTGAATATGGGGCCAAATTTCTGTTAGAACTGCAGACAAGAATGGCTATGCCACTGTGTCAAAGGCCTTTTGAGCATCTAAGCTCATTAACATAGTGACAGGTTGGTGAGAGTTTTATGAAAAAACCGTGGCTGAAATTGCTTATCTTATGTTTGTGATACAACTACTACCCTGTGTGAATCCTGCCTGGGACGAACAGATGAGATGTGGCAGAAAACACTGAAAACAGTTAGCTAGTATTGTAGCCGATAGCTTATAATTGTGATTAAGTAGCGATATTGGGCAATATGATTGGACTAATAAGGGATCCTTATTTGGTTTAAACAAAAGCACTGTGCGAGATTCAGTAAAATGGTCAATGAGCTCGGATATTATTTCACGGGCTTGGATTTTATAGTATTTTTCAGAATACACATTTAGGCCTGGTGTTTTACCATTTGCGGCAGTAGAAAATGCCTTCCATACCACTTCCTCCTGAATGTCCGAGTTCAATACTGTATATCTTGCTGCTCCAAAAAGAGGGCAGGTAAATTAACCGTGTCTAGAAAGGCATTAATACAGTAATATCAGGTATACTAGCAGGAAGCTGCCTTGTAGAGATCCTCATAATAGTCAGTAAACATGTATGCTATCTCAGAAGAATGTGAGGAGGGCTGCGTAAGTTTATAATAGGTTTAAAGGGGTGCCTTTTCCTTGTGAGAGCTGCCAATAATTTACCAGTTTTATTTCCCCATCTATAAAACTTGTTTTCTGTAAATTTCACCTGCCAGTGGAATTGAATGTTAGATATATGCACTGATTTTTAGGGGTATGCGCATATGCGGTTTAGGCGTGCAATAAAGACTTGTTTAACGTGTTAAAGATTATTTTTGGACTTTTTGTCTACAAGACAAATCGTTTATAATATAACCCCTCATTGCCGCTTTTGAGATTACCCATTTCAGGGGAACATCATCTGCCTGAGGAAGATTATCATCAAGGTAATTTGTCCATTGTAGTTTAAGAAAATTCTTAAACTTCTCATTATCTGCTAAGTATGCAGGAAATTTTTAAACCTTGGTTCTTTGGGTTGGGTAGGTCAGGAATAAAGATAGTGAGATAGATGAATGGTCCAAAATAGTGATCAGATATATCCACAAGGCGTGGTGTCGTTCAAATAAGTGCGTGGAAATCAAGAAATAGTCTATTAGTAAAAACTATTTATGTATGGCTGAGTAGCAGGTGTATTCTGGTGTCTCAGCATCAAGCACTCTCCTGGGTTCACACAAATTGAAGTGATCCATGAAATTGTGGAGAGCGGCTGTGGCCGGCAACGTTTCGGGTGTCGAGGGGGAACAGTCAAGGGACATGCACTGAGCTAAGTTAAAGCGTCCCCCTATTATCAGAGCACATTGTGGAAGCCCCATAATTGAGGATGTCTGTGTAAAACACGTGTTAGTCATAGTTGGGGGCATATATATTATTGAAAATGTAAGGTTTGCTATCAATCAGGACTCATGATATTAGGAACCTGCCTTGAGATTCGCTAAGAGAGTCCTCTATCAAATGCGGCATGTATCTTTTTAGGAGGATACCAACTGCTCTCGAAGAAAAGGAATATGAAGCTGAATGATAATTCTCTATCCATGGTGCCATCAATTTACCCAGAGCTCCTAATCTCCAAATATGTCTCCTAAAAGAAGACCATGTCAGGGGAGAGCCGTTTAGGATAGGTCAGCACTTTTTTCCTTCTAATAGGAGTGTTAAGGCCTGCCATATTCCATAAGAGGAGCTTTGGATGTGAAATGGGTATAGTAGGTGTCAGGGTTTCATGTGAGGTACTCATCATGTGTCCAGTGGGTGGGTATTTGCCAAAGGAGGCTTGGTCAATTTGCCATTTCTCTCAGTCCCAGCGAGCCCATACTAGTTTTAATGGTGTCTTTTGTGGCAAGATCCAAGTACTCATCCATATGAGAAAGGAAGAGAGATAGTATGAGAGAGCCTAACAAAGTAACCATAAATACAATGACATCAGCACAACAGGTCTTTCATGACAGCAAGACAACTGCCACCAAAATGTTTAGCAATAGCATTCTGCTTCATTGACATCCAGCTGAAGTCTATATGTTGACAGTGTGGGATCTTCAAACATAAGAGTATGATTACTGAAACTTTGAGTTTTGCTGGGTAGAGGAGTTGAAACTGGAGTTATTTTCATAATGGTAGTTGGCAACGTGTTTCACAGGTCTTGCCCTTCTGTGCCACTACTGCTGAGTAATCTTGGAACAGGAGTATTTCTGTGTCCTGGTTACATAGCCCCCCTTTTCTGTCTGTAAACTTTTAGACTTTCAGTACCTCTTCTTTTATGGCCCAATGTAGATACTTCACAATCACCAGATGAGGACTAGTGTCTCTGTTGCTCCAGTTAGATTTTAGGTGGCCCAGTCGGCATACTCTTTCAATCATTGGTGGGTCTCCCCCAAGCTCTATATTAAGAGCTTGCGGAAGATCTTTGCTAAGGTATCCTACTAGGCGGTCGCCTGTCACCTTGTAGAATACCAGGTTTTCACAAACATCTCAAGTTGATTCATCTGTCTCTATTCTCCAGGACCTCTGATTTTGTCTTGCAGGGGCTGTTCCGCTGCTTGAGATTCTTGCGTAGAGATTCTTTCATAGCGGAGTTTGGGAGCTCTGAGGATTGGTAGCCTAGTTTCCAATTCCACGATTTTCTGTGAGTTTGTGGTAATTTGAGCCAAGTCCCAGTTTATGTACTTATAAAGTACATCTAACCTTTTGTCAAAAGTGGTAGTAGCAATTTAGAGTCTTTCTGCGCCACCAAAGTAGAGAAAGGGCAAGAAACCACGGCGCCACTTGGTGTGGATCAAAGAAGGTGGAGGTGAGAAATAAAAATAATATATGCTCACCGTGAGGTTATGAAAGTTGAATGAAGGAGTCCACGAAATAGCTGCTGCCAGATCCGGGCCGGTTACCGAGGTGACCGCTTGGGTATGATGAGTGCACGTAGAAAAAATATATATGGATCTATATTGGCGCTGCTGCGTGGTGAGGACAGGATGAAATCCAGAGGCCGGGTGAACGTAAAAGTATTTATTGCTATGCAACGCGTTTCAACGCCGAACTGGCGTCTTCGTCAGGCATGGTGAACACAGAAAAAAGAGGCATGTATATATACACACAGAAGAGGTCATCTGATTGGAGCCAGTTCAGACTGGGCAATTAGGCAAAAAAATGATCCGCACTTAAAAGACACACTATCAGACAAACCTAACATCACATTCAGACGTTCCCTAACCCTCAAAAATATACTTGCTCCCAGCAGAACAAAGAAACATCTGACAATACACACAAACTTTCTTTCTAACCTCAAAGGCTCCTTTAAATGTGGACATTCACGCTGCCTTTGCTGCAACACCATAAGCCACAAAAAATGCAACTACACTTCCACTGTCACCAACGAGACATTCACAATTCAAACACTCCTTAACTGTGGCAGCTCATATGTCATTTACCTTTTAGAATGCCCGTGCCAACTACAGTACATTGGTAGAACCACCCAATGCTTAAGAACACGAGTCAATAATCACTGTTTCAATATTAACACTGGGTATCTCAAACACAGTGTATCCCGTCATTTCTCTCAGACACACGAATGCCAATCCAATAAAATTACAATAACACCCATTGAATACATTCACCCCGACGTCCCAAATAGATTTAACAAATTAAAACAAAGAGAAAACTTCTGGATTTTTAAAATGAACACACTATACCCATTTGGTCTAAACGACATCACAGAGTCATCCCTAGACTAACTATCAAACTAATCCCAAACATCGGAAAACCTATGGATCCCACCAGCCCCTCTCCATAAATACAGTACAGTGTAACAGCCCAAATATGTAACCACGGGACCCGGTTGACACAATTGCTGCCGTATTTCCCATCAATAACCCCCCTTTTGTGCATCTGCGGTTTCATGCCCGAACCTTAATGCACCAACTATCTCTGTTAGGGCTCCCTCCCCTTGCAGTAACTCTAAGAGTTAATACAAATGTTATGCACTCTTCATCTAAGACAGTAAAACCAACCATTTTATTCAGGCATTGCCCCAGCAAAATTCATCGATGCCACCTTCACCCCTCTAACTACTCCATTTGCTCTAAGAGACGTAAACCAATTAAAAATAAAAAATAATAAAAAACAAACATAGAAACAAACTACCGTATGTAACACTGCGTCAATGAAAACATTAAATTTAGTTCCATTACTCACATTCAATTTATATCTACCTATTCCTCCTCGGCAACACGTTCTCCTTTTCCTCTCCCACTGTTCCTGCTGCATAGACCGGCGTCCTCTGGCGTTTTGCGGGTCACCGTGCGTTCCATCTTGCTTTGGACCACGTCGGCCACCGTAGCGTAGGTGGTCTCCTTGACAACCAGTAACAAATCCAACCTTCACACGTAACCGCTTATATCTCAGTTACACAAACGTCCCACGCTTGAAATAAATAAACAAACTAAAAACAAATCATCCACTACTTGTTCACCACTTGTTCCCTTCTGATGTCATCAGTTAACCATTTAATAACAAAATATTGCCGTCCCCCACACACAATGTTTTTATCCATCCCCCGACATTTTCATATAAGAACAAAATAAGAGTTCCCTATAGTGACAACTCGCCTTTTATCTTTCTTATGGTTTTTATTGTGTTTTATTATTTAAATACTATGAAATGTCATTGCAATGGACTGTACCGCTTGAACTCTGACCTGCTTGAGTTTTTGGCGGCTTTTTTGCCTAATTGCCCAGTCTGAACTGGCTCCAATCAGATGACCTCTTCTGTGTGTATATATACATGTCTCTTTTTTCTGTGTTCACCATGCCTGACGAAGACGCCAGTTCGGCGTTGAAACGCGTTGCATAGCAATAAATACTTTTACGTTCACCCGGCCTCTGGATTTCATCCTGTCCTCACCACGCACCTGCGCCACCAAAGTGGCATGTAGTTCTTCAATTTCCGAGAAGTCCTGTGGGTTTGGAGGCAAGTAATGTCATCACTCGTGAGCAATTCAGGTGAGAACGACATTTGTGAAGAAGGAGCCTTTGATAGGGAAGCTTTGGTGTTCTGCTTGTCCCCCTTAACTTTGTGTTTTTGCTTATGCAAAATTTTTGTGAGCTTCTCTGACTTTGTAAGATATTTGTCCATGACGAAATCCTCAGTTCCGGGTATTAACCCCTTGATGCACCAGAACGTAGCGGTACGTCATGCATTGCAATCATGGATGTAAACTGTCACCCTGTGAAAGCGCATGGTTTCAGAACTGTGCTATTAGATGTTTATGATAGCTAATCGGCACAGTAACACGGCAGGGCACCAATCACAGCGGTCCCGTCGGTGATCTCTGTGTTTGGTCAGTCACAGCAGACTGGCCAATCACAGCTTAGTGACATAAGAAACTGGGCCGTAACAATTGTTACAGCATCTGCTCTCCTCATTGTGAGGAGATCGGACCGTGAAAATGTGCCCAGTATAAAAATCTAACTCATTTAACCCTTTTCTAGAGAGATAGATAGATAGATAGATAGATAGATAGATAGATAGATAGATAGATAGATAGATAGATAGATAGATAGAGAGAAATTTTAGGGATAGCATACAGGATTAGATTATTAGGGATTAGTTAGGTATAATTATATAGGCAGATAGCGATAGTTGGCTAGGCACAGTTAGTGACGTTTTATAAAATAAAATATATCAAATAGGAAAATAAAGAAAATATTTGTTTAAAATAATATAGTTTTACTTTCACAGTACAGTTTACTGTAACAGACTTATATATATATATATATATATATATATATATATACAATTTTTATACAAAAATATATGCGTCATATATCAATACATTTTTCCGTTATACACTAAGGGTGTAACAAGGATAGCCTCATAGGAGTTCGTTTGTTAGGGACCTTACATCGTTGTAAGAAAAAAAAAAAAAAAATAGAGAAAAAGGTTGTTATATATTATACACCGCGTTCCAAATTATTATGCAAATGTTATTTTTCGCTGATTTTCCTACATAGTCGATGCAAATGACAGTCAGTATAATCTTCAAGCCATCAACCGTTGGAGTATAATGCAAATTTTATTGAACAAATCTCCTAATGATAACAGATTTTTTTTTAGAAGTGAAAAGCTCAAAATGCACAGTTTCAAATTATTATGCACAACAGAGATTAAAACATATTAAAGGTTGGAAAGAGAACTAAAATGGTAATTTGTTGAATTTGCAGCATCAGGTGGTCATATTTACAGAAATCAAAAGCTCTTTTAATCAAAAAAGAACTTAACAGGACAAGTTACATGTTAACATCGGACCCCTTCTTTGATATCACCTTCACAATTCTTGCATCCATTGAATTTGTGAGTATTTGGACAGTTTCTGCTTGAATATCTTTGCAGGATGTCAGAATAACCTCCCAGAGCTTCTGTTTTGATGTGAACTGCCTCCCACCCTCATAGATATTTTGCTTGAGGATGCTCCAAAGGTTCTCAATAGGTTTGAGGTCAGGGGAACATGGGGATCACACCATGAGTTTCTCTCCTTTTATGCCCATAGCAGCCAATGACACAGAGGCATTCTTTGCAGCATGAGATGGTGCATTGTCATGCATGAAGATAATTTTGCTACGGAAGGCACAGTTCTTCTTTTTGTACCACGGAAGAAAGTGGTCAGTCATAAACTCTACGTACTTTGCAGAGGTCACTTTCACACCGTCAGGGACCCTAAAGGGGTCTACCAGCTATCTCCCCATGATTCCAGCCCAAAACATGACTCCGCCACCTCCTTGCTGACGTCGCAGCCTTGTTGGGACATGGTGGCCATTCACCAACCATTCACCACTCATCAGTAAACAACACGGTTTGAAAATGAGTCTTCATGTATTTCTGAGCCCACTGCAACCGTTTCTGCTTGTGAGCATTGTTTAGGGGTGGCCGAATAATAGCTTTATGCACATTTGCAAACCTCTGGAGGATCCTACACCTTGAGGTTCGCGGGACTATTGCACTATTTCACACTTTCCGGCAGCAGAGAGATCCTTTTTCTTTCCCATATTGCTTGAAACCTGTGGCCTGCTTAATAATGTGGAATGTCCTTCTTAAGCAGTTTTCCGATGACACCTGGCAAACTAATTATCACAGGTGTCTGAGATTGATTACAATGATCCAAAGAGCCCTAAGACACAATACCATCCATGAGTTTAATTGAAAAACTAATAAATAAATGTTTATGACACTTAAATTCAATGTGCATAATAATTTGGAACACGGCGTAGTCTACTGTTACATTACAGTTTGCTGTAACCATTGAGTTTTATATATATATGTATATATATATATATATATATATATATATATATATATATATATATATACACTACCGTTCAAAAGTTTAGGGTCACTTAGAAATTTCCTTATTTTTGCAAGAAAAGCACAGTTTTTTTCAATGAAGATAACATTAAATTAATCAGAAATACACTCTATACATTGTTAATGTGCTAAATGACTATTCTAGCTGCAAAGTCTGGTTTTTAATGCAATATCTACATAGGTGTATAGAGGCCCATTTCCAGCAACCATCACTCCAGTGTTCTAATGGTACATTGTGTTTGCTAACTGTGTTAGAAGGCTAATGGATGATTAGAAAACACTTGAAAATCCTTGTGCAATTATGTTAGCACCGCTGTAAACAGTTTTGCTGTTTAGAGGAGCTATAAAACTGACCTTCCTTTGAGCTAGTTGAGAATCTGGAGCATTGTGGGTTCGATTAAACTCTCCAAATGGCTAGAAAAAGAGAGCTTTCATGTGAAACTCGACAGTCTATTCTTGTTCTTAGAAATGAAGGCTATTCCATGCGAGAAATTGCCAAGAAACTGAAGATTTCCTACAACGGTGTGTACTACTCCCTTCAGAGGACAGCACAAACAGGCTCTAACCAGAGTAGAAAGAGTAGTGGGAGGCCCCGCTGTACAACTGAGCAACAAGACAAGTACATTAGAGTCTCTAGTTTGAGAAATAGACGCCTCACAGGTCCTAAACTGGCAGCTTCATTAAATAGTACCCGCAAAATGCTAGTGTCAACATCTACAGTGAAGAGGCGACTCCGGGATGCTGGCCTTCAGGGCAGAGTGGCAAAGAAAAAGCCATATTTGAGACTGGCTAATAAAAGGAAAGGATTAATATGGGCAAAAGCACACAGACATTGGACAGAGGAAGATTGGAAAAAAGTATTATGGACAGACGAATCGAAATTTGAGGTGTTTGGATCACACAGAAGAACATTTGTGTGACGCAGAACAACTGAAAAGATGCTGGAAGAGTGCCTGACGCCATCTGTCAAGCATGGTGGAGGTAATGTGATGGTCTGGGGTTGCTTTGGTGCTGGTAAAGTGGAAGATTTGTACAAGGTAAAAGGGATTTTGAATAAGGAAGGCTATCACTCCATTTTGCAACGCCATGCCATACTCTGTGGACAGAGCTTGATTGGAGCCAATTTCATCCTACAACAGGACAATGACCCAAAGCACACCTCCAAATTATCCAAGAACTATTTAGGGAAGAAGCAGGCAGCTGGTATTCTATCTGTAATGGAGTGGCCAGCGCAGTCACCAGACCTCAACCCCATAGAGCTGTTGTGGGAGCAGCTTGACCGTATGGTATGCAAGAAGTGCCCATCAAGCCAATCCAACTTGTGGAAGGGGCTTCTGAAAGCATGGGGTGAAATTTCTCCCGATTACCTCAGCAAATTAACAGCTAGAATGCCAAAGGTCTGCAATGCTGTAATTGCTGCAAATGGAGCATTCTTTGACGTAGCAAAGTTTGAAGGAGAAAATTATTTCAAATAAAAATCATTATTTCTAACCTTGTCAATGTCTTGACTATATTTTCTAGTCATTTTGCATCTCATTTGATAAATATAAGTGTGAGTTTTCATAGAAAACACAAAATTGTCTGGGTGACCCCAAACTTTTTTAAATATAAAGACTCAAAAGGTTTAGGTAAAGGGTTGGGTGCCACTAACAAGTGTCCGGGCACCCCCACTATAGAATTAAAGGCAAACTTCAAATAATATGAGAACAACTTATATAGGACCAAGAAGTCAAAAAGCCATAGAAATAATGAAAAAGTACACATTTTTATTAGGACATACAACACAAAATCGCAAATATTAAAACTTCAAGGAGATCTGAAAGAACAGTATGGGTTGTGAAAACAATTAATAGGGTATCCTGCAAAGAATGAATTCCATGACATGACAAGTGACAGTGTATCTGTCAAGAAAAAAAAGGGGGGAATGGAGGGGGGGAGGTTTAACAATAATAATTAAAGCACATATGATCGGTCTATCAGGGTAGCACCTACCCCTGGACATCAGTGCATTCATTACCATGTACAATAGATATTATAAGTGTCCAGGGTCAAAGGATTAGAGATCCTAACGATCCAAGATGAGGTTAGGTGTAAAAACAACCGACAGTATTAAAGTCAAAGAAAAGAAAGGAACATGGAAAATATACGAAGTACGTGTAAATCCAGAGGGATCTACTCAGAGAGCAGATCGCTTATATAGCAGGCTTACACATAATAATGATGGTGTATGTGGTCCCACACTGCAGCCCAAAATATTAGCGCCCCGACGCGCGTTTCGCCGAACTGGCTTCCTCAGTGGGTAATGTATAGTAATGTGCCATTGTGTCGGTCTATATATAGGCGGCTGGGTGACGGTATCAGAGTGTAATCCGGTGTGTAAGACTCCATTTCCGGTCCGCGGCGCATGCGCGGGAGTCCGGCCTGAGCCGCGAGATCCCGGGAGTCTGTCGTCACTCACGTGCCGCGCATGCGCGCCCCCAGGGACTGGTATCCCTGGAGACGAAGCAAGCGCAGCACGAGAGTAAAGACGACAGACATCCGGGCGAGGCTCCCAGACTCCGCTGCGCATGCGCAACCCCGGCGACAGATGATATGTAAATAGTTATGGTACAGAAGTCCTAACTGTGATCCTGTCGGAGGAAATAACTAATTCTATTATGTTCCCAGTGAGAGGGAAGCAAAGAAAAGAAGAAAAGAAAGAAAACAGAAAAGCATAGGAGGACAGACCAAGGGACGGTGAGTGAAACAAGAATAAATGCTGGACGCTGTGACAACTACAATGTTATTAAAAATATGATAATATAAGTCTCAGGATATATAGTGTTTAGTACACGAGTACTATGATGCTGGTACACGGTATTAATGAATAGTGTATAACGTGAAAAGTAAAGAGCAAAAGACATAGTTCATAAAAGAGCAAGTGACAATAATATCAATTACATTAATTTAATTAAAAAGAAGGTGAAAATCATGAAACATATTAAATATAAGACGCAAGTCAATATCAATGCTAGCGATCAATGACTAACACGGAAATTTTAAGAATCAAATGATTATAACCATAGAAAAAAAGAGAGAAGAGAAAAAAAGGCAAAATGAAAAGAAAAAAACCAAAAAACAGGACAGCGGGTAAACACACATGGTAAAGCAAAAAAGGAGAAAAAAGGGGGGGGGAGGGAAAAAGGGGGGGGGGGAGGGAAAAGAGAGGAAGAGGAAAAAAGAAGAGAAGACAATACATATAAATTTAATACCAGTGATAATAAAGATCATGAAAAATCATGAATGTAAGACGCAAGCCAATACAAATGCTGGCGATAGTACTTACAAGAGTGAAATAATAATTAGGATTATGGAATGGGAACAAGGGGAACAGAAAACAGGGACATAAAGGGTTATCAATTATTATATACCATAAACAAGAAATCATTAAATCAGGGTAAAAGGCCAATACAATATTTGGAAACTAATCAGCAATAATGCACTCAAGGGGTTTTCATCTTGTCTGATGGAGTTGATTAGTGCATATAGAGCACAAAGGTTTGTTCTAGGAGCAGCGGATTGGAGTCACCCAGTCATCTAAATACAACAATGCACAAAAACACAGGCATTAAAAGCAGCTAAAAACTCTAAAAAGTAAAGGGATTATAGATATAGAAGAGAGATTGAGATGATATAGGACAGATATCATAGCAGAAAGGGTTCTCACAAGAAAGCTGAGAAACTTAGATTTTCATTAAGACCATGGGGAGTCATAGTGCCCAAAGTAACGATCCACCTGCACTCTTTTTGTGCAAGTGTCCTCTTGACATCTCCACCTCTGACACCGCAATGTGTTCGATCAATCCCCCGTACACGAAAGGTTTTGGGGTCACATCCGTGTTTTAATTTAAAGTGTCTAGGAATGGTTTTCAAGGTTGTCAGATCGTCTATGTCCCTGGCTGCAATGATGTCACGTACATGTTCCCGGACTCGCAACCTGAATTGTCTGGAGGTTAAGCCCACGTACACTTTCGGACAGTCACATGTGGCATAATATATTACGTGGGTGGTACTACACGAAATATAATGCAAAATTCTGAAGCGTCTGTCACTCCTGACAGAATCAAAAGTTGTAGTACGTAAAATGTTAGGGCATGCCACACATTCACCACAGGGAAAACATCCCTGGACTGGGCCCCTGGTTGAGAAAGGGTTTTCTCGTTTCGGGACATAGTGGCTCTGAACCAGAAAATCTCTCAAATTCCTGCTTCTTCTCGCTGTCATTTGTGGACGATGAGCTAGGACTGGGGTAAGTGTTGGCTCTAATTGTAAGATGGGCCAATGTTTTTGTAGGATATCCCTCATTGTCTGCCATTGGTTGTTATGGGTGGAGATGAACCTAATCACCCCAGGCGTCTCATCTTTTCGTTCTGACGGCAGTGGATTAAGTAAGCATTCTCTTTCCACACGCTTAGCCCTATTATAGCCCTGTTTTATGCAGCGGTGGCTATACCCCCTTTCCCTGAAACGTTCTTTCAAATCTAATGCTTGATGTTCAAACCTGGTCTCTGAGGAGCAGATCCGCCTCATCCTCAGTAATTGACCAACCGGGACAGCTTTCACAGTGGAATACGTGTGAGCTGATGTTGCATGTAGTAGGGAATTGACCGACGTCTCTTTCCTAAAGACGTCGGTCTGTAATCTGCCATCGTTGTCGGCTTCGATGGTTATATCCAAAAAATCCACCTTTTGTCGATCATGGACAAACGTCAATTTAATATTCCAAGTGTTGATGTTTAAATTATGCATGAAATCCCTAAGCTGTGATTCGGTACCCTGCCAGATGATAAATATGTCATCGATATAACGTAACCAGCACTGCACATGGTTGATGGCATAGGCGCCATCGCCATGCACAACCCGCCTCTCCCAGAGGCCCAGAAACAGGTTGGCGTACGACGGCGCGCACGCCGCTCCCATGGCAGTGCCTTGTTTCTAGACATAGAAAGTGTCCTTAAAGACAAACATATTGTGTGTCAAAATGAATTCCAGCAAATCGATTATCAAATTGCACAGTTGGCTGTCCCGGTTGCTCATCCCGAGAAAGAAGCGGACCGCCTCAATCCCATCTTGATGTTTAATGCAGGTATATAAAGATTCCACGTCTACTGTGACCAGTAGCATGTCTGCCTCCAACGATATCCCGTCAATTCTTTTAAGCACCTCTGTGGTGTCTCTGACATGTGAGGGCAGACATTCCACTAGGGGTTTCAGATAGAAGTCAATAAACCTGCACACAGGTTCACATAGGCCTCCAAATCCCTGACACTATTGGGCGGCCTGGTGGGTCTTTGATGTTTTTATGGATTTTGGGGAGAAGGTAGAATGTTGGAACTTTGGGAAATTCCACGATCAGGCCATCCAATGTTTTTTTAGGGATAATCCCCATCTCAAAAGCTCTATTAAGAATTTTAATTAGCTCCAAAGAAAAGGAGCTAAGAGGGTTGTAGCTTAATTTGCAATAGGTCTCTTTGTTTCGTAATTGACGAAAAGCTTCTTTATCATATTGTTTAGTAGGCCAGATCACAATATTCCCCCCCTTGTCCGCTGCTTTAATTACCACATCTTTGAGAGATTGTAATGATTTTAACGCAATACACTGTGCAACTGTGAGATTATCAAATTTCCTGTTAATGGGGATTTTCTTGAAATCCTCCATCACAAGTTTTGTGAAAATCTCCACTTGGGAGCACAGGGACAAGGGGGGGAATTTTTTGGATCTGGGAGCGATCCAATTCGGGGACCCACCTTGCTCCAAAGGGAATTGTTCCCGTAAAAGTTCCTCCAGAGCCGATAGAGTTTCCTGTTCCAAAGGACTGTCCAGGCCCATATGGCTGTCACCCCTCCCATGGAGTTTACGCAACACCAACTTTCTTGAAAATAAGTATAGGTCTTTTATTGCTGTAAAGAGATCGAATGTATTACTTGGGGAGAATGTCAACCCCTTACTTAAAATCTCACATTGCGTGTCAAAGAGGGAGTGTGTCGATAAATTAATTACCTCAAATTTCTAGGTTTTTTGCCCCCCAGATATGGGGATGGTGTTTTTTGCTTGGACACTTGTCTCTCCCTATTTCTCCTGGGGAGGTTTAGTTCTTGTCCAGGTATTGTGTCTCCATTCCACCTGACTTCAGTTCGTTCGTCGTTGGAGGTCTGGGAAGACATAGATCCTGATCTGGATCGAAATCCGGAGCGTGATCTAACATTCCTCCATTTGTAGACCCTACCTTGTAGGTAGTCGTTATTATCCCTCTGTAATTTTTTTGTTTTGGTTGCACAAATCTCGGTTTCCCATTTTTTGAATTCTACCTCCAGGTCCCCATTTAACCTATCCAAGGCCTCCTGAGAAAGATCTTTTTTAAGGGTCATATTAATTTTGTCTATCTCCTTCTCTATTATTCTCAACGATAAGTTATTGGATTGGATCAAAAGATCCATATAACCTCGTGAGCAGGTGGTGGACAAATGTTCCCATTTGTCTTTGAAGGTCTCTTCCTCATTGGGGAAAGTGGGGAACACCTGGATCCTTAGGCCTCTCGGGATGAATCCTTTCGTTAGATATCGTTCTAGGAACGCTCTGTTCCACCAGATTTTTGTCCTTTGTTTAAAAAGGCTTTTAAGCCTACTTTAAATCCCTCGAATTCTTCCCTTTACTGTCTAAAACCAAATTCAGATCATCCTTAAAGACATCATTAAGTTGCGAGAGCCATGATTGGTCTCGCTCTCGGAAATCCATGTTAGGCCCAGAGCCTACAGCTGTGAAAGACACAGAAAATGACAATTTTAAATATAAAGACTCAAAAGGTTTAGGTAAAGGGTTGGGTGCCACTAACAAGTGTCCGGGCACCCCCACTATAGAATTAAAGGCAAACTTCAAATAATATGAGAACAACTTATATAGGACCAAGAAGTCAAAAAGCCATAGAAATAATGAAAAAGTACAAATTTTTATTAGGACATACAACACAAAATCGCAAATATTAAAACTTCAAGGAGATCTGAAAGAACAGTATGGGTTGTGAAAACAATTAATAAGGGTATCCTGCAAAGAATGAATTCCATGACATGACAAGTGACAGTGTATCTGTCAAGAAAAAAAAGGGGGGAAGGGAGGGGGGAGGTTTAACAATAATAATTAAAGCACATATGATCGGTCTATCAGGGTAGCACCTGTCCCTGGACATCAGTGCATTCATTACCATGTACAATAGATATTATAAGTGTCCAGGGTCAAAGGATTAGAGATCCTAACGATCCAAGATGAGGTTAGGTGTAAAAACAACCGACAGTATTAAAGTCAAAGAAAAGAAAGTACGTGTAAATCCAGAGGGATCTACTCAGAGAGCAGATCGCTTATATAGCAGGCTTACCCATAATAATGATGGTGTATGTGGTCCCACACTGCAGCCCAAAATATTAGCGCCCCGACGCGCGTTTCGCCGAACTGGCTTCCTCAGAGGCTAATGTATAGTAATGTGCCATTGTGTCGGTCTATATATAGGCGGCTGGGTGACGGTATCAGAGTGTAATCCGGTGTGTAAGACTCCATTGCCGGTCCGCGGCGCATGCACGGGAGTCCGGCCTGAGCCGCGAGATCCCGGGAGTCTGTCGTCACTCACGTGCCGCGCATGCGCGCCCCCAGGGACTGGTATCCCTGGAGACGAAGCAAGCGCAGCACGAGAGTAAAGACGACAGACATCCGGGCGAGGCTCCCAGACTCCGCTGCGCATGCGCAACCCCGGCGACAGATGATATGTAAATAGTTATGGTACAGAAGTCCTAACTGTGATCATGTCGGAGGAAATAACTAATTCTATTATGTTCCCAGTGAGAGGAAAGCAAAGAAAAGAGGAAAAGAAAGAAAACAGAAAAGCATAGAGAGGACAGACCAAGGGGCGGTGAGTGAAACAAGAATAAATGCTGGACGCTGTGACAACTACAATGTTATTAAAAACATGATAATATAAGTCTCAGGATATATATTGTTTAGTACACGAGTACTATGATGCTGGTACACGGTATTAATGAATAGTGTATAACGTGAAAAGTAAAGAGCAAAAGACATAGTTCATAAAAGAGCAAGTGACAATAATATCAATTACATTAATTTAATTAAAAAGAAGGTGAAAATCATGAAACATATTAAATATAAGACGCTAGTCAATATCAATGCTAGCGATCAATGACTAACACGGAAATTTTAAGAATCAAATGATTACAAGAGTGAAATAATAATTAGGATTATGGAATGGGAACAAGGGGAACAGAAAACAGGGACATAAAGGGTTATCAATTATTATATACCATAAACAAGAAATCATTAAATCAGGGTAAAAGGCCAATACAATATTTGGAAACTAATCAGCAATAATGCACTCAAGGGGTTTTCATCTTGTCTGATGGAGTTGATTAGTGCATATAGAGCACAAAGGTTTGTTCTAGGAGCAGCGGATTGGAGTCACCCAGTCATCTAAATACAACAATGCACAAAAACACAGGCATTAAAAGCAGCTAAAAACTCTAAAAAGTAAAGGGATTATAGATATAGAAGAGAGATTGAGATGATATAGAACAGATATCATAGCAGAAAGGGTTCTCACAAGAAAGCTGAGAAACTTAGATTTTCATTAAGACCATGGGGAGTCATAGTGCCCAAAGTAACGATCTACCTGCACTCTTTTTGTGCAAGTGTCCTCTTGACATCTCCACCTCTGACACCGCAATGTGTTCGATCAATCCCCCGTACACGAAAGGTTTTGGGGTCACATCCGTGTTTTAATTTAAAGTGTCTAGGAATGGTTTTCAAGGTTGTCAGATCGTCTATGTCCCTGGCTGCAATGATGTCCCGTACATGTTCCCGGACTCGCATCAATATATAGACTCCAAACAAAATTGTATTAACGGCTGGAGACTGTTTAAACCACTACTGTCCCCCCAAATAGTCTAGGCAGCTCCATATACTGATTGATATAGCACAGAGAGACAATTCAAGAGCCTTTAACGCCAATGTATCAATATAAAAATTGTTATTTTTATTAGACAAACATCGTATAAGTTAAAAATGAACAAACAAGTATGACTCTAGTAAAATGACGGAGTCCGCACTCACAGACTGTTACTAACTGTAATGCATGGGCAAGCATGTAAACATAGTTGTATAGACCACCCTTCAAACATAATCAAAGACAGTGCATTGCATAAGGTTAACTGGTCAAATCAAAGGACTTACCCATGTAGGTAACAGAGGATAGAAAGAGTGTCTGCTCCGCCGTGTATACCCCGACGCGCGTTTCGCCACAAATTGCTTCCTCAAGGGGATGTTCCCGGACTCGCAACCTGAATTGTCTGGAGGTTAAGCCCACGTACACTTTCGGACAGTCACATGTGGCATAATATATTACGTGGGTGGTACTACACGAAATATAATGCAAAATTCTGAAGCGTCTGTCACTCCTGACAGAATCAAAAGTTGTAGTACGTAAAATGTTAGGGCATGCCACACATTCACCACAGGGAAAACATCCCTGGGCTGGGCCCCTGGTTGAGAAAGTGTGAGTGTGAGTTTTCATGGAAAACACAAAATTGTCTGGGTGACCCCAAACCTTTGAACGGTAGTGGATAGATAGATAGATAGATAGATAGATAGATAGATAGATAGATAGATAGATAGATAGATAGATAGATTAAATAAAGAGAGAGAGAGACTATGCTTGAAAAAGGTCCTACTGCTGGAGGGAAACATTGCACTGTTCTATGTTGCTTGAATAAATTATTTTTCTACTTTCCACTGGAGTGCTGCAAGATTTTCTTTTTCTATATTACATAGTCCATGGACCGGGACTACTTGCTGGGCACCCATTCACTTTTGATACTGTGAGTGCTGCTACTTTTCACATTGTATATATATTTAGAGAGAGAGAGAAAGAGACCCACTCAATATAATCAAAATGTGCACTAAAAACCTCAATATTGTAAGTAGATTCAGTAGTAATGCATATTTATTTATATTTAGTGGTCTAGGTGGCATTGGCGTTCGCAGTTCGCCATTTTGTTGTGTGGTAGATAGATAGATATACAGTGTGTATATATATATATATATATATATATATATATATATATATATATATATATATATGAAAGGGCAGTATGGCTCAGCGGAAATATACCACTGAAGAGGCATATACAATGCTTTGTTGTGATACTGAATCAGCTAGTGAAGGAGGATCAGAATTAGTTCTTTCCTCATCTCCCAGTGATGATGAGGAAATTTCTCAGAGTCACGAAAGGTGGTCCCCCATCAAGCCCTCCCTGATAATAGCGACATTTCTGGGTCCCCCCTGTTAACTATACCCCCAAGTTCCAGAATTCAACACTACTTCAGGGATTCACATTGACACAGGCCAGCTGTGTCAACAAATGAATTTGTTCATTTAATTGTCACACAGATTAATTTATATGCGGAACAATTTATTACAGTTAATCCGCAGTCATTTTATGCCAGGCCAAACAGGTTGCATCCGGTGAATGATGTGGAAATGATTAAATTCTGGGGGTTGCTGTTAAACATGGGTATAACAAAAGAAAAAACATATTGAGATCACATTGGTCTACAGAAGTGTTGCACCATACACCCATGTACCGCACTTCAATGTCCAGGGGAAGGTTTGACACAATTACAATTTTTTGCACTATAATAATAACCTACAGTGGCCACCCCCAAATGACCCCAATTTCCGAACGCCTTAATAAAATTCATCCTGTGATCACACATTTGACACAAAAATGTTGTGCAATATTTACCCCTGGAAAAGAAATTGCAATTGATGAATCCCTCGTTCATTTTAAGGGCCGACTAAAATTTAAGCAGTACCTTCCCAATAGCGAGATACGGCATCAAAATGTATGAGTTATGTGAGTTTGAAACTGGCTACACATATAGATTTATTATTTATGAGCGTAAAGACACAAGCATTCAGCCCCCAGACTACCCTCATGCCCTAGGTAAAAGTGGTAAAATTTTCTGGAATCTCTTGCACCAGCACTTTGAACACATTTTATAAGTGGTCAGAAACTTGTAAATAACTCATGAAAGAATAAAGTAACGTTAAAACCAAGCACACCATTGTTTTTCCTGTGAAATTCTCGATAAGTTTGATGTGTCACATGACCCTCTTCCCATTGAAAAAACTAAAGTTGGATACAAAATGGCCGACTTCAAAATGGCCGCCATGGTCAACACCCAGCTTGAAAAGTTTCCCCCCTCCCATATACTAATGTGCCACAAACAGGAAGTTAATATCACCAACCATTCCCATTTTATTTAGGTGTATCCATATAAATGGCCCACCCTGTATATAGATAGATATATACATATATATATATCTATATATAGATATATATAGATAGATATATACATATATATATATCTCAAACCAGGGCTACGTTTGATGGTAAACAGCTTTGTTGGCATGATATCTTCATACAGTATCTACAGGCAAAAATTCACTGTTAGGAACACGCCTTTTTTACCAGTAAAAATTGGAGCTCCTCTATTGTTTGATCCCCCAGTAATGCAGCATATTTCTAAACATAGGAGTAATAAGGGTGCGTTCACATATATCAGTTGCATCAGCATCAGTTTTTTGTCTCTCAAGTGATTACAACTGATGCAAAAACTGATGCAAAAATGTATCAGTTGCCATCAGGATTTTTCAAAATTTTTACTAGAGAACCACCAGTTGTCATCGGTTGTCGTTAGTTTTCATCAGGGACAACTGACATATATAAACGGCCCCTAACAGAGTAGAGGACTAAATTGTGAGAATCCCGCTTTACATGGCATTTATATATGCTGTACCAGAATAAGAGATTTAAGGAAAAAGTACATTTTCATTTTTTTTTAACAACTAACCCCCATTATTTTTCTGCTATAGAAACTTACTCACTTACTATATCCCTAAATTATTAGTTTAGGGGGTGTCGTTTTCAAAATGGAGTAACTTCTGGGCAGGGCCGGCCTTAGGATAGATGGCGCCCCGTGCAAATTATCTTTCGGCGCCACACCCCCATCATAAAAAAATGTCCCAGAAAAAAACTTATAATGCCCCCCACAGTATAATGCCCTATATAGTCCGCTTCAGGAGTTGCCGCTGATGTCACTGATGACATCAAGCGCTCTGTCTAGGAGCGGAATTCCTGGCCACACGGGGATTCCGCTTCTTCAGGGAGCTTCAATGGCGCTAGTAGATAGCAGGAAGATATCTACCTGATCTGCTATAGTGGCTGCTAGCGGCACCGCCGGCCATGGGGGGCCCGTCCCGACAGGCGGCACGGGCATTTTCCTGCCCGGTGTCGCCGCTAGCAGCCGCTACGGCTGCTACAGCGGTAGCGACACCACTGAGGGAAGAATCGCCCGGGCGGAAAGGCGGCTGCTGAGTCACCTAGCCCAGGTGCTTCTGAAACAAGCAGGGGAATAGCGCCAGCGCAGCACCCCCTTCCACCTGCCGGAGTGATGCGCCCTGTGCAATGGCACAGGTCCCACACCCCTAAGGCCGGCCCTGCTTCTGGGGATGTTGTATAGTTTCAGACCCCGTATTGTGGCTAGGCAGCAGACTATGGCAAAAGTACAGGTATTACTGAACACAGGAGAAATGGTGCAATGAATATTGGAGTGCATTCCTTTTGCATGACAAAATTGCCCTTAAAATGACAATTTGTGAAAAAAAACACAAATTAAAATTTTTCACAGCAGTTTTGCATAATTCATAGACCAAAATCTGGGCTCAAAGTGTGCACTACACCCCCTAGATGAATAACTTAGGGGTAAATTCTGGGGGTGTTACATCGCTCTGCCAGCTATAATCCTCTAGAGGCGTGGAAAAGGGCCCATAATTTAGCTAAAATGGTGTCCTGAAAGCAGCAGGGTGCTCCTTTCCTTTTGGGGCCCACCATTTGATCAAGCAGCAGCTAGGGGTATTTATAAGCATAGTGGAAACAGCATAATCAATGTTGGGGTTCAATTATTCAGTTTTATGTACTTTGTAGGAAATATGTGTCCTATAAATTAAACCTTTGTGAGGAAAAAAAATCGAATTTAAATTTTTCACATCGGCTTTGCATCAATTCCTACAAAAAAGGTGGTCTCAAAATACTCACTACACCTCTAAATAAATACTTTAGGGTGTGTAGTTTCCAAAATTGGGTCACTTTTGGGGACTTCCCCTGTACTAGTACCTCAGGGCTCTGAAAAATGCGACATGGCGCTCACAAACCATTACCGCAAAATCTGCACTCCAAAATCCAAATGGTTCTCTTCCCTCCTGAGCCCTGCCATGGGTCTAAACAGCAGTTTATTACCACATATGGGGTATTGCCATAATTGGGAAATTTCTTTACAAAAGTTAGGGTGCTTTTTCTCCTTTATTCCTTGTAAAAATTAAAAATGTCTATATTTTTTCAGAAAAAAATTTAGATTTTCATTTTCATGGCCTAATTCCAAGAATTTCAGCGAAAAATCTGTTTGGTCAAAATGCTCCCCCTCCCAAACTCTTTCCCGACATCTCCTTCCCATTCACCATGATTTTCTTTCTCAACAAATCAATGAGGTGTAACTTTTTTTTTTCACTTTTATTTTAATGTAACTGAAGCATAAAGCCATTTGTACATTTTACAAGCAGTGTAGTTCTATGTGCGGTCCTTGTTTTGCGGATCCGTGATATGCAGCCCTATAAATGGCAATGGATGTGTGCTTAAGGCCTTAGGCCTCATGCCCACTTCAGTTTTTTTCATCAGGGTTCTATCCTTTTTTTTAACTGATAGCACCCTGACACATTCATTTCAATGGGTTCATGCAAACTTCCGTTGTTTTAACGGAACCGTGCCGCCGTTCCCTCAAAAATAGTGCAGGTCCTACTCCTGCCCGTTTTTGACAGAACAGTCTCAGCCTTTGCATTGATTTGGTCCATGAAACAACGGACTGCACACGGAAGCCATCCGTGTGAGGTCCGTGATTCATGGAACCGTCATTAGCGGCAGTACAACGGCCGACGGAAGTATGCATGAGGCCATACAGTCAAATCCTTCCTCCCCACTAAAACAATTTATTCAGAATCCCCTCACCCCACACATAATATTTACAGTCAAATCCCCCCTCCCACACAAAAACGAGTTATAAACACACACACCTCCCCCTACTTGCACATACACAGCTGTACTTAAATGTCCGGAGCTCCGTGAAGGGATCTTCATGTTATGAGGGGTCACATGTTGCAGACAGGAGAGCTATGTTTACTGCTCCTCCCCAGACCTCTCTTTCTCCATCCTCCCTGCCTGTCTGCTAGCTGGGGCTGAACACTTCAATGGTGTTCTCCTATCAGGCAGAGTGTATGTATGGCCGGCTGCATTATATGACGTCACATCTGACGTATAATGCAGCAGCCCAGAGCAAACACGCTCTGGCTGTGCAGGAGAACATCGTGCATTACATTACACAGCTCCCGCTCCTGTCCCATGCGCTGCCCATGGCACTAAATGTCTATGGGGGTACCGGCCCAGAGGGCACATGCCTCCACTCCCCTGGTTGGCGCCCCCCCTTCCTTCCCTTGTAGTTGCGCCCGGGGCACATGCCCCGCCTTCCCCCCATAGCTACGTCCCTGGTTTTGGCAACAGAACAGGCTCCCTAGCTCTTACACTGTCCGTAGCAGTGACACGCCCCCTTGCCAGTTCGTCAGACAAAGTACAAGACTGATATCTCACAAGAGCTGGAGATGAGAGCGCGCATGTGCGCTCTCCTCTCCATAGCTCTGTCCGTAGCACTGACACGCCCCCTTGCCTGTTCGGATGAAAAGACTGCAATCGCACACTCTCTCTGCTGTGGCACTGTTCATATCTGATTGGACAGTGTCACAGCCATAGTAACACGCCCCCTTTACAGTACACGCCCCGTTGTCTGTTCAGGGGGTTATTTAAATATCGGCGCCAAATATAACGGCAACGATATCTAAATAACGGTGGGAGGTAGAAAAAAAAAGTAAAGTGCCCCAGGGTTTGTGCAGCCCTCCCCATTACATGCTGCACTCGTATGGGGAGGTGAAAGGTCCCCATACAGTATAATGCCCCCCATATCAGCCCCCATACAGTATAATGCCCCCCATACAGTATAATTCCCCTAGATCAGCCCCATGCAGTAAATGCCCCCCCATACATTATAATGCCCCCATATCAGCCCCCATGCAGTATAATGCCCCCCATACAGTATAATTCCCCCATATCAGCACCCATGCAGTATAATGCCCCCCCATCTTATCCGCCCCCATGCCATATCAGCCACCATGCAGTATAATCCCCCCCGCAATATCAGCCCCCCCATACAGTATAATGCCCCATATGTGTATAATAGAAAAATAACATAAGTACTTACCTATCCCCGTTCCCACGTTGGGTGGAGGATCCTTCTCCTCCTCCGGTGTGTGCTATGAGTGACTCGGCGCAGACAGGCGCGATGATGTCGCTACATCCCGCCAGCCTGCGTCGAGCCGCTCAGGGCACAGGGAATGCTGGATCAAGGAGATGTCAGCTCCTTGCTCCAGCATTGAATAGTTCCGGGACCTCGGTGAGTGACTCGCGACCCCCCGGAGGTCTTCACACGAACCCCCAGGGGGACGCGACCCACAGTGTGTAATGTATTGTGTTGTATTGTGCAATTTGCGGTGGAGAGGGGGGGGGCTGTGATTTAACGCCCCCCCCCCCTCCACCGCAAACAGCACAATACATTACAAGAAAACACAATACAACACAACACAAAACATTACATTACAACACAACACATTACAATACAGTACAGCTCACCTGGAGTCCTCGGCACCGACTCTTCCACTGCACTGACTGGAAGACGTGTCATGTGACAATACGGTGTACCATGTGACCGTAACCCGGAAGTGCCGGCTTCAAGGCACAGAAAATTAATTGAGCAAGCCTGCTGTATTGCAACGGGGGCCCGTGCGACCGCTGCGACCCCTATAGCTACGCCACTGTGAAATACCTTGTAGAGGGCTTACAGAGTATGATTTCAATATTCACAGATTATACTGAAATGGCAAATAAAGTTTAATGTAGATAAATGTAAGGGTATGCACTTGTGATATGTTTTCTTGGCCCAAGTATGTATTAAATAGTACAAAATTTATAAAAACTGCCACTGAAAGGGACTTGGTGGACAGTAAACTTGCTGCCAAGGCAAATAAAATAATGGGATGCCTCAAAAGAGGCATAGATGTACATGACAAGAGCATAGTTTTGTCTCTATACAAATCTCTAGTCAGACATATGGAATATTGTGTACAATATTTGCCCCTGTGTATAAGAAGGAGGTCGACCAATGTGATTAACCCTTTCAGGACTTAGCCTGTTTTGGCCTTAAAGACGAAGCCGATGTTTTCAAATCTGACATGTGTCAATTTATGTGGTAATAACTTTAGAATGCTTTTACCTATCCAAACGATTCTGAGATTGTTTTCTCATGACAAATTGTACTTTATGTCAGGGGTAAAATTTGGTCGCTAAATTCACTGCTTGTTTGTGAAAAACCTCCAAAATTTTGTGAAAAATTTGCAAAAATTTGCATTTCTCTAAATTTGAATGTATCTGCTTACAGATACTAATACCACGCAAAATAGTTTTCTTCTATTTTTTGTTGGGATAGTTTTTTTAACATCTTTTTATTTTTCTAGGACGTTGCAAGGCTTAGAACTTTAGCAGCAATTTCTCACATTTTCAAGAAAATTTAAAAAGCCTATTTTTATAGTGTCCAGTTCAGTTCTAAAGTACCTTTTGAGGGGCCTATATTTTGGGGAAACCCCCATAAATCACCCCATTTAAAAAACTGCACCCCTCAAAGTACTCAAAACAGCATTTAGAAAGTTTCTTAACCCTTTAAGCGTTTCACAGGAATTGAAGCAAAGTGGAGGTAAAATTTTGAAATTTCATTTTTTTTGAAGAAGAAGAATTTCAAATGTAATAAATTTTTTATGTAACACAGAAGGTTTTACCAGAGAAACCGAACTCAATATTTATTGCCCAGATTCTGCAGTTTTTAGAAATAGCCCACATGTGGCCCTTGTGTGCTTCTATTTATAAGATTATATTTTAGGTATCATGTCAAGTTAGAAGAGGTCTTGTGGTGCCAAAACAAAGGAAACACCTCTAAAAATACCCCATTTTGGAAACTACACCCCTCAAGGAATTCATCTATGGGTGTAGTGAGCATTTTGACCACACAGGTATTCCATAGATGAAAAATTACAAGAAGTAGCTGTAGTTCAAAATTTGTACTTTTTTCATCAAATAAAGGAGAAAAAGCAACCTAACATTTGTAAAGCAACTTCTCCAGAGTAGGGAAATACCCCATATGTGGTCATAAACTGCAGCTTGAGCACACAGTAGGGCTCAGAAGGGAAGGCGTGCCATTTGACCTTTGGAGCTCAGATTTTTGCTGGATTGGTCTCTTGGCACCATGTCGCTTTTACAAAGCCCCTAAGGTACCAGTACAGTAGAAATTCCCCAAAAGTGACTGCATTTGGCAAACTACACCCATTGAGGAATTCATCTAGGGGTGTAGTGAGCATTTTTACCCCACAGATACCTCATAGATTTTATTAGAAATGGGCATAAAAAATAAAAAATTACATTATTTCCAATAAGACATAGCTGAAGTGCAAAATGTTTCATTTTCTCAACAAATAAAGCAGAAAAAGCACCACAAAATGTGTAAAGCAACTTCTTCAGAGTAGGAAAATACCCCATATGTGGTCACAAACTGCTGTTTGGATACATGGCAGGGCTCAGAAGGGAAGGAGCACCATTTGGCATTTGGAGCGCAGATATTGCTGGATTAATTCCTGGGCGCCATGGTTGCATTTACAGAGCTCCTGAGGTACCAGTACAGTAAAAACCCCTGAAAAGTGACTCTATTTGATAAACTACACCCCTTCAGGAATTAATCTGGGGGTGTAGTGAGAATTTTGACCGCACAGGTTTTAGCTGAATTTATTAGAATTGGGACGTGAAAATAAAAAAAAACCTATTTTTTCCAATAAGATGTAGTTCTAGCTCAAAATTTTGCACTTTCACAAGGACTATAGGAGAAAAGCACCTCAAAGTTTGCAAAGAATTTTCTCCCGAGTACAGTAATACCCCATATGTGATCGCAAACTGCTGTTTGGACACATGGCAGGACTCAGAGGGGGAGTAGCGCCATTTGGCTTTTAGAGCGCATATTATGCTGAATTGGTTTCTGGGTGCCATGTCGCGTATGCATAGCTTCCTGAGGTACCAGTACAGTAGAAATTCCCCAGATTTGACCCCATTTTACAGACTATACCCCTCAAGGAATTAAATTAGAGTTGTAGTGAATATTTTGACCCTACAGGCCATGAACATTTTAATTACATTTTTTCCAATAATATGTCCTTTTAGCTCAACAATTTTAATTTTTACAAGGAATACAGGAGAAAAGACATCCCAAAATGTGTCATGCAATTTCTCCCGAATAAGGCAATACCACATATGTGGTCGTAAACTGCTATTTGGACACATAAGGCTATAAAAGGAAGGAGTGCCATTTGGTTTTTGGAGTGGAGATTTTACAAGATTCGTTTTCTGACACTGTGTTGCATTGAGCTAAGGTACCAGTACAGATGAAACCCCCGAAAAGTTACCCCATTTTGGAAACTACATTCCTCAAGGAATTCATCCAGAAGTGTAGTGAGCATTTTGACCCCACAAATGTTTTGCAAAAATTAGTACACAATAGATGTTGCAGATTTCCACAGATATGCCATTTCAGTGCCCAATGTGTTGTGCCCAGCTTGTACCAATGGAGACACACACACACCATAAATTGTTAAGCGGGTTCTTCAGAGTACAGTAATACCCCATATGTGGTCATAAAATGCTGTTTGGGTTCACCGCCAGGCTCAGAAGCATGGCCGGCCTTAGATATGTTCGACCAGTGCGGTCGCACAGGGCGCCAGCCGCCACACTGCAAGAGGGGTGCCAGCGAGTGTGTGTATCCCCGCGCCGTTGCAACTACCAGCGGGGATACACACACTAGCTGCAGTCACCTTTCCACCCGGGCGCTTCTTCACTTAGTGGCCATCGCTACCGCTGTAGCAGCCATAGCGGCTGCTAGCGGCGACACCGGGCATGAGGGCAGTGGCGCCGCTAGCAGCTGCTGCAGCTGCTATAGCGGTAGCGACGGCACTATAGCAGAGCAGGGAGGTATCTCCCTGCTCTGCTATCTACTAGCACCACTGTAGCTCCCTGAAAGAGCGGAATCCCCATGTGGCCTGGGGATTCTGCTCCTGGAGCGCTGCTTAATGTTTCTGTCCATATATGGACAGTGACATCAGGGGAAACTCCTGAAGCGGAATCCCCGGTCACAGCATTGCAGACTCTATGACCGGGGATTCCACTCTATGAGAAGCCAATGATGTCATGGACACAGACGACAGGAGCTTCTCCTGGAGTGGAATCGACAGTCATAGCATCTGCAATGCTGTGACCTGGGATTCCGCTTCAATAGTTTTCCCTCATGTCACTGTCCATATATGGACAGAGGCATCAAGCAGCGCTCCAGGAGCGGAATCACCGGCCACACGGGGATTCCGCTCCTTCAGGGAGATACAGTGGCGCTATCTATACTGGAAGGGGGGGTTGCTATCTACAGGGGGGCTGTGGGCTGTGTGGCACTACCTACAAAAAAGGACAACTGTGCAGGAGCACACAAAATACCCAGCTTTCCCGGGTTTAAAAAAAAAAGTGTGGAAATAAACTAGGATATAACTTTTATTTAATCTAGCTAAAAGGATTAATCCTTTACTCAGACTAAGTAAAAGTTATACCTTAGTTTATTTTCATACATTTATTTGATAGCTGGGAAAGCTAGGTATTTTCTGTGCTCCTGCACAGTTGTCCTTTTTTGAATGTCTATTGCTCGCCAGCTGTCATGATCATTTCATAGTCCTTGCACTACCTACAAGGGGACTGTGGGCTGTGTGGCACTACCAACCAGGGGGCTCTGTGGCACTACCTACCAGGGGGCTGTGGGCTGTGTGGCACTACAAACCAGGGGGCTGTGTGGCACTACCAACCAGGGGGCTGTGGGCTGTGTGGCACTACCAACCAGGGGGCTTTGGGGCACTACCAAACAGGGGGCTGTGGGGCACTACCAACAAGTGGGCTGTATGGCACTACCAACCAGGGGACTGTGGGACACTACCAACCAGGGGGCTGTGGGGCACTACCAACCAGGGGGCTGTGTGGCACTCCCTACCAGGGGGCTGTGGGCTCTGTGGCACTCCCTACCAGGGGTCTTACGACACTTCCTACCAGGGGGCTGTGCGGCACTCCCTACAGGGGGCTATGCGGCACTCCCTACATGGGGCTGTGTGGCACTCCCTACAGGGGGCTGTGTGGCGCTCCCTACAGGGGGCTGTGTGGCACACTCCACAGGGGGCTGTGTGTCCTTTTTTGAATGTCTATTGCCCGCCAGCTGTCAGGGTCATTTCATAGTCCTTGCACTACCTACAAGGGGGCTGTGCGCTGTGTGGCACTACCAACCAGGGGGCTGTGTGGCACTACCTACCAGGGGGCTGTGGGCTGTGTGGCTCTACCAACCAGGGGGCTGTGGGCTGTGTGGCACTACCAACCAGGGGGCTGTGTGGCACTACCAACCAGGGGGCTGTGGGCTGTGTGGCACTACCAACCAGGGGGCTTTGGGGCACTACCAACCAGGGGGCTGTGGGGCACTACCAACAAGTGGGCTGTGTGGCACTACCAAACAGGGGACTGTGGGACACTACCAACCAGGGGGCTGTGGGGCACTACCAACCAGGGGGCTGTGTGGCACTCCCTACCAGGGGGCTGTGGGCTCTGTGGCACTCCCTACCAGGGGTCTTTGCGACACTTCCTACCAGGGGACTGTGCGGCACTCCCTACAGGGGGCTATGCGGCACTCCCTACAGGGGGCTGTGTGGCACTCCCTACAGGGGGCTGTGTGGCGCTCCCTACAGGGGGCTGTGTGGCGCACTCCACAGGGGGCTGTGTGGCACTATCTACAAGGGGCTGTGTGGTGCTATCTACAAGGGGGCTGTGTGGCGCTATCTACAAGCGGGCTGTGTGGCGCTACCCACAAGGGGGCTGTGTGGCGCTACCCACAAGGGGGCGGTGTGGTGCTACCTACAAGGGGCTGTATGGTGCTACCCACAAGGGGGCTGTGTGGCACTCCCTACCAGGGGGCTGTGTGGCGCTACCTACAAGGGGGCTGTGTGGCGCTACCTACAAGGGGGCTGTCTGGCGCTACCTACAAGGGGCTGTGTGGCGCTACCTACAAGGGGCTGTGTGGCGCTACCTACAAGGGGCTGTGTGGCGCTACCTACAGAGGGAATCTGTTAGTGGGGGGCTGATGGTCATTTTACTGTGAGTGGTGGGCTGATGGTCATTTTACTGTGAGTGGGGGGCTGATGGTCTTCAAGTGGTTTCCACCTCTGACCTCCAATTGAAATTAATAGGAGGCAGAAAATACCTGTTTGGAGGTAACCTGTAAGGCCCGTTTGGAGCTTTTTTTTCCTGCGTCTTTTACATTCGCTTCAACAGCTTAAGAAAAAACTCAAAAAAAGGTCACACATCGCTGTCAGTTGCTGAAGGAATGTTGAGGCAGATTTTTTTTGCCTTACAAAAAACGTGTGTGAACATGCCCTACGAGTGGAGTGCTTGTTCTTAGCCGTTTTCTGTCTTTCTCAAAACAATTTTTGGTAGGGGGCCCTGAGGAAATTTTGTTTTTCCAGTGCTGCCTCGAGTCCAAAAAAGTTGGGCAAATCTGTACTAGGCTACAGGGTCCCGTCATGGAGCAGCTCAGTTCGTCGTGTGAACGGTGCCTAGGTGAGTACAATTTTTGTTTTTGTTTGGGGGCACTGTCTACAAGGGGGAGGTGCGGGGACTGTATGGCACGATCTACAAGGGGAGGTGGGGGACTGTATGGCACTGTCTACAAGGGGGAGGTGGGGGACTGTATGGCACTGTCTACAAGGGGGAGGTGTGGGGGGCTGTATAGCACGATCTACAAAAAGGAGGTGGGGGATTATGGCACTGTCTACAGGGAGGCTGTATGGCAAAAGCTACAGGGGGGCACTATACTGTGTGGGGGTCACTAAGCGGACATTATACTGTGTAGGAGTACTACAGATGGCATAATACTGTGGGTACAATTAGAGGACAAAATACTGTGTCCTTGAATGGGGTTGTAATATATTATATTATTAAATATTATTATTATACTGTATGGGGGCACTAAAGGGGCATTATAATTTTTTATGGGGCATTTTTTTTTTTAATGATGGGCTGGAGCGCCGAAAGATCATTTTGCACAGGGCACCATCTATCCTAGGGCCGGCCCTGTTCAGAAGGACCATCATTTTGCTTTTGGAGCGCAGACTTTTCTTGGTCGTAGTTTTATTTGGGGTTTTACTGGTATTTCAGCTTATAATGTGGGGCATATGTAATCTGTGCGGAGTACATCAGGGTATATGTAAGCTGGGTGGAGTACATCAGGGTATATGTAAGCTGTGCGGAGTACATCAGGGTATATGTAAGGTATGCGGAGTACATCAGGATATATGTAAGCTGTGCGGAGTACATCAGGGTACATGTAAGCTGGGCGGAGTACATCAGGGTATATGTAAGCTGTGCGGAGTACATCAGGGTATATATAAGCTGTGCGGAGTACATCAGGGTATATGTAAGCTGTGCAGAGTACATCAGGATACATGTAAGCTGGGCAGAGTACATCAGGATACATGTAAGCTGTGCAGAGTACATCAGGATACATGTAAGCTGGGCAGAGTACAGCAGGGTATATGTAAACTGGGTGGAGTACATCAGGGTATATGTAATCTGTGCGGAGTGCATCAGGGTATATGCAAATCGGGCAGAGTACATCAGGGCATAATACGATGATGTAATAATGGGGTGAATGAATAATAATATTAATAATCCATGGATTAGTGTGGTACGCTTTGAACCATTCCTTTATGCACAGGTCGGATTTTTTGGCCATTGTAATATCTGCGCTCCAGTACTGCCTAATCTTTGATTTCTTTACTAGCCCTATCAGCAGCACAAGGCCCTAAAGTTTCCTCATCTCTGCTGCATCTACGGGGTCCACTAGTAAGTGATGATGTGGGGGTTTTAGTAAAAAACTACTGTACCTAAAAAATTTGTCTGGGCCATCATTTAGCATCATTTTGCATCATTGCATTTTGAGAGTTGTAACGTGTTATTTTTCCGTTGACGGAGCTGTACGAGGGCTTGTTTTTTGTGGAATGAGCTGTAATTTTTATTGATTCCATTTTGGCGTACATGCGATTTTTTTTTTATCACGATTTATTCCATTTTTTGGGAGACGAGGAAACCAAAAAACAGCAATTCTAGCACGGTTTTGTTTTTTTCATTTTTACAGTGTTCGTGCAGTATAACCAACATGTTAAATTTATTCTGGGAGTTGATACGATTACAGCGATACCAAATTCATATTGGTTTTTTTATGTTTTACTACTTTCCCACAATAAAAACACTCTTTTCTCAAAAAATTCATGTTTTAGGGTCGCCATTTCCTGACAGCCATAACTTTTTTATGTTGGAGTTCATATCGCTGTGGAAGGGCTTGTTTTTTGCGTAACAACTTGTCGTTTTTGTGGGTACCATTTTGGGGTACTTGCGGATTTTTGATCGCTTATTAAATTTTTTTTTTAGACAAGATTACCAAAAAAAGAAATGCTGTCTGTAGCGTCCATGGCCGCGGGCCGTCGGGTCTACTCACCTCCTGACGCCCGCAGCCATGGATCTGTGAGCGCTGGTCCCCATCTCCTTCCTAGGAGACGCCAGCGCTAACATCCGCTCCGGTCCACTGTGTCCCGTTCCAAATTCTCCTTGATATAGGCCGACATGGATAGAGACTCTGGCAAGGAGAGAGGATATACTCGGCCACAGGGGAGAGAGGCATTAGGAACCAGTTCAATGGGGCAGTCATAAGTCCGATGTGGAGGCAGCGTCTCATCAGCCTGAAGACATCTGCGAACTGGGGGGGGGCAGTCCCGCCAATGACTGAGGCAGAGGAGGCTGGACAGGAAGAATCTGCAGCAGACAACGAACAGGGCACTTGGAGCCCCATTAGAGAACCTCTCCAGAATTCCAGTCCAGGACTGGGGCATGCAGTCGAAGCCAAGGCAGAACCGGATTGATGGCCTTGGGCAAAACAAGGAAAGAAATTAGTTCAGAATGAAGGACTCCAACCTGGAGCTTCAACGGCTTGGTTTTAAAAACAATGGGATCAGGCAGAGGCAGTCCATTCACTGATGCAACAGCCAAAGATGTCTCCAGGGGAACTGTGGGCAACTGAAGATGATCCACTAGCTCCTTTTGGATGAAATCTGGCAACAGACCCGGTCCTCTATTTTGCTGGCAGTCGATCACATGAAGCGAAAAGCGGATACAAAAAGAAGAGAGCCTCCTCAGTATCTTCCAGGTACTAAAGTCTGGCTGTCCTCACGGAACATTCGTTTGAAGGTCCCTTCATACAAGTTTGCTCCCAGGTTCCTCAGTCCTTTTGAGACTCTGCAACAGATTAAGGCCCCATGCACACGAACGTGTTTTTGCGTCCGCAATTCCCCCGCAAATCCATGGGAGAATTGCGGACCCATTCATTTCTATGGGCCCATACACACTATCCGTGTTTTCACGGGTCTCCGCATGTCCGCAA
Source organism: Rhinoderma darwinii (assembly GCF_050947455.1). Lineage (NCBI taxonomy): Eukaryota > Metazoa > Chordata > Amphibia > Anura > Rhinodermatidae > Rhinoderma > Rhinoderma darwinii. The sequence goes on from NC_134687.1 coordinate 513,916,653, forward strand.
ATCCGTGCCGCAGAAACTCAGGACATGTCTTATTACGGCCCGCAAATTCGATGCGGACATGCCCATAGAAGTCAATGGGCCCGTGGAAAATGCGGGTACACCTCCGTGTGTCAACCGCAGTTTGCGGATTTGCGGAAGTGTTGCTAGGCGACGACCGGGAATGAGTTCTGTCGTCATCCTGTTTTACCTAGGCTTTTTTTTTTTATCCGCATTTTGCGGATTACATACGGATGAACTGCGGATTACATACGGATGAACTGCGGAGGACATTTCACGGAACACGGTCCTGGAATTTGCGGACCAGAAAAACACTACGGTCGTGTGCATGAGGCCTTACCCTGTCTCCTATAAACTGCGGCTGCCTCCTACCCTCAGAATCCCCAACTCCTTTCATGTGTCCCTCCTGAAACCAGTGGTCCTGAACCGCTACAGCAAGACTTCCTGTTCCACAATTGCTCCCAGCAGGTTCTTCTGATGTGTTCGAGGTGAGGGAAATCCTGGACTGCAAGAGGGTAGGAGGAAGGACTTTCTATTTGGTGGACTGGAGAGGGTTTGGTCCTGAGAAGAGGACCTGGGAGCCGGAGGAGAACCTCGATGCCCCTGCTCTCGTTAAGAAGTTCCTCTCTCGCTCTGGTCCCAAGAAGAAGGAGCGTAAGAGGGGGGATACTGTAGCGTCCTTGGCCGTGGGCCATCGGGTCTATTCACCTACTGACACCCGCATCCATGTGAGCGCTGGTCCCCATCTCCTTCCTAGGAGACGCCAGCGCTCACTTCCGCTCCGGTCCGCTGTGTCCCGTAGAGTGCTCGCGCACGCTTGCGTCCGCTCTTAAAGGGCCAGCGCGCACACATGAAGAAAATCATCATCATCAACTCACATGATTTCCTGGACTATAAAAAGGCCCCAGCCCTTCTGATCCTTGCCTGAGCGTTGTTAGTATATCCCAAGTCTGTTTTGCAAATGGTCCCTTAGTGTTTCTTATTCCAGTTGTTACCCATGCCCTGTTACCTATTCCTGTATCCCCGTGCTGTGTTCTTGTTCCTGTGCCTACTAGTTGGAGTTGTGTCTACTGCACCTGCTGTTGTTTGCCACGTCCTGTGTCATCCGCCACATCCTGTGTCGTCTGTCACGTCCAGAGGAATTCGCCATGTCTGGCGCAACCTGCGGCACCTGCTGTCATCCACCACATCTGCCGTTACCTGCTGCACCCAACTCCATCCGTGCCAGAGCTGCGGCCACTGTCTGGACTATCCAGGTACGCTTGTGTGGGACTTTGTATTGCTGGGGTTCCCTGTTGTTTGGCCAGCTGCCTCCCTGCTACGGCGGTGCGGCCTAGTGCGTCCACATATCCACAAACCGTGACACTGTCATTGTTTTTTACTTAATTTTTTGTTACAGTGTTCACGTACAGTAAAAGTTATTGTTTATGATTAGTAAAACTTTTTATAAATTTATTTTTCTTAAACCTTTTTTTTTTTTACTTTTTTTTTACACTTACTTGGGGACTTAAAGATCTGATCTTCTGATCCCTTGTACAATACACTGCACTACTTATGTTGTGCAGTGTACTGTAAGTTTAATTCTTCAACTGACAGTTAAGCCTATTAAGTCCTGCCCCCTCCCTCTGTCAACCACTTAAATGCAGCAGTCGCTATTGACTGCCGCATTTAAGGGTTTAAATAGCGGCGATCGGCGGTAACTGCGATTGCCGTCGTTGCAGCAGGATGTCAGCTGTATATTACAGCTGACACCCGCTGAAGATGATGTGAGCACAGCTCCTATGCCCGCTTCATCTTCAGGATGTGTCTGATACGTCGGATTGCAGTAAGTTACTTGCAATGCCGACGTACCGGACACATGATTTTGCGGAAAGGGGTTAAGGGACTGGGTGGATTTCAGTACAATAAAAAAATATCAAACTTAGGGCTATTCAGTTTAGAAAAAAGACAGCTATACAGCGAAATAATTACAATATACAAATAAATGAATGGAAAGAACAGAGATCTGTCTATTGCCCTTTTATACCTAGGTCTATAGTTTCTCTACTGAAGGAGCAGTGAGACTATGAAACTCTCTGCCAAAAGATGTTGTAAAAGTTAATTTGTCTAAAGAGGGGGTTGGATGCCATTTTTGAAAGACATATTATCACAAGTTTATTACTTATTCTGATTTCCGAATTTGCAGTCGGGAAATAAGATTTCCCCCTTACATGAGGCAATCTGCAACTGCTTTTTAGGAATTTTTGCCTTCCTCTGGATCAACTTTAAGGCACTGTTCACACAGAGCAAAACTCGTCAATAACCGGCCGAAAATGCCTCCCACTGATTTCAATGGGAGGTGGAGGCAGTTTTCTCCCGTGAGCGGTAAAACCGCCTCGCGGGAGAAAAGAAGGGACATGCCCTATCTTCGCACGTTTACGCCTCTGACCTCCCGTTGACATCAATGGGAGGCAGAGAAAGCGTATTTCGCTGAGTTTTTTGCCCATAGCACTCAAATGGGCACGAGCGAAAAACGCGGCGAAAATCGCGGCAAACGCCGTGCAGGAAGGTCAAAATCTGCCTCAAAATCAAAAACGGAATTTTGAGGCAGAATTTTCCTCCTGCAAAAAACTCTGTGTGAACACAGCCTAAAGGATTATAGATTAAACTTGACTGCGTGCTTTTTTTCAATCTTATCAACTATGTGACTATGTCATAGTTTGTCCAATGACCACACATTATAAAGACTGTTAAGACTGCGGCCACGGACACCAGCTGGCGCGGCCTTCGCGTTCTGGACTGTGTTGTAGGGTGTGTGCGCTTGTCCCCGGCCTTAAAGGGCCAGCGCGCAAACTCTAAAGTTTCCCTAACCTATCCCCAGATCACCCTGGACTATAAAAAGGGCTCCGCCCTCCCCCACCTTGCCTGAGCATTGTTGTAGTTTTTCCATATTCGTATTGTAAATGGTCCCTTAGTATCCCGCTCCCAGTGTTCCCGCGCCCTGCTACCTGTATCCTGTATCCTGTATCCGGTGCTGTGTTTTGTAACTGAGCCTGTCTAGTGTTAGAGTCGTGTCATGCCATGCCTGCTGTTATACGCCACGTCTGGTGTCATCTGCCACTCCCTGGTATCATCTGCCACATCTGGCGCAACCTGCCACGCCTGCTGTTAAACACCACGTCTGGTGTTGTCTGCTAATTCTGGTATTATCCGCCACATCTGGCGCAACCTGCCACATCTAGCCCCATCCGTGCCATAGCCTCTGCCACCACTGTCTGGACTATCTCAGGTACCCTTGTGCTACGAACTTGTTATATAGACTTTGCATGGACTGTGACTTGGCCAGCTGCCTCTCCGCTACGGCGGAGCAGCCTAGTGGGTCCACATACCCCTAGATCGTGACAAAGACAACTAGAAGAAAATGAAGATGATATGATTTGGTCCTTTGTACATAAGCCATGGCTACATTTTAAGGACAATTCCTAATCCACATAAGCACCTGGAAATCTAGAGACAAATATTTAAGCGGCCATGGAATCATTGCTGACATGCTCCACACTTTGTAAGAGTGTTAATTAGTGTTGATGTTTAATATCTCACCTTATTCTCTCAATTTAATGGTTGCATTTACTTTATTTTCATGAAGATGGTAAGCAAAAATCTGCAGTTAGCACCTCAAGCAGGAGTTCAGGTAAGGAAAGAAAACTTGACAGCCACGACATATATTTCCTAGTCAACGTTTATCATATTCCAATCTCACAACACTGGTCCACACAATTGGATGTCTGTGCTGAGGGGCCCAGATCTGGATGTAATGTAGGTCAGGGTTGACATATTTCGGGAGCGTTGTGTGGGAAAGCTTACACAGCATGATCTGCTCTCTGCTAGATTTCTTTAATGTATCTGAAAATGCTGAGAGGGAAATTGCTGCAGGAAAATGTTTATTTTTACTTTTCACTTTAAAAATATGAAATATGAAAAGGATTAAAGGAAAAGACATTTGATCCTCCACCTTTCCGGAGACATGTTATTTCTTTTACTTACAAAGAATTCAGTGACCTAGTTTAACCCCCAAATTTTTTTTCATAAAAAAAAGAGCTCATTAGGTTACTGTTATATTTATAAAGCAGAAAATATTTAAAACGTCTAATTGCTATTTGTAACAAATATCTTTTACGGCCTCTCTTACATTTTAAGCAGGGTTCCCATGTAGCATTTCCACCACAGAATTGTGTGCGGAAATTCCGTAGCATTTACAGTAGCAGCAAAGTTGATGAGATTTAGAAAATCTCATGCCCACGCTGCGGGGGAAAAACGCAGCGTAAACGTTAATAAATTGATCTGTGGCATGTAAGTTTATGCTGCGTTTTTGTTGATTTTCTGTTGCGGGTTTTCCCCATTGAATTCAATGGGGATGTAAAACCCACAACAGCAAGCCAAGCTTTGCGACTTTTGCGGCGTAATAGCAGCGATTACGCCTCAAAAATCGCAACTCCGGAAAAATACAGATTTACCCAGAACACCCTCCTTCCTGCAGTCCAGCCTCCTGGGATGACGTTTCATCCCATGTGACCGCTGAAGCCAATCACAGGCTGCAGCGTCATATGGCCTACAACGTCATCGTAGGAGACAAGACTACACTCCGTAGGAGACCAGACTACAAACGCTTTCTTCCGCAGTGGAAATTCAGTTCGAATAACCGGACCACAATGTGATCCGATTTTTCGGACGGAGTGTACTGCGGGTTTCAGGTCGGACACGCTGTGTGATTTTTACACAGCGTATCCAACCCGTTGGAACCCGACCTTAGAATGTATGTAAAAAATGCCATGCATTTCAAACATTTTGTGGTGTTTTTTACATGCGTCTAGTGGCATTTGTTTTATTCAGTGCCATTTTGTACATACATACTGCATTTTATTCAGTGCCATTTTGTCTCGATATCATTCTCTATGGAACTTCAAAAACACCACGAACATGCTCCATTTTCATAGAAAAAAAAGCCACTAACCACAAAAACAACAAAACGCTATGTATAAAAATATTCTCATATTTCCCTATGGACTTTAAACTAAACTCTGGTCTCAGCGTTTTTGATTAAAAAAATTGCCAAAAAAGGCCACAAAAATGCCACTGAATAATGTGTCAAAACGTGTGTGAAGCCAGCCTAATTGCTCTAAACAAGTTGGCAATTTTGCTACTTTAGCTGTCCATATATAATAACATATTCCAATCTATAGCACATAATACATCAGGTAGTGTCCGTAATGATTTATGTATTATAACCAATTTCACAGTCTAAGCAAATCTAGACCAAGGTTGGTAGAAATCTCATGGAAAAAAAATTGGAGGGGGCCACAATAGTAATAAATTCATATAATGAGTAGCTGACTAATCACATATGTCGTTTTTGTGGCAGGTTTTTTTTTCAAAACCAAAGCTTGGATACAAAAAGAAGTAAAAGTATAAAGGAAAGACCGATAAGCCTTTAAATGCCTATGTCTTGTTTGGGAAGCTCAGGATGGAACTGGGTGGTAGAGGTCCCTAAGTGATGAAGGCACCTCGGCAATTTGCCCTTCCTATAATCAGCCCTATTTCCAGGAGCTTGCTTTATCATTCTTTGTTTGCTTGTTAAAGGTGTACCACCAAGAGTGAATGGACTTTATCATGTTTCCTATACTGAGATGGATTCAAGGCTGTTGCCCTTTTAACCATTTCCAATCCACCTTTGGAGGACTAAGTGCAGTAATAGGGTTATATGTGCTTCCTAGATGTCTAGGTTTGCCTTGCTCTGAGATACAACATTAAGATGAGCTGTTTGATTAGGACTTGCTGTCAACTTTGGAGAAATGGAAAATTCAAGGTTGGAAGAAATTTCTATACATCGAAACTATAAAATTTGGAAGAAATTGTAAAATGTCCGCAAGGCTGTGCAGTGCTCTGTCTGTCACAGGAACGGGGTAAGGTAAGTACAATATTTTTTGGGGGGGTCTATGTGGCAATATACTCGGGGGAGGGGATTGCGGCAAGAGCACTATATACACGGGGGGATTGCTGTGTTGCACTATATACAAGTGGTGAGATGTATGGCACTATATACAAAAGAGGGGAGCTGTGTGGCCCTATATACAAGGGGAGGGCTGTGTTGCACTATATACAAGGGGAGGCCTGTGTGGCATTATATACAAGGGGGGGCTGTGTTGCACTATATACAAAGGGGGCTGTGTGGCAGGATACACAAGGGCAGTGTGGCACTATTTACAAGAGGGGAGGCCTGTGTGGAGATATCTACAGGGAGTCTGCGTGTGGCGCTATCTACAGGGGGTCTGTGTGGTGCTATCTACAGGGTGCTGTGTGGCACTATCTACAGGGGGGCTGTGTGGCACTATCTATAGGGAGCTATGTGTGATGATATTTACAGGGGGGCTGTGTGTGGCGCTATCTACAGGGGCTGTGTGTGGCGCTATCCACAGAGGGCTGTGTGTGGTGCTATCCACAGGGGGTGTGTGTGGCGCTCGTTACAGGGTGGGCTGTGTGGCGCTATCTATAGATGGCGCTGTGTGTGATGCTGTCTACAGGGGCTGTGTGTGACGCTATCTACAGGGGGTCTGTGTGGCGCTATCTATAGGGACAGTGATGGTGTAGTGAAGGATTCTTTCATTGATGCCTATAATTGGTGTTTATAACTGTCGTCTATTTTACTAGTGTACTTGTAATATTATAGTATTTAAAAAAGTAATTAAAACTCATTTAAAATAAGTTTTCTTATTCTCTTATTTAGTCGCTATATTAGCATTTTCTGGCGGTATTACTTTTGATCATCAGATCGCCCACCAATGATGAAGACTTGCCCTGCTCCCTAAATGCTCCGCGCGGGAGCTGCCAAGATTTAAAGGGAACATTGGTTCTGACCGACGCCCTCAATCAAGCAGATGGATTACTGACCTTTCCATAATCCCAAAATGCCCCTAATAGCAAGCAGCCTCCTGCAGCCATGCACCATCTGTGAGCTACCAGTACAAGCCAATGAGATTATCATCACTCACCTAACATCAGTTTTGTCCCTCTGTATCAGGATGTGACTGCTGAATCTATTGTTTAGGTTCCCTTGAATTTTGCCTCTTAAGATTCCTAGCCCTCATTATCTAATAAATCTTACCCTTTTGGCTTCCTAGTCTAGTTCATTGCTGCATTAAGGGCCTTTCACACCGGTCGATATTCGGCCGGTGCAGCGAGCAACCGATCAACGAGACACCGAGCTATGGATAGGGACGAGCGTCCGTTACTCTGATCACTCGTCCCCATACATTATTATCATGTCGGCAGCGCATCTCCCTGTTTACTATACGACTAGCAGATGATCGAGCGTTTGCTCGTTCATCTGCTGATCGCTGCCCTGTTTACACAGGACAATTATCGGCAACAAACGTTCTATGAATGCTCGCCTGCCCGATAATCGTCCTGTGTAAAACCCCCTTTATGCTCCTGCTCTCTGACTAGCTACGCTTCAAACCATCATAAATATAGCAGCTACGGTGATCTCTCTGTCTAGCGGTTATAATAACGGTCCTTCTCTCTGACTGGCTACGTATCAATCCATCATGAATATAGCAGCTAGGGAGATCTCTCTGTCTAGCAGTTATAATAATGCTCCTGCTATCTGACTAGCTCCGAATCAATCTATCATGAATATAGCAGCTAAGGTGATCTCTCTGTCTAGCAGTTATAATAACACTCCTGCTCTCTGACTAGCTCCGCATCAATCCATCATGAATATAGCAGCTAGGGTGATCTCTCTGTCTAGCGGTTATAATAATACTCCTGCTCTCTGACTGGCTCCGCATCAATCCATCATGAATATAGCAGCTAGGGTGATCTCTGCCTAGCAGTTATAATAACACTCCTGCTCTCTGACTGGCTCCGCATCAATCCATCATGAATATAGCAGCTAGGGTGATCTCTCTGTCTAGAAGTTATAATAACGCTCCTGCTCTCTGACTAGCTCTGCATCAATCCATCATGAATATAGCAGCTAGGGTGATCTCTCTGTCTAGAAGTTATAATAACGCTCCTGCTCTCTGACTAGCTCCGCATCAATCCATCATGAATATAGCAGCTAGGGAGATCTCTCTGTCTAGCAATAATAATAACGCTCTTGCTCTCTGACTTGCTCCGCATCAATCCATCATGAATATAGCAGCTAGGGTGATCTCTCTGTCTAGAAGTTATAATAACGCTCCTGCTCTCTGACTAGCTCCGCATCAATCCATCATGAATATAGCAGCTAGGGAGATCTCTCTGTCTAGCAATAATAATAACGCTCTTGCTCTCTGACTAGCTCCGCATCAATCCATCATGAATATAGCAGCTAGGGTGATCTCTTTGTCTAGCGGTTATAATAATGTTCCTGCTGTCTGACTAGCTCTGCTTCAATCCATCGTGAATATAGCAGCTAGGGTGATCTCTCTGTCTAGCGGTTATAATAACGCTCCTGCTCTCTGACTGGCTCTGCATCAATCCATCATGAATATAGCAGCTAGGGTGATCTCTCTGTCTAGCGGTTATAATAATGTTCCTGCTGTCTGACTAGCTCTGCATCAATCCACCATGAATATAGCAGCTAGGGTGATCTCTCTGTCTAGCGGTTAGAATAATGTTCCTGCTCTCTGACTAGCTACGCTTCAAACCATCATGAATATAGCAGCTAGGGTGATCTCTCTGTCTAGCAGTTATAATAACGTTCCTGCTCTCTGACTAGCTCCGCATCAATCCATCATGAATATAGCAGCTAGGGTGATCTCTCTGTCTAGCAGTTATAATAACGCTTCAGCTCTCTGACTAGCTCCGCATCAATCCATCATGAATATAGCAGCTAGGGTGATTTCTCTGTCTAGCAGTTATAGTAACGCTCCTGCTCTCTGACTAGCTCTGCTTCAAACCTTCATAAATATAGCAGCTAGGGTGATCTCTCTGTCTAGAAGTTATAGTAACGCTCCTGCTCTCTGACTAGCTCTGCTTCAAACCTTCATAAATATAGCAGCTAGGGTGATCTCTCTGTCTAGCGGTTATAATAATGTTCCTGCTGTCTGACTAGCTCTGCTTCAATCCATCATGAATATAGCAGCTAGGGTGATCTCTCTGTCTAGCGGTTAGAATAATGTTCCTGCTCTCTGACTAGCTACGCTTCAAACCATCATGAATATAGCAGCTAGGGTGATCTCTCTGTCTAGCAGTTATAATAACGTTCCTGCTCTCTGACTAGCTCCGCATCAATCCATCATGAATATAGCAGCTAGGGTGATCTCTCTGTCTAGCAGTTATAATAACGCTTCAGCTCTCTGACTAGCTCCGCATCAATCCATCATGAATATAGCAGCTAGGGTGATTTCTCTGTCTAGCAGTTATAGTAACGCTCCTGCTCTCTGACTAGCTCTGCTTCAAACCTTCATAAATATAGCAGCTAGGGTGATCTCTTTGTCTAGTGGTAATAATAACACTCTTGCTCTCTGACTAGCTCCGCAACAATCCATTATGAATATAGCAGCTAGAGTGATCTCTCTGTCTAGCGGTTATAATAACGCTCCTGCTCTCTGACTAGCTCCGCATCAATCCATCATGAATATAGCAGCTAGAGTGATCTCTCTGTCTAGCAATAATAATAACGCTCTTGCTCTCTGACTAGCTCCGCATCAATCCATCGTGAATATAGCAGCTAGGGTGATCTCTCTGTGTAGCGGTTATAATAATGTTCCTGCTCTCTGACTAGCTACGCTTCAAACCATCATGAATATGGCAGCTAGGGTGATCTCTCTGTCTAGCAGTTATAATAACGCTCCTGCTCTCTGACTAGCTCCGCATCAATCCATCATGAATATAGCAGCTAGGGTGATCTCTCTGTCTAGCGGTTATAATAACGCTCCTGCTCTCTGACTAGCTCCGCATCAATCCATCATGAATATAGCAGCTAGGGTGATCTCTCTGTCTAGCAGTTATAATAACGTTCCTGCTCTCTGACTAGCTCCGCATCAATCCATCATGAATATAGCAGCTAGGGTCATCTCTCTGTCTAGCAGTTATAATAACGCTCCTTCTCTCTGACTGGCTACGTATCAATCCACCATGAATATAGCAGCTAGGGTGATCTCTCTGTCTAGCTGTTATAATAATGTTCCTGCTCTCTGACTAGCTACGCTTCAAACCATCATGAATATGGCAGCTAGGGTGATCTCTCTGTCTAGCAGTTATAATAACGCTCCTGCTCTCTGACTAGCTCTGCATCAATCCATCATGAATATAGCAGCTAGGGAGATCTCTCTGTCTAGCAGTTATAATAACACATCTGCTCTCTGACTGGCTCCGCATCAATCCATCATGAATATAGCAGCTAGGGTGATCTCTCTGTCTAGCAGTTATAATAACACATCTGCTCTCTGACTGGCTCCGCATCAATCCATCATGAATATAGCAGCTAGGGTGATCTCTCTGTCTAGCGGTTATAATAACACATCTGCTCTCTGACTGGCTCCGCATCAATCCATCATGAATATAGCAGCTAGGGTGATCTCTTTGTCTAGTGGTAATAATAACACTCCTGCTCTCTGACTAGCTCCGCATCAATCCATCATGAATATAGCAGCTAGGGTGATCTCTCAGTCTAGCAGTTATAATAACACTCCTGCTCTCTGACTAGCTCCGCATCAATCCATTATGAATATAGCAGCTAGGGTGATCTCTCTGTCTAGCGGTTATAATAACGCTCCTGCTCTCTGACTAGCTCCGCATCAATCCATCATGAATATAGCAGCTAGGGTGATCTCTCTGTCTAGCAGTTATAATAACGTTCCTGCTCTCTGACTAGCTCCGCATCAATCCATCATGAATATAGCAGCTAGGGTCATCTCTCTGTCTAGCAGTTATAATAACGCTCCTTCTCTCTGACTGGCTACGTATCAATCCACCATGAATATAGCAGCTAGGGTGATCTCTCTGTCTAGCTGTTATAATAATGTTCCTGCTCTCTGACTAGCTCCGCATCAATCCATCATGAATATAGAAGCTAGGGTGATCTCTCTGTCTAGAAGTTAGAATTACGCTCCTGCTCTCTGACTAGCTACGCTACAAACCATCATGAATATAGAAGCTAGGGTGATCTCTCTGTCTAGTGGTTATAATAACGCTCCTGCTCTCCGACTAGCTCCGTATCAATCCATTATGAATATAGCAGCTAGGGTTAACTCGCTGTCTAGCAGTTATAATTACACTCCTGCTCTCTGACTAGATAATCTTCAAACCATCATGAATATAGCAGCTAGGGTGATCTCTCTTTCTAGCAGTTATAATAACGCTCCTGCTCTCTGACTAGCTCCGCATTAATCCATCATGAATATAGCAGCTAGGGTGATCTCTCTGTCTAGCGGTTATAAAAATGTTCCTGCTCTCTGACTAGCTACGCTTCAAGCCATCATGAATATAGCAGCTACGGTGATCTGTCTGTCTAGCAGTTATAATTACGCTCCTGCTCTCTGACTAGCTCCGCATCAATCCATCATGAATATAGCAGCTAGGTAGATCTCTGTCTAGCGGTTATAATAAGTCTCCAGCAAGGGCACGGACACACGATGAAAGAGTAGGGGGAGGGCCAACATGACCAGGGTGACAGGGGAGGTAGAGGTTAATAGGTTTGGGAAGAAGGGGAGGAAAAGGAGGTAGTGGCATAAAGGGGGCGTAGATTAGGGAAGGCACATAAGGCGAGGAGCAGCAGCTTCGCGCCATTCAGGAGGACAGTAAAACATTGTAACTACTGACCTCTAACATGCAGGCCTTGATGGAGCAGTTGCGGGCAGCGGTGGCGGAGCGGGGTATGGCCTGGCTGGAAGAGGAGTTAGGCCGGACGGGTCCTGTGGCATCTGGGCAGGACCTGTTTGCAGCTGCAGGGTCTGCAGAGTCGCCTGGGATGTCCCCCCCGGCGACGCTATTACCGGAAGTGATGGCGTCTCTTCCCCGTCGGTCTCGGCGGTCGCGGCCTCCAGAGCGCCTCAGTCCGGAAGCGCTGCCTCGGGTTCGGCGCAGGCTTAGGAGCCCCACGAGGGACCCTACAGGCCGGGCTTCCGCTTCCACTGTCCGGGGGCGGGGGTCCAGGTCTGAGAGGAATCCTGTTTGCCGGCCGAGCCCTGCGGAGAGAGAAGGACTGGATTCCAGGCAGAGGGGACGGCCTTCTGTCTCCAGATCTACACCATGTGGAGCTGCAGCGGGCCGGTCTGGTGATGATCCTGTCGGACAGCCTGCCAGGCGCATGATTGATGTCCCTGGGCTTACGCGCAGGCCGCAGTCGGCGGTGCTGCAGAGGAGTGCTGATGAGGACGATGCAGTGAGGATGTTGGGATGGCCCCAGTCAGCGACGGTGGTACCCGAGGTACAAGACGGTGGAAACAACTGCAGAGCCTGCGGCAATGGTCCTGGTCAAAGTTGTCTGGAAGTCGCTGAAGATGGTGCCGTGCCTGATGTGGAAGGTCGTCTTGGGGATTCCATCGCTCCGACTGGTGGGAACTCTGCGCCCACGCAGCTCGGTGAGTCAGGATCACCTTTTCCTACTTTTCCTGCTATATTTAGGCCCCCGGGGGTTGGGGGTGGCTCCCAAGGGGGGTCAGTTAGAGATTCGGGTAGTAATGGGGCGGTGTCTGTGTCTAGTGAGGGGGAAGATGTTCGGGAGTTATTGGGTTGCGTAAAAGCTCTGCTGGCGCGTTGCGAGGGTGGTTGGTCGCAAGCCCCATCCCCGGTCTCGGCGTGGGTTCCTGGGTCGGGTGAATCATTAGCGGAAGTTGTGCGTCCCTCTGGGGCAGCCCCCCCGGGGGGTGGGGGTGGGGTTACGGTATCGGTACAGACTGATAAAGATAAAGAAGTGGATAGGGTGCAGTTGGACAATAAGGCGAAAGGGGAGGTGTATGTCTGTTTCGAGGGGCCGTTGGGCGCTCATTTAAAACCGGAAGTCAGGGAGAAGATTTAGAAGGATGAATATGTGGAAATATTCTCCCTTCTCCCTTTAGAGAAATTAAATTTAGATAAAGGTAAGAGGTGGGAGAGTAAGAAAGAGGAGGAGGAGAAGCGAAGATATCGGTTAATCCCGCAAACATTCTTGAACTGGTTGCAGGCTTTTGCCATTCTGGCGAGCGTTATAGGGGAAAAGGCTCCGGAAAATTGTTCAGCCCTTTTCAGTTACATGGACGCGATAGGGGAGGCCCATCGGGCGTATGGGGGCCAGACATGGTTGCGATATGATGAGCAGTTTAGACAGAGAAAAGCGATTCGTCCAAATATCAGATGGGATAACAAGGACATTGGGCTATGGTTAAGGGTGATGGCCCTGGCTAAGTTTGGGCAGTCCTTTCCAGGGGGTGCCGGAGTCGCCGGCCCCTCTGGACAAGCTGGTCAAACCGGAAGTGCGACAGGCGGGAGGATGGGATTGTGCTGGCAGTTTAATGATGGCCAATGCAAGTTTGGGGCGGCCTGTAAGTTTAAACATTCCTGTTCGTCCTGCGGCGGGACTTTGCACGGGTCCGCAAAATGTTTTAAAAAAGGTGAGGGGTGGGGGTAGTGGTAGCCATGGGTCTGACGCCGGTGAAGTGGGTAGAGATGGAACCCTACCTAAATAGGTTCCCGGACAAAGAGAGTGGTAGAATGTTGTTACACGGTTTTCAGTTTGGTTTTAAAATCTCTTCCCCCCCTCACGTGGTTCCTTTTTCGGTGCGGAATTTGCGATCAGCGCTGCAATATCCCGAGGTGGTTATGGACAAGTTGTGTAAGGAAGTCCGGTTAGGGAGAATGTCGGGCCCCTTCTGGTCTATCCCAATCCCTTATCTTGTGGTCTCCCCTCTGGAGGCAGTGCCAAAGAAGGAGCCGAATAAATTTCGGCTCATTCATCATCTGTCTCACCCGCGGGGGTTGTCTGTTAATGACGGCATCGCCCCAGAGCTGTGCTCACTAGTTTATACGTCATTTGATGCGGCGGTGGAGTGGGTACGGCGCTACGGGATGGGCGCGCTTATGGCTAAGACCGATATTGAATCTGCGTTTCGCCTTCTTCCCGTGCATCCCGATAGTCAGCGGCTGTTAGGATGTTACTGGAATGGGGCGTATTATATGGATCGTTGTCTTCCCATGGGCTGCTCGGTTTCTTGCGCCTATTTTGAGGCTTTCAGTACGTTCCTGGAATGGGTGGTTTGTGAGGTGGCGGGGATCACATCGCTCATTCATTATTTTGACAACTTTCTTTGTGTAGACCCCGCGTGTTCATCGGTGTGTGCTAATTTGTTGGGCGCGGTGCAATGGGTGGCTCATCGTTTTGGGGTTCCTTTGTCCCCGGAAAAAACGGAGGGTCCCACGACTTGCATTGTTTTTCTAGGGATTACGTTGTATTCTGTGGCTATGGAATGCTGTCTCCCTAGTGATAAATTGGATGCGCTGCGGGGGGAGTTGAATAGGGTGGATCGACTTAAAAAAATACCGCTACGGGAGTTGCAATCGTTGCTGGGCAAGCTTAATTTCGCGTGTCGGATAATGCCGATGGGTAGGATTTTTTGTAGGAGGTTGGCGGCAGCAACGGCGGGCGTTCAGGCTCTGCATCATTTTGTTAGGTTAAATAGGGAACACCGGGATGATTTGGCGGTATGGCGGGAGTTCTTGGAGTTGTATAATGGGAGGACGTTATTTATATCCCCGGTAGTGGATAATGTGCAATGGGAGTTGTTTACGGATGCATCAGGTAGCGTGGGTTTCGGCGTTTATTGCAAGGGACAATGGTGCGTGGGGAAGTGGCCAGCAGAATGGGTGACATTGGGGTTGGTGCGCAATCTGGTACTGCTGGAGCTTTTTCCCATATTGGTGGCGGTGGAGGTCTGGGGGGAGCGTTTCCGGGATGGCAAAGTGTGATTCCACTGTGATAACATGGGGGTGGTGTTAGCCATCAATAACGTGTCAGCGTCTTCACCCCCAGTAGTTAGGTTGTTGCGGCAGCTGGCGTTGCGGTGCTTGTCACTCAATGCTTGGATTGTAGCGGTCCATGTTCCTGGGGTGAAAAATTACATTGCAGATTCTCTCTCTCAGTGGGAGCGTTTTCGGCTTTTGGCTCCGGAAGCAGAGGTGGCAGGGATCGCCTTCCCAGAGCGGCTATGGGACTTGGTCTACGAGCAGCGGGAGTTTTGATAAGGTCCTCTCTAGCGCCTGGTACATGGTCGGGGTACGATGCGGTGTGGAGGGACTGGATGGCATGGTTGGTGGGTATGCCGGAAGCATGCTCGAGTGATGATCAGGTGGAAGCCTTATTGGGGTTATTGGGTCAGGTGGCAGAGGCGGGCTGGTCGTTGTCAAAGGTGTCTCGTTTTGTGGCGGCGCTAGCTTTCGGTTTTAAGCCAAGAGGTAAAAGGGATATTACAAAGGAGTTCCGGGTTGTCCAGGCCCTGAAGGGGTTTCGTAGAGGTGGGAGTCGGCCGGACGGCCGTCGTCCTGTATCTTTTGGGTTATTGGTGGGGGGGTGTTTTTGGGGTTTTGAGGTGAAACTTTTTAGTTTGGCTTTTTCTTTGGCTTTCTTTGGGGCGTTTCGGGTGAGGGAATTAGTGGCTCCCTGTAAAAAGAAGGAGGGGGGTTTGCAGTTGGAAGATGTATTGTGGTCGGTGGAGAGGGTGGAGTTTTGGGTTAGACGTTCTAAGACGGAACAACGTGGCAGGGGGAAGAGGGTGGTGTTAGGGGCGGTAAAGGGGGCGAGTATGTGCCCGGTGGGTTGCTTTGCTGGTTATGCTGTGGTAAACAAAAATCATAGTCGGGGTCCGCTATTGTGTCATGATGATGGTTCTTTCCTGTCACGTTGTCAGTTTTCTGGTGTTTTTCGCAGATGCCTCGAGGTGTTAGGTTTGGATGTGTCGGTTTATTCTCCTCATTCATTTCGCATCGGGGCTGCTACGGAGGCGCAGCGCGGGGGTTGGGTCCTGAGGTGGTGAAGAGGATAGGTCGGTGGGAGTCTGGGAGATACAAAACTTATGTGCGTCCCCAGCTTGTGTGATGACAGCTGGTTTTGGTTACTTTCCCTGCTCTTTCCTTCTCGCCTCCCCCCCCCCTCCTCCCATTATTTGGTGATGTTTAAAACTGTTCTCAATGTTCTTCTTCTGTCATTTTAGGTGGCTTACCATCCTTGGTCTGGATACTGGGGCACTCTTATGTGCACTGGGGGGCTTTGAGAGCGGATGTTCGCCCGGATGGGCGGCAGCTAGGGTTCCAGAGACCTTCGGTGGTCATACATTGGTTAGGCATACGAGGTATGGTGTGGAGTCAAGTTTTGCCCGATATTCATAGATATGCCCAGTTAGATCGGGCGCCAGACGTGTTGGTTCTCCATGTGGGGGGTAACGATTTGGGGACAGGTCCTTTTAGAGAACTGATCAGGGACATAAAGTATGGTCTGCTCCAGTTGTGGTCCTGTTTTCCCAAGGTGAAGGTGGTCTGGTCTGAAATTGTCCCTCGCAGCGTCTGGAGACACGCGCGGTCAGTGTCAAGCATTAACAAGGCACGGGTCAAGGTTAATCTGGCAGTGTCTAGTTTTGTGGTTAGGAGTGGGGGTTTTTTCGTGAGGAACTATGATTTTGAAGATGGCCAGGGCCAATTCTGGTTGGGCGATGGAGTCCATCTGAATGCGGTTGGCATCGATCTTTGGGCTTTGTGTCTGCAGGAAGGCATTGAACGAGCACTGGTAGATGGTGGGGGCTCTCATACTTAAAGGTGTTTAAGTATGTTCGTTTGGCGGATTGGGGGTCCTTGGAGTTGGTGGTAAATTGAAGTGGGGGATTCATCATAGGGATGGTCCCTAACAATTACACAATTGCTCATGGGTATGGGCTTATTTTGGGCTCCTGCTGGGTGGTGTCCCGGGGAGTGGGTTTTCATCCTTGGCAAGCTAACTGCAGAGTAGAAAGGTGCCTCTGAGCCTGTAGGGAGACGGCTGGGAGTAAGTGGTTATACAGGTGGGCAGTTCGGCGGCAAAATTTGCAGCTCCAAGGACTTCCCTTTCCTCGTTATGTGTTATGTTTTTATTTATAGAGCAGTGTTTATGTTTATTTAAATATGTTAATAATAAAATGGCTGCTGTGGCCGAATTTATCCAACCCACTGTCTGGTGTTTTGTTTATGGGTATGGTTAGGTGGGGGGGAACGAGGTAGAGGGCCACGGGGGTCAGATAGGGCAGGAGATTATTGGGGGAGGTGGTGTTTTAGAAAAATGGAAAAGAGGGTAATATAGGACGAGCTCTGTAATTCCATGGTCATGCTCTCTGACTAGCTCTGCTTCAAACCTTCATGAATATAGCAGCTAGGGTGATCTCTCTGTCTAGCGGTTATAATAACACATCTGCTCTCTGACTAGCTCCGCATCAATCCATCATGAATATAGCAGCTAGGGTGATCTCTCTGTCTAGAAGTTATAATAACGCTCCTGCTCTCTGACTAGCTCCGCATCAATCCATCATGAATATAGCAGCTAGGGTGATCTCTCTGTCTAGCAGTTATAATAATGTTCCTGCTCTCTGACTAGCTCCGCATCAATCCATCATGAATATAGCAGCTAGGGTGATCTCTCTGTCTAGCAGTTATAATAACGCTCCAGCTCTCTGACTAGCTCTGCATCAATCCATCATGAATATAGCAGCTAGGGTGATCTCTCTGTCTAGCGTTTATAATAACGCTCCTGCTCTCTGACTAGCTCCGCATAAATCCATCATGAATATAGCAGCTAGGGTGATCTCTCTGTCTAGCGGTTATAATAACGCTCCTGCTCTCTGACTGGCTCCGCATCAATCCATCATGAATATAGCAGCTAGGGTGATCTCTCTGTCTAGAAGTTATAATTACGCTCCTGCTCTCTGACTAGCTCTGCATCAATCCATCATGAATATAGCAGCTAGGGTGATCTCTCTGTCTAGCAGTTATAATAACGCTGCTGCTCTCTGACTAGCTCCGCATCAATCCATCATGAATATAGCAGCTAGGGTGATCTCTCTGTCTAGCGTTTATAATAACGCTCCTGCTCTCTGACTAGCTCCGCATAAATCCATCATGAATATAGCAGCTAGGGTGATCTCTCTGTCTAGCGGTTATAATAACGCTCCTGCTCTCTGACTGGCTCCGCATCAATCCATCATGAATATAGCAGCTAGGGTGATCTCTCTGTCTAGCAGTTATAATAATGTTCCTGCTCTCTGACTAGCTCCGCATCAATCCATCATGAATATAGCAGCTAGGGTGATCTCTCTGTCTAGCAGTTATAATTACGCTCCTGCTCTCTGACTAGCTCCGCATCAATCCATCATGAATATAGCAGCTAGGGTGATCTCTCTGTCTAGCGGTTATAATAACGCTGCTGCTCTCTGACTAGCTCTGCATCAATCCATGATGAATATAGCAGCTAGGGTGATCTCTCAGTCTAGCAGTTATAATTACGCTCCTGCTCTCTGACTAGCTCCGCATCAATCCATCATGAATATAGCAGCTAGGGTGATCTCTCTGTCTAGCGGTTATAATAACGCTCCTGCTCTCTGACTAGCTCTGCTTCAATCCATCATGAATATAGCAGCTAGGGCGATCTCTCTGTCTAGCGGTTATAATATTGTTCCTGCTCTCTGACTAGCTCCGCATCAATCCATCATGAATATAGCAGCTAGGGTGATCTCTCTGTCTAGCGGTTATAATAACGCTCCTGCTCTCTGACTGGCTCCGCATCAATCCATCATGAATATAGCAGCTAGGGTGATCTCTCTGTCTAGAAGTTATTATTACGCTCCTGATCTCTGACTAGCTCTGCTTCAATCCATCATGAATATAGCAGCTAGGGTGATCTCTCTGTCTAGCAGTTATAACGCTCCTGCTCTCTGATTAGCTCTGCATCAATCCATCATGAATATAGCAGCTAGGGTGATCTATCTGTCTAGCGGTTATAATAACGCTCCTGCTCTCTGACTAGCTCCGCATCAATCCATCATGAATATAGCAGCTAGGGTTATTTCTCTGTCTAGCAGATAAAATAACGTTCCTGCTTTTTGACTAGCTCCGCATCAATCCATCATGAATATAGCAGCTAGTGTGATCTCTCTGTCTAGCAGTTATAATAATGCTCCTGCTATCTGACTAGCTATGCTTCAGACTATCATGAATATAGCAGCTAGTGTGATCTCTCTGTCTAGCAGTTATAATAACACTCCTGCTCTCTGACAAGCTCCACATCAATCCTTTATGAATATAGCAGCTAGTGAGAGCTCTCTGTCTAGCGGTTATAATAATGTTCCTGCTCTCTAACTAGCTCCGCATCAATCCATCATGAATATAGCAGCTAGAGTGATCTCTCTGTCTAGCAGTTATAATAACGCTCCAGCTCTCTGACTAGCTCTGCATCAATCCATCATGAATATAGCAGCTAGGGTGATCTCTTCGTAACAGCATGCAATGTCAATCAGCTGCTTCAAGGGCCAGCAAGATATTGTCGTGTATTAAATTAGGCATTGACTCGCGGGACAGGTATGTAATATTACCACTTTACAAAGCATTAGTGAGGCCTCATCTAGAATATGCAGTCCAGTTCTGGGCTCCAGTTCATAGAAAGGATGCCCTGGAGGTAGAAAAATACAAAGAAGAGCAACGAAGCTAAAAAGGGGCATGGAGAATCAAAGTTATGAGGAAAGATTAAAAGAACTAAACCTATTTAAGCCTTGAGAAAAAAACAACTAAGGGGGGACATGATTAACTTATATAAATATATTAATGGCACATACAAAAAATATGGTGAAATCCTGTTCCATTTAAAACCCCCTCAAAAAACAAGGGGGCACTCCCTCCGTCTGGAGAAAAAAAGGTTCAACCTGCAGAGGCGAAAAGCCTTCTTTACTGTGAGAACGGTGAATTTATGCAATAGCCACCGCAGGAGCTGGTCACAGCAGGGACAGTAGATGGCTTTAAAAAAGGCTTAGATAATTTCCTAGAACAAAAAAATATAAGTTCTTATGTGTAGAAATTTTTTTACTTCCCTTTTCCCGTCCCTTGGTTGAACTTGATGGTCATGTGTCTTTTTTCAACCGTACGAACTATGTAACTATTTAACTATGTAACTATGAAATGATCTACAACTCTTATCCTCCCTTATTACATTCGCTCACTCCCATCTGCAGAACTTCTTTAGTTCTTAAACAATTTGCCCCTAGGAATCGGACTTACTCCTGTGAAGGATAGTTTATTTGCTTATATTCTCTGTATGAAATTACATTGTGAATTATCAAGCAGGATGCCGAATTACTAAGATATGTATTATGTGAAAGTGATTATAATAATGTTTAAATGATTTAGTTTCGTGCAGCAGCCATCTTGTCTGGAGTTCCCATCTTGGTTCTTTTGTAGTGAATAGGAAAGTCATTGTTCCTTTAATACAAGTAATGTTGATTTCGTATGTTTTATCTTTGACCTTGGTTCCCATGCGAAGCTTGCAAAGAAGGAACAGTGATTGAGATGGGAGGATGGCAAATATGCGTGCGGGAGAGCCATCTTACGGGAACATTCTGCCCAAGAGAAATAAGGCCCCCTGCAAACCTAATGTGTGAAGAATTATAATGATGTATCTGGGATGTACGTTATGATCTGCTTTTTACTGAATAACAAATATTGTCACATTGTCTCTGATTGGTAAACCTCAAGCCTACACCCCTTCTGAATTTCAGTATTACAGTTTGAGCTTGGAAATAAATCCTTCAGAGGAGTATTTTGAGCATACCAGCAGCGTCTGTGTATTTTCTTCTCCTCTCTCGATATATATCGGTGAAATATCCTAATTGGGATACTGAATAATTGGGACTGGCCTGAGAGTCTAATATATTTTGAGCCATTGATTTCCACGACACTCCTAACATTCCCAGTTCTAAGCATGCCTTGAAAACAACTTTCTTCAAAGAGGGCTATATTATATAACTATAGTTTATTGTCATAGTCCACACACAATCTGACCCGTTCACAGATATCTACACCTCAACTAGCTAGTCTTGCATCATTCTGCACTTTATATCTGTGATGGCTCAGATACTGGCTGAATGAAGAGTTCATGCAGCTTTATTTATGTCCCCGTTTCCAACACAAGTGGCAGATCCCCGGACAAAAATTAACATTGTGTCACTTCTCCTATTCCATTTAGATTGTAAACTCCTTTAGACAGGGGCCTCTCCCTTTTTGTCCCATTGTTTGCTCATTTGTTTTTATTACTTCCCATTTAAGGCTATATTCACACGAAAGTGGAAAAAAAAATGTCCATTAAAAACTGATCATGTAAAGGATCTGCCAGGCACAACTTCTGTGTATACGCCCATAGGTAATCAGTCTGCACCTGAGTCTATTTCTCTGAGACTGACTCCATCTTCCACCACTCAGGATGGCAGGCTTAGGAGTGGGGGAGCCTATCGCAGCCTGGCCAGACGGAGCTAGCTCCCGCCCTCTGCCTATTTATACCTGCCTTTCCTGTTCCTCCTTTGCTTGTGATTCTTCTCGTGTGGTTTCCTGGCCCAGCTACAGCTTCTAACTATTTGATCCTGCTCCATACTGACCCTGGCTTACTGACTACTCTCCTGCTCTGCGTTTGGTACCTTGTTCACTCCTGGTTTGACTCGGCTCGTTCACCACTCTTGTTGCTCACGGTGTTGCCGTGGGAAACTGCCCCATTTCCCTTAGCTTTGTGTACCCTTGTCTGTTTGTCTCGTGCACTTACTGAGCGTAGGGACTGCCGCCCAGTTGTACCCCGTCGCCTAGGGCGGGTCGTTGCAAGTAGGCAGGGACAGAGTGGCGGGTAGATTAGGGCTCACTTGTCCGTTTCCCTACCCCCATCATTACAGATCAACTGTCAGTTTTTCATGGCCATTTTGCATCAATGTGTCTCTAAATTTTCATCCATTTCCAGTCCGTCTGTCCGTTTTTAATGGCCGATTGACATCCGTTTTGCATCAGTTTTTTCATGGTCGTTAAGAAAACTGATGAATTTCATTGGTCAGGCTTTTTTTTGTCCCAGCCCCCTGAAAACTCCCAAAGGAAGGTCACATGTTCACCTAGACACTATTTACAGCCTCCTTGTATATGATGCCACACACCTCCTGTATATGATGCCACACACCTCCTGTATATGGTGCCAGGCACCTCTCTGTATATGATGCCACACACCTCCTATGTATGATGCCACACACCTCGCTGTATATGATGCCACACACCTACTGTATATGCTACACACCTCCCTGTATATGATGCCACACACCTCTTGTATATGATGCCACACACCTCCTGTATATGCTACACACCTCCCTGTATATGATGCCTCACACCTCCCTGTATCACCTCCTGTATATGATGCCACACACCTCCCTGTATATGATGCCACACACCTCCCTGTATATGATGCCACACACCTCCCTGTATATGATGCCACACACCTCCCTGTATATGCTACACACCTCCCTGTATATGCTACACACCTCCCTGTATATGCTACACACCTCCCTGTATATGATGCCACACACCTCCCTGTATATGCTACACACCTCCCTGTATATGATGCCACACACCTCCCTGTATATGATGCCACACACCTCCCTGTATATAATGCCACACACCTCTTGTATATGATGCCACACACCTCCCTGTATATGCCACTGTCACGGCGCGGGGTTTCAACCCACTGGGCCGTACCATGTAGCGGAATAGCAGCTGTCCAAACAGGTACAATACAAAGTCTATAGTCCAGGAAGGGTACCTGAGGCAATGTAGACAGTAGCGGTGATTCAGGCTGAAGATAAGGCTCCGGCAGTAGAAAGACACCCGACGGGGTGTGACGCAGTAGAGGCAGAGGAAGACACAATTCAACTTCAACTCTAGATGGCACAGAGGCATGGTAGCAGGGGATACAGGGTACAGGCAGCAGGAACGGGTAACACTGGGAACTGGAAAACACTACGAGACCATTTGCAAGACAAACTTTAGGTACAACAACAACGCTCAGGCGAAAATCAAGAGGGCAGAGCCCTTTTATAGTCCAGCAGCATTCTGGACTGATTGCAGACTTCCTGCAATTATGCGCGCACTGGCCCTTTAAGGCCGTGCAAGCGCGGGCGCGCGCCCTGCGGAAGACAGTCACAGAATCAGGAAGTGTGTGCCGGCGTCTCTCAGGAGGGAGATGCTGCCGAGCACTCACACGGCCGCGTCCGTCCGGCAGAGGGTAAGTCAGAACGACGGGCCGCGGCCATAGACGTTACAGCCACACACCTCCCTGCAGATTATGCTACACACCTCCTGTATATGCCACACACCTCCCTGTATATGATGCCACACACCTCCCTGTATATGATGCCACACACCTAACTGTATATACCGCACATCCTCACCGTATATGCCGCACAGCCCGACATGACTGGGCTGTAAATCTACAGGGTTTTACACTTTTTCGGAAAGACAGGACAAATAGGAAAGGTGGTGGTGTATGTCTGTATGTGAGAAATGATATGAAGGCGAGTGTGAAAGAGACAATAGTGGGTGAATACTGTGAGGAGGTTGAAACCTTGTGGGTGGAACTAGAAAGGGAGGTAAACACTGAAAAAATTACTTTTGGTGTAATCTATAGACCCCCCAATATAACTGAGGAGATGGAAGTTCAGCTATATAAACAGATGGAGCGGGCTGCACAGGCGGGTACTGTAGTGATAATGGGAGATTTTAATTTCCGGGATATTAATTGGTGTCATGGTTCGGCTTCAACTGCAAAGGGGAGACATTTCCTCAACCTGTTGCAGGAAAATTTTATGGGCCAGTTTGTGGAAGACCCGACTAGAGGTGAAGCTCTGTTGGATCTGGTCATTTCTAATAATGCAGATCTTGTTGGGAATGTCAATGTTCGTGAAAACCTTGTTAACAGTGATCACAATATAGTTACATTTTACCTATACTGTAAAAAACAAACGCAGGCTGGGAGGGCAAAAACATTTAATTTTAAGAAAGCCAATTTCCCCAGGATGAGGGCTGCAATTCAGGATATAGACTGGGAAGAACTAATGTCAAATAATGGAACAAATGATAAATGGGAGATTTTCAAATCTACTTTGAGTTATTATAGTGCAAAATTTATTCCTACAGGTAACAAGTATAAACGACTCAAATTAAACCCCACATGGCTTACACATTCTGTGAAAGGGGCAATACATGACAAAAAAAGGGCATTTAAAAAATACAAATCTGAGGGTACAGCTGTAGCCTTTGTAAAATATAAAGAGCTTAATAAAATCTGTAAAAATGTAATAAAATCAGCAAAAATACAAAATGAAAGGCAGGTGGCCAAGGATAGTAAAACAAATCCCCAAAAATTCTTCAAGCATATAAATGCAAAAAAGCCCAGGTCTGAACATGTAGGACCCCTAGATAATGGTAATGGGGAGTTGATCACAGGGGATCAAGAGAAGGCAGAGTTACTAAATGGGTTGAAAAAAACGGGGAGTGGAATCCAGCGCTAGGTAGAGTAAAATGGAAACGGTTTCCAAGTTTAATGGTCAAAGTTCAAAGTAAAATCCAATGCAATGAAGTCCTGGTGTGGAGAAAGTGATTACAGCCAAGTTTAAGGACGCTGAAGCCGTCCGAAACGCGTAGGCTCTGAGGACACTTCCCCCTCACTTTCTCCACACCAGGACTTCATTGCATTGGGTTTTACTTTGAACTTTGACCATTAAACTTGGAAACCGTTTCCATTTTACTCTACCTAGCGCTGGATTCCACTCCCCGTTTTTTTCGCTGCTTCGTATCGTGTGCCGACACGAGGATACCGGGCGCTACCAGTGACACGTCCCATAGTGTCAGGTGAGCTGGAGGATTCCTCCCCATTTTCTATTTTTGTTACTAAATGGGTTCTTTAGCTCTGTATATACAACTGAAGAAAGAGCAGCTGATGTAGCCGGTGCCAGTGCTGTTAATATATCAGTTGATATACTGAATTGGATGAATGTAGAGATGGTCCAAGCTAAATTAAATAAAATAAATGTGCACAAGGCCCCGGGAAAGATGGGTTACACCCTAGAGTTCTTAAAGAGCTTAGTTCAGTTATTTCTGTCCCCCTTTTCATAATATTCAGAGAATCTCTAGTGACTGGCATAGTGCCAAGGGACTGGCGCAGGGCAAATGTGGTGCCTATTTTCAAAAAGGGCTCTAGGTCTTCCCCGGGTAATTATAGACCAGTAAGCTTAACATCCATCGTGGGGAAAATGTTTGAGGGGCTATTGAGGGACTATATACAGGATTATGTGACAATAAATAGCATTATAAGTGACAGCCAGCACGGTTTTACTAAGGACAGAAGTTGTCAAACTAACCTAATCTGTTTTTATGAAGAGGTGAGCAGAAGTCTAGACAGAGGGGCCGCTGTGGATTTAGTGTTTTTGGACTTTGCAAAGGCATTTGACACTGTCCCCCATAGACGCCTAATGGGTAAATTAAGGACTATAGGTTTAGAAAATATAGTTTGTAATTGGATTGAGAATTGGCTCAAGGACCGTATCCAGAGAGTTGTGGTCAATGATTCCTACTCTGAATGGTCACCGGTTATAAGTGGTGTACCCCAGGGTTCAGTGCTGGGACCCCTATTATTCAACTTATTTATTAATGATATAGAGGATGGGATTAATAGCACTATTTCTATTTTTGCAGATGACACCAAGCTATGCAATATAGTTCAGACTATGGAAGATGTTCATGAATTACAGGCAGATTTAAACAAACTAAGTGTTTGGGCGTCCACTTGGCAGATGAAGTTTAATGTAGATAAATGTAAAGTTATGCATCTGGGTACCAACAACCTGCATGCATCATATGTCCTAGGGGGAGCTACACTGGCGGATTCACTTGTTGAGAAGGATCTGGGTGTACTTGTAAATCATAAACTCAATAACAGCATGCAGTGTCAATCAGCTGCATCAAAGGCCAGCAGGATATTGTCGTGTATTAAAAGAGGCATGGACTCGCGGGACAGGGATGTAATATTACCACTTTACAAAGCATTAGTGAGGCCTTATCTAGAATATGCAGTCCAGTTCTGGGCTCCAGTTCATAGAAAGGATGCCCTGGAGTTGGAAAAAATACAAAGAAGAGCAACGAAGCTAATTAGGGGCATGGAGAATTTAAGTTATGAGGAAAGATTGAAAGAATTAAACCTATTTAGCCTTGAAAAAAGACGACTAAGGGGGGACATGATTAACTTATATAAATATATTAATGGCACATACAAAAAATATGGTGAAATCCTGTTCCTTGTAAAACCCCCTCAAAAAACAAGGGGGCACTCCCTCCGTCTGGAGAAAAAAAGGTTCAAGCTGCAGAGGCGACAAGGCTTCTTTACAGTGAGAACGGTGAATTTATGGAATAGCCTACCGCAGGAGCTGGTCACAGCAGGGACAGTAGATGGCTTTAAAAAAGGGTTAGATAATTTCCTAGAACAAAAAAATATTAGCTCCTATGTGTAGAAATTTTTCCTTCCCTTTTCCCTTCCCTTGGTTGAACTTGATGGACATGTGTCTTTTTTCAGCCGTACTAACTATGTAACTATGTAACTATGTACTATGTAACTATGTAACTATGAGTTCCCTACATACTCACCGATGCAGTGCTGTCTTTACGGGATCTGCAGCGACATGATGACCACATCGGTGTGGTCTCTCGTCTTCACGAGATCTGCGAAGGCGGCGCGATGACGCCATTGCGTCGCCTTCTCAGAACCCGGGAAGACGAGAGACCACACCTGAAGAGGTCGGCGCTGCATCGGTGAGTGTCATCGCGTCGCTGATAGCCAGAAAGGGAACTAGTAGTTCCCTTGCCAATCCCCATGTCACAGATCCGTTTTTAACGGTTGTTACATGTATTGCCTGCTGTTAAAAACTGATCCATTGACTTCTATGTCCTATTTTTTGATGGCCATTATTCACGGGCCGTTAAAAATTGGCCATGTGAATACACCCATAGAACATCATTGTTCTGAAAACGGCCATGTGTCGCATAAATAAGGCCTTACTTGTTTGTTAATTCCTCATTTGTAAAGTGCTATGGACTATGTTGGCACTGTATAAATGTTTTTTTTTTATCATTGGATTGTCTTTTTTAGGGTAGGAACACACACGGCGAAAAAACAAACGGATTAATTGTGGAAAATCACAGTGTTTTACAGTAGCAGCAGTGTGGGGGAGATTTTAACAAATCTCGTCCCCACACTGCGGAAAAATGCAGCCGAAAAAATTGCACATAAATTGTGCTGCGGTGTGGTTTCTTCAACCGCAGCATGTCAATTAATGCTGCGGAATCGCAGCTCTTCTGTTGCGGGTTTTCCCATTGAATTCAATGGGGTGCTTAAACCCCCAACAAAGTGGTATGTGTTGCGATATTTGCGGCAGAATCACAGTGATTCCGCCGCAAAAATTGCAAGTAAGAAAAAATAATAAAGTTATACTTACCCAGAGTTCCCTGCCTCTTCTCCAGTCCGGCCTCCCTGGATGACATTGCAGGCCTTGTGACCACTGCAGCCAATCACAGGCGGCAGGGGTGACATGGCCTACAACGTCATCCAGGGAGGCCGGAGCAGACGTTAGTGGAGGGAGGGGGTAAGTATGTGTGATAATTTATGCAGCGGAATTTATGCCTGAAAAAAACTCACCACAGTGTGGTGCGGGTTTTCTGACAGCATTCCCTGCGGTGCTCAGGGCGGATACGCTGTGCAGCTTGACGCAGTGAATACGCCGTGTGTGTTCCTACCCTTAAAGAGGCTCTGTCACCAGATTTTGCAACCCCTATCTGCTATTGCTGCAGATAGGCGCTGCAATGTAGATTACAGTAACGTTTTTATTTTTAAAAAACGAGCATTTTTGGCCAAGTTATGACCATTTTTGTAATTATGCAAATGAGGCTTGCAAAAGTCCAAGTGGGTGTGTTTAAAAGTACAAGTCCAAGTGGGTGTGTATTATGTGCGTACATCGGGGCGTTTTTA
The DNA here is from genome assembly GCF_050947455.1 of Rhinoderma darwinii. Lineage (NCBI taxonomy): Eukaryota > Metazoa > Chordata > Amphibia > Anura > Rhinodermatidae > Rhinoderma > Rhinoderma darwinii. The sequence continues at coordinate 513,944,686 of NC_134687.1, forward strand.
ATACTTTCACTAGCTGGGCGCTCTGATGAGAAGTAACATCCTCTTCTCTTCAGAACGCCCAGCTTGTGACAGTGCAGATCTGTGACGTCACTCACAGGTCCTGCATCGTGACGGCCACATCGGCAGCAGAGGCTACAGTTGATTCTGCAGCAGCATCAGCGTTTGCAGGTAAGTAGCTACATCGACTTACCTGCAAACGCTGATGCTGCTGCAGAATCAACTGTAGCCTCTGGTGCCGATGTGGCCGTCACGATGCAGGACCTGTGAGTGACGTCACAGATCTGCACTGTCACAAGCTGGGCGTTGTGAAGAGAAGAGGATGTTACTTCTCATCAGAGCGCCCAGCTAGTGAAAGTATTAAAAACGCCCCGATGTACGCACATAATACACACCCACTTGGACTTGTACTTTTAAACACACCCACTTGGACTTTTGCAAGCCTCATTTGCATAACTACAAAAATGGTCATAACTTGGCCAAAAATGCTCGTTTTTTTAAAATAAAAACGTTACTGTAATCTACATTGCAGCGCCTATCTGCTGCAATAGCAGATAGGGGTTGCAAAATCTGGTGACAGAGCCTCTTTAAGGTCACAAATCCAGCACTGTAAAGTTTGCTCATGATACAATGGGATTAACCACAGATTGGCAGCAATTAATAATATAAACAACAGTGCATGGAAGAATAGAACTGAAATTAGAGAAGATTTTTCTAAATGTTTCTCGTGGTACAAAGCAACTTAGTGACTTTTTCCTACAGGAATCAGGGCTGGGAGGCTCCTGGAATCATCCAATATTTTAATGAAACACAAAATTATAACATCATGTCAGAGCTCTGTCAGGAAGTGTTTTGAGATCCATACTTAAGGCATGTTCAGATGTGGCAAATTATCAGGACAGGCCACAGTTGTAATCCGCAGCCGACTTTTCTTTGTTTGGTTTCTAAAGGTTTTTAATTTACTTAGGGCAGACGTTGCAGAAAACAACTTGTGGTATGAAATTAACATTCCACAGCATGCTCAGTCTGTTGCGGAGAAGCAGTGGATTTTCACTGCGAATTTCAGCCTTTGCAACGCTGTCTGGCCATATTTCCTGTTGTTTGATCATACGAAGGCCGGATTCACACGAGCGTTTTGCGCGCCTAAAAGGCACTTAACAGCTCCGTGTTTTATCACCATATGATGTGCGGCTGCGTGATTTTCATGCAGCCGCCATCATTATGACACTCTGTTTGTATGTTTGTAAACAGAAAAGCACGTGGTTTCATACATTTTACTGCTGTTGCGCGAATCACGCGCGTCACACGGAAGTGCTTCCATGTGCTGCCCATGATTTTCACACACCCATTGACTTCAATAGGTGCGTAATGCGTGAAAAACACACAAATATAGGACATGTCGTGAGTTTTACGCAACGGACACACGCTGCCTGAAACTTACGGACTGTCTGAACGGCCCCATAGACTAACATAGGTCCGTGCGAGGCGCGTGAAAATCACGCGCGTTGCACGGACGAATATCACGTTCGTCTGAATAAGCCCTCAGGTATGCCCTAAGAACTGCTTGTGTACTATTAGTACAAGCTAATGTACTGGCATATAGATTTATGCCAGTACATTATAGTTAAAAAAAAATATATGTAATAAAATCCCTCTTTGGATTAAAAAACAAAAATGTAAAATGGATAAAAAAAAGTAATGTTAAAAAAAAAAATCTGTACAAAAAATACACAATCACAAATGTTTAACAATAAATAAACTTTATTAAATATAAGATCCAAAACATAAAATAATATACATGTTTGGTGTCGCCACGACCGTAACAACCTGCTCAATAAATTTATAGCATAATTTATGATGATCGGTGTAAATGGTAAAAGAAAAAAAACGATAGCTGAACTACTTTTTTCTGCATTTTTGTCAAAATAAAAATAACATAAATAAAATGCTTTGTACCAAAAAACTTGACTCCCCCGAAAAAACAAGCCTCAAACATCTACGACGAACAAAAAATAAAAACGTTATTATGACCGTCGAGCTACAAAGAGGAAAACTAAAAATAAATAGTTCTGATCCTCAAGGCCAAAATTGGCCCGGTCCTTAAGGGGTTAAGCTTGACCTAGTCAGGACTAAACTATACTGGATTATGCAGAATTACAAACAGGCATTCTCAGGGTAAGGCCCCACGGAGCGGCCCTGACACGGTCGCAACGCAGCTAACAACCGCGCGGGCACCATGTTCGGTGCGGCTGTCAAACAGCCTGTTAATAGCCGCATGTTAACGCGGGTAAACCGTCCCTTTATCTGCAAAATCGTGCAGCCATGAATTAATACAACCTTTATGGCCGCATGATTTTGCAAATTACAATAACTTATGGCAGCACACTGCACTCGGCTATCTCCGGCGCTTCCATAGACAATGAATGCACTGGCACGTACGCATGCGCATGTAACCGGAATACCTCTTAACGAGGAATTTGTCAGCCGCTCCTACACAGTGCCGACGCGGTTGTTGGCCGCGTTGCGACTGTGTCAGGGCCGCTCCGTGCGGCCGTACCCTCAAAGATTTGAATTCTTAAGGGGGTTTTAACACTGGGCAATTATTGGTTAGACAAGCATTCGTAGAACGCTCGTTGCCGATAATTGCCTTGTGTAAACAGGTCAGCGATCAGCAGATGAACGAGCAAACGCTCGATCATCTGCTGATCGTATCATTTTAAAACATTAAAATATTATTGTTGTCAGCAGCACATCTCTGTGTAAACAGGATGACACGATGCCGACATGGTAATAATGTATGGGGACGGGCAATTGGAGTAACGATCACTCGACCCCATACATAGCTCCTTGTGACAGGAGCAGATGAGCCCCGATCAACGAGCTGTCTCATTGATCGGCGCTCACTGTACAGGACAAAATCGGCCAGTGTAATAGGGACTTCAGGCCAGGGCTATACATAGACTTTTTGTAGTGTTACTGATTGAGTTTAACTATTGATTCACAGCTGCAGTCCACAAGATTGCATGCAACTCAATGTATTCATTCGAACTGCAGCTGTAGCCCAATAGTTCAAATCAATCAGTAGCACTACAAAAAGTCTAGATATAGCCCTGGACTAAATTTCGAAGGGTAAGGGTATGTGCACACGATAACTGCAATTACGTCTGAAATTACGGATCTGTTTTCAGGAGAAAACAGCTCCTGAATTTCAGACGTAATTGCATGTACTCGCGTTTTGCGGGGCGTCTTTTACGGACGTAATTTGGAGCTGTTCGTCATTGGAGTCAATGAAAAACTGCTCCAATTACGTCCCAAGAAGTGTCCTGCACTTCTTTTGACGAGGCTGTAATTTTACGCGCCGTCTTTTGATAGAGACGCGTAAAATGACAGGTCGTCGGCACAGTACATCGGCAAACCCATTGAAATGAATGGGCAGATGTTTGCCGACGTATTGGAGCCATTTTTTCAGACGTAATTCGGGGCGTAAAACGCCCGAATTACGTCTGAAATTAGGTCGTGTGAACCCAGCCTAAGGCCAAACGCACCATACGACGTTGCATTTATGTTGCATAAACCGCAGCAAGTCATTTTTCAATAGAAATCAATGGTGAAATTTTTGTTATGGATAGACTGCTGCTATTATATTACAATGTGTTTTTTGTGCAGTTAACTGCATCTTCATAATGTCCGACCGCATGCAGTTAATGACCGCGCTGCCAAAGTTGTTGCTGAACTGCTTGTGTTTTTCCTAACAGTTCTGCAATGCATTGCAATGAACCATATTCAGGAAGCACCTAACAAACTTCAACACGGGTGAAAACTATGTCCATAAACTATGTGTGTAAAAAAACAGAACAGAACTGCAGCATTACAGAGACAAAAAACGCATGCAGTTGACCGCATGCGGTTTTCAAACGCAACAAAACCGGGTCAAAGATGAATGGTGTGGCCTTACCCTTAGGCCCCATGCACACGACCGTAAAATTGCCCGAAATTATGGTCTGTAATTACGGGCCCATTCATTTCTATGGCCGACGGACACCTTCCCGTATGTCGTATTATTTTATGGACCTTGCTCCTATACTTTATAATGGGAGCACGGCCTGTAAAAACGTCCGGCTGTCAGCGGCCGTCCGTGCCCGTAATTACGGGTCGTAATTACGGGCACGGTCGTGTGCATGAAGCCTTAGTCCTTGGATCCCAATCCTATTAAATACTGGGGATAGGAGCAACACCTAGTGGTACTTCTACCACCCTTTTCCTCAGTCTTCCCCTATGAGGCGTCTTTTTTTTTCCTGACACTAGTATGTGTATTTTCCATTGCTGATTTTGTTTTAAAAGTTCACAGTGGCATGCAGGTGTCTTACTGCGATTGATGTTTTATTTTTAACTCTCAATATATTAATGACGTACTGAACACACTCAAGATTTCTTAATGTTTGATTTTATATATTTTTTATACAATATTGTTGCCACATTTTTTTACATTTGCTTTAATCTTTAATCAAAACAATAAAGCCAAGTGTAGGAACAGGACTGTGCTATTAGTTTATTCAGATAAAGCAGTGGCGAAGCTGGGGGAAAGCATCTGCCCCAGGTGCTGGGTGCCAGGAAATGGGCGCTAACAATGCCTTCTGACTTTATTAAGATATTTCAAATTCAGGTGTATACAGAACATACTGTATATAGAAGATCCAAACATAGGAGCAGCACTGTGTCAATAGCCAGAAACGGTTGGTGCTAGCTTCAAAGTATCAAGGAGTGACGAGCTCCTCATGCATATATCCAAGAAAAAGAGACTGGAAGCAGCACTCAGCAAAAAAATGTGAATTTACTGAACATACTGTAGATACTGACGATTTCCTTGCGGAAAATCTGCAGTGGATTACAGTCCCAGTCATGTGGATAAGATTTTAAAAAATGTAATCCGCATGTTGTTAGAAATTTTCCACACAAATATCAGAGCATGCAGATTTTTAAATCAACAGCATGCTCATTGACACTTTTCAATGTAAAAGAGGTTAAAGTGCCACCAAAATCTGCACGTAACACATGCAGATTTTTATGCACAAATGCTACAGAAAATCTGCAACAAATCCGATACGTGTGTAGGTACCCAAAAATATCCCGGTCTGCCCTCCTGGCAAGTCTGTATTAGTAAATGCTTGCATTCACCACAACAAACCAATGCTGGAGAATCTTTTCTTAAAACTCTGCATTGTGCAGTTCCTCTGTTATTTCTCCTGAAAATCATTGAGCAGTTCCTCTGTTATTTCTCCTGAAAATTTATGAATAAATTGAGAACTTGGTGTTACCATTCCCTCTTGGCAATAAAGTATCTCTTTACCTAGCAAAGAGATCAATCTTCAACACTGAGTGTTAGGCCTGATTTACACGAGCGTGTGCGTTTTGCGCGCGCAAAAAACGCTGCGTTTTGCCCGCGTTTGTACTGCGTATACGCAGCGATGGTGCGTTTTAAACATGCGCACGACTAGCGTTTGCATCGCACGTAAAAAACGCAGAGGGGATTAGTGGGACGCCCGCCTACAAATAGGCCAGCTGGCCCAACCCCTGCTTGCTGGTAGAAGCCTGTTTAGAACCTTATTTCCGCCTCTGCAGAAACCACAGTGTGTGTTTTTCCCTTCACGTTGGAATCGCCTTGACACCCAACTATTATGGCTTCGCCAGCGCTGGCGTGTGTGCTTCTTGACTGGATGATCTCACGTCGGTTTGGCGAGCGCCGACACATGCTGCAGCACCAGACGCCTGTAAGAAGTCGCATTTGGGTTCATCCACTTGTGGCCCAACGTACAATAAAAGGCCATTTCCATACCCTGTATGAGGACTTACGCCGGCATCCAGACAAATTTCGAGCCATCTGCCGCATGTCTGTGGCCACATTTGACCTTCTGCTTGCGCAAACTCGCTCTGGTCTCACCTACCAGAATACCAACATAAGACGCTGCATTTCGGCCGAGGAACGGCTGCTTGTGACCTTGAGGTATGTGTGAAGCTGCTAGAACTTAGTCCATGCCGCTGTCTGCTTCACAATCCCCCCACTAACATGTGTTCTGCCTTTCTTTTTCTTTCTCGTTCTTTTCTAGATTTCTGGCCACAGGCAATAGTTATCATTCGTTGCATTTTGAATTTCTTTTGGGAGTCACCACCATTTCCTTCATTGTCATATCCACCTGTGTCGTGTTGTGGCAGAGGTTAAAGACCACGGTCATGCCTCAGCCCACGACAGAACAGTGGCTAAGTATTTCAGAGGGATTTCTTAGAGCTACTGAATTTCCAAATTGCATTGGTGCCCTTGACGGCAAACACATTCGTGTGAGAAAGCCCCCACGCAGTGGCTCGCAATACTATAACTACAAGCAGTATTTTTCTATGGTATTGTTAGCCTTGGCGGACACTAATTATTGTTTCACTATTGTTGACATTGGCTCGTATGGAAGCTCGGCAGATGCACGCATATTCCGTACATCAAGAATGGGGAAGCGACTCGTGAATAGGCGACTGGCGGTGCCGGAACCTTCCATCCTCCCGGGCTCCAGCGGGCCCCCAATCCCGTATGTAATCGTGGCGGATGAGGGGTTTGCACTCACAAGGCAAGTCATGCGTCCCTTTGCAAGAAGGGGCTTGGATGACCTTCGGCGCATGTTCAATCTCCGCCTGGGCCGAGCTCGGCGATGTGTGGAATGTGCCTTTGGCATTATGTCAAACAGGTGGCGTGTATTTCTGTCAACCATGGAATTGTCCATGCAGAATGTCACACGTGTTATACAAGCGGGTGTAGTTCTGCATAACTTCTGCCGCATTAATGATGCTAACTTTGATGCAGAATATATCCTAACACATGCAGGCACCACTGACAATGTCCCGATGATTCCTCTCGGCCGATCTGTCTCTTCCGGCCTTCGAGTGCTTGATACTTTGGCGGCATATTTTGAGTGCCCATCTGGACCCGCACTGTGGGGGGCTGATGACCTTTGAAGGGGTGTATGTTGTTTGGCGGCTTCACTACCCACGTCACATGTGACCATTTATTTATTTCGTGTTTTTTTGGGGTGGGTGTTGGGTTAGGGACTCGCAAAACATGAGGACCCTTGACGCGGGTTGCGAGCTTACATCTCTCGGGGTTTGAGCAGGACTTTAGACAGTTGCCGACTTACTTTCCCCAGATATCATGTTGTGCGGACTACAGTTAGGAAAGTCCTATTGCAAGTGTACTTATTTTGCTTCGGGGCCCATGGCAGGACCTAAACTTTGCCATCGCTTGCAAGCCATGTCAAACCCCGAGAGATTAACTAAAACCTCATATCACGTGGGCATGCATTGGCCCAAAAGGCCAGAAGTGTGTGAGAGTGTAGGCAAAGGAAATGTGTGCCAAACCTTGTGTTGTGTGGTATAAATGAATAACAACACGAATTCAAACCATTAACCATGACATTTTTTATTTAGGTCTTAGGACCAAACACAAACTTTTATCAGCAAAACATAGACACCAACATGGTGTATAGTAATACACATCAAAAACATGAGCCCACAACAAACGTGGCCAGGCCTGCACCACACGCAACTGTGGCGTCCAAATCTATTGGCACCAACACACTCAGAGGTGTTGGTATTGTTGTCCTGGGGAGGCATACGCCTGCATTTCAGCACCACTATGCTGGACCTGGAGCTGGGTAGGTTGTTCCTCGCCAGCATAGTGGTGCTGATGTTGTGGGTGGAATGTTGGCCCTGCGAAGTGGGGAGCCATAGGGCGCATGTACGGATGCGGCCGGCCCATCTGGGGGACAGGGTGGAATTGGGCAGGCACCTGGGGCGTGGTTGGCGGCATGTATGCACTGCGCCATTGCTCTATGGCCGTGAAACAGATGTTTGGATTGTGGGGCGGTCTGCAAGCGTCGATCAATGTGACTATCGACGCCTGCAGACGGCCCATACGGTCCATGGGCACCAGGCGTAGGAGGGGGACTATGCTGCGCCCGAAAGCATCATTCCCGTCCTCTTCTGCGGCTCGCCTAAGATAGTCGAGGACCCGAGTATCGACCTGGGCAGCTGTGGAGGGCTGTGGTGCACGAACAGGGCGACTGCGGGCACGCACGGGGCGCTCCTGTGCTGGAGAGGCGACGGGCCCTGCAGACTGGCCAGGTGCGGGCTCCTGGGGTGTCGGCTCGGGGCTGGGCGGCAGGACATTGGGAGCAGGAGGTTCTCGCAGAGACTCCCCCACGTCAGTCTCCTCTGCGGTGTCCTCCAAATTGTCGGTGGTTCTACAAGGAGAAAAAAACGTTAGAATACAATATAGAACATTGCCCACACCAACACGTTGGCAAACAGGACATTGCCAAACACACATTAGACACATGCAAAGGCATAAACTCTTACGTGCGCATCTCCATGATGTCCTTCAAGAACATGAGCTGCTTTGTGTAAATGTAGGGGCGTTTGCGAGATGCCCCATCTCCGCTGCGTCCCTTGTCACCCATCTCTCGCCTAAATTGATCACGGCAGCTCCGCCACCGTGTTTTGATATCTTGGACTGTTGGATGTAACAAAAACATAACACGCCATCAGAACTATCACCTTTCACTTCCAAATGTAGGGCCCTGCAGTGCCAATGACGTGGGACACGGGGATGCACCTGCTCCACCTAAGTTTCTCGTGCTAATGAGCGGAATACACATACAGGGCCCCAGGTCTTCTATAGGGATGACAGGCATTGACAGAAAATGCGTGGTACTCACCCAACCGAGTGCGGTCCCGGGTTCGGCCAGTCTCCCACTCTTGCTCAAACAGGTTCTGGGCGACCACCTCCCATGCGTCCTCCTTTACCGTTCTGTTGTGGTACTCCTCTGATCGGGTGTCCCATATTGCAGGATTGTCCTGGACAAAGAGGATGAGGCGCTCGACATCCATCCCGCGCGGCATGGCAGTAGAATAGATGACACGCTGAAAGCAACCTTGACAGAGTCTCCAGGCACTGGCTAGGCTTGCCCCCTCGCACTGGAAACGCAGGCACTTCCTGGTTTGGGTTTGCTTTGTCTAGCTTTATAGACTCTTTTGCATGGACATAACAGCTCTTGCGTGCTTTTCGCGCATGCAACGCAGGAGCGTCCGTGTGTCATGCGTTGTTTTCACGCACCCATTGACTTCAATGGGTGCGTGTTGCGTGAAAAACGCACGATTATAGAACATGTCGTGGGTTTTACGCAACGCACTCACGCTGCGCAAAATTCACGCATCGTCTAAACTGCCCCATAGAGTAATATAGGTGCGTACGACACGCGTGAAAAGCACGCGCGTCGCACGCGCGTATATTACGCTCGTGTAAATGAGGCCTTAGAGTGTAAGGACATGCCCTATTGAAAAGGGGACTGGTAACACCTAGTTGTCAATTTATTCATACATTTCCAGGAGGAATAACAGAGGAACGGCACAATGCAGAGTTGTAAGAAAAGCTGCTCCACCATTTTCTCAGTCTGGAGAAAAAGAGGTTCAATTTGAAGAGCCTTCTTTAATGTGAGAACTGTGAATCTATGGAGTAGTCTACCACAGGAGCTGGTCACAGCAGGAATAGTAGATGGCTTTAAAAAAGGCTTAGATAATTTCCTAGAACAAAAAAATATTAGCTCCTATGTGTAGAAATTTTTCCCTTCCCTTTTCCCATCCCTTGGTTGAACTTGAAGGACATGTGTCTTTTTTCAACCCTACTAACTATGTAACTATGTAACTATGTAACCATTGTTATTTTATGGAGAATGTAAGCATTTACTAAAACCCCGACATGTCAGTTCTAGGACAGCAAACTGAATGTTTGCCTCAGGTGAAGGAAATCCCAGCTACTTTATAACTTATATATATATGCTTTTGAAAATGTTTATTGTACACTTCAGAAATCTTTAATATTATGTGACATGAGTGCTTGCCATGAAAAAAAGATGAGGATCGTGTGCAGAACAATAACCGAAATAGGAGTGAAAAAATCACAAGAGCTTTAATATTCTATCTAGTAATGACAATTACTAGAATTTACTTTCCCCCTCCCAAGATAATCGTGATTAAGTCTATGGCAAAATTTGAATGTGGTCTAAAATCTCCCATTGTGATGTTACATCTAATGCTATGGTAATGAGTGCAATTCCTGACCCTGACAGCATTTATTTCAGTAAAAAAAAAAGTATTTTCAAGTAGTTGACTACTCTACATATCGGTGCTGAGAGATGACTTAATACAGTTCTGTTTAGTTTGAGAATTTATTTAATTGTTTCGAAAAAGCCTAGGTCAAATATTGAATTTCCTCATCTAGATAACCCATTTTAATGAGCTAATGTCAGATGAACAAAGAGCATTAAAACATTTGAATGTGAGCAGTAAACTACCATATTAAAATTCAAGTTTTATAGTAGAGGCATAATGAAGCTTGAAATTACTTATCCAGCTTTGTCTTGGTTCCACACTAAATTTCGAAGTTGAAAACTAAAAATATCTCTGCATATTGTCCAATTCAATACATATTGTGAACAAATTATGCACTTAGCATGGATTCTACAGAGCTTTCTTAGGCAGACAAAAGCCCCAATTTCAGTCTCTGCATATATTGTACAATGAAAATTTACCGTAAATTACGGCGAGTAGAAAACTTGGAGGTAGAGCTATCATAAGTCTGATACCAAGGACGTTACTTTAAGTATAGGACCCCAACTAGAAAAAAGTCTTTATGGGTTGGAATTGGAAAAAACTGATTAGTCCATTTTTTTTTCGAACATCGTTTTTACAGCTTTTAAAAACAAAAATTTTACTTTATTCTGCTGGTCAATAAGATTATGGCACTACCAAATATATACAGGTTTTTTTAATGTTATACTATACAAAGAAAATTTGTTTTTGTTAAAAAACAAATAGTTTTGTGTCCCCATATTCTGAAAGCCATAAGTTTTTTTTAAAAATTGTCGATTGAGCAATGTGTTTATTTTTTTGTGGGACGAGCTGTAGTTTTTATTAGTATAGTTTTTTGTTACATTCGACTTTTTGATCACTTTTTTCTACATTTTGTTTTAGAGCTAAATTGACAAAAAAACAGAGATTCAGGCATTTAAAGTAGTTTTTTTATTTTATGGCATTCACCATGCAATTTAAATAATCTTATATTGTAATAGTTTGGACTTTTACGGACGCGGCAATGCCAATTTTGTTTATATTTTACATAACTTTACAGGAAAAATGGTAAAAGCAGAGTTTTTTGATCTTTTAATATTTCTTTATTTTTTTATCCACTACTAAAAACTTTATTTAACTATTTCTAACAGTTTTATTAGTCACCCTAAAGGATTCGAACCAGTGATCGTTAGATCACTGGTACAATACACTGCAATACAAATATATTGCAGTATATCGTCATTTTTACCGACTCCCATTAAGCCCTGCCAGAGGCAGAGCTTAACAGGAGCAGAAAGAAGGCAGACCTGGGCTGCCATGACAACAATTAGCACCCTGTGATCACATCACAGGGGGGGCAATGGGCTGATGGAGGGGGCCGCCCCCCTTTTTCTAACGGCTTAGATGCCGCAGTCGCTATTGACTGCGACATCTAAGTAGTTAAATTGCCAGGATCAGATCTCTCTGTGTTCTTAGCCATTAGTGCAAGGTGTCAGCTGTATACTTCAGCCCACTCCATACTTCACCCCCAGAACCATGATGTATCATTTGTCCTAGTGGGAACTACACTGGGGGAGTCACTTGTTGAGAAGGATCTGGGTATACTTGTAGATCATAAACTAAATAACAGCATGCAATGTCAATCAGCTGCTTTAAAGGCCAGCAAGATATTGTCGTGTTTCACAAGAGGCATGGACTCGTGGGACAGGGATATAATATTACCACTTTAAGCATTAGTGAGCCCTCATCTAGAATATGCAGTTCAGTTCTGGGCTCCAGTTCATAGAAAGGATGCCCTGGAGTTGGAAAGAATACAAAGTAGAGCAACGAAGCTAATAAGGGGCATGGAGAATCTAAGTTATAAGGAAAGATTAAAATATTTAAAACTATTTAGCCTTGAAAAAAGACGACTAAGGGGGGACATTATTAACTTATATAAATATATTAATGGAACATTCAAAAACTATGGTGAAATCCTGTTTCATGTAAAACCCCCTCAAAAAACAAGAGGGCACTCCCTCCGTCTGGAGAAAAAAAGGTTCAATCTGCAGAGGCGACAAGTCTTCTTTAAGGCTTATTCAGACGAACGTGATGTACGTCCGTGCAACGCGCGTGATTTTCACGAAAATACCAACCTATGTTAGTCAATGGGGCTGTTCAGACAGTCCGTGAGTTTCACGCAGTGTGTGTCCGCTGCGTAAAACTCATGACATGTCCTATATTTGGGCGTTTTTCGCGCATCACGCACCCATTGAAGTCAATGGGTGCGTGAAAATCACGCGCAGCACACGGATGCACTTCCGTGTGACGAGCGCGATTCGTGCAACAGCAGAAAAAACTATGATTGAAACCGTAAAAGCACCACGTGCTTTTCTGTTTACAAACATACAAACAGAGTGTCATAATGATGGCGGCTGCACGAAAATCACGCAGCCACGCATAATACGCTACTGACACACGGAGCTGTTAAGTATCTCTTGAGTGCGCTAAACGCTGAGTTTTTTGCGTGCGCAAAACACACACGCTTGTGTGAATCCGGCCTTACTCTGAGAACTGTGAATCTATGGAATAGTCTACCTATTTTCCTAGTTTCATTATGGTGTATCAAATCCGTCATTTGGTGTTTAGATATAGTCATAAACCTATTGTCTAACGAATAGCAAAGGGAAGGTTTTACAAATTTACCTTGTTGAAATTTATTCCCATTTTTAACAAGGGAAAAATCGCTCATTTAAAGACCACACATGCAAAAATATGTTTTCCCTATGATTCAGTAGTTTGAAAAATCATATTTCAAATCAATTACTAAGTAATTATGTGAGATACATCATTCTTGAGAAATGTATGCATCAGGATTTTCCAACCACAGTTTAATGAAATTACAATATGACATGTTATAAACATCTAGTCAATGGTGGTCCGCCCACTGAGAACCTCTCTGACCCAATGTACTGTATGGGCCAGTCTTGTGCCCAGCCACCGCTGTAGTCAGCAGTGAACGAGTCATGTCTCTCTCATTGGGATAAACTGGAGTTAGGTTAACCCCTTAAGGATGCAGCCTTGTTTTGGCCTTAAAGAGGCTCTGTCACCACATTATAAGTGCCCTATCTCCTACATAAGAAGATCGGCGCTATAATGTAGGTGACAGCAGTGCTTCTTATTTAAAAAAAAACGATCTATTTTTACCACTTTATTAGCGATTTTAGATTTATGCTAATGAGTTGCTTAATGCCCAAGTGGACGTATTTTTACTTTAGACCAAGTGGGCGTTGTACAGAGGAGTGTATGACGCTGACCAATCAGCCTCATGCACTCCTCTCCATTAATTTACTCAGCACATAGGGATCCTGCTAGATCCTTATGTGCTGTCTTATACTAACACATTAACAATACTGAAGTGTTTAGACAGTGAATAGACATTCCACGGGATGTCTATTCACAATCTCTGCACTTCGTTACTGTTTCTATGGTAGTTTTGGAAACTACACCCCTCAAGGAATTGATATATTGTTGTTTTTACCATTTTGATTGCACAGTGTTTTCACAGCACGTATTTCAATTGGGCTGTGAAATTTAAAAAATGCATTTTTTTCCAGTAAGATGTCATTTTTGATCAAAATTTCTTATTTAAACAGGGAACAAAATACCCCATTTTGTTGCCCAATTTGTCTTGAGTGCGGCAATACCCCATTTGTGGTGCTAAACTGCCGTTTGGGCCCATAGGAGGGCTCAGACGGAAAGGACCACCATTTGGCCTACTATCTTTTCTGCTGCTAAGTCATATATGCAGAAGCCCCTGAGGTACCAATACAGTTGAAAGCCCCAAAAAGTGACCCCATTTTAAAAACTACACACCTTAAGACATTCATATAGAGGTGTAGTGAGCATTTTGACCCCACAGGTATTGTGTAAAAGGTAATGCGCAGCAGATGGTGCAGTGTGAGATTTGCAATTTTCTATATCTATGCCATTTCAGTGTCCAATATATTGTGCCTAGCATGTGCCACCGGAGATATACACCCTATAAACTGTAATGTGGGTTCTCCTGGGTACGGCAATACCCTACATGTGGCTGTTATCAGCTGCCTGGGCACACAGCAGGGCTCAGAAGGGAAAGCTGTGCGGAGTGCGTCAGGTTAGATTAAAAATCTAAGGGATGTATGGTAAATTTTAAAAACACTTTCATACAGAGCCCTGGTTTTTCGGGACACGTGTCACATTGATATATTGTGTCCTCCCTTATCCCCCTCTTATAGCAGACTTTGCACCTCTTTTGACTTTTTCCCTTCTTGCCAGTTTGGGGAACTTCTCCTGGAAAGTGTTGCCCTGGTACGATGCGTGTGGCCTCGCTTCCAGAAGTACTGGGTGCCCCCTTCTTGGTCCCTAAAGATTAGGTTCTTGATAACCACCTCTTGAAATTCCAGGAACATTCCCGTCTGGTCTGTACATCGGCGTAGCACATATGCATTGTACAATGCCATCTGTATGAGGTGCCCGGCCAGCTTCTTATACCACACCGCATGGCGCTGTAGGGCTTCAGGACTTGATCTGACAAGTCCACCCCTCCCATGTACCTACTGTAGTCCAGGATGCAGTTTAGTTTGGGGGTCTCTGTACTGGTACCTCGTACAGGTACATGGGTACTGGTGTGGCCATGTATTGTTGTCAATACAAGGACATCTCTCTTGTCCTTGTACTTGACACATAATATGTTGCTGCTAGATTGTGCCCTGCTCTCACCCCTTCTGAGTGTTTGCCCAAGCAGAGTCTCAGGGAGGCCTCTCAGATTTCTTCTAGCAGTGCCGCATGTCGCAGTACTTCTGGAAGCGAGGCAGTTGAACTAACTAACTTACTAACTCTCCTACACATGAAGACGGGCATTCACTTGACCTGGTCTTCTTCCGTCTCTGCTCAGTTTCTGACTTTATTAACTCTCCTCTCCCGCTTTCTGACCACAACCTTCTCTCCTTTACTATCAAATATTCTCTGCCTTCTAAGGCCATGCCTACATATCAGACATACAGAAATCTACATGCCATTAACACTCAGAAACTCATAGACAGTCTACAGTCCTCATTGTCCCCTATCACTTCCCTCTCCTGTCCCAATCTGGCTGCCAAACTTTACAATAACACTCTCAAGAATGCATTGGATGAAGCAGCCCCCCCTACACTCCGAACCACCCGACAAAGACGACGAAAACCCTGGCACACGCCTCAATCTTGCTTTCTTCAGCGGTGCTTGAGATGTGCCGAACGACTGTGGCGAAAATCGCAGTTGGCTTCAGATTTCCTCCATTACAAATTTATGCTCAAAACTTACAACTATGCCCTTCACCGAGCCAAACAAGTCTATTTCACGTCTCTCATCTCCACACTATCTAATAATCCAAAACGCATCTTTGATCATTTTCACTCCCTCCTTAGTCCTAAAGTGCAGACGCCAATCACAGATCTCAGTGCTGAAAACCTGGCCACTTATTTTAAAGTTAAAATTGACAACATCCACCATGACATTATATCCCCGTCCCCTAGTAACATCTATCCCCTTTCCTCCCGCACTCCCTCTTCTTCACTCTCAGCATTTGACCCAATAACAGAAGAAGAAGTCTCTAGGCTCCTCTCTTCTTCTCGTCCTACTACCTGTCCAAGTGATCCTATCCCCTCACACCTCCTCCAGTCCCTCTCCCCAGCTGTCACTGGTCACCTAACTAAAATATTTAACCTCTCTCTTTCCTCTGGTATCTTTCCCTCCTCTTTTAAACATGCCATTATAAACCCATTACTGAACAAAACAACTCTTGACCCATCCAGCGCTGCTAACTACCGACCAGTCTCTAATCTCCCCTTCATCTTCAAACTCCTGGAACGCTTGGTCTACTCTCGCATTATCCTCTATCTCTCTGCTAACTCCATTCTTGACCCTTTACAATCTGGTTTCCACACTCTACACTCCACAGAAACTGCCCTTACTAAAGTCTCAAATGATCTCTTGGCGGCTAAATCGGAGGGTAAATCCTCTCTCCTCATTCTTCTGGGTCTCTCTGCAGCCTTTGACACTGTAGACCACAAACTCCTACTTAACATGCTCCACTCTATTGGCCTCAAGGACGCGGCTCTCTCTTGGTTTTCCTCCTATCTCTCTGATCGCTCGTTCAGTGTGTCATTTGCTGGTTCCACTTCTTCTCCTCTTCCCCTTGCTATCGGGGTTCCTCAGGGATCAGTCCTAGGTCCGCTCCTCTTTTCTCTCTACACAGCCCCTATTGGACAAACCATCAGCAGATTTGGCTTCTAGTACCATCTCTACGCTGATGACACCCAATTATATACCTCTTCCCTTGACATCACCCCTGCTCTAATACAGAACACCAGTGATTGTCTGTCCGCTGTCTCTAACATCATGTCCTCTCTCTATCTGAAACTGAATCTTTCTAAAACTGAGCTCCTCGTGTTCCCACCATCTACTAACCTCCGTAAACCTGATGTCTCCATCTCAGTGTGTGGCACTACCATCACTCCTAAGCAGCATGCCCGCTGTCTCGGGGTTATTTTTGACTCAGATCTTTCCTTTACTCCTCACATTCAATCACTTTCACGCTCCTGTCATTTTCACCTCAAAAACATCTCCAGAATCCGCCCTTTTCTTACGGAAGAAACAGCCAAAACTCTCATTGTTGCTCTGATTCACTCTCGTCTTGACTACTGTAACACATTACTAGTCGGTCTTCCCCTCACCAAACTCTCCCCTCTCCAATCTATCCTCAATGCAGCAGCCAGGCTCATATTTATGACCAACTGCTACACCAACGCCTCTAATCTGTGCCAGTCACTGTACTGGTTGCCCATCCCCTTCAGAATAAAATTCAAACTTATTACTCTCACCCACAAAGCTCTCCACAGTGCTGCACCTCCTTACATCTCCTCCCTCATCTCTGTCTACCACCCTACTCGGGCTCTACGTTCTGCTAACAACCTTAGATTAAAATCCTCCATAATCCGAACCTCCCACTCCCGTCTCCAAGATTTTTCTCGTGCTGCACCAGTCTTCTGGAATGTGCTACCCCAGACAAATCAGATTAATTCCCAATATCCACAGTTTTAAACGTGCCCTGAAAACACATCTATTTAGACAGGCCTATAACATTCCCTAATCTGACTCCTTTCCATGGCCCTCCTTTTACATTAGTCATCAGAATAAGATTCCCTCACACTTCTCCTTTTCATGTCCGTCATACACGGATACTGGCTGGTGACCAGCTCATGCAGCTTTATGTTACCACCCAATGTGTATAAAAATGGCCGGACTATTGTACAGAACAAACACTGTTACAGTTTGTGTCTCCCTTATTTCCTCATAGATTGTAAGCTCTTTTGAGCAGGGTCCTCACTCCTCAGGTTTGAATTGTAAATTAACTTTGTCACTATGTAATGTCTGATAATATTTGTTTCATGTTCCCTCTAAATTGTAAAGTGCTGCGTAATATGTTGGCGCTATATAAATAAAGATTATTATTATTATTATTATTATTATTATTATTAAGAGTGGGACGTTGGTATAAAAATTATCCAGGTAGAGGTGGTAACCCTGGTCCAGCAGTGGGTGCACCAAATCCCACACAATTTTTGCATTAACTCCCAGTAAGGGGGGGTCATTCTGGGGGCTGAATACTGCTGTCCTTCCCTTCATATATCCTAAACTTGTAGGTATACCCTGATGTACTCTCGCACAGCTTATACATCTTTCACGCCATACCTTGCCCTCTTACTCGGCAGGTACTGGCGGGATTGAAGCCTCCCTTTAAAATGTACCAAGGACTCATCAATAGAAATACACTTCTCGGGGGTGTATGCTTGGGAAAACCGGGCACTGAAACTGTCTAATAGGGGTCTCCGTTTATACAAACGGTCAAAACTGGGGTCATCTCGAGGTGGGCACTGCTCATTATCAGTATAATGTAGGAAGCAAAGTATTGCCTCTTTTTTTTAGATTCCATTTCAGTTCTGAAGTTGCTTTGAGGGGCCTATATATTAGAAACCCCTATCAAACACCCCATTTTAGAAATGAGACCCCTCAAAGTATTCACAACAGCATTTAGAAAGTTTATGAACCCTTTAGGTGTTTTGCGGGAATTTATAGCAAAGTAGAGGTGAAATTTACACTTATTTTTTGTGCGAAAATCTTTTTTATTCCATTTTTTTCTATAACACAAAAGGTTTTACCAGATAAACGCAACTTAATACTTATTGCCCAGATTCTGCAGTTTTGAGAAATATCCCACATGTGACCCTAGTTACATAGTTACATAGTTACATAGTTAGTACGGCTGAAAAAAGACACATGTCCATCAAGTTCAACCAAGGGAAGGGAAAAGGGAAGGAAAAATTTCTACACATAGGAGCTAATATTTTTTTGTTCTAGGAAATTATCTAACCCTTTTTTAAAGCCATCTACTGTCCCTGCTGTGACCAGCTCCTGCGGTAGACTATTCCATAGATTCACAGTTCTCACTGTAAAGAAGCCTTGTCGCCTCTGCAGCTTGAACCTTTTTTTCTCCAGACGGAGGGAGTGCCCCTTGTTTTTTGAGGGGGTTTTACAAGGAACAGGATTTCACCATATTTTTTGTATGTGCCATTAATATATTTATATAAGTTAATCATGTCCCCCCTTAGTCGTCTTTTTTCAAGGCTAAATAGGTTTAATTCTTTCAATCTTTCCTCATAACTTAAATTCTCCATGCCCCTAATTAGCTTCGTTGCTCTTCTTTGTATTTTTTCCAACTCCAGGGCATCCTTTCTATGAACTGGAGCCCAGAACTGGACTGCATATTCTAGATGAGGCCTCACTAATGCTTTGTAAAGTTTTAATATTACATCCCTGTCCCGCGAGTCCATGCCTCTTTTAATACACGACAATATCCTGCTGGCCTTTGAAGCAGCTGATTGACACTGCATGCTGTTATTGAGTTTATGATTTACAAGTACACCCAGATCCTTCTCAACAAGTGAATCCGCCAGTGTAGCTCCCCCTAGGACATATGATGCATGCAGGTTGTTGGTACCCAGATGCATAACTTTACATTTATCTACATTAAACTTCATCTGCCAAGTGGACGCCCAAACACTTAGTTTGTTTAAATCTGCCTGTAATTCATGAACATCTTCCATAGTCTGAACTATGTTGCATAGCTTGGTGTCATCTGCAAAAATAGAAATACTGCTATTAATCCCATCCTCTATATCATTAATAAATAAGTTGAATAATAGGGGTCCCAGCACTGAACCCTGGGGTACACCACTTATAACCGGTGACCATTCAGAGTAGGAATCATTGACCACAACTCTCTGGATACGGTCCTTGAGCCAATTCTCAATCCAATTACAAACTATATTTTCTAAACCTATAGTCCGTAATTTACCCATTAGGCGTCTATGGGGGACAGTGTCAAATGCCTTTGCAAAGTCCAAAAACACTAAATCCACAGCGGCCCCTCTGTCTAGACTTCTGCTCACCTCTTCATAAAAACAGATTAGGTTAGTTTGACAACTTCTGTCCTTAGTAAAACCGTGCTGGCTGTCACTTATAATGCTATTTATTGTCACATAATCCTGTATATAGTCCCTCAATAGCCCCTCAAACATTTTCCCCACGATGGATGTTAAGCTTACTGGTCTATAATTACCCGGGGAAGACATAGAGCCCTTTTTGAAAATAGGCACCACATTTGCCCTGCGCCAGTCCCTTGGCACTATACCTGTCACTAGAGATTCTCTGAATATTATGAAAAGGGGGACAGAAATAACTGAACTAAGCTCTTTAAGAACTCTAGGGTTAGTGCGGTAATGGACTGAAGCACCGGCCTCCGAAGCAAAGGAGCACCTAGTGGATTTTGAGGCCGCCTTTTTTTTAGGCACCATGTCCGGTTTGAAGAGGTCTTGTGGTACCAAAACAGTGGAAACCCCCCAAAAGTGACCCCATTTTGGAAACTAGACACCTTGAGGAATTCATTGTAGTTTTTATGGGGTGCATGCTGCTTTTTGATCAGTTTTTATTTTATTTTTAAGAGGCGTGGTAACTAAAAAACAGCAACTATACTATTGTTGTTTTATTCTATTTTTTTTACAGCGTTCACCGTGCGCTATAAATGACATATTCACTTTATTCTGCGGGGCGATACGATTACGGCAATACCATATGTTTATAGTTTTTTTTATGTCTTATGGCGTTTGCACAATAAAATACTTTTTGTAAAATATCATTTACTTTTTGTGTTACCTTATTCTAAGAGCCAGAACTTTTTTATTTTTCCATCAAGAAAGCCGTGCGAGGACTTGTTTTTTTGCGTAACGAACTGTAGTTTCGATCAATACCATTTTTAGTTATATTCGACTTTTTGATCTCTTTTTATTCCATTTTTTGGGAGGTGAAGTGACCAAACAATTGTGATTCTGGTACGGTTTCTTTTACGGCGTTCACAGCGCGCGATAAATAATGAAATTATTTTGTAGTTCAGGACGCGGCGATACCAATTAGTATAGTTTATTTGTTTGTTTATATATTTTTATTAATAATAAAGGACTGATAAGGGAAAAAGGGGGATTTTTACTTTTAGCACTTTTAAAACTTTTATTTTCCTATTTTTACACATCGTATTTTTCCTTTTTTTTTCCTTTATTACTTTGTCCCACTAGGGGACTTGAGGGCAGGAAGCCCTGATCGCAATTGTAATACACTGCACTACATGCAGTAGTGCAGTGTATTAGAGCTGTCAGCTACTCACTGACAGCAAGCATAGTCTCGGACCCACTAGGCTTCCGTCGATGGCATAGCCGGACGCCATTGTTAGGTGTCCGGTTGCCATAGTCACCATCGCCGGCCGCTATCGTGTAGCAAGCCGGCGATGGAAGCTTAACCCCTAAAAAGCCGCGAACGCTATTGAACGCGGCTTTTAAGGGGTTAATCAGTGGGGACACAGCGATCGGTCCCCGCTATAGGAGCTGCGGCAACTGCTGTACGAGACAGCAGCTGTCACAGCTCCTGAATGTGTCGGGAAGACAGGCGAAATGGCCGTTACTCCCGCGATGTAATATTCCGTCACTGAGCGCGAATGATACACTCAGCACAACGGAATATTACGCCGCTGAGCGTTAAGGGGTTAAAGACTTTATAAACAATGGTAGCCTTTTTTTAAATTGAAGTGTATGTGGTAAGCGTTTTTAAATATGTATTAAATTGTCATTTATTAATAAAAATGTATTTATTTTTTGCGTTGCAGCTTCTATGTATGCACTTTACATAGAACTGCATAGCGCTGCTGTAAACCAAATCTGTCAGTCAGCTGGGCTGACGGCTCAGCTGACTGCTCCTGTGTGTCTCTGACAGGGGTGGGATTCAAATTTTTAACAACAGGTTCTCTGTTTTGCCAACAAAGACGTATGCACTCAGGGGAGGGGGTGTCCCAGTGTTTTGCGGTGTGTCGAGCCATGGAAAATTATTCTAATAATCAAATAAAACAAATACATTATTCCACCATATATTAAAGTGGACTCTAAAGAAATGCTTTTTCTATATATCAGTAACATCCTAGGAACTTCCATCAACTGGTATGGCAGATACATCGACGATCTCCTGTTTATTTGGGAGGGAGATGTATCTACCATTCCGCATTTCATTGAGTATCTTAATGACCATTCAATAAATCTTAGATTCACTTATTCCCACGATAAAGACACCATCCGGTTCTTGGATCTGGAACTTACGGGTACATAGGGCGAATTAATTTGCTCCAAAAGGTACCGTAAACCTATCTCAGGTAATACTATTTTGCATGCCACAAGCAGCCACTCCAGACAAACAATCTCATCTATCCCAGTTGGGGAATTGTACAGGGCCAAGAGAAATTGCAGCACTGACAATAGCTATAGAGCAGAACAAAAGATTATCTGCAATAGACTCCGCAAAAGGGGTTATCCTGATTGGTCCTTAAAAAGAGCAACCACAATAGTCTCAAACAAACCCGGTGATCTTTTACTTTTCTAACCTAAACCCCCAACCAGTCAAGATCAACAGAAACCAACTTTGATCTTACAATACAGTAATCCGTTTCATGAAATTAAAAAGATCATCATGAAATATTTACCTATTTTAATGGAGGATGACCTACTGGAAACTATTCTCAGAAATGGTTGTCGCATAGTACCACACAAAGCACCATCACTGGGCGACTCACTTTCCCCTTCCATGTTCTCTTCCAATGATACCAGAATGACATGGCTCCATCATAAGGGTTTTTACAGATGCGGTTCCAACCCATGTAAAAAAAAAATTCTATGCCAAACCTACTAAAGTATTTAGAGACTCAGATGAAATCAAAACGTTTTCAATACAAACATACATCAATTGTAACAGTGTGGCAGTAGTTTACATCATTGAATGCACCACGTGCAATTTGCTATATGTGAGATGCAGTAGCAGAAAATTCAACATTTTTTTGGAACACCTTGGTTACATTAGAAATCAAAATCTCACAAACATTTTAAATGCTGCCAAACACTTCATAACACAACACAACACAACAGATCAGTTGCCACATTCAAATGCTACGCAATAGAGGGAGTCACTATTCCAATCCGGGGAGGTGACATCAAACATAAAATTTTAGCAAGAGAAGCGTATTGGATCTATACATTAAAAACTAGATTACCTAGAAATCTAAATCTTAGAAAGGAACTTATGTTCCATTATTAGCTATAGGACGCTAGGGGCTATCTCCTAATCAGTGTTATCTAGATATATGACAAATGATCAAACGAAAATCCAATACTTAACATCTCATATCTCTTTACATACTACAGGAAATAAAACTCACTTACATATAGAAGATTAGGTTTGCAATGACAAAGATAAAGATAAAGAAAATGGTTACCATTGTCTAGGGCTCCACTAATACTAACTTCTTTCTTCCCACTATTCTTGACAAATATGCTTATTGTGTATTGGGAATTTATTAACTGTACATCAGTAGCAGTCATTTAATATTTTCTATGAACCCTATTATCTACACCCGAATATCCATAGATTCAATTATGCAGCATAGTTTTGAGCCTGAATAAAGAAGTCATATTTAATATCTCTATATACCCGACATGTATGCATGTATAATATGAAGGGGGACAGATATATATATACTTAATTCTGCACATCTGTCATGTTGTCACCATCTTTGACGTATAATTATGGCACTACTTATTCTAGATCACTCGTTCCATTGTCAAGTCCAACCATTGAATTGTTTTTAAATCTAGATTTAGTGTAATTCACAAAATCACTTTGCACAGCTCCATGTATGTTTTTACTACTAAGATGTGAACTAGAATTTACCGTAAGGTTTGTATCCGATTATCCAATAATGACACATTTAATATAAAAAAAAAAAAAAAATCTAATTTTTTTCAGTTATCGCAGTTAGTTTAGTTTAACAGCTATCACACCTTAAATGTTAACTAAATGTACTTACCTTGTATCTGCGACATATATCCTCACATTCCTGGATAAAATCTGTTGAATCTATTTTTGCGTTCCGGCATGAACATGCTAGACCGCAATTCACTCCACCTGTGATCACCGGATATAAGCCTCGAGGTAGCGTTATTCCTCTATTAACAAGCCATGAGGAAGGACGTGGTACACGTCTGAAACGTGTAGTCAACATTCACAGTGTATATCCTTGTACCTGGAAGCTATTTCCTGTTTTAAAGATTTTGGAATAAAATTGAAAGCGTGTTTTCATTTTAACTTCACCGCGCTGGATCATTGTTTTCCTTTCTTTCCTGCTTCACTGCCGGGTGCCGTCGCGGCGATCCTGGCACAGCCCGTGGTTGAAACCTGCTAAATGGTGAGCTGGAGGATTCCTCCCAATATTGCTTTTTCTATATATCAGTAACATCCTAGAAACTTTTCACGCTTGTGCGGCTCCCCTTTCAGAATGTTTACCTGGATTGCCACACTTTGTATATAATTACAAGAGGACACATACCTACCCACACTTATAATTAACTCACCCAATACATAAAGACCTATACAGCATGTGCACAATTAGTACCGTAAGAGTTCTCAGCCCATTTAGTTAGGCTGTGCACTGTGAAAAGGATGGAGGACAGTGCGAACCAAGCCAAGTACAGAAATACAGCACTAACACCAAGCTTAGTACATAAATACTGCACTAAAACCAAGCTCAGTACATATATACAGTACCAGAACCAAGCTCAGAACATATACAGAGCATCAGAACCAAGCTGAGTACATAAATACAGCACCAGAACAAAGCCAAGTACATAAATATACAGCGCTAGAACCAAACTCAGTACATATATACAGCACCAGAACTAAGCTCAGAACATAAATACAGCACCACAACCAAGCTCAGTACATAAATACAGCACTAAAAACCAGCTCAGTACATAAATACTGTACCAGAACAAAGATCAATAAGGCGGGATTCACACGACCGGGTCGTTCCCGAGCCCGAGTGTCGGCCGGTAAAATCGGCCATTTTGCCCGGCCGGTTTGCATTCAGTTTTGCATCCGTGCCGGGCCGGGCAGATCCAGACAGTGACATCAGCGGCAACTCCTGAAGGGAAATCCCCATGTGTTCGGGGATTCCGCTTCAGGAGTTTCCCCTGATGTCACTGTCCAGATATGGACAGAGACATCAAGCGCTCTGTCCAGGAGCGGAATCCCCGAAAACACGGGGATTCCGCTCCTTCAAGGAGCTAAAGTGCGGCTAGCACATAGCAGAGCGGGGAGATACCTCCCTGCTCTGCTATAGTGGCGTCGCTGCAGTAGTAGCAGCCGCAGCTGCAGCTGCTAGCGGTGCCATCGAAGGTGTTGCCGGGCCAGGGTGCTTTTCAAGCAGGGGAAGGGAGCCAGCGCAGCGCTCCCTTCCACCTGCTGTACACCCCGGCCCTGCCACACCATGTACAGCGATGCCATTCGTCAGAATGGCATCAACTCCTCCCCCTCACATGCACTCTGCGCTGTGAGGAGGAGGAGATAGAGCGCAGGCTCCGGAAAACCCGGCCATCACTCGGGACACATCCCGGTGATGGCCGTGTATTACCCGGCCCCATAGACTTCTATGGGAGCCGGGCGGCCGGGTACCCGGGCGAAGATAGAGCATGTCCTATTTTTTGACGGCCGGTTTTTCCGGCCGTCAAAAAATCGGTCGTGTGAATAGCCCCATTAGGGGTCTATTATTCCTAATGCAGCCGGGTGCCGGCCGATTTATGAACGGCCGGCACCCGGCCGGGAAACCCTGCCGTGTGAATGAGGCCTAAACATATACAGTACCAGAACCAAGCGCAGTAGATAAATACATCGCCATAACAAATCTCATAACCTATCCATATTCCATATTCCTCTTGATTTGGAGCCTACTCCAGTGGAGCTACCTGCGGTACAGTTCTCTGCATGCCTGAAATGCAATTCACCACCTTGGACCTTTTCTTGTCCACATAAGTTTTAATTTTCATATTTATATTACCCCGACATCATACCATGAACTATTTTCTCCCACAGTGAACAAGGCTTTAATTCGCCCCATAAACATACAAGCCTTCCAGTACTACAGGAGCCTGCAAGCAGACATTGTGTGAGATGAATTACTGCATTTCTTCTGCCCTGCAATACCTGGCTAACTCTTACCCTCAGTTTTAAGCATCAAAAGCCTAAAAGTGTAAAATATTATCGTTGTTAGCAGCACATCTCCCTGTGTAAACCCAAGAGGATTATTCACTTGTCTCAACAGCAATACTATACACTAAACAATAGGACTAATTCTCGCTTGGCCCACGGACTCAAAAGTCCAGCTCTGGAGCTCCTCTCCATCAAATTGCGCACACTGGCTGGAAACATAAGCTCTAACCCCCAGACAATAGTGCGTGAATTTTGTCGACACATGTCTCACTTATACCCTGGATTTTCTTTCTGCCACCCTGTTGCCTCCCTTGCCCAATGAGTTGGCTGATCTTTTAGTTCAAGAGATTTCCCCTGAAGTAGAGGCTCCTTTTAAAATGTTAGAGCTTAATAAATGGCCGAGCACTGACGGCTTTAAGGTTTTTGCTATAAAAAATATGCCTCATTTTCCCTTGTCCGCCCCAGCTCCTCATTACTCCTACTCACCCCAATCGTGCCAGGTTGCATTCCGTCTGGACGCCTTCTTTTTGAATATAGCCAATTTTGAGATTTTTACAACACGGCCCGGCGACATGCGCGCCTTCACAGCACACCAACAGATTTAATAAAATGTGTCACTTTTCCCCACTTCCGCCACATGCTGTAACTACACTTTATAAACTACCTCTCTCACAACGTTCTCAACAGCTCCCACTTTATTGTAAAGCTTTAGAGATTGAATTAGACAAGCAGCTTACAGAGGCACAGCGCCATCGAGGCTTTTATCCCATAAAGCGATAATTGCCACACGCATACAGGAGACCAGTTATAATATAGTCTCCCGGCGGTATCGAGTGCCTGTAGCCCTTCATAAATCTTACTCATCTGTTCCTAATAACTGTCGGCATTGCTTTTGGGTGGTGGTCCTTAAAATTACACATGAGGTCATCAATGAGTCTCTTCCAGGTTCCTTCTCTTTATGTTCCCGATGCCCCCGTCTGCGTATAAATGCTCCCTTACCCATCACCTTCTAGAAGCCGCTAATTTTTTTTTTCCACGCATATGGAAATCAACGGAACCCCCCAACCCTCAAGAATTGGTTTGAAGAGAATTACATGACACAGAGAGTGGCCGAACTAATTACTCAAGCCTCCACTCATTACCTGACTGCGTGGTTCAATAGAACTACCTTTCAATCATACTCCACTTATAGTACCCTAGTAGGTTAGGGCCAATTCTATTTGTAAGCTACATTGTCAGCCATCTACCATTTATCTACAATAGTGCCAAGAAATGGAATCCAGACCTTCCATGGAACCCCACCCCACCTGTCCTCTGTCCCCCCCCCCTTTAATTTTAGGTGGCCCGACACTTCATGCTGTCGCACCTGAACCCTCAAGACCTAAAACTGACAATTTGAGTTGGTCCAACTATCGCCCAATTTCCTTATTAGATATACACGTTAAATTGCTAGCTAAAATCATTGCCTGCATTTAAACAATGGTTTAGAAACATTGATACAAAACGAACAAGTTGGATTTCTACGATGCCGGCAGGCCTCGGATGATATATGGTGGGTCTCCCACCTGTTACATTGCTGCAGACACAGAGGCATTGAGGTTGTGTTCCTTTCCCTTGATATCAGAAAGGCATTTGATACAGTCTCCTGGACGATCCTCTTTACGGTACTGAACTGGTGGGGTTTCCCCTTCTATTTCATTACTTGGCTTAAAACCCTCTATAGTACTCCCAAGGCCGTTGTAATATAGGTTTCTCCTCTGACGTTCATGACCCGAGGCACCGACCAGGGCTGCCGCCTCTCGCCCTCGCTGTTTATTCTTGCCCTTGAGCCTCTTGCGATGCTAATATTCAAAGTATTGAAGTAGTTTCAGTAACTCACAAATTTTGTCTGTTTGGCAATGTTAACCTGCTGGTCAACACACCTCCACTCATCACCCTACCTATTCTTTTACGCACTTTGTCCAGCTTTGGGTTAATCTCGGGTCTAGTAGTCAACCATGTCATATTCAATGCTCTAAATATCTCGCTCCTCTCCCTTATGGTCAGATATGCCTGATGAAGACCACAGTGCGTGGTTGAAACGCGTTGCAGCAATTGAATATTTATTATTTTAACAGTATATTGAATAAAATCGTTGTTTTAAACTCCGACAATTTTTGTGAAAATATCAGTTCAAATTCACACCTGAGCGCCCGTTTAGAGGAGCATCTGTTTTTTTCAAGTTTGCATTAAAATCCCATATGTCTTTCCAGTAGGCGTCAAACCAGCTTGACTATCTGGGAATTTATCTCACTAATGATGTGTGATGTGTGCATGATTTGTATTACTAAATACCCCCCATTGCTACAGCGACTTAGTATTTGTATTACTAACTACCCACCATTGCTACCGTGACTGGAAAATAAGGCAAATACCATATATCTTGGCTGGGCCGGGTGCATGGGCTAAAAATTGTGTTTTTACCTAAACTATTATATACATTTCGTGTGCTCCCAGTCCCAGGTCATTACCTCCAATTATTCCAGAGGTTGATTAACAAATTTGTATGGCAGGGTGGTATTCCTAGGGTGAATAATACTACTTTATACGAACACAAAGGGAAAGGCGGGTTGGGAGTTTCCAATGTGATTATTATCAGACGGCCCAAACAGCACGGCTGGCTCTTTATAATGCTATTACGGAAATTGCCTTTGGCTTGCATAGGAGGCGTCTGAATACCATTTGATCCAATTAGATGGACGCTTATTGCTTTGTCCCTCTCAGCGTTCTACCAACCCAGTCTTTACTTACTCTCTCTGAATTTGGGTCTCAGTCAAGTACTTGGCTGATTTCTCCATTCCTACCGCTGGCTCCACTCTGTGGGACTTAAGTGCCCGTATCTGTTGCGAGCTTGATCCATAGCAGGATTCACGAAAGTGCACAAATTTGGTCTTCCAGCACTAGAGGTCTGCTAACATTTTGATGCTAGAAATCCATATCAAGGTTCTCACGAGGTGGTACTTTACCCCTGCCTCTATAGCAAAGGCAGTCCCATGCTGCTTTCGAAGATGGCAGGTACCGGGAGATATGCTTAATATATGGTGGCAATGTACTAGAGTGTGGAGGCTTTGGGTGTGTGCATACCTCCTTATCCTAAACCTAAAAGGTCAAATTTGAGTAAAAAATATCCCCGGAGGCCCGTCTAAATGAAAAAAATTCGCAATATAACCCACTATTCCTGTGTTTTAACTTCTTTGTCTTCTTGGCTGTGAAACAAACGATTGTAATGTCATGGGAGAAGTCATCTCTTGACTTTGCTAAGGTTAAATAACTGGTGTATTGGTATAGGACTAATAAGAAACTGACAGCCATACTCCTAGAAAAGGTAGACAAGTTACAATCGAGCACCTCCATAGCGGTCAACCGCCATTTAGTCAGCGCCAACACGCAGGTGCCCAGTACGGTTTAGTGCCTGATGAAGGTCTAGCATAAGACCGAAACATCTACACGGCCACTGGCATGAAAATAAAAAAATCAGTTCTTTACTGCAAACTGGTATGCAGAGTAACTTTTCTTAATTCAAGTTACAATCAATATACCCCTTTTGCTCAACCTGCTCTTTCCCCCTCATTCCTGAGTGAAGTTGTCATACTTACTAGTCTACGGCATGGGCCTAATGTTAGTGGGCTCTCGGTCTTCCCGCTCCCCTCCTACTCCTTCTCTCTCTTCTTTTGGCCTTTCTTTTGTCTACTTGACTGCAGCTCTATGTGGTCCCCTACAAGTGACCAGTTTTCATTGATTAGCTGATCTTTTAAATCCAGTTTCATACTATATAGTGCCTTGCTGCTGTGAGCAACCTATACGATACCCCTTTCTTGCCCCCCATTATTTGCTTATAGTTGAGTGATGGCTGCATAATCTTGTATTACTATGTTATGGATCACTAACCTAACATGGACAGCATGGTTGCTCAGCACTTAGCACTGGTGCCTTGTGGCACTGGAGTCCTGGGATCAAGTCCAACTAATACCAACATTCCCATGGAGTTTGCTCTCCCTGTGTTTGCGTGGGATTTCTCTGGGTACACCGGTTTCCTTCCACGCTCTAAAAATATACAGATAGGGTATTTAGATTGTGGGCCCCACTTGGGACAGCAACACTGTGGAATTTGTTGGTGCTATATAAGTAATATAAATAAATAAGTCACATGCCTTGTCTTCTGCTCTGTTACCTATCAAGCCATCTTTTAGCACTGTTAAAATGGTTTATATGTTACAAAGTTTTTAGGCTTATCTTTTGGCCTGTTTGCACTTATTTGTGACTTATGTGGATAGTATGGGACCAGATGGGCGCGTGAGGTGTTATGCGCCATTTGTGGTGGCCTCATTAGATTCAGTATTTAAACCACAACCAGGGCTAGTAGCATCCCTCCTGACAAAGGGTGCGAAATACGCATCGAGGTGTTTCCTCAGGTGTATTAGTATTCCATCTGCCATCATGTCGCAGGTATTTAACTATATAAGCTTTTGTAACTTTTTGTTGTGTACATTTTTGTAATAATTGTAGGGGGGGTTGTCCTAGACTATGGACTATTAACCCGTTAGTGACCGCCCATTAGTGTTTTTATGGCGGCCACTAATGGGCTTTATTCCGATGCAATAGCTTTTTTACGGCGCTGCATCGGAATATATAAATAGAGCAGGGAGACGTTAAATCTCCCTGTTCTCAGCTACCAGAGGTAGCCCTGCTCTAACGGGCGAGATCTATATCAGTATTGATCTCGCTCGTTTAACCCCTCAGATGCGGTGCTCAATAGCGAGCGCTGCATCTGAGTGGTTTTGGAGCACCCTCTCTCACCCCACCTGCACCATTCGTAAGATCGCAAGGTGTTGGTGGTTTCTATGGCAGCCGGGGGGCCTAATAAAGGCCCCCAGGTCTGCCACTAGCTTTGCCTGCTAGGCAGCTGCATTGGCGAACAAATAAAAAAAAGTTATGGCTCTTGAAATATGGAAGAAAAAAAAAGGAAAGAAAACAAAATAGATCCGGAGTTTTGTATGTAAAATATAACCTTTACTTTATTTTCATATAAAATCTCTTGAAAAAATATTAACATATACCGGTAGTGCATATATGTATAAAAAAAAATCATGCATAAAGGATTTTAGCATTTGTTCATGACATATTTCCAATATGATTTGAATAGTCAGATTTAGACAGCAGTTCATACGTGGTTTAGTGAAGAGAGAGTGTTCATCATGGTGTAATTAGAGATTTTTCCCTATATTTCTCACATGCAAATACCCTTAGAGTATCTGAAGAACAGGGCTCAATGCCCCCCTATCCGTTTAGATGTTTAGATGTCATCCATATCTGGGCTGATACAAGGGGACCAGGAAACCTTTCTCAGTGTAGGAATACCTCCCAACAAGTTTCCTCACGGCCAAGTAATTCTTCAGGGGAGATTGGCCAAAACCAGCTATATTCAATTAAAAAAATTCTGGAACAGATAAAGTAGCTGCCTGTTTGAATTAATGCTCCTCAGTGAGAGTGTGCTTGCAGTGGCAAGAGTTCAAAGTTGGCACTTGTTTTTGGCGTCTGACATCAGAGCTGGAGGGAATTCCCTGTCCTTTTAAAGGGAATGTGTTGCTAGCAAAAAATTCATTTTTTTTTTAGTTAAACAATTAGTGTGTAGGTGATTAAACAGTGTTCTAATTTTTTTTATTTTTTTATAGAGTCAGGAAATATTATAAATTAGATTCTAATTTATAATATTTCCCAGCACTGGTCACTAGATGGAGCAATTCCCAAAATTGCAGCATTGCATGTGGTAAAGCAATCACATTGCTTTATGCTGCAAAATTGGGAAAAAATCCCTCGCTCTAGTGAGCTCTCAGAATCCCCCCCTCCTTTATCCTGGCTAGTGCCGGGAGAAACGAGGGGATTGAACGGTCAAACCTCCTACACTGTGTGTCGCCATTTCTTTAGCTAACACACAGTGTAGAAGGTTTACATACAGTAGTAAACACACTGAAACACGAACATACATAGAAATCACTTACCTGCTCCTGCCGCCGCCGCTCCCTCCGGTCCGTCCGCTCCGTCTGCTGCCGCTGCTCCAAGTGCGCAAGTCCGGAAGCGGCGACCGGAAGTAGTAATCTTACTGTCCGGCCGCGACTTCCGGTCTACAGGAAAATGGCGCCGGACGGCGCTCAGTTCAACTTGGACTGTGTGGGAGCGGCGCATGCGCCGTTCCCACACAGTCGGCGTACACCATAGTGGATGGAACGGGCCCTGTTCGCATTCACTATAGGACTGTAGCTGCCGTATTCCATGTCTGTATGTGTCGTTAATCGACACATACAGAAATGGAAAAAAAAATGGCAGCCCCCATAGTGAAGAAAAAGTAAAAAAATAAAAAAAAGTAACATACAAACACACAAATAAATACAAAAGTTTTTTATAGAACACTAACCTCAAACTGATAGAAAAAAATGTTTTTGGGCGTGTTTTCTCTTATTTTCAACTGGGCGTGTATTGTGTTTGTAACATCTGGGCGTGTTTACTTGTTTGACTAGCTGGGCATTGTGAATAGAAGTGTTTGTCAGCATCATACACTTCTATTCACAACGCCCAGGCGATCCTGGGTATCGCCGTGACCGTAATGACTCCATTAATAAAGTTAATATGTAAGTTAAACCGCAAGGTGAACACCGTAAAAAAAAAACGCAAAAAGCAATGGCGAAAATTCAATTTTTTTCCATTGCCCCCCAAAAAAGTCATAATAAAAATGAATCAATAAGTCCCATGCACCCCAAAACAGTACCAATCAAAACTACGTCTCGTCCCGCAGAAAACAAGCCCAAAAAATCACTACATTGATGGAAAAATAAAAAAGTTACGGCTCTTGGAAAGCAACGATGCAAAAACAAATAATTTTAGTTCAAAAGAGTTTTTATTGTGCAAAAGTTGTAAAACATAAAAAACCTCTACATATGTGGTATCGCCGTAATCGTACCGAGCCATAGAATAAAGTTAACATGTTATTTACATCGCATAGTGAACGGCGTCAATTTAAAAACGCATAGAACAATTAAAAAGTATTAAAAAGTACAACTAATCCCGCAAAAACAAGTCCTCATACAGCTATGTAGACGAAAAAATTAAAAAGTGATAGCTCTTTGAATGCGACTATAGAAAAACGAATAAAATAGCTTGGTCATTAGGGCCTAAAATGGGCTGGTCACTAAGGGGTTAAGGAATCTATTTGTAAAAGGGAATGTTTACAGATCATGTGATCTTATTAATTTAGGATATTTAGTAGCGAAAAGATATGACATATAGATGTACCTGTATCACATATCTTAAATTTTGTTTGGCAAGAAACAAGATACTCCAAAAAGGATATTATTTTTAGTTCCCCATTTTTTTGTGGAATAATTATTTAAATGAAACACGTATAGTCAAGCTGTTCATTTAATCCATTGGGTACAATGGATCTTACTTTAAAAATTAATCTGGATTCTTTTTGCAATAACATTTTGTCAATATCACCCCCTCTTGAGGATGTTTGTAATACCTCTAAAACTGTGAATTTTAGGCAATTCGCTTACCCCCTGTGTTCAAGATGCACGTGGCGAGAAACGGGTTTATCTCCTGTATTTATGTCGCCCCGGTGCTCAAGGATTCTCCTCCTCCACTCCCTTGTGCTTTTACCCACATAGTCTAGTGGGCAGGGGCAAGTGATTTTATAAATTACATTAGTGGAAATGCAATTAGCAAAATATTTTATGGGGTAGCTAATGCCTGAAAACACACTTGCAAAGTCATTAGCATC
Organism: Rhinoderma darwinii; assembly: GCF_050947455.1. NCBI lineage: Eukaryota > Metazoa > Chordata > Amphibia > Anura > Rhinodermatidae > Rhinoderma > Rhinoderma darwinii. Next base: position 513,978,350 of record NC_134687.1, read on the forward strand.
TCTACGAATGTACATGCTTTGCAGTGTCCACATTTGAAACATCCATTGATCTTCCCATCTAGCCAGCATCCTTCCTTTTTTAGACTAGTGAGATGACTATGTACAACACGATTTCCTATGCTTCTACCCTTCCTGTATGTTGTCTGTGCTCGGCGGGCTATGGCTTCCTTTATGTCCATATCCATCTGAAGGATATTCCAGTGTCTTTTGAGGATTTCCCTAACTGCCTTTTCTGCCATGTCAAAAGTTCACACTAGGCGTATCAATTGGTTCGATACCTCCCGTTTCTTTGGGATCAATAATTGCTCCCTTTTCTGGGTACACACATATTTATACACCTCCTTTAGAATTTTGGAAGGATAGCCCCTTTCTAGGAACCTGGATTCCAAATCCTTTGCTTTTGTTCGGAATTCCTGTATATTGGAACAGTTTCTTCTGAGGCGGAGATACTGTCCCTTTGGTATGACCTTCTTGAGAGGACCGGGATGACAGCTCTCCCACCTCAGAAGGCTGTTTGTGGCCCTAGGTTTCCTGTAAATTGTTGTTTTTAATCTATTGTCTCCTTCTTTTAATATTAGAACATCCAAAAAAAGGAAGAGTTTCGGGATGTGATTCAAAAGTGAATCTCAAACCAATTAAATTACAATTAAGGGTTTTGATGTATTGCTAAAGATGGTCAGCCGATTCTGTCCATATGATGAAAATATCGTCTATATAGCGCGTCCACATTGAGACTGGTAGGTTCAAGATACATCGTTCGTCATAAAAAAACTAAGTTTCTTCCCACCAGCCCAGGAACAAATTGGCATATATCGATGCACATTAGTTGTCCATAGCAGAGTCCCTGAGCTGGTGGTACATACGTCCACTGAATAGGAAGTAGTTCCTAGTCAAAACAAACTCTAGCAGTCTCAATGTGAACGCGCTATGCTCTCTAAAATGTACCCCCTTAGTATTCAAAAAGTGGCGCACTAGCCTAAGACCCAACTCATGAGGAATTGAGGAGTACAATGCTTCAAAATCGATGCTACATAGGATAGCACTGTGCTTAATAGGGAGATCATCAATTTTAGCAAGGAGATCCATCGTATCTCTTGTGTACGAGGGTAGGGTTTCTACAAAGTTTCTAAGGACCTTATCAATATAGATACCCACGTTTTGTGTCAATCCCATAATGCCCGATACAATGGGGCATCCTTTTAAGGGATTTGTCGTCTTGTGGATTTTAGGGAGAGAATAAAACATGGGGGTCTGTGGTTTAACGACTGCCATAAACTTATATTCATGTTCATCTATCAGGTTATTTTCTTTTGCATCATTGAGGATTGAAAAGAGTTCTATTTTGAATTTTCTTGTCGGATCTTCTTTGAGAACTTCATAACCTGTCCGGTCATCCAGGATGTTATGACAGATTTCAATGTACTTTTTCCTATCGATGACCACCACGTCGTCGTCCCCCCCCCCCCTTATCGGATGATTTTACTATAATGTTCGGGTACTAATCAGTCTCAACCGGCAGGGATAATACGCTGAGTTCGTACGAAAGGAATCACACCACACAGAGTCTGGTACAAAGCTCCTCACTCAGCATCAGGAGAGGCGTCTGCTTTATTACACACATTTGTTCTATATCTCCTTTCTCCTGGGGGTGGGTACATGTTATCACACTTTTATAAAAGCACGTATCACTGTAAGCCTCTTGATACTTGTGTCATCCTTGGATAGGTTCACCCTTATCTGGTCCTTTAGATATGTCTTCATAGTTCGTTCATACCAGGAAGTGACTTGTTATTTTATTAGTGCGTAGTCCCTGTTCAGGGGCCATCTTGCCACGTATACTTATCTAATCCTACTATTGCTTCATCACAATTATGTACACAACTCTAAAGTCTATATTTTATTAAAGAAAGAAAATTATTATAAACATTAACTTCTGTCCACTCCATCCTTCACAGTCCCCCCTTTTATCATTATTTTCTTCATTTCTTCATTTCTTAACCTAAGTGTGTCCGTGCTCTGGGAAAGGGGAGTAAAAGGATTTTTTCACCAGTTTGAGACGAGCCTCCCCTATTAGGAGACCCCCCTTTGTAGCTGGACTTAAAGAGTCGGTGCACACCCTACACTATCTATTCATCTTCAGAACAATAGTCTCGATAAAGGGTGGTTGTTTTCATGGATGGAGTTGGTAAAAGTCCTTCAATTTTTTCGTTTACTTTAGTGGCGGAATATTTCATCCATTCCAACCATAGATTTGTATCCCCAAATCCAGTTTCCATAGCCATAGTGTCTTCGAATCCTGGGTTCGCGATTGCAACTATTTGTGAGATGGTTCGGATCCTAGGGGCAACGGGGTTTGGCTGTTCAATAATCAATTTTTCCCATTCTGTGGAATTTACCATATCCATAATTCTAAATGGACCCTCAGGTCCCACATAGCCGAGATTCCCTGTATAAGACGACAGCCAATACTGTCCATTTTACAAAAGTTGATACATTCTGTAATGTTCTATATTCGGTTAGCATACTTTCATTAAAAACATTTAGAAACAGTTCATCTATAGCTAACCCTTTTTGCTGTAAGTCAAAGGTAGTAGGTAACCATGAGGCACCTATCCTTAATGCAGTACATGTGTCATCTCCACTGAGTTTAATTTGTTCATAACTGTTTCTAACTGTATACCATTCAATACTCCTAATCCCGTTCCTACCCCTCCTAATAGCGGGTCATACCATTCTCTTTTTTGTCTATGACAGCTGGGGGATTCAGGGAAGGAAATATTGAAGTGTACATTCTTTTTCTGCTGTTGGGTTACAGCGCTCTTACAAATGTGTGGGATTCTTTCCAGACTTTGTACTGTTATATGTGGCTTAAAACTATCTCTTAAAATTATTATCAAGAATACAAAATATCTTCTATTTCTTATTTGGCTATTATTCATACATAATATTATCCCATCAGTTTCTTTTATTACAATCGTAGAGTTGAGCCTCTCCTTGTTGCATCTTTCATAAGTCTTATTTATCATTTTGTTTCTATTTTTACTGGTTGTATATTTCTGTAGATACTGTAAATCTGATTCATAACAACAAAGCAACAGCCCCGGCGTCTCTTCTTGTATGCTAATGTTGGCTGTTTTGTCTATGTGAAGGTACACAGTCCCTCCATGTGGTCCTTTTTTCCAAGTCCCTTCGGTTGTAGTCACATTTGTAGTATAACACGGGGCATTGGCCTTACAGGTGTAGTTACCCTGCTTTCTATCACTGTGGCATTCGCCCACCCTGTCCTGAACTGTTCCAGTGATTCTGTACTGATTACGTGTACAGGAGTAGCAGTTCTGCCTTTTTGTATAAGAGCACACGCAACAACCGCCGCAACAACCGCAAAGATCTTCATTCTTCTGGCTGAAGAACCTTTTTACAATGACTGGCGTGAATCCAGCTTGCCTTTCCTTCGAGCTTCACTGAGGTGCTTGTAACGAGCAAAACTTGAAAAGGACCATCAAACCGTGGCTCAAGGCTCTTCCTCACGTGTCTTTTGACAATGACCCAATCTGCTGGTTCTAGCTTATACGTCCCTTCAACTGAATCAGGATCTGGAATGGAAGCAAAGACTTGTGCATGCACCTTGGTCAATTGTTTGTTCAGCGTTGATACATAATCTGTTAGTCTACCATACTGCATTTGGAGCACCTGTGGAAAATAACATCCTAATCTGGGAGCCGACCCAAATAAGATCTCATATGGGCTGAGACCTGTTCTTTTTGTGGGCGTGTATCTTACTGAGAACAAGGCTAATGGTAGACACTCGGTCCATGGTTTCCCGTTTCCTTCCCGTTTATTGTTATCTCTTTCAAGGGAGATCAATGCACGGTTTTAATCTCTGGTTAAATTGATGGATTTTGCTGGCATGTTGATCTTCATCAGATCCGTGGTGACCAAGTCCTGAAAGACATCAATAACAGAGGTTTCCCCGATAGGGGGCATTTTTTGGCTTTTGCGTTTACAAGCTGTAAAAGGGCCCGTGCCTCGCTTTTTCTCATTTGAGGTTAGTAATTCCGCTAGGTCCCTTGCATGTGGCAATTCGGTCTGGGTTATCCCCAGATCCTGGCATTCTTTTTTTGTCCTTCAATTTATACATCTTGTGCCATTTTTATTTTCTTGTGAATAGGTTAATGTCTTTGACCCAATTGAAAGTGTCAAAACCAGTAGTAGGGATGAAGGATAATCCTCTACTTAAAGAGCCTCTGTCACCACATTATAAGTGCCCTATCTCCTACATAAGGGGATCGGCGCTATAATGTAGGTGACAGCAGTGCTTTTTATTTAGAAAAACAATCTATTTTTACCACTTTATGAGCGATTTTTAGCTTTATGCTAATGAGTTTCTTAATGCCCAAGTGGGCGTGTTTTTACTTCAGACCAAGTGGGCGTTGTAAAGAGGAGTGTATGACGCTGACAAATCAGCGTCATACACTTCTCTCCATTCATTTACACTGCACTAGCGATATAGCTATATCGCTATGTGCAGCCACATAAACACACTATAACATTACTGCAGTGTCCTGATAATGAATATACATTACCTCCAGCCAGGATGTGATGTGTATTCAGAATCCTGACACGTCTGAATCTTTTCTGTGAGATTTCCAGCAAGGCAAACGTAATCTCGCGAGATTACGATATAAACAAGATTACGTTTGCCTTGTTGGAAATCTTAGGCCTCATTCACACGGCAGGGTTTCCCGGCCGGGTGCCGGCCGTTCATAAATCGGCCGGCACCCGGCTGCATTAGGAATAATAGACCCCTAATGGGGCTATTCACACGACCGATTTTTTGACGGCCGGAAAATCCGGCCGTCAAAAAATAGGACATGCTCTATCTTTTCCCGGACACCCGGCCGCCCGGCTCCCATAGAAGTCTATGGGGCCGGGTATTACACGGCCATCACCGGAATGTGTTCCGAGTGATGGCCGGGTTTCCCGGCGCTTGCGCTCTATCTCCTCCTCCTCACAGCGCAGAGTGCATGTGAGGAGGAGGAGTTGATGCCATTCTGACGAATGGCATCGCTGTACACTGTGTTGCAGGGCCGGGGTGTACAGCAGGTGGAGGGAGCGCTGCGCTGGCTCCCTTCCCCTGCTTGTTAAAAGCACCCTGGCTCGGCGACACCTTCGATGGCGCCGCTAGTAGTAGTAGCAGCAGCTGCTGCGGCTGCTACTACTGTAGCGACGCCACTATAGCAGAGCAGGGAGGTATCTCCCCGCTCTGCTATGTGCTAGCCGCACTTTAGCTCCTTGAAGGAGCGGAATCCCCGTGTTTTCGGGGATTCCGCTCCTGGACAGAGCGCTTGATGTCTCTGTCCATATCTGGGCAGTGACATCAGGGGAAACTCCTGAAGCGGAATCCCCGAACACATGGGGATTCCCCTTCAGGAGCTGCCGCTGATGTCACTGTCCGGATCTGCCCGGCCCGGCACGGATGCATAACTTTATGCAAACCGGCCGGGCAAAATGGCCGATTTTACCGGCCGACACTCGGGCTCGGGAACGACCCGGTCGTGTGAATCCCGCCTTACAGAAAAGATTCAGACGTGTCAGGATTCTTTTTTTTTTTTTTTTTTTTTACAAATCAGTGCCCGGCTGAGCACATTTCGGACATGCATGCAATCTATGTGGGTTATCAGCCATAGGAGGTATGTTAATGCATAAATAGCCGCATGCATAAGTTTAAAGTGAGATTCCCTCTACACCTCATTTACAATATGTTTCCGCACTGTCGTCCAACCCTCCAGGATGGAGGCATTAATGTCTGGTATATTCAAAGTGCGCCTTCAGTATGCAAAATGAGATCTTGGGACTACCTTAATATATAAATCTCGAGTTGTTTTATATAGCGTAGAAAATGACGTTCTATGTGACTCATCCCCAACAAAACCATCAAAGGCATTGTCCACAATTTCTGGTTCCAAGTTCCTTACCGGTTTTGTGCAAAAAGATTTAACTTGTAGATATTGGAGGAAGTGGTTCGGAAAGATCCCAAACTCCTCCACCAATTCAGGTAAAGTTTTCAGTCTCGGTTCTGAGGCATGCATTATGTGGCCCACTGTCCTTATTCCCCGATGCTTCCACAAAGTAAAAAGGGAACTAGTAATCCCGGCTGCAAAATCTATATGGGACCATAAGGGTAAGTGCTTGGACAACTGAAATGATAATCCCATCTTTTTCCTCACCTCCTTCCAACACATGATAGTGTCCCTCAGTAACACAGAACCCCTTACATGTCCTGGAAGCGATGCCAGCTTGGTATGCAGTAGAGCAATGAGATCATATTTTCCTGCTAGCGCATCATCCAAGTCATAGTTGGAGTAATGACTGGAATGATGAATCCAGTCCAAGACATGCCGAAAAAGGCTGGCAATATTATACCCCCGCAAGTGTGGAATGTTTACTCCACCCTGCCAATGATAGCCCTGCAGCTTGGCCAATGAAAAACGAGGATGCTTATTTAACCATATAAACTTTGAGATACTAGTATTAAAGTCTTGGACATCTTTATGTTTTAAGAGAATGGGCAGAGTCTGGAGAGGATACAACAACCTAGCGAACGATATCATTTTAACTAAATGACATCTGCCAAACTGCGAAAGCGGCAAGTTCGCCCATCTAGCAAGTTCAGTTTTTATTTTTTTAAAAAGTGGGTCAAAATTTAATTTATACAATGATCCCGGCGTTTTCCCTATCTGGATCCCTAAATACGTTATGTGAGTTGTCGCAATTTTAATGCCCGTCTGCTGGATTCCTATGTCACCCAGATGATTATGTGAAGATAAACTCAGTAACTTACATTTAGTTGGGTTAATCCTAAGCCCTGCAAAGGATCCATAATGTTGGAACAATTCAAAGACCTTACTTAAATGTCGCGATGGGTGTGATAGAAACAATAAAATGTCATCTGCAAATACTGCTGATTTCACTTCTTTGTTGCCTATGTTTATACCAGTGAACAGTCCATCTCGCTCCAATGTATGGATCAACGGCTCCAACGCTAAATCGAATAGTAGTGGCGATAAGGGACATCCCTGCCGCGTTCCCTTATGTAAAGTGAACGTCTGGGAACTGAATCCCGGCGTGCACACTGCTGCAGTGGGATCAGTATACAACGCTCGTTAAACTTATCTACAACCATGTTCAGCCATCGCCACTCAATATTATCAAAAGCTTTTTCAGCATCTAGTAACATCAGAGCTGGTTGGTTGGATGGCGATGGCCAAGCTTTATTCTCATCCATTACCCCCAGAACTTTCCTAATGTTTGTTACCGCGGCTCTGCCTTTGATAAAACCCACCTGCGATGGTCCCACTAACTGGGGCATCAAAACTGCAAGTCTAGTTGCCATTATCTTCGAGATCAATTTGAGAACTTGATTTATGAGCGAGATAGGCCTATAGGAGCCTGGCTGCGAGGGATCTTTCCCAGCCTTAGGTAAGACTTTTATATATGCCATATTTGCCGCCATTGGTATGTTAGCACCTTGCAGCAAGGAGTTAAAGTAAGGTAGTAATGTCGGAGTTATCTGTTCCGTTAGTATTTTGTAAAACTCAGCCGGGTATCCGTCAGGTCCCGGGGCCTTACCGTTCGACAACCCCCCAATAGCTGACTGCAGCTCATCCAAGGTTATTGGTGCATTGAGACTGTCTAGTTGATCTAAATTCAGGGTGGGCATAGACAGACTAGAGAGAAACTGGCTTCCCTGCATGTAGTCTGTAGTCTGACTTTCCTCATACAGTTTCTGGTAGAAATGTTTCAGTATGTCATTGATCTTCCTAGGATCCGAGTGCAGTTGGCCAGTGTGATCCTTCAATTTTGTGATATGTGTGCGTGGCCGAAAGCCCCTGGATAACCCCGCCAACAGCCTCCCCGCCTTGTTCCCAAAACGAAAAAGTTCAGCTTCATAAATCGATCTACCAAATTTCTCCTTCCTGTCCAACCACTCCTCAAACAGTCTTTTGGCTGCTACCCATTTGTTTTGTTTGTCAAGGGACGGATCAGCCTGGAAAGAAGAGTACGCCCCTCTAAGCCCATCGCTATATTCCTTATACTTCTGAAACATCTGCTTTTTTTTAAAAGGAAACATAAGCGATGAGCTTCCCTCGCAAAACAGCCTTAGCCGTTTCCCAGTATTACACATGGTCTGTTTTGTGCACTGCGTTATCACAGTCATACTCTAGCCACCAACCTTTCAATATATCCTGAAAACCCTCATCATTTGCTAGGAAGGTCGGAAATCTCCAAATGAAATCTCCCCCTTTTGGGTGAGCATCTGCCAGCAATAAGCTCACAGAAGCATGATCAGATATGATCATGTTGGAGATATCAACCTGTTCCAGCCTTTGCAATAAATGTGAGCTCAGAAAAACATAGTCCAATCTGGACCAAGATTAGTGATATGACGAAAAGTAAGTGTATTCCCTACCATCTGGATGCATGTGTCTCCAACTATCCCCCAACTGCGTGACATGTCAAAAATCAGGCAAGATGCCGTCTGTGGCAATGGGTTGTGTGGGGGTATTACGTTGTCTGTCCTCAGCAGTGTTCATGACCGAATTAAAGTCTCCCCCTACTATTTTCATCATATTTGTGTCAGACAAAAAGTGTAGACTGAAGAACCTGAAAGAACGTGCGATTACTTGAATTGGGTGCATATACATTATATATACTCACTTCCCCTAATTGATTATCTAATAAGATTTGTATGAGTCGTCCCTCAGAGTCTGCATGTTGCGAGCGCACAGTGGATGCTAAATTTTTATGTATTAGAATCATTACTCCATTTTTCTTATGGACAGCCGAAGACCCATATACCTCCCCTACCCAAAATTTCCGAATGCGAAAAAAATCTTTGTCTTCCAGATGCGTCTCCTGAAGTAAGGCTATATCAGCCTTTAGTTTATTTAGATGCCGCAGGACCATGGATCTCTTGTGGGAGGACAAGAGACCCTTAACATTCCATGATACTACTCTCATAAAATGACAAAGGATATCAAGCTATGATGATAAGTTGTGTATCCTATAAAAAACCCTAAAAAAAAATGTGTCATGATAACCAGTAAGACAATGAGAAGACTCTTTTGCTCCAGCGAATCAATTCCATATATCAAGGAACGTCTGTCTTTTAACAAAAAACCAAAACTTTTAGTAAATGTACAACTTTCCCTTTTATCCTCAAGGACCCTTAATAACGCATTATCCATAACCTTCAGCACTTCACTTTTTTCTGACATGTTACTGTCCCTAGACTACCTAAAGAGATAAGTCTCAAACCTCTGACCAAGCATCAAAACATATGCCATTACGGTAGCTATTAAGCATACTCTAATCACCATGGATGCGCATTTTTACTGACCATCATATTTATAAGACTCCTACATAACAGTACTATGTTCATATCAAGCGGACATAATCAAATGAGTGACAAGCTTTGCTTACCCACTGCCCACACATAGCGCAGAAACAAGAAGTCCACAAGTAACAAGTCCATTGTATTGTCCAAAGGCATTACTTCACAGCCCGCGGTGTTTGCGGCATTCTCTTCTCCTTTGGTAGCTGGCCCCTCACCGAAGGGGTATGGGGCTGTATGTGTGTTTTTTTGTCTGGAGTTTCTCCGGTGACAGCCTGTGGGGCATTTTCTTGGAGCAGATCCCTAAACACCTCTTCTGCTTCCCGATGATCAGTATAGGTCTGCATAGTTCCACTCGGAGTAGTGACCTTTAATATCACCGGATATTGCAGCTGGAACTTCAGCCCCCTTTTATGAAACGCAGTGCAAATCCTGCTGAACATCTTGCATTTTTTGGAAACCTCAGCCGAGTAATCTCCAAACATCATGACTGGTATTCCATTTATTTTCGTCGGTCCCTGTCGCGTTTTGTAGGAACGTAATAAGGCTTCTTTATCAGAGTAGTCCAAATAACGCACTATAACTTGTCTGGCTCGTTTACTGAAACCTGATTGGGACTGCAAGTGCTGGCGATCCGGAACTACTCTGTGCGCTCTTTCCACTTTACATGGGCCGCTCATATTTAACACTTTTGGCAGATCATATTCACATATGTGTTTCAAATGCAAAGCCGGTATGTTTTCTGGAAGGCCCACTATTCGTAGATTGTTTCTTCTTGACCTGTTTTCCAAGTCATCAAGTTTAAGAGCCATCCTTTGCTTCTCATTTAAAAGTTCCTGAAGTTTCCCATGTGTGTCAGCAGCATCATCTTCCAGCACAGATATGCGCTGTTCCACCTTATCTAGGCGCACTCCATGCTGGGCAATATCGTTTTGAAGCAGTTGTAATGAAGCAGATATAGTGGTCGCCAGAGTGTCCTGTATATCTGGCGTTATACGTTTAGCCACCTCCATAGCCAATTTTTTTAGTCAATCACCGTTGCCATTTCCGTGCCCGAAGTTGATTCCCTCCCGTCATCATCAGAGAGCTGGTCCTCGTGATCCGAGGATGGGCGACTAGCCGTCTTTTTCTCCTTACGAGTCACCGGCGGCATAATTCACCTGATGTGGTAAGACGAAGAATAGCCCCCAAATGTGGCCAAATCTGTGTCAGAGTCAGATGCCCACCACAAACAACGGCTAATGCAAGGAGGGGCGGGCCAGAAATACAAAATGGCGTTTGTCACCGCCAAGAAGGAGACACCTGGCTGCGTCGTCTAGAAGGTCAGAGCCATGCAGGTATATAGTAAGGAGAAAATTTACTTCCCTTGCCGTATGATGTCGTCCTGAAGACGAAGTCCTCAATAGTGAGTGTTAGGGATCTGCCAGGTACTACGTCTAGGTATACTCCTGGGATTAATCAATCCACACCTGAGGCCAGACCTCTTAGACTGACACCGGCTCCCACCAACCAGGGTGGCAGGCTCAGGAGTGGAAGAGCCTATCGCGGCCTGGTCAGTCGGAGTTAGCTCCGCCCCCTGTCCATTATTACCTGCCGTGTTCTCTTCCTCAGTGCTTGTTTTTCTTCTGGATTCCTGGCCCCACTGCTGCTTGCTCCAGCCTGCTTCTGCCGTGCTTCTGCCTTGCTGCTTCGCTTTGCCCCTGGCTTGCTTCCTTCTCCGTGCTCACGTTGGTATACTCCACTTCTTCCTGGTCCTGGTCCTGACTACTCGTTCGCCGCTCCGTTTCCTCGCGGCGTTCCGTGGGCTACTGCCCCTTCCCTTGCGTGTTCCCTGTTTGTTCTCCCGTGCACTTAGACAGCGTAGGGACCGCCGCCCAGTTGTACCCCGTCGCCTAGGGCGGGTCGTTGCAAGTAGGCAGGGACAGGGCGGTGGGTAGATTAGGGCTCACTTTCCTTTCACCTCCCTCCTTCCTGCCATTACATAATTACAAGCCCATACCTAGTCTACCATTTCTCCTACGCTGACGCTATCATGGACCCCCTTGAGACCCTGACCCAGCAGATGCAGGGCCTCTCCCTACAGGTCCAGGCCCTGGCCCAGAGGGTCAACCAGGGTGACGCTGCCTTAGTAGTACCCCACACCTCACCTCTAGAACCTGACCTCAAGTTACCTGACCGGTTCTCAGGGGACCGTAAGACGTTTCTCTCCTTCCGGGAGAGTTGCAGACTGTATCTCCGCCTAAAACCCCACTCCTCGGGTTCCAAGAACCAGCGGGTGGATATCATCATATCCCGACTCCAGGAAGGGCCCCAAGAGTGGGCCTTCTCCTTGGCTCCTGACGCCCCTGAACTTTCCTCTGTTGATCATTTTTTCTCTGCCCTCGGACTCATTTACGACGAGACTGACAGGACTGCTTTAGCCGAGAGTCAGCTGGTGACCTTACGTCAGGGTAGGAGACCGGTTGAGGAATACTGTTCTGATTTTAGAAAGTGGTGCGTAGCTTCTCGGTGGAACGATCCGGCCCTAAGGTGCCAGTTTAGGTTAGGATTATCTGACGCCCTGAAGGATCTGCTGGTTAGCTACCCCTCTTCTGACTCCCTTGACCAGGTTATGGCCTTAGCAGTACGACTTGACCGACGTCTCAGGGAACGTCAGCTTGAACGTTTCAATGTGCTCCCCTCTGACTTTTCTGCGATCCCCCCCCCCCGAGGTCCCGTCTCCTCACCCCTCCACGGAGGACTCGGAGGTACCTATGCAACTCGGGGCCTCCATGTCCCCTCGACAACGTAGGGAGTTTCGCAGAATGAATGGTCTCTGCTTCTACTGTGGGGACGACAAGCATCTACTGAACACCTGTCCCAGGCGCAAGAATAAAAAGCCGGAAAACTTCCGCGCCTAAGTGATCATCGGGGAGGTCACTTGGGCGCACAGGTATTTCCCGTTAATGTGAAACGCAATAAAATTTTGCTTCCCTTTCAGGTCTCGTTTGCTGGCCTGTCTGCCACGGGCAGTGCTTTCGTGGATTCTGGCTCATCTGCTAATATCATGTCTGTGGAATTTGCTATGTCTCTAAAAATGCCTTTTATTGATTTACCTTATACTATCCCTGTAGTAGGTATCGACTCCACTCCCCTTGCTAATGGTTATTTTACTCAGCATACTCCTGTTTTTGAACTCCTGGTTGGCTCCATGCATTTGGAGCAGTGCTCTGTACTGGTGATGCAGGGATTATCGTCTGATCTGGTATTAGGTCTTCCCTGGTTGCAGTTGCATAATCCCACGTTTGATTGGAATACTGGGGATCTCACCAAATGGGGTAGTGAATGTCTGATGTCATGTCTTTCTGTTAACTCTATTTCTCCCCGGGAGGAGGTAAACACGCTTCCTGAGTTTGTTCAGGACTTCGCCGATGTGTTTTCTAAGGAGGCCTCCGAGGTGTTGCCCCCCCATAGAGATTACGATTGCGCCATCGATTTGGTGCCTGGTGCCAAGCTTCCTAAGGGTAGGATATTTAATCTTTCATGTCCTGAACGTGAAGCTATGAGGGTGTATATCCAAGAATGCCTGGCCAACGGTTTCATTCGCCCCTCGACTTCTCCTGTAGGTGCTGGCTTCTTCTTCGTGGGGAAGAAGGATGGTGGTCTTAGGCCGTGCATTGATTATCGTAACCTGAATAAGGTCACCGTAAGGAACCAGTACCCACTTCCTTTGATTCCGGATCTTTTTAATCAGGTTCAGGGAGCCCAATGGTTTTCTAAGTTCGATCTACGGGGGGCATATAACCTTATCCGCATCAAAGAGGGGGATGAGTGGAAAACTGCGTTCAACACACCCGAGGGTCATTTCGAATACCTGGTCATGCCCTTTGGGTTGTGTAATGCCCCTGCTGTCTTCCAGAATAGAATTTTATTAATGAAATCCTGAGAGATTACCTGGGTAATTTTCTTGTTGTGTACCTTGATGACATACTGGTGTTTTCCAAGGACTGGTCCTCCCACGTGGAGCATGTCAGGAAGGTGCTCCAGGTCCTTCGGGAGAATAATCTGTTTGCTAAGACTGAAAAATGTGTCTTTGGGGTACAGGAGATACCATTTTTAGGGCAAATCCTCACTCCTCGTGAATTCCGCATGGACCCTGCCAAGGTTCAGGCTGTGGCGGAATGGGTCCAACCTGCCTCCCTTAAGGCGTTACAGTGTTTTTTAGGGTTCGCCAACTATTACAGGAGATTTATTGCCAACTTCTCGGTCGTCGCTAAGCCTCTTACGGACCTTACTCGCAAGGGTGCTGATGTCCTCCATTGGCCCCCTGAGGCCGTCCAGGCCTTTGAGACCCTCAAGAAGTGCTTTATCTCGGCCCCCGTGCTGATTCAGCCCAACCAAGAGGAGCCATTTATTGTGGAGGTTGACGCATCCGAGGTGGGAGTGGGGGCCGTCTTGTCCCAGGGTACCAGCTCCCTCACCCATCTCCGCCCCTGTGCTTACTTCTCTAGGAAGTTTTCGCCCACGGAGAGTAACTATGACATTGGCAACCGCGAACTTCTAGCCATTAAATGGGCTTTTGAAGAGTGGCGGCACTTCCTGGAGGGGGCCAGACACCAGGTAACGGTCCTTACGGATCACAAGAATCTGGTTTTCCTAGAATCGGCCCGGAGGCTTAATCCTAGACAAGCTCGGTGGGCACTATTCTTTACCAGATTTAATTTCTTGGTTACCTATAGGGCTGGGTCCAAGAATATTAAGGCTGATGCTCTGTCACGTAGTTTCATGGCCAATCCTCCTTCCGAGAAGGATCCTGCTTGTATTTTACCCCCTGGTATAATCGTTTCTGCCACGGATTCTGATTTAGCTTCTGATATCGCGGCTGATCAGGGTTCAGCTCCCGGGAACGTCCCTGGGGACAAACTGTTTGTTCCCCTGCAATACCGGCTAAGGGTACTCAGGGAAAACCATGACTCCGCTCTATCTGGTCATCCTGGCATCTTGGGCACCAAACACCTCATTACCAGAAACTATTGGTGGCCTGGGTTGCCTAAAGACGTTAGGGCTTACGTCGCCGCTTGTGAGGTTTGCGCCAGGTCCAAAACCCCTAGGTCCCGACCTGCGGGCCTACTACGTTCCTTGCCCATTCCCCAGAGACCTTAGACCCATATCTCCATGGATTTTATCACCGATTTGCCCCCATCTCAGGGCAAGTCGGTGGTGTGGGTGGTAGTAGACCGCTTCAGCAAGATGTGCCACTTTGTGCCCCTTAACCCCTTCCCGCCGGATCACGTATATAAACGTCATTAAAATCGGTGGCTTACCACCTTTTCACGTAAATGTACGTCATGGAGATGAAGCTGGCTCAGGAGCTGAGCCAGCGACATCACCACCGGGTGACAGCTGTATGTTACAGCTGGCACCCTGAGGTATCGGCCAGGACCGGAGCTAGCCTCCGATCCGACCGATTAACCCCTCACATGCTGCGTTCAATAGAGATCGCAGCATGTGAGGAGTTTATAGCCACCTGCACCCCAGCAATGTGATCGCTGGGTTGCCGGTGGCTGCAAAGGTGATCGGAGGGCTAATGCTTACCTCCCGATCAGCCTGTAACGGAATCCTCCTATCCCCCGTCGTCGGCGGGGCCCAGGAGGCTTCTGGTAACATCGGCAAGATGGCGCCGGCTCAGCTTCCGGCTCAGAAGCTGAGCCGGCGTCATCAGCAGTGGGTGTCCGCTGTATGTTACAGCGGACACCCCGATCTATCGCCAGGAACCGGAGCTAGCTCCGATTCCTGGCATTAACCCCTTCGATGCAGCGATCCATTGTGATCGCTGCATCCTAGAGGTTTGTTGAAAATCGGCAGCCTTGCCATGCGATGGCAAGGCTGGCGACTGCTACCATGGCAACAGGAGCCCTAACAATGGACTCCTGTCTGCCATTACGTAAGCTTATTAGGCCCCGCCCAGAGGCGGAGCCTGATCGGCTTGCTGTCAGTGAACAACTGACAGTTCCAATACATTGCACTACATAGGTAGTGCAATGTATTAGAACATCAAACAAACAGTTGGACATTCAAGTCCCCTAGTGGGACTAAAGAAAAGTGTAAAAAAAAGTGTAAAAAAAGTAAAAATAAAAGCTGGAAAACATACAATAAAAGTTTCAAATAATAACACAAAACACAATCGCCCTTTTTCCCTTATCAAGTCATTTATTATTGAAAAAAATAATAAAGCCATACATATTTGGTATCGCTGCGACCGTAACGACCTGAACTATAAAAATATTATGTTATTTATCCAGCGCAGTGAACGCCGTAAAAACAAAACTCAAAAACACTGCCATAATTACTGTTTTTTTGGTCACTGTCTTCCAAAAATTGAAATAAAAAGTGATCAAAAAGTCGCATGTATCCAAAAATGGTACCGATAAAATCTATACCTCGTCTCGCAAAAAAACAAGCCCTCACACAGCTCCATCGATGAAAAAATGTAAAAGTTATGGCTCTCACAACTTGGCGACAGAAAAAATACATTCTCTTTCCAAAAGTAATTTTATTGTGCAAAAAGTTATAAAAAAGTTCTATAAATTTGGTATCGCCGGAATCGTACTGACCCGCAGAATAAAGGTAACATGTAGTTTATAACGTACGGTGAACGGTGTATATAAAAAAAAAAGTGGCACAAGCTGGTCATGACATATTTGACACTGAATTGGCATATCTAGGGAAACATTTTAATTTGTACCTTCCGCAGCGCAATCATTTATGGAAAAGACACGTGGGGTGAAAATGCTCACTACACCTCTTAATAAATGCCTTGAGGGGTGCAGTTTCCAAAATGGGGTCACTTCTAAGGGGTTTCTTTTATTATTTCACATCAAAGCCTCTGCAATTGTGAACCAATACTTTATAAGTCGCCAAATTAGGCCTCAATTTTACATGGTACTCTTTCACTCCTGAGCCCTGTCGAATGTCCAGGCAAAAGATTAGGGCCACATGTAGGGTGATTCTAAAACAGGGAAACACCGCATAATAATTGAGAGTTGTCTTGTTATGGTGGCACAAGCCGGACACCACATATTGGCGTATCTAAGGAAAAATTCCCATTTTCATTCTCCCACATCGTGTGCACACGAATTTCTGCAAAACACCTGTGGGGTTAACATGCTCACTACACCCCTAGGTGAATACCTTGAGGGTGTTGTTTCCAAAATGGGGTCACTTCTGGGGGGGATCCACTGTTTTGGTCCCACAGGGACTTTGCAAATGCAACATAGCGACCAGAAACCAAATGCAGCAAAATCTGTACACCAAAAGCAAATGGCGCTCCTTCCCTTCTGAGCCCTGCCGTGTGCCCAAACAGCATTTTACGACCACGTGTGGGGTATTGCCGTACTCCAGAGAAGTTGCTTTACAAGCGTTGGGGTTCTTTTTTTCCTTTATTTGTTGAGAAAATTAAAAATTTGGAGCTAAAGCTACGTCTTATTGAAGAAAAAGGATTTTTTTTATTTTCACTGCCCAATTCTAATAAAATCTATGAAACACCTGTGGGGGCAAAATGCTCACTACACCCCTAGATGGATTCCTCAAGGGGTGTAGTTTTCTCAATGGAGTCACTTTTTTGGCGTTTTCACTGTTTTGGTACCTCAGGGGCTTTGCAAATGCGACATGGCCTGCGCAAACCATTCCTGCTAAATTTGAGCTCCAAAAGCCAAATGGCGCTCTTTCCCTTCTAAGCTCCGCCGTGTGTCCAAACATCCGTTTATAACCACATGTGGGGTATTGTTTTACTCGGGAGAAATTGCTTTACAAATGTTGTGGTGCTTTTTCTCCTTTAGTCCTCGTGGAAATTAGAAAAAATTAGCTAAACCTACATAATCTTTGAAAGAATGACGATTTTTATTTTCACGGCCTACTTCCAATAATTTCTGCAAAAAACCTGCGGGGTCAAAATGCTCACTATACCCCTAGATAATTTCCTCAAGGGGTGTATTTTCCAAAATGGGGTAACTTTTGGTGGATTTCCACTGTTTTGGCACCGAAAGAGCCCTTCAAACCTGACATGGAGCCTAAAATATTTTCTAATAAAAAGGAGGCCCAAAATCCACTGGGTGCTCCTTTGCTTCTGAGGCCGGTGCTTCAGTCCATTACCACACTAGAGCCACATGTGGGATATTTCTAAAAACTGCAGAATCTGGGCAATAAATATTGAGTTGCGTTTCTCTGGTAAAAACTTCTGTGTTACAAAAAAAATAGAATAAAAATGAATTTCTGCAAAAAAAAATGAAATTTGAAAATTTCACCTCTACGTTGCTTTAATTCCTGTGAAACATTTAAAGGGTTAAGAAACTTTCTAAATGCTGTTTTGAATACTTTGAGGGGTGAAGATTTTAAAATGGGGTGAATTTTTGGCGGTTTCTAATATATAAGGCCCTAAAAGCCGCTTCACAACTGAACTGGCCCCTGTAAAAATAGCCTTTTTAAATTTTCTTGAAAATGTGAGAAATTGCTGCTAAAGTTCTAAGCCTTGTGACGTCATAGAAAAATAAAAGGACGTTAAAAAAACGATGCCAATCTAAAGTAGACATATGGGGGATGTTAATTAGCAACAATTTTGTGTGGTATAACTGCCTGTCTTACAAGCAGATACATTTACATTTAGAAAAGTGCTAATTTTTGCAATTTTTCACCAAATTTTGGTGTTTTTCACTGGTAAATATTGAATTTATCTACCACATTTTTCCACTATCATAAAGTCCAATGTGTCACGAGAAAACAATCTCAGAATCGCTTTGATAGGTAAAAGAGTTCCGGAGTTATTACCACATAAAGTGAAATATGTCAGATTTGAAAAAATGGGTCTGGTCCTGAAGGCCAAAATGAGCTTGGTCCTGAAGGGGTTAAGAAGCTACCTAACGCCAAGACGTTAGCTTCTTTGTTTGTGAAACACATCGTGCGTCTCCATGGGGCCCGAGTCAATATAGTTTCTGACAGAGTGGTACAATTTGTTTCCTTATTTTGGAGATCTTTTTGTAAAATGTTGGAGATTGATCTGTCCTTCTCCTCCGCCTTCCATCCCGAAAATAATGGCCAAACGGAAAGGACTAACCAATCCCTGGAACAATATTTAAGGTGTTTCATCTCTGACTGTCAATTCGATTGGGTCTCATTCCTTCCCCTTGCTGAATTTTCCCTGAATAACCGGGTCAGTAACTCGTCAGGGGTCTCCCCGTTTTTCTGTAATTTCGGGTTTAACCCAAGGTTCTCCTCCGTTTCCCCTGGTTGTTCCAATAATCCTGAGGTAGAGGATGTTCATCGGGAACTGTGCACAGTCTGGGCCCAGGTTCAGAAGAACCTAGAGGCGTCCCAGAGCGCACAAAAGATTCAGGCTGATAGTAGACGTTCTGCTAACCCCCGTTTTGTCGTCGGGGATTTGATCTGGTTGTCGTCCAGGAACTTGCGCCTTAAGGTCCCGTCCAGGAAGTTTGCTCCCCGATTTATTGGACCTTATAAGATCATTGAAGTCCTCAACCCTGTATCCTTCCGTCTGGAGCTGCCCCCATCCTTTCGCATACATGACGTCTTCCATGCCTCCCTCCTTAAACGCTGCTCCCCATCCTGGTCCCCCTCGAGGAAACCTCCTGTTCCCGTTCTCACCCCTGAGGGGGTGGAATTCGAGGTGGCCAAGATTATGGACAGTAGGATGGTCCAGGGCTCCCTCCAGTACCTGGTCCATTGGAGAGGATACGGGCCGGAGGAGAGGACTTGGGTACCTGCTCGTGATGTTCACGCTGGGGTATTGATCAGGAGGTTCCACCTTCTCTTCCCCACTAAACCGGGTCCTCTTAGTAAGGGTCCGGTGGCCCCTCATAAAAGGGGGAGTACTGTTAGGGATCTGCCAGGTACTACGTCTAGGTATACTCCTGGGATTAATCAATCCACACCTGAGGCCAGACCTCTTAGACTGACACCGGCTCCCACCAACCAGGGTGGCAGGCTCAGGAGTGGGAGAGCCTATCGCGGCCTGGTCAGTCGGAGTTAGCTCCGCCCCCTGTCCATTATTACCTGCCGTGTTCTCTTCCTCAGTGCTTGTTTTTCTTCTGGATTCCTGGCCCCACTGCTGCTTGCTCCAGCCTGCTTCTGCCGTGCTTCTGCCTTGCTGCAGTTCCGCTTAACCTGCTTCGCTTTGCCCCTGGCTTGCTTCCTTCTCCGTGCTCACGTTGGTATACTCCACTTCATCCTGGTCCTGGTCCTGACTACTCGTTCGCCGCTCCGTTTCCTCGCGGCGTTCCGTGGGCTACTGCCCCTTCCCTTGCGTGTTCCCTGTTTGTTCTCCCGTGCACTTAGACAGCGTAGGGACCGCCGCCCAGTTGTACCCCGTCGCCTAGGGCGGGTCGTTGCAAGTAGGCAGGGACAGGGCGGTGGGTAGATTAGGGCTCACTTTCCTTTCACCTCCTTCCTGCCATTACAGTGAGCCTTTTCTTAGTCCACCGTCAACCCTGGCTGTGCCAAACAACGATGCCGACGGTGGTCACGAGGGAGCACGGGTCTCGTACTGAGAGTCTGCCTTCTAATAAAACGCTTGTCGTAAGCCCTTTGTTCTGTCCAATACCTACCGATAAAAGTGAGGTGTAGTTTCGGTCGTGGGTGATATGTGAGTCAGTTCTTTGGTTAGGTAGTCGCGGAGAGCTCTCTGCACCCTCCTCACATGTCAGCGCCGGAACCGGAAGTCCACCGTGTCAGGATTCTGAATACACATCACGTCCTGGTTGGAGGTAATGTATATTAATTATCAGGACACTGCAGTAATGTTATAGTGTGTGTATGTAGCTGCACATAACGATATAGCTATATCGCTAGTGCAGTGTAAATGAATGGAGAGAAGTGTATGACGCGGATTGGTCGGCGTCATACATTCCTCTGTACAACGCCCACTTGGTCTAAAGTAAAAACACGCCCAGTTGGGAATTAAGAAACTCATTAGCATAAAGCTAAAAATCGCTCATAAAGGGGTAAAAATAGATCGTTTTTCTAAATAAAAAGCACTGCTGTCTCCTACATTATAGCGCCGATCTCCTTATGTAGGAGATAGGGCACTTATAATGTGGTGACAGAGCCTCTTTAAGGCCAAAACAAGGCTGCATCCTTCAGGGGTTAACTTAACTCCAGTTTATCCCAATGACAGAGACATGACTCGTTCACTGCTGACTACAGTGGTGGCTGGGCACAAGACTGTCCCATACAGTACATTGGGTCAGAGAGGTTCTCAGTGGGCGGACCACCATTGACTAGGTGTTTACAACATGTCATATTGTAATTTCATTAAACTGTGGTTGGAAAATCCTGATGCATACATTTCTCAAGAATGATGTATCTCACATAATTACTTAGTAATTGGTTTTAAATATGATTTTTCAAACTACTGAATCATAGGGAAAACATATTTTTGCATGTGTGGTCTTTAAATGAGCGATTTTTCCCTTGTTAAAAATGGGAATAAATTTCAACAAGGTAAATTTGTAAAACCTTCCCTTTGCTATTCGTTGGACATTAGGTTTATGACTATGTCTAAACACCAGATGACGGATTTGATACACCATAAAGAAACTAGGAAAATAGGTAGACTATTCCATAGATTCACAGTTCTCAGAGTAAGGCCGGATTCACACAAGTGTGTGCGTTTTGCGCGCGCAAAAAACTCTTTAATACTGATATTTCTAGATTGATTACTGTTAATTCGACAATCCTCCTTTCTGGTTTCCAAATTTGATGCGCAACTTATATGGTGTTTTTCGGCCTTCCCTCTCTAAAAAAGGAATCATATCCGTATTGACCCCAAGGTTTTGACTGTTGCCCTGTTGAAAACAGCTGTTTGAGTTTTGTGATATGTCCCATAGTTTTTGGGGATTTTTACCCCTTGAGAGGCCCCGTCCCCTATTAGATTTTAAAGGGGATTTGATAATTCGATTCCTGATCGGTATAATCAGTGTCTGATGACGATTGATCGGTTTCTGGTCTTGATCTTCCTTTTGGGATTTCAAAAGAATAAACTTTGTTTTCCCTGAAATCTTGCAGGTCTCGAACAAACTGGTTATGCTTCCTTTCAATCAGATTATATTTGAACTTCTCAAAAACACTTTGTAGTGCCAGTTCATTTATTGTGTATTCCGTGTCTGTCTTGAATTTTAGGACTATCTCGATTAGTTCTTTTAGTCTCCAATTTGCCATCTCTAAAACTCGATTTTCTTCCTCCAACAATATCTGCATAAATTTTAAGGAAATAATCGTTGCCTCTGTTTCCCATTTATGCAATAATTCTTGGTTTTGCAACCTTGTTGCTGGTGTTAGCGTAATCCTGAGTCCTCTAGGGACTATATTGTGTTTTAAATCATTTTCAAAAGTTTGCATCTCCCACCATGAAATTGCCTGTTCTTTATAATACTTTGTTAATTCACCAAAAGCTGATTTCAATGATGGTGTACACTTATTTTTTATGAGCTCCTTCTCGGAGAAAACTTCTCTTGCCTGATACAGCCATGCCTCAGTATTAGAGGTATTGGTGATAAAGTTTGCCATATCCTTCAAAAATATGTAAATTAATTTTCAATGGTGTAGTTTAAAGTCCACCACCTAAACGTATACATTTACTACGGAGAATTGCAAAAAATAAGGAAAAAAAATTGATCCAGAGTTTTGTATGTAAAACCTTTACTTTATTTTCATGTAAAATCTCTTGAAAAAATATTAACATATACCGGTAGTGCATATATGTATAAAAAAAATCATGCATAAGGATTTTAGCATTTGTTCATGACATAATTTCAATATGATTAAATAGTCAGATTTAGACAGCAGTTCATACGTGGTTTAGTGAAGAGAGAGTGTTCATCATGGTGTAATTAGAGATTTTCCGCTATATTTCTCACATGCAAATACCCTTAGAGTATCTGAAGAACAGGGCTCAATTCACCCCCTACTCGTTTAGATGTTTAGATGTCATCCATATCTGTTAAACCGAAAAGAAAAATCTCGACATAATAATATTATATCAAAATATATTTATTTGTACTTTATTACACATCAATAAATACAAGACATACAAAAATAACCCCCCTCCCAAGTATATACTATAGACATATAAAAAATAATTAAAATATACCAGGTTCACATAGTACAATATCAAAAATTATATATAGAGAAATAATTCCTCCCAAAAGGGATCACATCCCAGGTAAAGTGATAGCTATACCATATATATGAGTAATCAAACTGACAGGTCCTTCAAATCAATAGAATATAGCAACCATGCTTTATGATAAAGGAGACCTAATCAGAAAAAAGCTATAAAAAGTTAGAAGTAGAACACAATACCTGTGAAGGACATGATACTGGGAGGATAGGACACCTGGACACCAAGCACCTCGACGCGCGTTTCGCAACCTTCGTCAGGAGGTGTAATTACTACTCTGAAGACTCAAGTTTAAATACGGTGTAAGAGGAAAGCCAAGGACCAATAATGTGCAGCAGGCCGCTCACACCCCCTGACGTTCAATCATCAAAGGCATGGCACGCATCGCTGCGTGTCAAACACATTAGCGATGCGCGTCAAGCAGATCAGGGAAACATCAAATCATCTAGACCTATGGTGTGTAGCAGGCCACTCACACCCCCTGACATCCAGTCATAAACGTCATGACACTCATCGCTGCGTGTCAAGCACATCAGCGATGCGTGTCAAAAGCATCAGTGAAACAAAAAAGTTAACTGGATAAATCCCGGCCAGGGAATAGTGAGTATCACAATGCACAGAGACAATGTTACCAAAAACAATTAGTAAGTTTAGTAAATGAACTGAATCATTTATCATGAATGAGATACTTTCATGTCATAAACACAATTCAACAGGAGCCAAATATCGATCCATATCTCCCTTGTACCATAAATAACATCACTGTAAAGGATCTGCCAGGCACAGCTTCGGGGTTAACTCCCTTAATTAATCAGTCAGCACCTGAATCTACATCCCTGAGACTGACTCCAGCTTCCACCACTCAGGCTGGCAGGCTTAGGAGTGGGAGAGCCTATCGCAGCCTGGCCAGACTCAGCTAGCTCCCGCCCTCTGTCTATTTATACCTGCATTTCCTGTTCCTCCTTGCTTGTTATTCTTTTTCGTGTGGTTTCCTGGCCCAGCTACAGCTCCTTCTATTTTGTTCCTGCTCCATACAGACCCTGGCTTACTGACTACTCTTCTGCTCTTCGTTTGGTACCTCGCACACTCCTGGCTTGACTCGGCTCGTTCACCACTCTGGTTGCTCACGGTGTTGCCGTGGGCAACTGCCCCTTTCCCTTGCTTGTATTCCCTTGTATGTTTGTCGTGCACTTACTGAGTGCAGGGACCGCCGCCCAGTTGTACCCCGTCGCCTAGGGCGGGTCGTTGCAAGTAGGCAGGGACAGAGTGGCGGGTAGATTAGGGCTCACTTGTCCGTTTCCCTACCCCCCGGTCGGTACATAATAACAAGCCCATACCTAGTCTACCCTGGTCCCTGACACAACTATGGACCCCCGTGAGACCCTGGCTCAGCAAATGCAGGGTCTCTCCCTACAGGTCCAGGCCCAGGCTCAGAGGGTCAACCAGCCTGATGCTACCTTGGTAGTTCCCCTCACCGCACCTCTTGAACCCCACCTCAATTTGCCCGACCGGTTCTCAGGGGACCGGAGGGCTTTTCTCTCCTTTCGGGAGAGTTGTAGGCTTTACTTTCGTTTAAAGCCCCATTCCTCAGGTTCTGAGAGCCAGCGGGTGGGTATAATTATGTCCCGGCTCCAGGAAGGGCCCCAAGAGTGGGCCTTCTCCTTGGCTCCTGACGCCCCTGAACTTTCCTCCGTTGATTGTTTCTTTTCTGCTCTCGGACTTATTTATGACGAGACTGACAGGACTGCCTTTGCCGAGAGTCAGCTGGTGACCTTACGTCAGGGTAAGAGACCTGTTGAGGAGTATTGCTCTGACTTTAGGAAGTGGTGCGTAGCTTCTCGGTGGAATGACCCTGCCTTAAGGTGCCAGTTTTGGTTGGGTCTGTCGAATGCCCTGAAAGACCTGCTAGTTAGCTATCCCTCTTCTGACTCCCTAGACCAGGCTATGGCTTTAGCGGTACGAATTGACCGACGTCTCAGGGAACGACAACATGAACGTTTATGTGTTTTCTCCTCCGACTCCCCCATGATGCCTCCCGAAGTTCCGCTGCTTCGTTCCTCCAGGAAAGACTCAGAGATACCTATGCAACTCAGGGCCTCCGTGTCCCCCCAACAACGTAGAGAATTCCGCAGGAAGAATGGTCTCTGCTTCTACTGTGGGGATGACAAGCATCAAGTGAACAACTGTCCTATGCGTAAGAATGCAGCCAGAGAACTTCCGCGCCTAAGTGATCATCGGGGAGGTCACTTGGGCGCACAGGTATTTCCAGTAAATAGGAAACGTACTAAGATCTTGCTTCCCTTTCAGGTCTCTTTTGGTGGTAGGTCTGCTACCGGCAGTGCCTTCGTGGATTCAGGGTCCTCTACTAATATTATGTCTGTGGAATTTGCTATGTCTCTTGCTATGCCTCTGATTGATTTGCCTAAACTTGTCCAGGTAGTGGGTATCGACTCCACTCCTCTTGCTAATGGTTATTTTACACAGCATACCCCTGTTTTTGAACTCCTTGTTGGCTCCATGCATTTGGAGCAATGCTCTGTACTGTTGATGCAGGGATTATCGTACGATTTGGTTCTAGGCCTTCCCTGGTTGCAGTTGCATAATCCCACGTTTGACTGGAATACTGGGGAGCTAACCAAATGGGGTAATGAATGTTGTACGTCATGTTTTTCTGTTAATTCTATTTCTCCCCCTGAGGAGGCGAATACGCTACCCGAGTTTGTTCAGGACTTCGCTGATGTTTTCTCTAGGGAGGCCTCCGAAGTGTTACCTCCTCATAGAGAATACGATTGCGCTATCGAATTGGTACCAGGAGCTAAGCTTCCTAAGGGTAGGATATTTAATCTTTCTTGTCCCGAACGTGAAGCCATGAGAGAGTATATCCAGGAATCCCTGGCCAAGGGTTACATTCGTCCCTCTTCTTCTCCGGTAGGTGCTGGCTTCTTCTTCGTGGGGAAGAAGGATGGTGGTCTTAGGCCATGCATTGACTACCGTAGCCTGAATAAGGTCACGGTAAGGAACCAGTATCCCCTTCCTTTGATTCCTGATCTCTTTAATCAGGTTCAGGGGGCCCAATGATTCTCTAAATTGGATCTACGGGGGGCGTATAACCTTATTCGCATCAAAGAGGGGGATGAGTGGAAGACTGCGTTTAACACGCCCGAAGGCCATTTCGAATACCTCGTCATGCCCTTTGGGTTGTGTAATGCCCCTGCGGTCTTCCAGAATTTCATAAATGAGATTTTGAGAAATTACC
The DNA here is from genome assembly GCF_050947455.1 of Rhinoderma darwinii. NCBI lineage: Eukaryota > Metazoa > Chordata > Amphibia > Anura > Rhinodermatidae > Rhinoderma > Rhinoderma darwinii. Next base: position 514,004,168 of record NC_134687.1, read on the forward strand.
TGGGGATATTTCTTGTAGTGTACCTTGATGACATACTGGTGTTTTCCAAGGACTGGTCCTCCCACATTGAGCATGTCAGGAAGGTGCTTCAGGTCCTTCGGGAAAACAAACTGTTTGCCAAAACCGAAAAATGTGTGTTTGGGGTACAGGAGATACCATTTTTGGGTCAAATCCTCACTCCTCATGAATTCCGCATGGACCCCGCCAAGGTTCAGGCTGTGGCGGAATGGGTCCAACCTGCCTTCCTGAAGGCGTTACAGTGTTTTTTGGGGTTCGCTAATTATTACAGGAGATTTATTGCTAACTTCTCGGTCATCGCTAAGCCTCTTACGGACCTCACTCGCAAAGGTGCTGATCTCCTCCACTGGCCTCCTGAGGCTGTCCAGGCTTTTGAGGTCCTTAAGAAGTGCTTTATCTCGGCCCCGGTGCTGGTTCAGCCCAACCAAATGGAGCCATTTATCGTGGAAGTTGACGCATCTGAGGTGGGAGTGGGGGCTGTCTTGTCCCAGGGTACCAGGTCCCTCACCCATCTCCGCCCCTGTGCCTACTTCTCCAGGAAGTTTTCGCCAACTGAGAGTAACTATGATATTGGCAACCGCAAACTCTTAGCCATTAAATGGGCATTTGAAGAGTGGCGCCACTTCCTGGAGGGGGCTAGACACCAGGTAACGGTCCTTACCGACCACAAGAATCTGGTTTTCCTAGAATCTGCCCGGACGCTAAACCCGAGACAAGCTCGATGGGCGTTATTTTATACCAGATTCAATTTTTTGGTTACCTATAGGGCTGGGTCTAAAAATATTAAGGCTGATGCACTGTCGCGTAGCTTCATGGCCAGCCCTCCTTCGGAGGAAGATCCTGCTTGTATTTTGCCTCCAGGTATAATCATTTCCTCGATCGATTCTGATTTAGTCTCTGAAATTGCTGCTGCTCAAGGTTCAGCTCCCGGGAACCTTCCTGAGAACAAGCTGTTTGTTCCCCTGCAATTCCGGCTAAGGGTACATAGGGAAAATCATGACTCCGCACTATCTGGTCATCCAGGCATCCTGGGTACCAAACACCTCATTACCAGAAATTATTGGTGGCCTGGGTTGCCTAAAGACGTTAAGGCCTACGTCGCCGCTTGTGAGGTTTGTGCTAGGTCCAAGACTCCCAGGTCCCGACCAGCGGGCTTACTGCGTTCGTTGCCCATTCCCCAGAGACCTTGGACACATATCTCCATGGATTTTATCACCGATTTTCCTCCATCCCAAGGCAAGTCGGTGGTGTGGGTGGTGGTAGACCGCTTCAGTAAGATGTGCCACTTTGTGCCCCTCAAGAAACTACCCAACGCCAAGACGTTGGCTACCTTGTTTGTCAAACACATCCTGCGTCTCCATGGGGTCCCTGTCAATATTGTTTCGGACAGAGGGGTACAATTTGTTTCATTGCTTTGGAGAGCCTTCTGTATTAAGTTGGGGATTGATCTGTCCTTCTCCTCTGCCTTCCATCCTGAAACCAATGGTCAAACGGAGAGGACTAATCAATCTCTAGAACAATACTTAAGGTGTTTTGTCTCTGACTGTCAATATGATTGGGTCTCATTCATTCCCCTCGCCGAATTTTCCCTTAATAACCGGGTCAGTAACTCGTCAGGGGTCTCTCCCTTTTTCTGTAATTTTGGTTTTAATCCACGGTTCTCCTCCGTTTCACCTGGTAGTTCCAACAATCCCGAGGTTGAGGTCGTTCATCAGGAACTGTGCACAGTCTGGGCCCAGGTTCAGAAGAACCTAGAGGCGTCCCAGAGCGTACAAAAAACTCAGGCTGATAGAAAACGTTCTGCTAACCCCCTGTTTATGGTCGGGGATCTGGTGTGGTTGTCGTCTAGGAACTTGCGTCTCAAGGTTCCGTCCAAGAAGTTTGCTCCCCGGTTTATTGGGCCGTATAAGGTCATTGAGGTCCTCAATCCTGTCTCCTTCCGGCTGGAGTTACCCCCGTCTTTTCGTATACACGATGTGTTTCATGCCTCCCTCCTTAAACGCTGCTCCCCGTCCTTGGCTCCCTCGAGGAGACCTCCTGTTCCCGTCCTCACCCCTGAGGGGGTGGAATTCGAGGTGGCCAGGATTGTGGACAGCAAGATGGTCCAAGGCTCCCTCCAGTACCTGGTCCATTGGAGAGGTTACGGGCCCGAGGAGAGGACTTGGGTACCCGCCCGGGATGTTCACGCTGGGGTATTGGTCAGGAGGTTCCACCTGCGTTTCCCCAGTAAGCCAGGTCCACTTAGAAAGGGTCCGGTGGCCCCTCATAAAAGGGGGGGTACTGTAAAGGATCTGCCAGGCACAGCTTCGGGGTTAACTCCCTTAATTAATCAGTCAGCACCTGAATCTACATCCCTGAGACTGACTCCAGCTTCCACCACTCAGGCTGGCAGGCTTAGGAGTGGGAGAGCCTATCGCAGCCTGGCCAGACTCAGCTAGCTCCCGCCCTCTGTCTATTTATACCTGCATTTCCTGTTCCTCCTTGCTTGTTATTCTTTTTCGTGTGGTTTCCTGGCCCAGCTACAGCTCCTTCTATTTTGTTCCTGCTCCATACAGACCCTGGCTTACTGACTACTCTTCTGCTCTTCGTTTGGTACCTCGCACACTCCTGGCTTGACTCGGCTCGTTCACCACTCTGGTTGCTCACGCTGTTGCCGTGGGCAACTGCCCCTTTCCCTTGCTTGTATTCCCTTGTATGTTTGTCGTGCACTTACTGAGTGCAGGGACCGCCGCCCAGTTGTACCCCGTCGCCTAGGGCGGGTCGTTGCAAGTAGGCAGGGACAGAGTGGCGGGTAGATTAGGGCTCACTTGTCCGTTTCCCTACCCCCCGGTCATTACAATCACAATACATTTACACACAAACAAATATATTAACAAACACCCATATAACCAATATCCAGTAAAAAATATATATACATATATATAAAGAATATACAACAATATATGAGCCATACACAAATTACACATACACATACATTAATTATAAGAACCCAATCATACTTGAAAAACATGTATATATATATATATACATACATACATACATACATACATACATATATGTGTGCAATATATATTAAACTAATTAATTATATGTGATAAATAAGGGATCACCAAAAGAATAAAGTGATCCATAATACAAAAAATATATATTAAATGAAACTAGTGAATATCAAAGCGAAAGCACGTGAAAGTCAGACGAAGGGCGGACAAACAGGGCACCAACCGAGCGGGGGCCCTCCGCTCTGGAAAGTACACCGAGTCCTGACCAACGCAAGACAGACCAAGCCTTCGCCAAGAGTACACCGTGAATATATAATGTGTGACAAATAATAATTAAAAAAAAAATATATATATATATATATATATATATATATATATATATACACACGCAATTATATGAATATATACAATAAACGTAAACATATATAAAGAATATATTTAAAAATTATATAACATATATCTAAAAAATATATTTTATAATCCCAACACATATATAAAAATAACAAATGTGCTATTAAATATATTCAGACTAATAACATGGTCAATATAAAAGAGTGAAAATTATATATCAAATAATATATATATAACCTATTACAAATATATACATATATATACATAGAGAAACATAAACAACAATCAAAATAATTAATCAAAAATTATACATAATACATATATGTGCTGATACAAAAATATAAATTGTAGTTTAAAGATAATAACAGATCTTGTACATATACAATCATTCAATAAATACACATTGTTGATGTAGATTCATAATGGCAATTTCATCATCCATAATATCCTTCGTTAGATGGTCGCATGGTTATTTTAATCATCAGAGATATGATTCAGATCAAAAATGGTCACACTGGATCTAATCAGAGTAGAGTCAAATATAAAAAGTTAAAAAACATAGAACAATACTTACAAGAAGGATGCAAAACTTTGAGATTAATTTAGGCCTTTCGGAGACATAGTATCTAAAATAACAATCCATTTAGTCTCCTTCCACAAAAGGTCCCTAAAGATATCACCCCCACGATTCCCCTGATAGATCCGATCAATCCCCTTTACTTTAAGTAACCTCCAATTCCTATCATGGTGATCCCTGAAATGTCTAGCCAAAGATTTGCTCCGATCACCAAAACACTCTTCGTGATCCCTGTTCGTTATCCCTTTAATGTCACGAATGTGTTCCATCACGCGCACTTTAAGCTCCCTTGTGGTCATCCCCACATAGATTTTATTACAGGGACATTGCGCGTGATAGATCACATTCCGGACATTGCAGTTTACGAAGTGCACTATCTTGTACGACCTAACTGAATCCGAGCCCACAAAGGAATTAGCCCTCTCCATCACTGGACAGGCCCCACAGGATCCACAGGGTACATTACCCCATCTGGGTCCCCTGGAACCGAATATGTACCTATTCATTGGAGGGACATAATGGCTTCGGACTAGTATATCCCGTAAATTAGAGCACCGACGTGGTGTCATAGCCGGATTATCAGTCAATATTTTACTTAATCTTTTATCTGTATGTAATACAGACCAGTGTTTCTGAAAGATATCGCAAATAGAATTCCAATTTTTATTATATCTGGAGATAAATCTCACAGTAGTGCTTTTGGATTTTTCTTTTATTTTGGGTTTCAGATGATCATTTCTTTTCAGGGTTCTCACATATTCATATTCCCGTTTGACGTGGGTATTATTATAACCTCTTCTAAGGAACCTATAAGTTAGATCCTTAGATCTGTTTTCAAAACACGTGTCGGAGGAACAAATACGTCTTGCACGTATAAATTGTCCCTGTGGAATAGCTTTGATCACATGTTTTGGATGTGGGGAGTCAGCCTTCAGATAGGAATTTACGGAGGTATCTTTCCTAAAAATATCAGTAACCACCTGACCATCTGATGTGATAGAAATCTTCAGGTCCAAAAAGTCAATCTCTGTTTGGCTATATTTACTGATAAGTTTAACATTCATGTCATTGGTGTTCAAATAGTCAAGAAATTATGTCAAGTCCCGCTCACAACCCTGCCATATAAACAGAACATCGTCTATAAATCTCCTCCATGATATAACAGAGAGCTCATAAGGGTTCTGTTCATCCTGGATCATATGCCGTTCCCAGAAACCCATAAAGAGGTTGGCATAAGATGGGGCACAAGTGGCCCCCATTGCCATGCCACGGGTCTGGAGATAATATTTGTCCTTGAAAACAAAAAAATTGTGACAAAGCACAAACTCCAGTAACTCAAGGACAAGTTCGACAAGATCAGATGCCAGATTCCCAGCCTCTAAATAAAATTTACATGCCCGCAGGCCATGGCTGTGATGGATACAAGTATAAAGGGACTCAACATCACTTGTGACTATGTACATGTCATGTTCAAATTTTAAGCCCTCAAGAGATAACAAAATATCGGTGGAATCACGGGTATAGGAGGGGAGGGTCTCAACATGGGGTCTAAGATAGAAGTCTATGAATCTACATGAGACCTCACTTAGACCTCCTATCCCGGAGATAATTGGTCGACCTGGAGGGCATTGAACATCCTTATGAACCTTAGGTAAAAGGTATAAGGTAGGGATTTTTGGTTCCTTCACCATCAGTCCCTCATATACATCCTTAGTGATGATTCCTCTTAAGAAAGCCCTATCCAATATTTCTTCAAGTTTGTTCCTGAATATAGAGGTGGAATTATGATCAAGGACCCTATAGGTTTGGGCATCATTTAACTGTCTATTTGCCTCTTTTTCATACATGTCACTCGGCCATGCTACAATATTTCCCCCCTTGTCCGCAGGTTTGAATATAATATCTTTCATCTGTTTAAGATCTTTCAAGGCCTTTCGTTCACCTTGGCTTAAATTGTCACCAAAATTGGTTTGTATATTTCTCAAATCTTTAATGACAAGGAGGCAATCTTAAGGAGACCACGAGAATCAGATGACTTATGCTACAAGGACATACCTCTTCTTATTCTACCTGATCTGGCTCGTCGCACCCTACAATTGAGAAAAGCTTTAAAACCATTATTGGTTGTTCTCAGGAATAAAGACATTCCTTACAGGTGGGGATACCCGTTCCAACTCCTAGCTCACAAAGATGGAAAATCTGCAGCTTTTAGAAATTTCGGAGATTTACAAAATTTCCTGGGGACTTTTGATCTACCTATGATCGCTATTCTTGACTGGCCTCGCCCGACGATGATCCCGATTCCTCCTCCTAGGGAGACGTGGCAAATCACTCACCCAAAACCTCAAAAAGGAACACAAAAGACCCAGGGTGTAACGCCCATGGCCACGGACCTTCGGGATTACTCAAACCCCGAGGGCGGCAGCCATGGATCTGTGAGCGCTGGCCCGCCTCTCCTCCTCAGGAGACACCAGTGCTCACTTCCGCTTCATTCTTCTGTGTTCACATGAAGAGGATCAGTAATTAGCCCATACCCACCCTGGACTATAAGAAGGTCCCTGCCCCTTCCTTCATTGCCTGAGCACAGTTGTTGTGTTTACCCGTGTTAGTCTTTGCAAACGGTCCCTAAGTGTTTTCCAGTTCCCAGTGTTCCCGTACCTGCTACCTGTGTCCCGTGCTACCTTGTCCCTGTGCCTTAGAGAGTTGGAGTCGTATTGGATCATCGTCTATAAATCTCCTCCATGATATAACAGAGAGCTCATAAGGGTTCTGTTCATCCTGGATCATATGCCGTTCCCAGAAACCCATAAAGAGGTTGGCATAAGATGGGGCACAAGTGGCCCCCATTGCCATGCCACGGGTCTGGAGATAATATTTGTCCTTGAAAACAAAAAAATTGTGACAAAGCACAAACTCCAGTAACTCAAGGACAAGTTCGACAAGATCAGATGCCAGATTCCCAGCCTCTAAATAAAATTTACATGCCCGCAGGCCATGGCTGTGATGGATACAAGTATAAAGGGACTCAACATCACTTGTGACTATGTACATGTCATGTTCAAATTTTAAGCCCTCAAGAGATAACAAAATATCGGTGGAATCACGGGTATAGGAGGGGAGGGTCTCAACATGGGGTCTAAGATAGAAGTCTATGAATCTACATGAGACCTCACTTAGACCTCCTATCCCGGAGATAATTGGTCGACCTGGAGGGCATTGAACATCCTTATGAACCTTAGGTAAAAGGTATAAGGTAGGGATTTTTGGTTCCTTCACCATCAGTCCCTCATATACATCCTTAGTGATGATTCCTCTTAAGAAAGCCCTATCCAATATTTCTTCAAGTTTGTTCCTGAATATAGAGGTGGAATTATGATCAAGGACCCTATAGGTTTGGGCATCATTTAACTGTCTATTTGCCTCTTTTTCATACATGTCACTCGGCCATGCTACAATATTTCCCCCCTTGTCCGCAGGTTTGAATATAATATCTTTCATCTGTTTAAGATCTTTCAAGGCCTTTCGTTCACCTTGGCTTAAATTGTCACCAAAATTGGTTTGTATATTTCTCAAATCTTTAATAACCAACCGTACAAAAATATCACTAGTTTCATTTAATATATATTTTTTGTATTATGGATCACTTTATTCTTTTGGTGATCCCTTATTTATCACATATAATTAATTAGTTTAATATATATTGCACACATATATGTATGTATGTATGTATATATATACATGTTTTTCAAGTATGATTGGGTTCTTATAATTAATGTATGTGTATGTGTAATTTGTGTATGGCTCTCATATATTGTTGTATATTCTTTATATATATGTATATATATTTTTTACTGGATATTAGTTATATGGGTGTTTGTTAATATATTTGTTTGTGTGTAAATGTATTGTGATGTTATTTATGGTACAAGGGAGATATGGATCGATATTTGGCTCCTGTTGAATTGTGTTTGTGACATGAAAGTATCTCATTCATGATAAATGATTCAGTTCATTTACTAAACTTACTAATTGTTTTTGGTAACATTGTCTCTGTGCATTGTGATACTCACTATTCCCTGGCCGGGATTTATCCAGTTAACTTTTTTGTTTCACTGATGCTTTTGACACGCATCGCTGATGTGCTTGACACGCAGCGATGAGTGTCATGACGTTTATGACTGGATGTCAGGGGGTGTGAGTGGCCTGCTACACACCATAGGTCTAGATGATTTGATGTTTCCCTGATCTGTTGACGCGCATCGCTAATGTGTTTGACACGCAGCGATGCGTGCCATGCCTTTGATGATTGAACGTCAGGGGGTGTGAGCGGCCTGCTGCACATTATTGGTCCTTGGCTTTCCTCTTACACCGTATTTAAACTTGAGTCTTCAGAGTAGTAATTACACCTCCTGACGAAGGTTGCGAAACGCGCGTCGAGGTGCTTGGTGTCCAGGTGTCCTATCCTCCCAGTATCATGTCCTTCACAGGTATTGTGTTCTACTTCTAACTTTTTATAGCTTTTTTCTGATTAGGTCTCCTTTATCATAAAGCATGGTTGCTATATTTTATTGATTTGAAGGACCTGTCAGTTTGATTACTCATATATATGGTATAGCTGTCACTTTACCTGGGATGTGATCCCTTTTGGGAGGAATTATTTCTCTATATATAATTTTTGATATTGTACTATGTGAACCTGGTATATTTTAATTATATTTTATATGTCTATAGTATATACTTGGGAGGGGGGTTATTTTTGTATGTCTTGTATTTATTGATGTGTAATAAAGTACAAATAAATATATTTTGATATAATATTATTATGTAGAGATTTTTCTTTTTGGTTTAATATATATGGATTATGTGAAATCTTGAATCTAATGAATTGGCTAAGAGTATATATATATAGGTTATAATATGTCATCCATATCTGGGCTGATACAAGGGGACCAGGAAACCTCCCTCAGTGTAGGAATAGCTCCCAACGCGTTTCCTCACGGCCAAGTGATTCTCCAGGGGAGATCGGCCAAAACCAGCTATATTCAATTTCAAAAATGCTTTAGCAGATAAAGTAGCTGTCTGTTTGGAGTAATGCTCTCAGTGAGAGTGTGCTTGCAGTGGCAAGAGTTCAAAGTTGGCGCTTGTTTTTGACATCTGACGTCAGAGCTGGAGGGAATTCCCTGTCCTTTTAAAGCCCAGTGACTCCTCCCCCTTCCCTGACACTCCCCCATGACGTCGGGAGGTGTGTATCATAGGAGAGCGATGATTCGTTGATCCAGCAGTCCGCATAGACACAATGTGTCGATGTTGTCCGCCGGAAGATCGCGAAGCATCGCTATACCCCTCCGTATCAGACAGGCAGTAAGTTTCCTTCTCTCAAAAAAATGTAGAGAGAGGGGATAGTGAAACCGTCACACAGCCGCGCTTATGTCCGCACCTGCCGTGAGGGTATTCATTCCTAGAGAGACAGGACACAAGGTGACTCCTTTGCTTCTGAGGCCTGTGCTTCAGTCCATACGCACACTAGGAGCACATGTGGAATATTTCTAAAAACTGCAAAATTTAAACAATAAATATTGAGTTGCATTTCTCTGGTAAAACTTTCTGTGTCACAAAATAATGAATTAAAAATGAATTTCTGCAAAAAAAAATTACATTTGTAAATTTCACCTCTACATTTCTTTCATTCCTGTGAAACGTCTAAAGGGTTAAGAAACTTTCTAAATGCTGTTTTGAATACTTTGAGGGGTGACATTTTTAAAATGGGGTGACTTATTGGGGGTTTCTAATATATAAGGCCCTAAAAGCCACTTCCTAACTGAACTGGTCCCTGAAAAAATAGCCTTTTGAAATTTTCTTGAAAATGTGAAAAATTGCTGCTAAATTTCTAAGCCTTGTAACGTCCTAGAAAAATAAAAGGATGTTCAAAAAACAATGCCAATCTACAGTAGACATATGGGGAATGTTAATTAGCAACAATTTTGTGTGGTATAACTGCCTGTCTTACAAGCAGATACATTTAAATTTAGTAAAATGCTAATTTTTGCAATTTTTCACCAAATTTTGGTGTTTTTCACAATTAAATACTGAATGTATCGAGCAAATTTTGCCAGTAACATAAAGTCCAATGTGTCATGAGAAAATAATCTCAGAATCGCTTGGATAGGTAAAAGCATTCCGAAGTTATTACCACATAAAATGAAACATGTCCGATTTGAAAAATGAGGCTCTGTCGGGAATGTCAAAAGTGGCCAAAGCGGGAAGGGGTTAAAGGGCTTTCCTACAATCATCTATAATCACCTATCAACAGCATAGTTGATAATTGCCTGATCGATGGTGGTGGTCCCAGTGGTGGGACCACCAATCGTGAAAACTGGGGTTCGCCCCGCCTGTTGCCAATTTGGACCCACCCACAACATGGGGCCACTTTTAAAAAAAAATCCAGGGCCTCTTTAAAGGGAATGTGTTGCCAGAAAAACATGTTTTTTTTTTTTAAATTAAACATTTAGTGTGTGGGTGATTAAACATTGTTCAAATTTTTTTTTTTTTTTTCGCGAGTCAGGAAATATTATAAATTTTTTCTAATTTATAATACTACCCATTTTTGGTCACTAGATGGAGCTAGTTCCCAAAATTGCAGCATTGCAACATTGGGTTAAAAGCCCTCGCTCTAGTGAGCTCTCAGCATCCCCCCCCTCCTTTATCCTGGCTAATGCCGGGATAAACGAGGGGTTTGAAAGGTTTAACCTCCTACACTGTGTGTCGCCATTTTTTGAGGTAACCCACAGTGTAGTAGGTTTACATACAGTAGTAAACACACACAAACACTAACATACATTGAAATCTCTTACCTGCTCCTGCCGCCGCGGCTCCCTCCGGCCCGTCCGCTCCGTTTGCTGCCGCTGTTCCATGTGCACAAGTCCGGAAGCCGCGACCGGAAGTAGTAATATTACTGTCCGGCCGCGACTTCCGGTCCACAGGAAAATGGCGCCGGACGGCGCCAATTTCGAATAGGACTGTGTGGGAGCGGCGCATGCGCAGTTCCCACACAGACGCCGTACACGGCAGTCAATGGGACGGGAGCCGTTCACAGTCCCTATGGGACTGTGGCTGCCGTATTCCATGTCTGTGTGTGTCGTTAATCGACACACACAGAAATGGAACAAAAAATGGCAGCCCCCATAGGGAAGAAAAAGTGTAAAAATAAGAAACAGTAAAACACAAACACACAAATGAATATAAACGTTTTTATTAAAGCACTAACATCTTTAACATATAAAAAATTTCTTTGTGATGACACTGTTCCTTTAAGTTCCCAATCCGCCCCTGGATTTTGGATAGCTAAAAAGGCCAATTTAGACCAGTTTCTGTGAACTTTCTATCACGAACAAGCATGAAGGACATCGGCCGAAGACACAAAAAATGCCTTGTTGGATTTTTTCAGTGGTTGTCAAATGCAGTCTTGTAAAATTGATTGTGCAGACAGATCTGTATCCCAGAAGCCCAGACAAGGCAACAGATCAAGGCAGAGATCAATCTGTGATATGTCTGAAATCCTTAACCCCTTCCTGTATTTAGGCGTAATTGTACACTCATTTCAATGATGCCCTTATGCAAATGGACATACAGTTACGCCTTGAAGATGAAGTGGGCATAGGGGTTGAGCCCACGCCATCCACAGTGGGTGTCGGCAGTAATATACAGCTGACAACCTGCTGCAATAGCGGAGATCAGAGTTAACAAGCTAAACTGTAATGACCGGGGGGTAGGGAAACGGACAAGTGAGCCCTAATCTACCCGCCACTCTGTCCCTGCCTACTTGCAACGACCCGCCCTAGGCGACGGGGTACAACTGGGCGGCGGTCCCTGCACTGAGTAAGTGCACGACAAACACGACAAACATACAAGGGAATACAAGCAAGGGAAAGGGGCAGTTGCCCACGGCAACACCGTGAGCAACCAGAGTGGTGAACGAGCCGAGTCAAGCCAGGAGTGTGCGAGGTACCAAACGAAGAGCAGAAGAGTAGTCAGTAAGCCAGGGTCTGTATGGAGCAGGAACAAAATAGAAGGAGCTGTAGCTGGGCCAGGAAACCACACGAAAAAGAATCACAAGCACTGGAGGAACAGGAAAGGCAGGCTTAAATAGACCGAGGGCGGGAGCTAGCTGAGTCTGGCCAGGTTGCGATAGGCTCTCCCACTCCTAAGCCTGCCAGCCTGAGTGGTGGAAGCTGGAGTCAGTCTCAGGGATGTAGATTCAGGTGCAGACTGATTAATTAAGGGAGTTAACCCCGAAGCTGTGCCTGGCAGATCTTTTACAGTACCCCCCCTTTTATGAGGGGCCACCGGACCCTTTCTAAGTGGACCTGGCTTACTGGGGAAACGCAGGTGGAACCTCCTGACCAATACCCCAGCGTGAACATCCCGGGCGGGTACCCAAGTCCTCTCCTCGGGCCCGTAACCTCTCCAATGGACCAGGTACTGGAGGGAGCCTTGGACCATCTTGCTGTCCACAATCCTGGCCACCTCGAGTTCCACCCCCTCAGGGGTGAGGACGGGAACAGGAGGTCTCCTCGAGGGAGCCAAGGACGGGGAGCAGCGTTTAAGGAGGGAGGCATGAAACACATCGTGTATACGAAAAGACGGGGGTAACTCCAGCCGGAAGGAGACAGGATTGAGGACCTCAATGACCTTATACGGCCCAATAAACCGGGGAGCAAACTTCTTGGACGGAACCTTGAGACGCAAGTTCCTAGACGACAACCACACCAGATCCCCGACCATAAACAGGGGGTTAGCAGAACGTTTTCTATCAGCCTGAGTTTTTTGTACGCTCTGGGACGCCTCTAGGTTCTTCTGAACCTGGGCCCAGACTGTGCACAGTTCCCGATGAACGACCTCTACCTCGGGATTGTTGGAACTACCAGGTGAAACGGAGGAGAACCGTGGATTAAACCCAAAATTACAGAAAAAGGGAGAGACCCCTGACGAGTTACTGACCCGGTTATTAAGGGAAAATTCGGCGAGGGGAATGAATGAGACCCAATCATATTGACAGTCAGATACAAAACACCTTAAGTATTGTTCTAGAGATTGATTAGTCCTCTCCGTTTGGCCATTGGTTTCAGGATGGAAGGCAGAGGAGAAGGACAGATCAATCCCCAACTTCATACAGAAGGCTCTCCAAAACAATGAAACAAATTGTACCCCTCTGTCCGAAACAATATTGACAGGGACCCCATGGAGACGCAGGATGTGTTTGACAAACAAGGTAGCCAACGTCTTGGCGTTGGGTAGTTTCTTGAGGGGCACAAAGTGGCACATCTTACTACCACCCACACCCACACCACCGACTTGCCTTGGGATGGAGGCAAATCGGTGATAAAATCCATGGAGATATGTGTCCAAGGTCTCTGGGGAATGGGCAACGAACGCAGTAAGCCCGCTGGTCGGGACCTGGGAGTCTTGGACCTAGCACAAACCTCACAAGCGGCGACGTAGGCCTTAACGTCTTTAGGCAACCCAGGCCACCAATAGTTTCTGGCAATGAGGTGCTTGGTACCCAGGATGCCTGGATGGCCAGATAGTGCGGAGTCATGATTTTCCCTAAGTACCCTTAGCCGGAATTGCAGGGGAACAAACAGCTTGTTCTCAGGAAGGTTCCCGGGAGCTGAACCTTGATCAGCAGCAATTTCAGAGACTAAATCAGAATCGATCGAGGAAATGATTATACCTGGAGGCAAAATACAAGCAGGATCTTCCTCCGAAGGAGGGCTGGCCATGAAGCTACGCGACAGTGCATCAGCCTTAATATTTTTAGACCCAGCCCTAAAGGTAACCAAAAAATTGAATCTGGTAAAAAATAACGCCCATCGAGCTTGTCTCGGGTTTAGCCTCCGGGCAGATTCTAGGAAAACCAGATTCTTGTGGTCAGTAAGGACCGTTACCTGGTGTCTAGCCCCCTCCAGGAAGTGGCGCCACTCTTCAAATGCCCATTTAATGGCTAAGAGTTCGCGGTTGCCAATATCATAGTTACTCTCAGTTGGCGAAAACTTCCTGGAGAAGAAGGCACAGGGGCGGAGATGGGTGAGGGACCTGGTACCCTGGGATAAGACAGCCCCCACTCCCACCTCAGATGCGTCAACTTCCACGATAAATGGCTCCATTTGGTTGGGCTGAACCAGCACCGGGGCCGAGATAAAGCACTTCTTAAGGACCTCAAAAGCCTGGACAGCCTCAGGAGGCCAGTGGAGGAGATCAGCACCTTTGCGAGTGAGGTCCGTAAGAGGCTTAGCGATGACCGAGAAGTTAGCAATAAATCTCCTGTAATAATTAGCGAACCCCAAAAAACACTGTAACGCCTTCAGGGAGGCAGGTTGGACCCATTCCGCCACAGCCTGAACCTTGGCGGGGTCCATGCGGAATTCATGAGGAGTGAGGATTTGACCCAAAAATGGTATCTCCTGTACCCCAAACACACATTTTTCGGTTTTGGCAAACAGTTTGTTTTCCCGAAGGACCTGGAGCACCTTCCTGACATGCTCAATGTGGGAGGACCAGTCCTTGGAAAACACCAGTATGTCATCAAGGTACACTACAAGAAATATCGCCAGGTAATTTCTCAAAATCTCATTTATGAAATTCTGGAAGACCGCAGGGGCATTACACAACCCAAAGGGCATGACGAGGTATTCGAAATGGCCTTCGGGCGTGTTAAACGCAGTCTTCCACTCATCCCCCTCTTTGATGCGAATAAGGTTATACGCCCCCCGTAGATCCAATTTAGAGAACCATTGGGCCCCCTGAACCTGATTGAAGAGATCAGGAATCAAAGGAAGGGGATACTGGTTCCTTACCATGACCTTATTCAGGCTACGGTAGTCAATGCATGGCCTAAGACCACCATCCTTCTTCCCCACGAAGAAGAAGCCAGCACCTACCAGAAAAGAAGAGGGACGAATGTAACCCTTGGCCAGGGATTCCTGGATATACACTCTCATGGATTCACGTTCGGGACAAGAAAGATTAAATATCCTACCCTTAGGAAGCTTAGCTCCTGGTACCAATTCGATAGCGCAATCGTATTCTCTATGAGGAGGTAACACTTCGGAGGCCTCCCTAGAGAAAACATCAGCGAAGTCCTGAACAAACTCGGGTAGCGTATTCGCCTCCTCAGGGGGAGAAATAGAATTAACAGAAAAACATGACGTACAACATTCATTACCCCATTTGGTTAGCTCCCCAGTATTCCAGTCAAACGTGGGATTATGCAACTGCAACCAGGGAAGGCCTAGAACCAAATCGTACGATAATCCCTGCATCAACAGTACAGAGCATTGCTCCAAATGCATGGAGCCAACAAGGAGTTCAAAAACAGGGGTATGCTGTGTAAAATAACCATTAGCAAGAGGAGTGGAGTCGATACCCACTACCGGGACAGGTTTAGGCAAATCAATCAGAGGCATAGCAAGAGACATAGCAAATTCCACAGACATAATATTAGTAGAGGACCCTGAATCCACGAAGGCACTGCCGGTAGCAGACCTACCACCAAAAGAGACCTGAAAGGGAAGCAAGATCTTAGTACGTTTCCTATTTACTGGAAATACCTGTGCACCCAAGTGACCTCCCCGATGATCACGTAGGCGCGGAAGTTCTCTGGCTGCATTCTTACGCTTAGGACAGTTGTTCACTTGATGCTTGTCATCCCCACAGTAGAAGCAGAGACCATTCTTCCTGCGGAATTCTCTACGTTGTTGGGGGGACACGGAGGCCCCGAGTTGCATAGGTATCTCTGAGTCTTTCGGGGAGGAACGAAGCAACGGAACTTCGGGAGGCATCATGGGGGAGTCGGAGGAGAAAACACATAAACGTTCATGTTGTCGTTCCCTGAGACGTCGGTCAAGTCGTACCGCTAAAGCCATAGCCTGGTCTAGGGAGTCAGAAGAGGGATAGCTAACTAGCAGGTCTTTCAGGGCATTCGACAGACCCAACCTAAACTGGCACCTTAAGGCAGGGTCATTCCACCGAGAAGCTACGCACCACTTCCTAAAGTCAGAGCAATACTCCTCAACAGGTCTCTTACCCTGACGTAAGGTCACCAGCTGACTCTCGGCAAAGGCAGTCCTGTCAGTCTCGTCATAAATAAGTCCGAGAGCAGGAAAGAAACAATCAACGGAGGAAAGTTCAGGGGCGTCAGGAGCCAAGGAGAAGGCCCACTCTTGGGGCCCTTCCTGGAGCCGGGACATAATTATACCCACCCGCTGGCTCTTAGAACCTGAGGAATGAGGCTTTAAACGAAAGTAAAGCCTACAACTCTCCCGAAAGGAGAGAAAAGCCCTCCGGTCCCCTGAGAACCGGTCGGGCAACTTGAGGTGGGGTTCAAGAGGTGCGGTGGGGGGAACTACCAAGGTAGCATCAGGCTGGTTGACCCTCTGAGCCAGGGCCTGGACCTGTAGGGAGAGACCCTGCATTTGCTGAGCCAAGGTCTCACGGGGGTCCATAGTGGTGTCAGGGACCAGGGTAGACTAGGTATGGGCTTGTGATTATGTAATGACCGGGGGGTAGGGAAACGGACAAGTGAGCCCTAATCTACCCGCCACTCTGTCCCTGCCTACTTGCAACGACCCGCCCTAGGCGACGGGGTACAACTGGGCGGCGGTCCCTGCATTCAGTAAGTGCACGACAAACACGACAAACATACAAGGGAATACAAGCAAGGGAAAGGGGCAGTTGCCCACGGCAACACCATGAGCAACCAGGGTGGTGAACGAGCCGAGTCAAGCCAGGAGTGTGCGAGGTACCAAACGAAGAGCAGAAGAGTAGTCAGTAAGCCAGGGTCTGTATGGAGCAGGAACAAAATAGAAGGAGCTGTAGCTGGGCCAGGAAACCACACGAAAAAGAATCACAAGCACTGGAGGAACAGGAAAGGCAGGCTTAAATAGACCGAGGGCGGGAGCTAGCTGAGTCTGGCCAGGTTGCGATAGGCTCTCCCACTCCTAAGCCTGCCAGCCTGAGTGGTGGAAGCTGGAGTCAGTCTCAGGGATGTAGATTCAGGTGCAGACTGATTAATTAAGGGAGTTAACCCCGAAGCTGTGCCTGGCAGATCCTTTACATAAACACAACATATTCGGCACTGAAGTGGCATTTCTGTGAAAAAAATTGCAATTTTCATCCATTGAGCACAAATTTATGAAAAACAGCTGTGAGGTCAAAATGCTCACTGCACCCTTAGATGAATGCCTTGAGGAGTGGTTTTTAAAATGGGGTGACTTTTTTAGGGTTTCTTTTATTATTTCACCTCAGAGCCCTTACAATTGGTAATGCTGTATAAATTACCAAATTAGCTCTTAAATGCGCATGTAAAGACAAAAGATTAGGGCCACATGTAGGGTGGTTTAAAAATCAGAAAACACAGCATAATAAATAATTTTTACAGTGGCACAACCTGAGTCAAAATACTCACTGTAGTTTGGAGGAAGATGGCTCCTTCTACCATATTTAGTGGTCATGTAAAAGGATACGGCCTTGGTGGAAAGACATTTTTGAAAAATGTAACTGTATTTGTGGGACTGACCTCTCCCCTCACCCCAAAATAGCCTTGCTTTCCATTTATTCCAAGGGTACGGAGAAGCAAAACGATACTCCTCTACAGTCAACTGTTGATTGCAGCGCGACTGTTCATACCTTGTTATTGGCTGTCTGATAGTCTGCCCTCTATAGAACACTGGATCAATAAAGTTGATCAACTGTACAGATTCTAAGAAATATCTCACTGGGAATTACCTACCAGACACAACCTTGTGTCTTTTTGGGAACCGTGGAAAGTATAAAGAAATTGTAGATAGTATTTCGGACTCATTTTGGCTGTCTCTTGAACATAGACCTTGAATTTACATACACTTGCTTGCATGGTCAGGATTAGTTTACTTCAGAATGTTTTTGACTCTTGACTTTTATAAAAGGTATGCTCTGTATCCTCTATTATATAAACAATATGTGTATCGTGCTGTATCTCACAGTTATTTTACTTTGTTTTGTTTGAATTGCTAAAAAAACAAAAAAACATTTATAAATAAAAGAAAAATAAATGTTCACTGTACCTCTAAATAAATTCCTTGAGGGGTGTCGGTTAAAAAATGGGGTCATGTTGCATTTTTTACTGTACTGGAACCTCCACCAGGACCACCTGAAGAGGTAGCGACCTGGCAGTCTCCTCACAGTGAAAACCAGATTCCTGTATAGGGGTTAAAGGGTGAAAACCGGGGAGGCTACTTAGACAATGCCCTTAGCGGTTGTAATGACGGGGGTGGGGAGACAGACAAGTGAGCCCTAATCTACCCACTACTCAGTCCCTGCCTACTTGCAACGACCCGCCCTAGGCGACGGGGTACAACTGGGCGACGGTCCCTACGCTCAATAAGTGCACGACAGACAAACAGACAAGGGTACACAGAGCTAGGGGGAGAAAGGGGCAGTTGCCCACGGCAACACCGTGAGCAACAAGAGAAGTGAACAAGCCGAGTCAAACCAGGAGAGTACGAGGTGCCAAACGCAGAGCAGGAGAGTAGTCAGCAAGCCGGGGTCAATATGAAGCAAGGACAATGGTAGAGGAAGCTGCAGCAGGGCCAGCAAACCACACGAGAAGAATCACAAGCAAAGGAGGAACAGGAAAGGCAGGTATAAATAGACAGAGGGCGGGAGCTAGCTCCGTCTGGCCAGGCTGTGATAGGTTCTCCCACTCCTAAGCCTGCCACCCTGAGTGGTGGAAGATGGAGTCAGTCTCACAGACATAGAAGCAGGTGCAGACCGATTATCTATGGGCGTTAACCCAGAAGCTGTGCCTGGCAGATCCTTTACAGTACCCCCCCCCCTTTTTTGAGGGGCCACCGGACCCTTTCTAAGTGGACCTGGTTTACTGGGGAAACGAAGGTGAAACCTCCTGACCAATATCCCAGCGTGGACATCCCAAGCGGGTACCAAAGTCCTCTCCTCAGGCCCGTATCCTCTCCAATGGACCAGGTACTGGAGGGAGCCTTGGACCATCCTGCTGTCCACAATCTTGGCCACCTCGAATTCTGCCCCGTCAGGGGTGAGAACAGGGACCGGAGGTTTCCTCGAGGGAGCCAAGGACGGAGAGCAGCGTTTAAGGAGGGAGGCATGGAACACGTCGTGTACTCGAAAAGATGGGGGCAACTCCAGTCGGAAGGAGACAGGATTGAGGACTTCAATGACCTTGTACGGCCCTATAAACCGGGGAGCAAACTTCTTGGACGGGACCTTAAGGCGCAAATGTTTAGACGATAGCCACACCAGATCCCCGACCATAAACAAGGGGTTAGCAGAACGTTTTCTATCTGCCTGAGTTTTTTGTATGCTCTGGGACGCCTCTAGGTTCTTCTGAACCTGAGCCCAGACTGTGCACAGTTCTCGATGAACGACCTCTACCTCGGGATTGTTGGAACTACCAGGTGAAACGGAAGACAACCGTGGATTAAACCCAAAATTACAGAAAAAGGGGGAGACCCCTGACGAGTTACTGACCCGGTTATTAAGGGAAAATTCGGCGAGGGGAATGAATGAGACTCAATCATATTGACAGTCAGAGATAAAACACCTTAAATATTGTTCTAGAGACTGATTAGTCCTCTCAGTTTGGCCATTAGTTTCAGGATGGAAGGCAGAGGAGAAGGACAGATCAATCTCCAACTTTTTACAGAAGGCTCTCCAAAACAATGAAACAAATTGTACCCCTCTATCAGAAACAATATTGACAGGGACCCCATGGAGACGCAGGATGTGTTTGACAAACAAGGTAGCTAACGTCTTAGCATTGGGTAGTTTTTTGAGGGGCACAAAGTGGCACATCTTACTGAAGCGGTCTACTACAACCCACACCACCGACTTGCCTTGAGATGGAGGCAAATCGGTGATAAAATCCATGGAGATATGGGTCCAAGGTCTCTGGGGAATGGGCAAAGAACATAGTAAGCCCGCTGGTCGGGACCTGGGAGTCTTGGACCTAGTACAAACTTCACAAGCGGCGACGTAGGCCTTAACGTCTTTAGGCAACCCAGGCCACCAATAGTTTCTGGCAATGAAGTGCTTGGTACCCAGGATGCCTGGATGGCCAGATAGTGCAGAGTCATGATTTCCCCTAAGTACCCTTAGCCGGAATTGCAGGGGAACAAACAGCTTGTTCTCAGGAAGGCTCCCGGGAGCTGAACCTTGATCAGCCGCAATTTCAGAGACTAAATCCGAATCAATAGCGGAAATGATTATACCTGGAGGCAAAATACAAGCAGGATCTTCCTCCGAAAGAGGGCTGGCCATGAAGCTACGTGACAGTGCATCAGCCTTAACATTTTTAGACCCAGCCCTATAGGTAACCACAAAGTTGAATCTGGTAAAAAATAACGCCCAACGAGCTTGTCTCGGGTTTAGCCTCCGGGCAGATTCTAGGAAAACCAGATTCTTGTGGTCGGTAAGGACCGTTACCTGGTGCCTAGCCCCCTCCAGGAAGTGGCGCCACTCTTCAAATGCCCATTTAATGGCTAAGAGTTCGCGGTTGCCAATATCATAGTTACTCACAGTGGGTGAAAACTTCCTGGAGAAGTAGGCACAGGGACGGAGATGGGTGAGGGACCTGGTACCCTGGGACAAGACAGCCCCCACTCCCACCTCGGACGCGTCAACCTCCACGATAAATGGCTCCATTTGGTTGGGCTGAACCAGCACCGGGGCCGAGATAAAGCACTTCTTAAGGACCTCAAAAGCCTGGACAGCCTCAGGAGGCCAGTGGAGGGATCAGCACCTTTGCGAGTGAGATCTGTAAGAGGCTTAGCGATGACCGAGAAGTTAGCAATAAACCTCCTGTAATAATTAGCGAACCCCAGGAAGCACTGTAACCCCTTCAGGGAGGCAGGTTGGACCCATTCCGCCACAGCCTGAACCTTGGCGGGGTCCATGCGGAATTCATGAGGAGTGAGGATTTGGCCCAAAAATGGTATCTCCTGTACCCCAAACACACATTTTTCGGTCTTTGCAAACAGTTTGTTTTCTCGAAGGACCTGGAGCACCTTCCTGACATGCTCAATGTGGGAGGACCAGTCCTTGGAAAACACAAGTATGTCATCAAGGTACACTACAAGAAATACCCCCAGGTAGTCTCTTAAAATCTCATTTATGAAATTCTGGAAGACCGCGGGAGCATTACACAACCCAAAGGGCATGACGAGGTATTCGAAATGACCTTCGGGCGTGTTAAACGCAGTCTTCCACTCATCCCCCTCTTTGATGCGGATAAGGTTATACGCCCCCCGTAGATCAAACTTAGAGAACCATTGGGCCCCCTGAACCTGATTAAAGAGATCAGGAATCAGAGGAAGGGGATACTGGTTCCTTACAGTGACCTTATTCAAGCTTCGGTAGTCAATGCATGGCCTAAGACCACCATCCTTCTTCCCTACGAAGAAGAAGCCAGCACCTACCGGAGAAGTAGAGGGGCGAATGTAACCCTTGGCCAGGCATTCCTGGATATACTCTCTCATGGCTTCACGTTCGGGACAAGAGAGATTAAATATCCTACCCTTAGGGAGCTTAGCTCCTGGTACCAAATTGATTGCGCAATCATATTCTCTATGAGGAGGTAACACTTCGGAAGCCTCCTTAGAGAAAACATCGGCGAAGTCCTGAACAAACTCAGGTAGCATGTTCACCACCTCAGGGGGAGAAATAGAATTAACAGAAAAACATGACGTCAAGCATTCATTACCCCACTTGGTAAGGTCCCCAGAATTCCAGTCAAACGTGGGATTATGCAACTGCAACCAGGGAAGGCCTAAAACCAAATCGGACAATAATCCTTGCATTAACAGTACAGAGCACTGCTTCAAATGCATGGAGCCAACAAGGAGTTCAAAAACAGGGGTATGCTGTGTAAAATAACCATTAGCAAGAGGAGTGGAGTCGATACCCACTACCAGGACAGGTTTAGGCAAATCAATCAAAGGCATAGCTAGAGACATAGCAAATTCTACAGACATGATATTAGCAGAAGACCCTGAATCCACGAAGGCACTGCCGGTAGCAGACCTACCACCAAAAGAGACCTGAAAGGGAAGCAAGATTTTATTACGTTTCATATTTACGGGAAATACCTGTGCGCCCAAGTGACCTCCCCGATGATCACTTAGGCGCGGAAGTTCTCCGGCTGCATTCTTACGCTTTGGACAGTTGTTCACTTGATGCTTGTCATCCCCACAGTAGAAGCAGAGACCATTCTTCCTGCGGAAATCTCTACGTTGTTGGGGGGACACGGAGGCCCCGAGTTGCATAGGTACCTCCGAGTCTTCCGGGGAGGAACGAAGCAACAGAACCTCGGGAGGCATCATGGGGGAGTCAGAGGAGAAAACATCAAGACGTTCAAGTCGTCGTTCCCTGAGACGTCGGTCAAGTCGTACCGCTAAAGCCATAACCTGGTCTAGGGAGTCAGAAGAGGGATAACTAACTAGCAGATATTTCAGGGCGTTCGACAGACCCAACCTAAACTGGCACATTAAGGCAGGGTCATTCCACCGAGAAGCTACGCACCACTTCCTAAAGTCAGAGCAATACTCCTCAACAGGTCTCTTACCCTGACGTAAGGTCACCAACTGACTCTCGGCAAAGGCAGTCTTGTCATAGATGAGTCCGAGAGCAGAAAAGAAAAGATCAACGGAGGAAAGTTCAGGGGCGTCAGGAGCCAAGGAGAAGGCCCATTCTTGGGGCCCTTCCTGGAGCCGGGACATAATTATACCCACCCGCTGGCTCTCAGAACTTGAGGAGTGGGGCTTTAAACGAAAATAGAGCCTACAACTCTCCCGAAAGGAAAGAAAAGTCTTCCAGTCCCCTGAGAACCGGTCGGGCAACTTGAGGTGGGGTTCAAGAGGTGAGGTGAGGGGGACTACCATGGTAGCATCAGGCTGGTTGACCCTCTGAGCCAGGGCCTGGACCTGTAGGGAGAGACCCTGCATTTGCTGAGCCAGGGTCTCAAGGGGGTCCATAGTGGTGTCAGGGACCAGGGTAGACTAGGTATGGGCTTTTGATTATGTAATGACGGGGGTGGGGAGACAGACAAGTGAGCCCTAATCTACCCACCACTCAGTCCCTGCCTACTTGCAACGACCCGCCCTAGGCGACGGGGTACAACTGGGCGACGGTCCCTACGCTCAATAAGTGCACGACAGACAAACAGACAAGGGTACACAGAGCTAGGGGGAGAAAGGGGCAGTTGCCCACGGCGACACCGTGAGAAACAAGAGTAGTAAACAAGCCGAGTGAAACCAGGAGTGTACGAGGTACCAAATGCAGAGCAGGAGAGTAGTCAGCAAGCCGGGGTCAATATGAAGCAAGGACAATGGTACGAGAAGCTGCAGCAGGGCCAGGAAACCACACGAGAATTATCACAAGCAAAGGAGGAACAGGAAAGGCAGGTATAAATAGACAGAGGGTGGGAGCTAGCTCCGTCTGGCCAGGCTGTCTCACAGACATAGAAGCAGGTGCAGACTGATTATCTATGGGCGTTAACCCCGAAGCTGTGCCTGGCAGATCCTTTACAGCGGTGGCCCTAAGCCAAACTGGGGGAGAAGCTGAGTGGGTCCACAAAACTGCATGTCGTAACAAGGCCATTTCACAGAGTCGAATGCCTTTGTCGCATTCAGCGACTTCATATGCGGATTTATAAAGTCTTTGCTTATATTGTAAGAGATTGATTTCCCAAGTATAAATCATGTTTGGTCCTACCCTACTGTAGATAAAATAATAACAATGCACTAACAATTTGACTAAGATTTTAATATCTGAGTTCAGTAGGGAAATTGACCGATATGAACTCAATCACAGCAGATCTTTATTTTTCATTGGTATCACCACAATGAGAGCATATCGAATGGAGCCAGGAAGAATCCCCTTGGAAAGAGAATAGTTCAGTACCTCCAGGAAAATTCCATGATAGTACTGGTAAAATGTAAATGGTATTCCATGTAAGCCAGAGGATTTATTGCAGGGAAGATTTTAAATTACTCCAAGGAGATCCTCCCTACTGAAAGGAGCATCCAAAAAAGTCCTCTATTCTTGACAAAGTAAGGAACTCTATAGAATTTAAATATTCATGCAAGTTCTCCTCAGAGTGGGTGACTTTAGAATCACAAAGACCTTTAAAAAAATCAGCGGTCTTAGCCATCACAGCTGGATCGTTCTAAAAAAACACACCACATGCTCCATTGTTAGCAACAATTGATGACTTCTATGCTCTTGATTGACAATTGAAGTAAAAAATTACCCTGGCTTACCCCCTTCAAAGTATTAATCCTTATTACTAATAAAATTACAATACAGAGCCTCCTGGTTTACGAAATTTTCATAATGTGATTGAAGCTTTTCCCAGCGACATTTATTCACAAAATTTGGGGAAAAGCTACAATTTTACCTCTGCTAACTGAAGATTATTAGTAACAGCTTCCCGCACTTTGTGGGACCCCTTCCTTTGGTGAATTATTTTTCTTTTAGAAGATGCCTCTACTGAATACCTTAAAAGTGTCCCAAATAATATCAGAGGGAGCAGGACCCTTATTGCAATGCAATATGGCATACGAAAACCAATTCTATAAAATCTCCACTCCATAAGCCAAATTGCACACCTTTCATTTAGAACCTTGCCATGTGTCCAAACAGCAGTTTACACCAATATATGGAGTATTGGCCTACTCGGACAGAAATTGGGTAACAAATTCTGGGGTGCCTTTTCTCCTGTATTCCTTGTAAAAATGAAAAATTATGAAGTAACACTACATATCAGTGGGAAAAATTAAATTTTTAACTTTCATGGTCCAATTCTATGAAAATCTATAAAACACCTGTGGGGTCAAAATTCTCACTACACCCATAATTTAATTCCTTGAGGGGTGTAGTTTTCAAAATGGAGTCACTTTGGGGTGTTTTCATTGCACTGGTACCTCAGGGGCTTTGCAAATGTGACATGGCAACCAGAAACCAATTAAGAAAAATCTGAGCTCCAAAAGCCAAAAGCCAAAGTATTCTCGTGTGAGTAGGAGAAATTTCTTAACATTTTTTTGCTGTGTTGTTTCTCCTGAATTCTTTGTGGAACTTATTTTTATCCTATAGTCTCTGACATTATTAGGAAAAAACAGAATTTTCCATTTTCATGGCCTAATTCTAATAAATACTATAAAACACCTGTGGGGTCAAAATGTTCACTACACCCCTAGATAAACACCTTTTTCAAGGGGTTTCTTATGTTTTGGCACATCAATGCTTCTTCAAACATGAAATGGTGCTTAAAAAACATCCTAGTAAAAAGGAAGCCCCAAAATCCATAAGGTGCTCCTTCAACTCTGAGGCCTGTATTTCAGAGGCTAAATAAGGGATATTTCTGAAAACTGCAGAATCTGGGTAGTAAATATTGAGTTGTGTTTTTCTGTTAACACCTTCTGTGTTACTGAATTAAATTTATTAAAATTGAATATCTACAAAAAAAAATAACATAAAAGTAAATTTCACTTCCACTTTGCTTTAATTCCTGTGAAGCACCTAAAGGGTTTACAAACTTCCTAAATGCTGTTTTGAATATGTGGTGCAGTTTTTGAAATGTGGTGATTTGTGAGGGGTCTCTAATATATAGGCCCCTCAAAGCCACTTCAAATCTCAAGTGGTGCCTAAAAAAATATGTTTTGCAAATTTGGTTGAATAAAACTGCTAGTAAACTTAACAGCTTTGTAACGTCCTAAAAAAATAAAATTACATATTAAAAAAAATGATACCTACATATAGAAGACATATGGTAAACGTTATGTAATTACTAATTTGTGTGGTATCATTATCCATTTTAGAAGCAGAGGATTTCAAATGTAGGAAAATTTATAATTTTTCAAAATGTTCTTTTAATTTAGGATTTCTTGGATAAATAAAGATTAAACATATCGACAACAATTTTACCACTAACATAAAGTACAATGTGATGTCAAAATCTCAGAATCACTTAGATAGGTAAAAGCATTTCAGAGTTATTACCACATAAAGTGATACATAAAAAAGAAAATCACTGTAACTAAGATTGCTTATATCCACCTCTTTTAAACAACAAGAATCACTTGCCCTCTAGTGGATAAATAAATATAATACTTCACTTTTATTAGAAATAACCCCTTAATGACTGGTCCTGAAAATGCCTTAATGACCAGCTATAAAATTCTGGTTTTGCCTCTCTGCCTTTCAGCAGCCATAACTTTTTTATTTTTTATTGACTTGGCTGTATGAGGCCTTGTTTTATACGGGAGAAATAGTATTATTTTTTTTGGGGGGTAGAAAAAAATTATTTTTACGGCGTGAATATAGGAAAAAGTGATTCTCTGCATAGTTTTTCATGTTTCTTTTTTTTATCCCATTAACGTTTCATGCTAAATAACCTGTTAAATTGATTTTTCAGGTTATTAGGGTCATGTAGATATCTAATATGTGTAGGTTTTTTGTTTTTATGTAATGTAGTGGCAATAAAATATATTTTATGCAAAATAATTACCTTTTTTTTGGGACATTTTATTTATTTATTTATTTATTTAGTTCCTTTTTTTAATCCCATTAAGGGAGAACTTTACTTACAATTTAATATTTTACTTAGACTGTATTAGCATATTCCTGTATACTAATAGATTATACTGTGTGACTATGACACAGGCTGCTGTCAGGGCAGCACATCGTGCGTCCTAACCACAGGCAAACTGAACAGATAGCCCTAGGGTCCATTCTAGGTCCCAAAATCCCTGGTTTTTTATCACGTCACCGGGTTTCCGATGACTAGAGCAAAGAGGGGAGTCCCTTTGATCATGCCGCGGTCATGAACCGCGGCGATCAAATGGTTAAACAGCTGCGGTTGGAATGTTTTCCGACCCCAGCTGTATTTAGCAGGTTGCTCTAAGATCAGGAGCTGTAAGTTACAGCTCCTGCTTAAAGGATGAGCACTCACAGGAGCGCTCATCTGCCTCTTCTACAGCAACGCCAAAAGACGTCGCTGTAGATTAAGGACTTGCACCACCTGACGTCAAAAGAAAGTGGGCGGTCGTTAAAGAGTTAAAAAATATTTCCGCTGTCACTCAGCATTCAGTTCCACTCAAAAAATTCTATGTGGAAACAGGGCAGAAGACGCTGATCACTGCCTCTGGCGATCAGTGCCTACCCTAAGAGGGGGTAATTGTAACACTGTATCTTTTATCACCGGCTTCCAGCAATATTGGTTGCCCCTACACCCTTAGATATCCCTGCCTAAAAGTATAGGATTTCACAGTCTGCTGCAATTATTCCCTTCGATTATTAATACACCCTGCAGGGTGCCGTCATGTCAGATTTGAAAAATGGGGCTGGTCCTGAAGACCAATATAGCCTTGGTCCTGAAGGGGTTGTCTTTGTAGTGTAAGTAACAAACCTTTATCTCTGTACACTCCTGCCTGTCCTATGCTGAACAGTATGCAGTATCACTCACAGGAATGGATAGTTCATCTGATTGTGATACTGCCATCTGCTGGCCGCACCTGTGACCTCCCACTCACTGCTGAGCAAGTCCGAGGTCGCAAAAACGCCTCCATGGGCCCCGAGCAGTTCACAAAGTGTGTGCCCCTCCCTGAACTCTGAAGACACTGTACCGTATATTTGCAGATTTCTGTTTAGGCGGCCACAGATCTGGCACGGTTTTGAACTCACTGTAAAAGCAGAATGAACCATACAGAAGAGAAAAAAGCAGAATACTTTGAGACGCTAAAGAGGTCAGAAGCTTTAAATTGTTTATGGTTTCCGGGAAAAAAAAATCTCCTGTGAGTAAATACAACCTTAAAGAACCAGTCTATGTTGTTTAACCCCTTAACCCAGGGGCGTAGCTAGGGGGGGCAGGCGGGGCAGTTCAGGGGGGGGTGCCAGCGCCCCCTCCTCCTGCACTATAATTGTACCTGTGTCGCAAGGACACAGGTACAATTAGAAGCAATGAATGACCGGCACGTTCCGTGCCCGGCCATTCAGCGCCTCTCCACGAATGAAGCGACTGGTACCTTTTGTACCAGTGACGCTTCCGTCGATGAAAGGCGCTGACTGACTGGCAGGGAAAGTCATCCTGCCCAGCCAATCAGCGCCTTTCATAGACGCCGCGTTCAACCCCCTGGAGACCAGCGCAGAAGAGAGCAGGTCTCCATGGCTGCCGGACGGCGTGGGAGCGGGAATAAGGTGAGTTTGAAATGTTTTTTTTTTTTTTTTTTTTAATTGTAATAGAAGTGTGCGGCTGTATCTGCGGGGGGGGGGCGACGACTTTGTCTACCTACGGGGGGTGTCTATCTACAGGGCTGGGCTATATACAGGGGGACTATATCTGCTGGGCTATATACAGGGGGGCTATATCTACAGGGGAGCTATATACAGGGGGACTATATCTGCTGGGCTATATACAGGGGGACTATATCTACAGGGGAGCTATATACACGGGGACTATATCTGCTGGGCTATATACAGGGGGACTATATCTACAGGGGAGCTATATACAGGGGGACTATATCTACAGGGGAGCTATATACAGGGGGACTATATCTACAGGGGAGCTATATACTGGAGTGGGCTGTCTATAGAGCACCATATACAGGGGTGGGCTATATACAGGGGGACTATATCTACAGGGGGGGCTATATACTGGAGTGGGCTGTCTATAGAGCACCATATAGAGGGGTGGGCTATATAGTATATAGCCCCCTGTAGATATAGCCCACCCCTGTATATGGTGCTCCATAGATAGCCCACCCCAGTATATAGCCCCCCTGTAGATATAGTCGCCCTGTGTATAGCCCAGCCCTGTAGATATAGCCCCCTGTAGATATATTCCCCCTGTAGATATATTCCCCCTGTATTTAGCCCACCCCTGTATATAGCCCCCCTATGTATAGCCCAACACTGTAGATATAGCCCCCCTGTGTATAGCCCACCCCTGTATATAGCCCCCCTCTGTAGGTATAGCCCACCCCTGTATATAGCCCCCCTGTGTATATCCCAGCCCTGTGTATAGCCCACCCCTGTATATAGTATCCCACAAATAGCTCCCCCTATAGTGCTCCACAGAAAGCCCACCCCTCTATATAGCCCCCTTGTACATATAGTCCACCCCTGTATATAGTGCTCCACAGATAGCCCACCCTTGTGTATAGTATATATCTGTGGAGCACTATATACAGGGGTGTATATACACCGATGAGATACCAACAGAGAAGGACACAAATACAGAGTAATGTTCAATCTAAGACAATGTTGCTGAACTATATAGAATCTACTGTATTGAGTCCTAGAATAACCAAGATGACCTTGGTGCATCGATCAAAAATTGACATAAGATGAATCCAAGAAAATATGATCGACTCAAGCACATGAAATTTATGAAAAAAGATACAAAATTTTTATTGACATGAAAACATAACAAGATAAAATTGGAACAGGGAATGAGTCACTCAATTAAAAAGACATCAAATCTATCACGCACCGGATGTAAATATCAAGTAATTATGTGAGCACTAAACATGTGGTTAAAACAGCAAGGATGATGTAGGTATATATGCAGACCTGCGTCTAATGGAGCCGAGGTAAGTTATGACAAGAGGAACAGTCCAATGAGATCCAACAGAAGTGTATGTATGTACTAGCCCGCCTATATGAGGGCATACAACAACAGTTACATGTACATACAGATGGGCAAATGCAGTGATTGTCTGAGTGAATCTGAAGGGCTAACAAGAACCCTAATGTGAATGCTGGAGGATCAACAATGAAAAGTCAGATGTACAATGCACATGGGCTCACAAAAGATGACAGAGGAATGACATAAAAAGCTCAATGACAGCTGTCTAACAAGAAAAGGTTATAAAACATACCGGTGGACATGGAAGAAGCGTGAAAGAGATGTCTGTACCCGACGCGCGTTTCGGCAACTGCCTTCGTCCGGGGTTCTATCTTGTTTTATCTTGTTATGTTTTCATGTCAATAAAAATTTTGTATCTTTTTTCATAAATTTCATGTGCTTGAGTCGATCATATTTTCTTGGATTCATCTTATATACAGGGGTGGACTATCTAGTGGAGCATTATATACAGGTGTGGACTATATGTACAAGGGGGGGCTATATACAGGGGTGGGCTATCTGTGAAACACTATATACAGGGGTGGACTATATGTGGAGCACTATATACAGAGGTGGGCTATATCTACAGGGGGGCTACATACATGGTTGGGCTATCTGTAGAGCTCTATATACAGGGGTGGGCTATATCTACAGGGGGCTATATACAGGGGTGGGCTATCTGTAGAGCACTATAGGGGGAGTTATTTGTGGGACACTATATACAGGGGTGGTCTATATGGGGGCACTATCTACAGGGGGCTCTATGGCAGGCACTATCTACAGGGGGCTCTATGGCAGGCACTATCTACAGGGGGCAAAGTGTGTGTGTGTGTGTGTGTGTGTGTGTGTGTGTGTGTGTGTGTGTGGGACACGGTGTATGGTGCTATTATAATTAGAGGTGCAGTGTATGGTGCTATTATATTTAGGGGCGTAGTGTGTGGTATAATGATAACTTTATATTTATTTATAGGTGCAGAAATGTTGGAAAAGTGAGAAGCTGAAGACATGTGAGCGGCAAACTGCAGAAATGGGCTGTGACCGGGAGAATTCATCATAGGGGTCTGGACCAAATGGAGAAAAATAACTAGAATCTGACACGTCACCGGTGAGTCACTTAATGTAAATGTTCATTCTGCCTCTAATCAGTAATGTAGTCACTGTATGGTCTGCAGCGAGATGATTATGATAGGATTTATTTTTTGTGAAACAGCGACTCCCAGCATATCCTTATCATTGTTCGGGCCATGCTGGGAGCTGTAGTTTTACGCCGTACATACCTATACGGCAGGGGTTGCACAGCTGTATTTGTTCTGGGGCTGTATATATGTATCGAGCTTGGTTCTGGTGTTGTGTATAGAACCATATTGCTTGTGAAATGTACAAATAATTTTATGTTCGCGTTACATAAAAAGAAATGACACGTCGATTGGTAGAGAAAACAAACATGGCGAGGGGGAAGAAGAGGTTGGGGGGGGGGGGGCGCCAAACTGAATCTTTGCCCCGGGTGCTGGAGAACCTAGCTACGCCTCTGCTTAACCCCTTAAGGATGCAGCCTAGTTTGGGCCTTAAGGCTCAGAGCCCATTTTTCAAATCTGACATATTTCACTTTATGTGGTAATAACGTCGGAATGCTTAAACCTATCCAAGCGATTCTGAGATTGTTTTCTCGTGACACATTGGGCTTCATGTTTGTGGTAAAATTTGGTCGATATATTCAGTGTTTATTGGTGAAAAATTGCAAAATTGAGAGAAAATTTTGAAAAAATAGCATTTTTCAGAATTTAAATGCATCTGCTTGTAAAACAGACGGTTATACCACCCAAAATAGTTACTAGTTCATATATTTCCCATATGTCTACTTTAGATTGGCATCGTTTTTTGAACATTCTTTTCTTTTTCTTGGACGTTACAAGGCTTAGAACATAAACAGCAATTTCTCATATTTTTAAGAAAATTTCAAAAGCCTTTTATTTTAAGGTACCTCTTCAGTTCTGAAGTGTCTTTGAGGGGCCTATGTATAAGAAACCCGATAAAACACCCCATTTTAAAAACTAGACCCCTCAAAGTATTCAAAACAGCATTTAGAAAGTTTTTTAACCCTTCAGGCATTTCACAGGAATTAAAGCAAAGTGGAGGTGAAATTTGCAAATTTCATTTTTTTTGCTGAATTTCAATTTTATTCAATTTTTTTTCTGTAACTGTAGCGCCCATGGCCGCGGGCCGTCGGGTTTGCTCACCTCCCGACGCCCGCAGCCATGGATCTGTGAGCGCTGGCCTCCGTCTCCCTCCTAGGAGATGCCAGCGCTCACTTCCGCTCCGTCCGGCTGGGTCCCGTAGGGTTCGCGTGCATGCTCGCGCCCAGACTTAAAGGGCCAGCGCGCGCAATTAGGAAATCATCATCATCAACTGCCACGATTTCCTGGTCTATAAGAAGGCCCCTGGCCTTCTAATCCTTGCCTGAGCGTTGTTAGTCTTTCCCAGTCTGTCTCGCAATCGGTCCCCTAGTGTCTCCCGTTCCAGCTGTTACCCGTGCCCTGTTACCGTTCCTGTATTCCGTATTGTTCCTGTGCCTACCCGCATTCAAGTGTCTTCTGCCATGTCAAGTGCCATCTGCCACGTCAAGCATCTTCTGCCACGTCAAGTGCCATCTGCCACGTCAAGTGCCATCTGCCACGTCAAGTGCCATCTGCCGCATCAAGTGTCATCTGCCACATCAAGTGTCTTCTGCCACGCCAAGTGCCATCTGCCACGTCAAGTGCCATCTGCCACGTCAAGTGCCATCTGCCACGTCAAGTGTCTACCGCTCATCGGATACTGCCCGCCACGTCTGGCGCCACTTGCCGCACCTGCCTCCATCCGTGCTGAAGCCACAGCCACCGCCCGGACTATTTCAGGTACCCAAGCATTACTGTCTGCCATTTTACTTTCGCGTAGACTGTGACCTGGTCAGCTGCCTCCCCGCTACGGCGGAGCGGCCTAGTGGGTCCACAAACCCAGTGTCCGTGACAGTACGCTCAGGCCATGGAACTCGCTGGCCAGCCCAAGACCCCAGTACAGAAGATTCAGACAGAGATGCATGACCTACGCACACGTCAGGATCAACTCCTTGAGGCGGTGAATTCTATTCTGGTCCGCCTGGATCTACTCGCGGTTCCACCCCGGTTCTTCCTCCTGAAGCTGTTGCCGTGCCACTGCCTGTTGCTCCCCCTGTTTGTTCCGGATCCTCAGTTCCTCTGCCTCTTCCTCCTCGCTACGACGGTGACCCCAGAGCATGCAGAGGATTTCTCAATCAATGCACGGTGCACTTTAGGCTACGGCCTCATCTCTTCCCCTCCGAGGAGGCCAAAGTAGCGTTCATTATCTCCCTCCTCGCTGGCAAGGCCCTCGCATGGGCGAACCCAATCTTGGAGCAACGAGGACCTGTATCCTCGGACCTAGCCTTGTTCCTGCAGTCCTTTCGTGCCGTGTTCGAGGAGCTGGGTCGAACATCCTCTGCCGCAGCCACTCTGCTGACCCTCAAGCAAGAAGGCTCCACAGTAGGGACGTATGCGATCTCCTTCCGTACCCTAGCAGCTGAGCTGGCATGGAACAATGAGGCACTGGTGGCGACCTTCTGGCAGGGACTGTCCTCAAACATCAAGGACGAACTGGCAGGCCGCGACCTTCCTTCTACCTTGGATGCCCTCATCCTGTTAGCCACCCAGGTTGATATGAGAATCCGGGAGCGCTCTCAAGAGGTTCGTCAGGAGAGCCGGGTCCACAGACCAGCACCCTCTGCCCAGAGACCACTATTGCCCACTCCTAGTGCGCTACCTGAGGAACCCATGCAGGTAGACAGAGTCCGGTTATCTGAACAGGAGAAGCAGCGCAGATGCTCCTCTGGACTTTGTATGTATTGCGGCCTCAAGGGTCATTTTGTGCGCCAATGCCCACAGAAACCGGGAAACTCCAGTACCTAGGGTTGGTTGGATAGGCAACTCTAGGTGGAACGTCTCCAAACGTTAAAACCTCTTCCAAATTATCGATACCTGTGGCCATCGTCACCGGACAGGCATCACATCCTTCCTCCGCCTATCTTGACTCTGGAGCGGCTGCTAATTTTATCCACCAAGATCTAGTGGATCGGTTTCAACTACCCACAATCCGTCTGGAGAGACCCCTGGCAGTTGCCTCTGTGAATGGTCTACCGTTGCCTGATCCAATCATGCTCATCACTGAGCCGTTGACATTACAGGTCGGAGCTCTTCACTCAGAACAGATCTCCTTCCTGGTACTACCCAAGGCTATCAATCCTATCCTGCTGGGTCTGACATTGCTCCGTCTACACGCCCCGACACTCGACTGGAGTTCTGGAGAGGTTCTTCAATGGGGTTCCAGATGCCATAGCCATTGCCTGTCACAAGTCCGTCCTGTTGTGCCCCCTCTGCCTCAGTCACTCTCCGATCTACCTTCTCAGTATGCCAGTTTTGCGGATGTCTTCTGCAAACGAGAGGCTGAGACGTTGCCTCCACATCGGAATTATGACTGTCCCATTGAACTGGTTCCCAATGCTTCTCTTCCCCGTGGACGAGTATATCCTCTCTCCTTGCCAGAGACTTTATCGATGTCAGCCTATATCAATGAGAACTTGGAGAGGGGTTTTATTCGAAAATCTTCCTCCCCGGCCGGGGCAGGATTCTTCTTCGTTAAAAAGAGAGATGGATCTCTCTGACCCTGCATTGACTACCGTGGTCTCAATCAGATCACGGTCAAGAACAAATACCCGTTGCCACTCATTTCCGAGCTGTTTGATCGCATACGAGGAGCCAAAATTTTTTCCAAGCTAGATCTGCGGGGGGCCTATAATCTAATCCGGATTCGCCGGGGTGACGAATGGAAGACGGCATTTAACACCCGCGATGGGCACTACGAATACCTAGTGATGCCCTTCGGACTGTGTAACGCTCCCGCAGTATTTCAGGAGTTCGTTAATGACATCTTCCGAGATCTCCTCTATACGTGTGTTGTAGTTTATCTCGATGATATTCTAATTTTCTCCCCAGATCTGATGACCCATCGGAGGCATGTTTGTCAAGTTCTTCTGCGACTAAGAGAGAATCGCTTGTATGCCAAGTTAGAGAAATGCACCTTTGAAAAGAGGTCTTTGCCCTTCCTGGGCTATGTCATCTCGGATCAAGGCCTTAAGATGGACCCTGAGTAGTTAAAGTCTGTCCTGGAATGGCCACGTCCTCAAGGCCTAAGGGCCATACAGCGGTTCCTGGGTTTCGCCAATTTCTACAGCCAGTTTATTCCGAACTTTTCTTCTCTGACGGCCCCCATCTCTACCCTTACCAAGAAGGGTGTGAACGCCAAGGTATGGACTCCAGAGGCAGAGTCCGCATTCATTAGCCTCAAGAAAGCCTTCACTTCAGCTTCGATCCTCCATCACCCTGACGTATCTCAGCAGTTCTCACTGGAAGTGGACGCTTCCTCTGTTGGTGCAGGCGCACTTCTGTTCCAGAGGAGCTCCAAAGGAAAGGCAGTAGTATGTGGCTACTACTCAAGGCTGTTTTCCTCTGCTGAACGCAATTATTCCATTGGAGATCGGGAGCTACTGGCTATCAAATTGGCTCTGGAGGAGTGGAGACATCTTCTGGAGGGCGCTGCTCACCCCATCCTGATCTTCACCGACCACAAGAATCTCACTTACCTTCAGTCCGCTCAAAGACTGAATCCTCGTCAAGCCAGGTGGTCACTGTTCTTCACCCGTTTCCAATTTCTGCTCCACTACCGTCCCGCCGACAAGAACGTGAGGGCCGATGCCCTGTCCAGATCATTTGAAACGGAAGACACGGTGGAGTCCCTTCAGACGATCATATACCCATCCTGCGTTGTCACCGCCAATCCTCTGCAGCTTAGAAATATCCCTACGGGGAGAACTTTTGTTCGGTTGGCAGACAGAAAATGAATTCTCCGCTGGGGACACAGTTCTAAACTAGCTGGGCATGCCGGTGTCCGTAAAATCCAAGACCTGATCGCTCGTCACTTCTGGTGGCACACGCTACCTAAGGATGTTCTGGACTTTGTCTCTGCTTGCACGGTGTGTGCCTCTAACAAAGTGACTCACAGCAAGCATGCCGGCCTGCTTCAACCTCTGCCTGTACCCAGTGCCCCCTGGCAGCACATCGCTATGGACTTCGTCACGGACCTTCCTCTCTCAGCAGGATGCAACACCATCTGGGTGGTGGTGGACCGGTTCTCTAAGATGGCACATTTTATCCCGCTGACCGGCCTACCCTCTGCTCCTCGACTGGCAAGTTTCTTCATTCAGCACATCTTCCGCTTGCATGGCTTGCCTCTTCACATTGTGTCCGACCGGGGGAGTTCAGTTTACCTCCAAGTTCTGGAGAGCCCTCTGTAAACTCCTGGATGTGAGTTTGGACTTTTCCTCTGCCTATCACGCCCAGTCCAATGGGCAAGTTGAGAGGATCAATCAGATCATGGAAAATTATCTCCGCCACTTCATCTCTTCACAGCACGATAACTGGGTACAGCTTCTTCCATGGGCCGAGTTTTCATATAATAACCACACAAGTGAATCCACCACTTCCACTCCGTTTCACATCGTGTACAGTCAACATCCCAGAGTTCCTCTTCCAGTGTCGACTTCATCTCAGGTACCCGCTGCTGACTCTGCATATGGGGACTTCCTGCAAATCTGGCAACAGACCCGGTCCTCTATTTTGCTGGCGGTAGATCGCATGAAGCGTAAGGCAGATACCAAGAGAAGAGAGCCGCCTCAGTATCTTCCTGGGACTAAAGTCTGGCTGTCCTCTCGGAACATTCGCTTGAGGGTGCCTTCATACAAGTTTGCTCCCAGGTTCCTTGGTCCTTTCGAGATCCTGCAACAAATTAACCCTGTTTCCTATAAGCTGCGGCTGCCTCCTACCCTCAGAATCCCTAACTCCTTCCATGTGTCCCTCCTGAAACCAGTGGTCCTGAACTGCTACAGCAAGACCTCTAGTTCCACAGTTGCTCCCAGCGGCCCTTCTGATGTATTCGAGATAAAGGAGATCCTGGACCGCAAGAGGGTAGGAGGAAGGACTTTCTATTTGGTGGACTGGAGAGGGCTTGGTCCTGAGGAGAGGTCCTGGGAGCCAGAAGAGAACCTCAGCGCCCCTACTCTTATTAAAAAGTTCCTCTCTCACTCTGGCCCCAAGAAGAGGGGGCGTAAGAGTGGGGATACTGTAGCGCCCATGGCCGCGGGCCGTCGGGTTTACTCACCTCCCGACGCCCGCAGCCAGCGCGCGCAATTAGGAAATCATCATCATCAACTGCCACTATTTCCTGGTCTATAAGAAGGCCCCTGGCCTTCTAATCCTTGCCTGAGCGTTGTTAGTCTTTCCCAGTCTGTCTCGCAAATGGTCCCCTAGTGTCTCCCGTTCCAGCTGTTACCCGTGCCCTGTTACCGTTCCTGTGTTCCGTATTGTTCTTGTGCCTACCCGCGTTCAAGTGTCTTCTGCCATGTCAAGTGCCATCTGCCACGTCAAGTGTCTTCTGCCACGTCAAGTGCCATCTGCCACGTCAAGTGCCATCTGCCACGTCAAGTGCCATCTGCCACATCAAGTGTCTTCTGCCACGCCAAGTGCCATCTGCCACGTCAAGTGCCATCTGCCACGTCAAGCGTCTACCGCTCATCGGATACTGCCCGCCACGTCTGGCGCCACTTGCCGCACCTGCCTCCATCCGTGCTGAAGCCACAGCCACCGCCCGGACTATTTCAGGTACCCAAGCATTACTGTCTGCCATTTTACTTTCGCATAGACTGTGACCTGGTCAGCTGCCTCCCCGCTACGGCGGAGCGGCCTAGTGGGTCCACAAACCCAGTGTCCGTGACAGTAACACAGAAGGTTTTACCAGAGAAACACTACTAAATATGTATTGTCCAGATTCTGCAGTTTTTAGAAATGTCCCACGTGGCTCTACTGCGCTCGTGGAATAAAACACAAGCCCTAGAAGCAAGGAAGCACCTAGTGCATTTTGAGGCCTCTTTTTTTATTAGAATATATTTTAGGCAGCATGCCAGGTTTGAAAAGGTGTTGAGGTGCCGAAACAGTAGGAATCCCCCAATAGTGACCCCATTTTGGAAACTACACCCCTCAAGGAATTCATTTATGGTTGTTGTTACCATTTTGACCGCACAGTTTTTTCACAGCACCTATTTGAATAGGGCTGTGAAATGAAAAAAATGAAATTTTTTCAAATAAGATGACATTTGTGATAAAAATTTCTTATTTTCACAGGGCACAAAATACCCAATTTTGTTGCCCAATTTCTCCTGAGTGCAGCAATACCCCATTTGTGGCGATAAACTGCCGTTTGGGCCCATGGGAGGTCTCAGAAGGGAAGGAGCGCTGTGTGTTCTTTGGAGTGCAGATTTTGCTGGTTTGGTTTTCGGGTGCCATGTCGCATTTGCAGAGCCCCAGAGGTATCAAAGCAATGGAAACCCACCAGAAGTGACCCCATTTTGGAAACTACACTCCTCAAGGAATTCATTTATGGTTGTTGTGACCATTTTGACCCCATTGTTTTTTCACAGAACTTATTTGGATTGGGCTGGGAATTAAAACACAATTAATTTTTTCCAATAATATGTAGTTTTGGCTGAAAATGTCTTATTTTCACAAGAAACGAAATACCCCATTCTGTTGCGCAATTTGTTCTCAGTGCCGCAATACCCCATGTGATGATAAACTGCGGTTTGGGCCCATAGGAGGGCTCAGAAGGAAAGGACCACCATTTGGCCTACTGGGCATTTTCTGGTGCGAAGTCATGTATGCAGAAGCCCCTGAGGTACCAGTACAGTTGAAACCCGCAAGAAGTGACCCCGTTTTAAAAACTACACCCTTAAGGCATTCAGCTAGAGGTGTAGTGAGCATTTTGACCGGACACATACACCCCATAAACTGTAATGTGGGTTCTCCTGGGTACGGCAATACCCTCAATGTGGCTGTTATGAGCTGCCTGTGCACGCAGCAGGGCCCAGAGGGGAAAGACGAGGGGGGATAAGCTGTGCGGAGTACATCAGGGTAAGTAAAATTGGGGTAAATTATAAACCAAGGGATGTAAGATAAATTTTAAAACACTCTTTCATACAGAGCTCTGGTTTTTCGGGACACGTGTCACATTGATATATTGTGTCCTCCCTTATCCCCCTCTTATAGCAGACTTTGCACCTCTTTTGACTTTTTCCCTTCTTGGCAGTTTGGGGAACTTCTCCTGGAAAGTGTTGCCCTGGTACGATGCGTGTGGCCTCGCTTCCAGAAGTACTGGGTACCGCCCCCCCCTTCTTGGTCCCTAAAGATTAGGTTCTTGATAATCACCTCTTGAAATTCCAGGAAAGTTCCCGTCTGGCCTGCACATCGACGTAGAACGTACACATTGTACAATGCCATCTGTATGAGGTGCCCAGCCAGCTTCTTATACCACACCGCATGGCGCTGTAGGGCTTAAGGATTTGATCTGACAAGTCCACCCCTCCCATGTACCTATTATAGTCCAGGATGAAGTCTGGTTTCTGTAGTGGTACCTCGTACTGGTACATGGGTACTGATGCGGCCATGTATTGTTGTCAATACAAGGACATCTCTCTTGTCCTTGTACTTGACACACAATATGTTGCTGCTAGATTGTGCCCTGCTCTCACCCCTTCCTGTTTGCCCAAGCAGAGTCTTAGGGAGGCCTCTCAGATTTCTTCTAGCAGTGCCGCATGCCGCAGGACTTCTGGAAGCGAGGCAGTTGAAGAGTGGGACGCTGGTATAAAAATTATCCAGGTAGAAGTGGTGACCCTGGTCCAGCAGTGGGTGCACCAAATCCCACACAATTTTTGCATTAACTCCCAGTAAGGGGGGGCATTCTGGGGGCTGAATACTGGTGTCCTTCCCTTCATATATCCTAAACCTGTAGGTATACCCTGATGCACTCTCGCACAGCTTATACATCTTCACGCCATACCTTGCCCTCTTACCCGGCAGGTACTCGCGGAATTGAACCCTCCCTTTAAAATGTACCAAGGACTCATCAATAGAAATACACTTCTCGGGGGTGTATGCTTGGGAAAACCGGGCACTGAAACAGTCTAATAGGGGTCTCCATTTATACAAACGGTCAAAACTGGGGTCATCTCGGGGTGGGCACGGCTCATTATCATTATAATGTAAAGCGAAGTATTGCCTAATTTATTTATTTTTTTAGGTTACAGTTCAGTTCTGAAGTTGCTTTGAGGGGCCCTTATATTAGAAACCCCTATCAAACACCCCATTTTAGAAACTAGACCCCTCAAAGTATTCACAACAGCATTTAGAAAGTTTATGAACCCTTTAGGTGTTTCACAGAAATTTGGAGCAAAGTAGAGGTGAAATTTGCATATTTTTTTTGTCAGTAAATCCTCTTTATACCATTTTTTTTATAACACAAAAAGTTTTATCAGAGAAACGCAACTTAATACGTATTGCCCAGATTCTGCAGTTTTGAGAAATATCCCACATGTGGCCCTAGTGCGGTAATGGACTGAAGCACCGGCCTCAGAAGCAAAGGAGCACTTAGTGGATTTTGAGGCCTCTTTTTCATTAGGCACCATGTCCGGTTTGAAGAGGTCTTGTGGTGCCAAAACAGTGGAAACCCCCCTAAAGTGACCCCATTTTGGAAACTAGGCCCCTTGAGGAATTCATTGTACTTTTCATGGGGTGCATGCAGCTTTTTGATCAGTTTTTATTCTATTTTTAAGTGGCGTGGTGACTAAAAAACAGCAATTCTACTATTGTTTTTTTATTCGATTTTTTTTACAGCGTTCACAGTGCGCTATAAATGACATATTCACTTTATTCTGTGGGGCGATACGATTATGGCGATACCAGATGTTTATAGATTTTTTTTATGTCTTATGGCGTTTGCACAATAAAATACGTTTTGTAAAAAATCATTCACTTTTTGTGTTACCTTATTCTAAGAGCCATAACTTTTTTATTTTTCCATCAATAAAGCCGTGCAAGGACTTATTTTTTGCGTAACGAACTGTAGTTTCGATCATTACCATTTTTAGGTACATGCAACTTTTTTATCTCCTTTTATTCAATTTTTTTGGGAGGTGAAGTGACCAAACAATTGTGATTCTGGTAGTTTATTATTATTTTCTTTTACGGCGTTCACCGCGCGGGATAAATAACGAAATAATTTTGTAGTTCAGGCCGTTACGGACGTGGCGATAACAATTATGTATAGTTTATTTGTTTGTTTATATATTTTTATTAATAATAAAGGACTGATAAGGGAAAAGTGTGGATTTTTACTTTTATTACTTTTAAATCTTTTATTTTCTTATTTTTACACATCTTTTTTTAACTTTTTTTTTACTTTATTCCTTTGTCCCATTAGGGGACTTGAGGGCAGGAGGCCCTGATCGCTATTCTAATACACTGCACTACATGCGTAGTGCAGTGTATCAGAGCTGTCAGCTACTCACTGACAGCAAGCATAGTGGGTCCTGACTTCGTCAGGACCCACTAGGCTTCCGCCTATGGCATACGCTATGGTTACCATGACCTAATAGTACGTCCAGGAGAGGGAAGGGGTTAAAAAAATTTTTTTTTACGTCAATGGAGTGGTGTATGAAGGATTCTTTTTTACGGGAGCAGTTGTCATTTTTATTAGCACCATCTAAAGTACCATATAATGGGTAAAGTGGAAAAAACGGAGATTCCTCCATGTTTTTTGGGGTTTATTTTTTACTGTATATATTTACCTTATCTTAGGCAAAACTAAATGTAACATCTACTTTTACCTTAAGATAAGGTAAATATTTGCAGCCCTAGAACCAAGCTCAGCCCTAGAACCAATATATATACAGCCCGAGAACCAAACTCAGTACATAAATACAACAGCAGAACCAAGCTCAGTACATAAATACATTACCAGAAACAAGCTCAGTACATATATACAGCTCCAGGACAAAGCTCTTTAAATAAATACAACACCAGAACAATGCTCATTACATAAATACAGCAACAGAACCAAGCTCAGTACATATATAAAGTGCCAGAACCAAGCCAAGTATAATTTTCATTTTTCACTTGCCACCTTCCTAGAGCCATACCTTCTTTTATTTTTACGTCAATGGAGTGGTGTATGAAAGATTGGCCCGATATAAAGTACCATATAATGGGTGAATTGTGAGAAACTGTGATTTTTTTGGAGTTTAGTCTTTACTGTTTAGATTTACCTTATCTTAAGGTAAAAGTAAATTTAACATCTATGGTTACCTTAACCCCTAAGTGACCACCAATACGCCTTTTCATGGCGGCCCAATCTAAGTCCTGCACGGGTGTCCCATACAGGCTGGAGCCGGGACTCGGCTGTCTGATGACAGCCCGGCTCCTGCTCCAACGGCCACGATCGAAGTTTACTTAGATCGCAGCTGTTTAACCCGTTAAATGCTGCGGTTAATACCGACCGCGGCATTTAAATAATTTGCAGACGGAGTGAGCTCCCTCTCTCACCCATCGGTGGGCCGCAAATGCAATTGCGAGCCTCCGATGGGGTGTCAAGGCAGTCCTAATAGATTGCCTGTCAGATTTACACTGACAGGCAATAATGCTCTGGTATACTAAGTATACCAAAGCATTATAGCAGAAATCTAAAGATCGCATAGTAAAGTCCCCTAGTGGGACTAATAAAATAAGCAATAGATTTGAAATAAAAATTATTAATAAAAATGACAGTAAAAAAATAAATAAAACCATTTTTTCCATAAAAAGTGGTTTTATTTAGTAAAAGTATAAAAAATAAATAAAACTACACATATATGGTATCGCCGCGACCATAATGACCCAAACAATAAAGTTAATATGTAATTTAAAAACCGCAAGGTGAACACCGTAAAAAAACATGCAAAGACAATGGCGAAATTGCTATTTTTTTCCATTGCCCCCCCAAAAAGTCATAATAAAAGTTAATCAATAAGTCCCACCTCCCCCAAAAGAGTACGACTGAAAACTACATCTCGTCCCGCAAAAAACAAGCCTTCATATCACTACATTGATGGAAAAATAAAAAAAATGACGGCTCTTGGAAAGCGACGATGCAAAAATAAATAATTCTAGTTCAAGTGTTTTTATTGTGCAAAAGTGATAAAACATAAAAAGCCTCTACATATGTGGTATTGTCATTATCCTACCATCTCATAGAATAAAGGTAACATGTTAGTTATGCTGCAGAGTGTATGGCGTCAATTTAAAACACATAGAACAATGGCGGAATTTCAGGGTTTTTTCTATTCCCCCCCAAAAAAGTTAATAAAAGGTAATTGGAAAATGATATCTACCCCAAAATGGTGCCATTAAAAGTATAACTAATCCCGCAAAAAACAAGGTCTCATACAGCTATGTCGATGGAAGGAAAAAAAAGTTATACACTTCGAATGGGACTATAGAAAAACGAAAAAAAAAATAAAAATTGCTTTGTCATTAGGTCATAAAATAGGCTGGGTTAAGATAAGGTAAATATATACAGCCCTAGAACCAAGCTCAGTACATAATATATATACAGCCCGAGAACCAAGCTCAGTACATAAATATACAGCCCCGGAACCAAGCACAGTAAATAAATACAATACCAGAACCAAGCTCAGTATATATGTACAGCCCCAGAACCAAGCTCAGTACATAAATACATTACCAGAACCAAGCTCAGTACATATATACAGCTCCAGAATCAAGCTATCTACATAAATACAATACCAGAACAAAGCTCATTACATAAATACAGCACCAGAACCAAGCTCATTACATAAATACACCACCAGAACAAATCTCAGTACATATATATAGTGCAAGAACAAAGCCAAGTACATATATACAGCACCAGAACAAAGCTCAGTACATATATACAGCACCAGCACAAATACAGCTTAGTACAGAGATCATTTGCAAATTCTTTTTAACACAAAAAAGAAACAGGTTATGGCTAAACCATACCCAAAAATCATACCCAAAAGTGCAATATACATTTCTGAAGAAGATATATACCAAAAAAGAAAAGAAAAAAGATCCAGAAATATATCAAGGCACTCTCAGGTAAATATAATTTATATAAAGTCAATTTTATTTAAACCTCCGAATATTTTCAGATACATTAATATATACACAAATTCTGTTTAACCCCTGCCGTATAAGTTTGTACGACATAAAACGATAGTTCCTAGCCTGGCCTGAACAGCCTGGTTAGGATATGCTGGGAGTTGCTGTTTTCACGAAAAAGAATGCTACCATCCGTCATCTTGCTGCAGATCATACAGTCAATATAGTACTGATCAGTCAGAGGGAGAATAAACAATTACTTTGAGTGACTCACAGGTGACATCTTCTCAGATTCTTTTTCGTTCTTTTTCATCCGGTCCAGACTTCTTCCGGCCAAAGTCCATTACTGCGGCCGCTCAGATGTCTTCGGCTCCTCACTTTTCCAACATTTCGGCACCTATAAATGAAGATAAAATTCTCATGGTGCCCCTGAAGATGATAGTATCACACACTGCGCCCATGAATATAATAGTACTATACACCGTGCCCCTGAATATAATAGTACCATACACTGTGCCCCTGAATATAATAGTATCAGTATCATACACTATGTCCCTGAATATAATAGTACTATACACCGTGCCCCTGAATATAATAGCACCATACTCTGTCCCCATGAATTAAATTGTCAAACACTGTAAAGTAAAACACCACACACACTAAGAATGCACCCTGCAGATGGCGCAAGTCCCAATGCCCCCTGTAGATAGCACTAGTCACAATGCCCCCTGTAGATAGCACCAGTCACACTGCCCCCTGTAGATAGCACCAGTCAAACTGCCTCCTCTAGATAGCGCCAGTTACAATGCCCCCTGTAGATATTGCCCCCTGTAAATAGCAATGCTCCCTGCAGATATTGCCCCCAACGCTGCCCACTGAA
This sequence comes from Rhinoderma darwinii, assembly GCF_050947455.1. Classification (NCBI taxonomy): domain Eukaryota; kingdom Metazoa; phylum Chordata; class Amphibia; order Anura; family Rhinodermatidae; genus Rhinoderma; species Rhinoderma darwinii. The sequence goes on from NC_134687.1 coordinate 514,048,794, forward strand.
AAAAAAAAACATTCTCACCTGTACCCGCACCGTCCTCCAGCTACGCAGGACTGGTCAGAGACCAGGCGGAATTATCCAGCGTAACGGCGCAGTCAGCGTGATGACGTCATCGCACCAACTGCATCATTACTAAAGCGCCAAAAGGCGAGGAAAGGATCTGATAGTTCCCTGCCTCGCCAGCAATTGTACCCACGTCCTAGGGACGCAGATACAATTAGGCGAGATGTCCCGCTTCACGCCAGTTCTGTGAACCGGCTGTAATTTTAACAGCCAGTTTGGGAGAATCGGGGTGAACTGGGCCCCCTTTCAGCCTCGGGCCCTGGGCGCTTGCCCAGATTGCCCTCATTATAATCCGCCCCTGAATGCCTCTATAGGTGTTATAGACACCTGTTAAGACTTCTAAATGCTTTAAAATCAGTTTCATTTATATTCTTGCGCATGAGACTGAATTCACTTCAGATGGGATCGCGGTGCTCAGTACCAGAGGTAAATTAAGTACGTAAGAAGAGTTTCTCAGAACCTCTTCTGTACTTCCTTAATAGATTCTCTAGTACTGAGCTGCCTAATGACGCCTATCAGGTGGCGACACATTGAGTCAGTAAGGCACTGTATGAGCCTGTGCGATGTCATTAGGTGCCACACAGCAGTCCTGTACTAGTGGCAACTGTGGCTCAGAGGAGCCACTGAGAACAAATGTTGGGCTAATTCTCCTCCACAGTGGGAAAGGAGTCAGACAAGTCTATGTTGGGGTCACACCCAGGGCCGGCCATAGGGGTGTGCGACCTGTGCCTTCGCACAGGGCGCATCACTCCAACAGGTGGAAGGGGGCCCTGCGCTGGCTCCTTTCCCCTGCTTGTTTCAGAAGGGCCCGGGCCCGGCGACTCAGCAGTCGCCTTTCCGCCCGGGCGCTTCTTCACTCAGTGCCGTCACTACCGTTGTAGCAGCCATAGCGGCTGCTAGCGGCGACACCGAGCATGAGGGCGGTGGCGCCGCTAGCTACCGCAGCGGCTGCTACAGCGATAGCGATGGCACTATAGCAGAGCAGGGAATTATCTCCCTGCTCTGCTATCTACTACCGCCGCTGTAGCTCCCTGAAGGAGCGGAATCCCAGTGTGGCCGGGGATTACGCTACTGGAGCGCCCTGCTTGATGTCTCTGTCCATACACTACCGTTCAAAAGTTTGGGGTCACCCAGACAATTTTGTGTTTTCCATGAAAACTCACACTTATATTTATCAAATGAGTTGCAAAATGACTAGAAAATATAGTCAAGACATTGACAAGGTTAGAAATAATGATTTTTATTTGAAATAATAATTTTCTCCTTCAAACTTTGCTTTCGTCAAAGAATGCTCCATTTGCAGCAATTACAGCATTGCAGACCTTTGGCATTCTAGCTGTTAATTTGCTGAGGTAATCGGGAGAAATTTCACCCCATGCTTCCAGAAGCCCCTCCCACAAGTTGGATTGGCTTGATGGGCACTTCTTGCGTACCATACGGTCAAGCTGCTCCCACAACAGCTCTATGGGGTTGAGATCTGGTGACTGCGCTGGCCACTCCATTACAGATAGAATTCAAGCTGCCTGCTTCTTCCCTAAATAGTTCTTGCATAATTTGGAGGTGTGCTTTAGGTCATTGTCCTGTTGTAGGATGAAATTGGCTCCAATCAAGCGCTGTCCACAGGGTATGGCATGGCGTTGCAAAATGGAGTGATAGCCTTCCTTATTAAAAATCCCTTTTACCTTGTACAAATCTCCCACATTACCAGCACCAGAGCAACCCCAGACCATCACATTACCTCCACCACGCTTGACAGATGGCGTCAGGCACTCTTCCAGCATCTTTTCAGTTGTTCTGCGTCTCACAAATGTTCTTGTGTGATCCAAACACCTCAAACTTTGATTCGTCTGTCCATAACACTTTTTTCCAATCTTCCTCTGTCCAATGTCTGTGTGCTTTTGCCCATATTAATCTTTTCCTTTTATTAGCCAGTCTCAGATATGGCTTTTTCTTTGCCACTCTGCCCTGAAGGCCAGCATCCCGGAGTCGCCTCTTCACTGTAGACGTTGACACTGGCGTTTTGCGGGTACTATTTAATGAAGCTGCCAGTTGAGGACCTGTGAGGCGTCTAGTTCTCAAACTAGAGACTCTAATGTACTTGTCTCGTTGCTCAGTTGTGCAGCGGGGCCTCCCACTTCTCTTTCTACTCTGGTTAGAGACTGTTTGTGCTGTCATCTGAAGGGAGTAGTACACACAGTTGTAGGAAATCTTCAGTTTCTTGGCAATTTCTCGCATGGAATAGCCTTCATTTCTAAGAACAAGAATAGACTGTCGAGTTTCACATGAAAGCTCTCTTTTTCTAGCCATTTTGAGAGTTTAATCGAACCCACAAATTTAATGCTCCAGATTCTCAACTAGCTCAAAGGAAGGTCAGTTTTATAGCTCCTCTAAACAGCAAAACTGTTTACAGCGGTGCTAACATAATTGCACAAGGGGTTTCAAGTGTTTTCTAATCATCCATTAGCCTTCTAACACAGTTAGCAAACACAATGTACCATTAGAACACTGGAATGGTTGCTGGAAATGGGCCTCTATACACCTATGTAAATATTGCATTAAAAACCAGATGTTTGCAGCTAGAATAGTCATTTAGCACATTAACAATGTATAGAGTGTATTTCTGACTAATTTAATGTTGTCTTCATTGAAAAAAACTGTGCTTTTCTTGCAAAAATAAGGAAATTTCTAAGTGACCCTAAACTTTTGAACGGTAGTGTATATGGACAGTGACATCAGGGAAAACTCCTGAAGCGCAATCCCCATCCACAGCGTTGCAGACGCTGAGACCGGGGATTCCACTCCAGGAGAAGCCAATGTCGTCACTGTCCATAAATGGACACAGACAACAGGAGCTTCTCCTGGAGTGGAATCCCCGGTCACAGTGTCTGCAACACTGTGGACAGGGATTCCACTTCAGGAGTTTCCCCATGGTGTCACTGTCCATATATGGACAGAGAAATCAAGCGGAGCACTCCAGGGGCGAAATCCCCGGCCAATCTACAGGAAGGGGTGGTGTGCTATCTACAAGGGGGCTGTATGGCACTACCTACAAGGGGGCTGTGTGGAACTACCTACAAGGGGGTTGTGAGCTGTGTGGCACTACCTACAAGGGGGATGTGTGGCACTACCTGCAAGGGCTGTGTGTGCAAGGGCTGTGTGGCACTACCAACAAGGGGGATGTGGGCTGTGTGGCAATCTATACAAGGGGGCTATGTGGCACTCCCTAGCAGGGGGCTGTGTGGCACTCTACTGGGGGCTGTGTTGCGCTCTCTACAAAGGGGCTGTGTGGCAAATCTACAAGGCGGCTGTGTGGCGCTATCTACAAGGCGGCTGTGTGGCGCTATCTACAAGAGGGCTGTGTGGCGCTATCTACAAGGGGGCTGTGTGGCGCTACCTACAAAGGGGCTGTGTGGCGCTACATACAAGGGGCTGTGTGGCGCTACTTACAAGGGGCTGTGTGGAGCTACCTACAAGGGGCTGTGTGGGCACTACCTACAGGGGGAATCTGTGAGTGGGGGGCTGATGGTAATTTTACTGTGAGTGGCGGGCTGATGGTCATTTTACTGTGAGTGGCGGGCTGATGGTCATTTTATTGTGAGTGGGGGGCGGCTGGTCCTCAAGTGGTTTCCGGCTCTGACCTCCAATTGAAATTAATAGGAGGCAGAAAATACCTGCGGCGCCCGTTTGGAGCTTTTTTGCCCACGTCTTTTGCATTAGCCTCAACGGCTTAAGAAATAAACGCAAAAAAAAAAAAGGTCAAACAACGCTGTCAATACAAAATCTGCTACAAAATTCCTGAAGGAATTTTGAGGCATATTTTTTTTGCCTTACAAAAAATGTGTGTGAACATAACCTACGGGTGTAGAGCTTGTTTTTAGCCGTTTTCTGTCTTTCTCGAAACAATTTTTGGTAGGGGTGCCCTGAGGAAATTTTATTTTTCCAGTGCTGCCTCGAGCCTGAAAAGGTACTAGGCTACAGGATCACACCGGCCTACGCAAGGATCCCATAGTGGAGCAGCTCAGTTCGTCGTGAGAACGGGGCCTAGGTGAGTACAATTTTTGTTTTTGTTTGGGGGCACTGTCTACAAGGGGGGGTTGGGGACTGTATGGCACGATCTACAAGGAGGATGTGGGGGATTATGGCACGGTCTACAGGGAGGCTGTATGGCAAAATCTACAGGGGGGCACTATACTGTGTGGGGGCCACTAAGCAGACATTATACTGTGTAGGGGTACTACAGGGGGCATAATACTGTGGGCACAATTAGAGGACAAAATACTGTGTCCTTGAAGGGGTTGTAATATATTATATTATTAAATATTATTATACATATATATGTTATACTGCATGGGGGCACTAAAGGAGCATTATAATTTGTTTATGGGGCATTTTTTTTTAATGATTGGGGTGGGGCGCCGAAAGATCATTTCGCACAGGGCGCCATCTATCCTATGGCCGGCCCTGGTCACACCTATACAAGAGTCCTCACAGGAGGTAGTGCTGGAGGTAACAAGGGATAAAAGAAGTAGAGCCGCACTCACCCTAATCTGACGTTTCCTATATACTTTATTGATCGTAAAACATGTGGAGGGAGACGGAGACATTCACAGGCACCAGCTGTTTCGTGTAGACACGCTTTCTCAAGCCTTCTGCTGACATCACATGTGTATACGCCCTTATATGCGTGAATTATTTGGGTTGCCATAGCAACATATAAACACAGTATAAAATTTAAAAAGACAGAAATGATAAAAAACACACTTAAATCATTGCGGTCATTGAGTCCAAGGTTGCCTAGTGCATTTGTTTTCATGATCCATCTGGTCTCTCTCTGAAATAACAATTTATTGCGGTCACCGCCTACATAAGGTGGAATAACTATCTCTATCCCTTAAAAAGTGAGGATGTCTGATCTGCTTGCGTGAGTAGTCCTTATGTGTTCTATTAGTCTAGGGGCTCCCATGCAGTGGCGTAGCTATAGGTGTCGCAGCGGTCACAGTTGCGACCGGGCCCCTAAGCCTGGGGGGCAACGGGGCCCCCGTTGCTATACAGCATGCTGATTAAATAAATTTTCTGTGCCATGAAGCCGACACTTCCTGGTTAAGGTCACATGGTACTTAGTGTACCATGACGTCACGTGAGGAGCGTTCCAGCCAGCATGCAAGAGCCGGTGCGGAGGACTCCAGGGCAGCTGCAGTCTGTATTGTAATGTAATGTATTGTGTTGTATTGTATTGTGCTGTCTGTGTTTGCGGTGGAGAGGGGGGCCCGTTAAATTACAGCCCCCCCTCCTCTATCCACTGCAAACTGCACAATACATTGCAAACTGTGGCTCGCATCCCCCTGGGTGGTCGTGTGAAGTCACTCACCGAGGTCCCAGTTCTATTCATTGCTGGAGCAAGGAGCCGACGGATCCTTGCTCCAGCATTCACTGTGTCCTGAGCGGCTCGACGCAGGCAGGCGGGATGTAGCGACATCATCGCACCTGTCTGTGCTGAGTCACTCATAGCACACAACGGAGGAGGCACAGGATCCTCCACCTGGCGTGGAAACAGGGATAGGTAAGTAATTATGTTATTTTTCTATTATGCACATATGGGGGCATTATACTGTATGGGGGGGCTGATATGGCGGGGGGGCATTATACTGAATGGGGGGCTGATATGGCGGGGGCATTATACTGTATGGGGGCTGATATGGCATGCAGGCTGATAAGGTGGGGGGGGCATTATACCACATGAGGGGGGCTGATATGGGGGAATTATACTATATGGGGCTGATATGGGGGGCATTATACTGTATGGGGAGCTGATATTGGGGGCATTATACTGTATGGGGAGCTGATATGGGGCATTATACTGTATGGGGAGCTGATATGTGGGCATTATACTGTATGGGGGCTGATATGGGGGGCTTTATACTGTATGGGGAGCTCATATGGGGGCATTACACTGTATGGAGAGCTGATATGGGGGGCATTATACTGTATGGGGGCATTATACTGTATGGGGGCTGATATGGGGGCATTATACTGTATGGGGAGCTGATATGGAGGGGCAGTATACTGTATGGGGAGCTGATATGGAGGGGCATTATACTGTATGGGGGGCGGATATGGAGGGGGGATTATACTGAATGGGGCTCATATGGCGGGGGGGCATTATACTGAATGTGGGCTGATATGGCGGGGGGCATTATACTGTATGGGGGCTGATATCGCATGCGGGCTGATAAGGTGGGGGGGCATTATACCGCATGGGGGGCTGATATGGGGGAATTATACTGTATGTAGCTGATATGGGGGAATTATACTGTATGGGGCTGATATGGGGGGCATTATATTGTATGGGGAGCTGATATTGGGGGCATTATACTGTATGGGGAGCTGATATGGAGCATTATACTGTATGGGGGGCTGATATGGGGGTATTATACTGTATGGGGGGCTGATATTGGGGCATTATACTGTATGGGGAGCTGATATGGGGGCATTATACTGTATGGGGGCTGATATGGAGGAGCATTATACTGTATGGGGAGCTCATATGGGGGCATTACACTGTATGGGGAGCTGATATGGGGGCATTATACTGTATGGGGAACTGATATGGAGGGGCATTATACTGTATGGGGAGCTGATATGGAGAGGCATTACACTGTATGGGGAGCTCATATGGGGGCATTATACTGTATGGGGAGCACCTATGGGGGGAATTATACTGTATGGGGAGCTGATATGAGGGAATTATACTGTATGGGGAGCTGATATAGGGGGCACTATACTGTATGGGGGCAGCTATGTGGGGCATTATACTGTGGGGGCTGATATGGGGAGCATTATATGGTATGGGGCAGTTATGGGGGGTATTATACTGTATGGGGCAGTTATGGGGGCATTATACTGTGTTGGGGCAGCTATGGGAGCATGATACTATGTAGGCGGCTGATATGGCGGGGGGCATTATATTGAATGGGAGGCATTATACTGTATGGGGGGCTATGGCGGGGGGGCATGATACTGTATGGCGGACTGATATTGGGGGGGGATTATACTGAATGGGGGGGCTGATATAGAGGGGGCATTATACTGAATGGGGGCAGATATCGCGGGGGACATTATACGGTATGGGGGCTGATATTGTATGCAGGCTGATAAGGTGGGGGGCTGATATTGGGGAATTATACTGTATGGGGCTGATATGGGGGGAATTATACTGTATGGGGAGCTGATATGGAGGGGCATTATACTGTATGGGGAGCTGATATGGAGGGGCATTACACTGTATGGGGAGCTCATATGGGGCATTACACTGTATATATACACATATTTATATATACACTGTATATATACACATATTTGGGGACATTATACTGTGTGGGAAGCTCATATGGGGGGTATTATACTGTATGGGAAGCTCCTATGGGGGTAATTATACTGTATGTGGTTCTGATATGGGGGCATTATACTGTATGGGGAGCTCCTATGGGGGTAATTATACTGTATGGGGAGCTGATATGGGGGCATTATACTGTATGGGGAGCTGATATAGGGGGCATTATACTGTATGGGGGCTGATATGTGGGGCACTATACTGTACGGGGGCAGCTATGTGGGGCATTATACTGTGGGGGCTGATATGGGGAGCATTATACGGTATGGGGCAGTTATGGGGGGCATTATACTGTATGGGGCAGTTATGGGGACATTATACAGTGTTGGGGTAGCTATGGGAGCATGATACTGTGTAGGGGGCTGATATGGTGGGGGGGCATTATACTGAATGGGAGGCATTATACTGTATGGGGGGCTATGGCGGGGGGGGGCATGATACTGTATGGCGGGCTGATATGGCAGGGGCATTAGACTGAATGGGGGGCTGATATAGCGGGGGCATTATACTGAATAGGGGCTAAAATCAAGGGGGGCATTATACGGCATGGGGGCTGATATTGCATGCAGGCTGATAAGGTGGGGGGCTGATATTGGGGAATTATACTGTATGGGGCTGATATGGGGGGAATTATACTCTATAGGGGGCATTATACTGTATGGGGAGCTGATATTGGGGGCATTATACTGTATGGGGTGCTCATATGGGGGGCATTATACGTTATGAGGAGCTGATATGGGGTCATTATTCTGTATGGGGGCATTACACTGTATGGGGAGCTGATATGGGGGCATTATACTGTATGGGGAGCTGATATGGAGGGGCATTATACTGTATGGGGAGCTGATATGGGGGCATTATACTGTATGGGGGGCATTATACTGTATAGGGAGCTGATCTGGAGGGGCATTATACTGTATGGGGGCATTATACTTTATGGAGAGCTGATATGGGGGGGCATTATACTGTATGGGGGCAGATATGGGGGCACTATATTGTATGGGGGCAGCAATGTAGGGCATTATACTGTATGGGGCAGTTATGGGGCATTATACTGTGTGGGGGCTGATATGGCGGGGGGCATTATACTGTATGGGGGGCTGATATGGGAGCATTATACTGTATGGGGCTGATATGGGGGGGAATTATACTGAGTGGCGCTGATATGGGGGCATTATACTGTATGGGGAGCTCATATTGGGGGCATTATACTGTATGGGGAGCTGATATGGGGGCATTATACTGTATGGGGGCCGATATGGGGGCATTATACTGTATGGGGGCTGATATGGGGGGCACTATATTGTATGGGGGAAGCAATGTGGGGCATTATACTGTGGGGGGCATTATACTGTATGGGGCAGTTATGGGGCATTATACTGTGTGGGGGCAGCTATTGGAGCATTATACTGTGTGGGGGCTGATATGGCGGGGTGGGCATTATACTGAATGGGGGCTAAGGCGGCGGGCATTATACTGAATGTGGGGCTGATATGGCGGGGGGCATTATACTCTATGGGGACTGATATGGCATGCGGGCTGATATGTTGGGGGCATTATACTGCATGGGGGCGGATATGGGGGGGAATTATACTGAGTGGCGCTGGTATGGGGGCATTATACTGTATGGGGAGCTCATATCGGGGGCAATATACTGTATGGGGGGCATTAAACTGTATGGGGAGCTGATATGGGGGCATTATACTGTATGGGGGCTGATATGGGGGCATTATACTGTATGGGGAGCTGATATGGAGGGGCATTATACTGTATGGAGAGCTGATATGGGGGTATTATACTGTATGGGGGAATTATACTGTATGGGGAGCTGATATGGAGGGGCATTATACTGTATGGGGAGCTCATATGGGGGGCATTATGCTGTATGGGAACTTCATATGGGGGGCATTATACTGTATGGAGGCTGATATGGGGGGCACTATACTGTATGGGGCAGCTATGTGGGGCATTATAGTGGGGGAATGATATGAGGAGCATTATACGGTATGGGGCAGTTATGGGGGCATTATACTGTATGGGGCAGTTATGGAGGCATTATACTGTGTGGAGGCAGCTATGGGAGCATTATACTGTGTGGGGGCATTATACTATGGTGGCTGGGCATAGACGCGCGCAGGCGTCTGGTGATGGTGGTGTTGGGAGGGGTAGGGGGTCCAAGCTGAATTCTTGCACCCGGGCCCATGAGCCTTTAGCTACGCCCCTGCTCCCATGCCCATTACAATGGAATTATCTATAGACAAGGAGAAAAAAAACAAAAAATAGGTAGGCGGTTGTGCTTACCTTGTGATTTTGTGCTAGGAGCACAACACCCAGAAGTGCCTGTATGGTCTCAATGGACTGCACCTGGTAAATCCGTGCAGGGGCGGTCAGGGCTCCCTCAGTAGATCGAGATAAATTCCATTGTAATTAGATAAATGGAGAAAAAAGTGGATACAATTCTCCAGTGCTGTCAAAATGTTGTGGAAATGAAGCATTCAATTCAAGGCAAGAAGTTTAAATAAGATATATGTTTAATGGATAAGAATGCTATGCTGTAATATCCGTGGCTGCGGGCTGTCAGCTCCAACCTTCACTTGACAGCCGCAGCCACGAGTCGGCAAGCGCTGGCCCGAGCCTCCTCCTCAGGAGACGCCAGCGCTCGCGTCCACTCACCTCAGCCAGATCCCATAGGGTGCCCGTGCACGCTCGTGCCCGCTCTTAAAGAGGCAGCATGCGCACTGGACCTCGTTGATGAACTTGACCCATGAGCACCCTGGACTATAAGAGGGGTCCAGCCCCCTAGTTCTATGCCTGAGCGTTGTTGTGCTCCCTAGTTTGTTTGTGTGATGGCCTCCTAGTGTGTTTCCTGTTCTGGTCCCTGTCCCTATACCTGTTTCAAGTTCCTGTTCCTAGCAATCCATTCATTCCTGGTCTAGCACTGAGCTGTGCCGAAGTCATGCTATGCTGTATCCACGTCTGACCTGCTTCACCTCGCCTGACGCCCGCCTGCTACCTAGTCCCAGCCGAGCCTGCTGCTGTCTGAGCTGCCACAGGTACCTATAGACTCTCACCTGCTCTGTTGGCCAGATGCCTTACCGCCAAGGCGGTACGGCCCAGTGGGTCCACAGACCCTTCGTGACAGTACGCTCAGGCCATGGACCCCGCTGGCCGATTCAAGACTATGACAACGTCACAAGAAATGCGGGCGGATCTCCAGTCTCGACAGGACCAACCCCTTCAGGCGATGAACATTCTTGCACGTCGGCAGGAGGCACAAGCTGCCGTTCCTCCTACTACACCTCCTGGCAATGCCGATCCTCAGACTACACCTCTTGGCAGTGTTGACCCGCATGTTTCTTTGCCACTTCCTGACCGTTATGATGGAGAAGCAAGTACCTGTCGTGGTTTTCTTAATCAATGCCAGATCCACTTAAGCCTGTATGCTAGGACATTTTTGTCTGACGGTGCCAGGGTCGCTTTTATCATCTCTATCCTCACTGGTAAGGCTCTTGCATGGGCGAACACTATCTGCGAGAGACAAGGACCAGAGACCCGTGACTTCCCTGCCTTCCTCCGGACTTTTCGCATGGTGTTTGAGGAGCCTGGACGAGTCCTCATCTGCAGCGGCCTCTTTGATTAACCTGCGCCAAGGAGACACCTCCGTGAGTGAGTACGCCATCCTCTTCCGCAGCCTGGCGGGAGATCTGTTATGGAACAATGAGGCTCTGGTGGCTGCATTCCGGCATGGACTATCTTCCAGAATTAAAGACGAACTGGCCGCCCGGATTGATATACGGATCGTGAACGCCTCCAAGAGGTTCAACGGGAGGAGGCCTTCCTAGTCTGGTCCCTACTTTGCAGCAACCCCTACTGTCCTCAGATGTCGATCCTCCAAAGAAGTCGGTAATAACGGACCAGTATAAGTTATCGACCCAAGAGAGACAAAGCAGACGCACATCTAGTCTTTATTACGGTCTCGATGGCCATCTTGTGGCCCTGTGCCCCCAAAAAACCCAAAACCTAGGGTTGCTAGGAGTGACAACCTTGGGTAAAGATGACTTCCGTCTAAATTGTCCATACCTGTGACCATAGTGTTCGGCGAAAAAACGCTCAGGTCTCTGCGTATCTGAACTCTGGATCCGCTGCTATTTCATCCGCAGAGGTCTCGTGGACCTTCTGCAATTACCCACCACCCCTCTGGAGAGCCCGTTGACAGTTGCCTCAGTGAATGGACTACCTCTGCCAGACCCAGTTATAGATGTGACCAAGCCGCTGAGGCTCCAAGTGGGAGCCCTTCACTCCGTCATTCTATGTCCTGCCCAAAGCTGCTGGGCCTGCCTTGGCTCCGACTGCATGCCCCAGTTCTGGACTGGAATTCTGGAGAGGTTCTCCAGTGGGGCCCGGAGTGTCAAGGCTCGATGCCTGGTGCGAATTCGTTCGGCTCAGTCTTCGCTGCCTCGATCCTTGGCAGGATTGCCGGGTCATTATGCTGCCTTTTCGGACGTCTTCAGCAAGAGGGACGTCGGAGACATTGCCCCCACATCGGGCGTATGACTGCCCTATTGAACTGAATCCTGGTGCATCCCTTCC